>NC_057343.1:49482500-50682500 GCF_016509475.1 Prionailurus bengalensis
AGTCTGGGATTGTGATGCCTCCTGCTTTGGTCTTCTTCTTCAAAATTCCTTTGGCTATTCGGGGCCTTTTGTGGTTCCATATGAATTTTAGGATTGCTTGTTCTAGTTTCGAGAAGAATGCTGGTGCAATTTTGATTGGGATTGCATTGAATGTGTAGATAGCTTTGGGTAGTATTGACATTTTGACAATATTTATTTTTCCAATCCATGAGCAGGGAATGTCTTTCCATTTCTTTAAATCTTCTTCAATTTCCTTCATAAGCTTTCTATAGTTTTCAGCATACAGATCCTTTACATCTTTGGTTAGATTTATTCCTAGGTATTTTATGCTTCTTGGTGCAATTGTGAATGGGATCAGTTTCTTTATTTGTCTTTCTGTTGCTTCATTGTTAGTGTATAAGAATGCAACTGATTTCTGTACATTGATTTTGTATCCTGCAACTTTGCTGAATTCCTGTATCAGTTCTAGCAGACTTTTGGTGGAGTCTATCGGATTTTCCATGTATAATATCATGTCATCTGCAAAAAGCGAAAGCTTGACTTCATCTTTGCCAATTTTGATGCCTTTGATTTCCTTTTGTTGTCTGATTGCTGATGCTAGAACTTCCAGCACTATGTTAAACAGCAGCGGTGAGAGTGGGCATCCTTGTCGTGTTCCTGATCTCAGGGAAAAAGCTTTCAGTTTTTCCCCGTTGAGGATGATGTTAGCTGTGGGCTTTTCATAAATGGCTTTTATGATCTTTAAGTATGTTCCTTCTATCCCGACTTTCTCAAGGGTTTTTATTAAGAAAGGGTGCTGGATTTTGTCGAAGGCCTTTTCTGCATCGATTGACAGGATCATATGGTTCTTCTCTCTTTTTTTGTTAATGTGATGTATCACGTTGATTGATTTGCGAATGTTGAACCAGCCCTGCATCCCAGGAATGAATCCCACTTGATCATGGTGAATAATTCTTTTTATATGCCGTTGAATTCGATTTGCTAGTATCTTATTGAGAATTTTTGCATCCATATTCATCAGGGATATTGGCCTGTAGTTCTCTTTTTTTACTGGGTCTCTGTCTGGTTTAGGAATCAAAGTAATACTGGCTTCATAGAATGAGTCTGGAAGTTTTCCTTCCCTTTCTATTTCTTGGAATAGCTTGAGAAGGATAGGTATTATCTCTGCTTTAAACGTCTGGTAGAACTCCCCTGGGAAGCCATCTGGTCCTGGACTCTTATTTGTTGGGAGATTTTTGATAACCGATTCAATTTCTTCGCTGGTTATGGGTCTGTTCAAGCTTTCTATTTCCTCCTGATTGAGTTTTGGAAGCGTGTGGGTGTTCAGGAATTCGTCCATTTCTTCCAGGTTGTCCAATTTGTTGGCATATAAGTTTTCATAGTATTCCCTGATAATTGTTTGTATCTCTGAGGGATTGGTTGTAATAATTCCATTTTCATTCATGATTTTATCTATTTGGGTCATCTCCCTTTTCTTTTTGAGAAGCCTGGCTAGAGGTTTGTCAATTTTGTTTATTTTTTCAAAAAACCAACTCTTGGTTTCGTTGATCTGCTCTACAGTTTTTTTAGTTTCTATATTGTTTATTTCTGCTCTGATCTTTATTATTTCTCTTCTTCTGCTGGGCTTAGGCTGCCTTTGCTGTTCTGCTTCTAGTTCCTTTAGGTGTGCTGTTAGATTTTGTATTTGGGATTTTTCTTGTTTCTTGAGATAGGCCTGGATTGCAATGTATTTTCCTCTCAGGACTGCCTTTGCTGCGTCCCAAAGCGTTTGGATTGTTGTATTTTCATTTTCGTTTGTTTCCATATATTTTTTAATTTCTTCTCTAATTGCCTGGTTGACCCACTCATTCGTTAGTAGGGTGTTCTTTAACCTCCATGCTTTTGGAGGTTTTCCAGACTTTTTCCTGTGGTTGATTTCAAGCTTCATGGCATTGTGGTCTGAAAGTAAGCATGGTATAATTTCAATTCTTGTAAACTTATGAAGGGCTGTTTTGTGACCCAGTATATGATCTATCTTGGAGAATGTTCCATGTGCACTCGAGAAGAAAGTATATTCTGTTGCTTTGGGATGCAGAGTTCTAAATATATCTGTCAAGTCCATCTCATCCAATGTCTCATTCAGGGCCCTTGTTTCTTTATTGACCGTGTGTCTAGATGATCTATCCATTTCTGTAAGTGGTGTATTAAAGTCCCCTGCAATTACCACATTCTTATCAATAAGGTTGCTTATGTTTATGAGTAATTGTTTTATATATTTGGGGGCTCCGGTATTCGGTGCATAGACATTGATAATTGTTAGCTCTTCCTGATGGATAGACCCTGTAACTATTATATAATGTCCTTCTTCATCTCTTGTTACAGCCTTTAATTTAAAGTCTAGTTTGTCTGATATAAGTATGGCTACTCCAGCTTTCTTTTGGCTTCCAGTCGCATGATAAATAGTTCTCCATCCCCTCACTCTCAATCTAAAGGTGTCCTCAGGTCTAAAATGAGTCTCTTGTAGACAGCAAATAGATGGGTCTTGTTTTTTTATCCATTCTGATACCCTATGTCTTTTGGTTGGCGCATTTAATCCATTTACATTCAGTGTTATTATAGAAAGATACGGGTTTAGAGTCATTGTGATGTCTGTATGTTTTATGCTTATAGTGATGTCTCTGGGACTTTGTCTCACAGGGTCCCCCTTAGGATCTCTTGTAGGGCTGGTTTAGTGGTGACAAATTCCTTCAGTTTTTGTTTGTTTGGGAAGACCTTTATCTCTCCTTCTATTCTAAATGACAGACTTGCTGGATAAAGGATTCTTGGCTGCATATTTTTTCTGTCTAGCACCCTGAAAATCTCGTGCCAATTCTTTCTGGCCTGCCAAGTTTCAAAAGAGAGATCAGTCACGAGTCTTATAGGTCTCCCTTTATATGTGAGGGCACGTTTACCCCTTGCTGCTTTCAGAATTTTCTCTTTATCCTTGTATTTTGCCAGTTTCACTATGATATGTCGTGCAGAAGATCGATTCAAGTTACGTCTGAAGGGAGTTCTCTGTGCCTCTTGGATTTCAATGCCTTTTTCCTTCCCCAGTTCAGGGAAGTTCTCAGCTATGATTTCTTCAAGTACCCCTTCAGCACCTTTCCCTCTCTCTTCCTCCTCTGGGATACCAATTATGCGTATATTATTTCTTTTTAGTGTATCACTTAATTCTCTAATTTTCCCCTCATACTCCTGGATTTTTTTATCTCTCTTTTTCTCAGCTTCCTCTTTTTCCATAACTTTATCTTCTAGTTCACCTATTCTCTCCTCTGCCTCTTCAAGCCGAGCTGTGGTGGTTTCCATTTTGTTATGCATTTCGTTTAAAGCGTTTTTCAGCTCCTCGTGACTGTTCCTTAGTCCCTTGATCTCTGTAGCAAGAGATTCTCTGCTGTCCTGTATACTGTTTTCAAGCCCAGCGATTAATTTTATGACTATTATTCTAAATTCACTTTCTGTTATATTATTTAAATCCTTTTTGATCAGCTCATTAGCTGTTGTTATTTCCTGGAGATTCTTCTGAGGGGAGTTCTTCCGCTTGGTCATTTTGGATAGTCCCTGGCGTGGTGAGGACCTGCAGGGCACTTCCCCTGTGCTGTGGTGTATACCTGGAGTTGGTGGGCGGGGCCGCAGTCAGACCTGATGTCTGCCCCCAGCCCACCGCTGGGGCCACAGTCAGACTGGTGTGTGCCTTCTCTTCCCCTCTCCTAGGGGCGGGATTCACTGTGGGGTGGTGTGGCTCGTCTGGGCTACTTGCACCCTGCCAGGCTTGTGATGCTGGGGATCTGGCGTATTAGCTGGGGTGGGTAGGCAAGGTGCTCGGGGGCAGGAGGGGCAGGCTTAGATCGCTTCTCCTTAGGTGATCCACTTCAGGAGGGGCCCTGTGGCAGCGGGAGGGAGTCAGATCCGCTGCCGGAGGTTTGGCTCCGCAGAAGCGCAGAGTTGGGTGTTTGCGCGGAGCGAGCAAGTTCCCTGGCAGGAACCGGTTCCCTTTGGGATTTCGGCTGGGGGATGGGCGGGGGAAATGGCGCTGGCGAGCGCCTTTGTTCCCCACCAAACTGAGCTCTGTTGTCAGGGGGCTCAGCAGCTCTCCCTCCCTTTGTCCTCCAGCCTTCCCGCTTTCCGAGCAGAGCTGTTAACTTATGACCTCCCAGACGCTAAGTCGCGCTTGTTGTGGGAACACAGTCTGTCAGGCCCCTCCGCTTTTGCAAGCCCGACTCGGGGGCTCTGCTTGGCCGGCGAGCCGCCCCTCCGCCCCGGCTCCCTCCCGCCAGTCCGTGGAGCGCGCACCGCCTCGCCGCCCTTCCTACCCTCTTCCGTGGGCCTCTCGTCTGCATTTGGCTCCGGCGACTCTGTTCTGCTAATCCTCTGGCGGTTTTCTGGGTTATTTAGGCAGGTGTAGATGGAATCTAAGTGATCAGCAGGACGTGCGGTGAGCCCAGCGTCCTCCTAAGCCGCCATCTTGCCGCAACTCCCCCTGACCATTCCCTTCTTTACCAGTATCATTAAGCCCTTCCATTCTACTAGATCATCTTTCAGTTTTACCAACACCCATAATCTCTTTACCTGTATCATTCGATCTTTGTAAAGCAATATTTTTTCTTAATTTTACTCAATGCCTCCACTTAATTATCTTTTCCCCCTTTCCCTGCAAACCACCATAACTGTCACCTGCCTTTCCCCCTCTTTTACACGCTATTCTAGTGACAATTTCATCACAGGTGTTACTACCATTGAGTTCCCAAAGGCTAAATCTAGTGGATTAAACTAGATTTTACTTCTGGTCCACCAAACATTCTTTTTCCCTCATTTTGTGAAACTCGGTGTTCCTCCCAAACCTAAGAATATTCCCTTTTGTTATTTTTTTACCTATTCTTCTTTGGCCTCTCCTTAAATGATAACTTCTCCTGGGTTCTGTTCTTTGCTTTTGTGTTTCCTTTCTCTGTGAGAGCTCCTTAGGAATTCTCACACAGACCTATGGTTCTAAGCCCCATCTCCATGCTGGAGGTGCATAGGTCTAATTCTAAAGCTCTTCTCCCTGAATTTTGATTTCTTCTAATATCTTCACTTGGACCTTATCTTGTAAAGTCATAAGAGATCCAGTGAATAGCTTCAAGCAGTATGGAAGATCAGATGTTCATCTTATAAAGAAAGAAAACACTTAGGAAGCAACATAAGGCCTGAGTTGGGATTCTTAGATTACTTAAGAAGATATTGAAATAGTGCTGAGATCACGAAACAATGAATTAGAACACTTTGGATGGAGAAAAAGGATGTGTGAAATATTTCAGACACCAGTAGACTAAATTTGGTGATTGACTGAATGTACGGGCAAGATGACAGTGCTTGGGAGAGACTTCTGGATTTGACTTAAATAATTGGATGAATGGTGATGACATAAAACAAGACTAGAATACAAAAATAAGAACAAGCTCTGACAGGGAAAATAATAAATGTAGCTGTAAGACTGAGTCCTTTTTTCTTTTCTGCCCGCCATTCTAAGCATACATTATATTTACCTTAGCATCTATGAGCTCTGGGTTCATCCTTATGTCTGCTGGATAGAGATCATATAACTCCCTTACAAAGCTGGGAAGGGAAACATTTTAAGAAAAGCAAATGCAGGAAAAATTAGCTGCTACTCCAGGAAGGATTCTTTAGGTTAAAGCACACTATCCGGTCCCAGAGCAAATGAATTTCTAGCTACTTGTTCACTGTAGCTTTCTGATACAAAGGCTTCTCCTTCCCTGTTTGCCCAGCCCCCAGTCCCTGTATCAACTTTAATCATTAACCTTTGTTCCCCCTTGCTCACCAAACTCCCTTTTACTACCTGTTTGTTTAAAACAAAAACAGAAACAGAACTCTTGATATCATCGATCTATTTTGGGTACTGTTAACTACTTTAGTGCTTTATTTTGAGGGACTATGGTCTTTATTTCTTTTCATCTATTCTCTTCAACATTCCTCCACACAGCTGATACTGGATCAGCTCCCAGCCCCAAACTGGAACTATACATTTTGTTTTTCACAGATACAATGAAGTTTGGGCCAAATATTCCTTGCCTTAGTATGGTAATCCCTTTATAAGTTGCATTATGTGCACTGAAACAATGTTCTAAACCTGGCTCGTGTTAATATTGTTATCACAATACTAATGCCCTAAAAAAAAAAAAAACAACCATAACTAGTGCTGCATATGACTGAGACAGATATAGATTGCATTACTGAACAAACTCCATGTGGCTTTATAATGCATATGACAAGCCATTCTTTGGCTTTTAATTGTGTCACAGGCATGGAACAAAGAAACGGATTTGGGAACAGAATAAATCATAACTCTACATAAAGGCAGAGTCCACTGGAATTCCATCAATGTTCTGAACCACCCCATGTAATTTCCTTGTGCCATGGCCCATTGCTTTATATGAGGAAGCTATTCCTCTTTTCTCAAATGCACATGTCTGGGAGGAGGGCACAGTCTGTAAGGAATATGCATTGACCTTCATGAATTTACTCATGAGTTTACTCATTCATCCTCAGGGTTTGGCTAATGGCAGTGTTTATAGCACCTTGTGATTGTGAATTGGTGGTAGAGATAGAGATCTTGTGACCTACTATACAAGTAGGCAAGAAGAATATAATACCACCAATAATACTAAACAAACTTGCAGATTTATAAAGATGGAATTTAAATTTCATATGTATCTATAAATTTGATTGATAAACCCCTGCCACAACATCTACCAAGTCTGAATTCCATTCTCTGGTTTCTTCTCTTCAACGACAATTTAATTTTATATAATCTTGATAGAAATATTTGGGAGCTGGAAGACTATACAACTGATCTTCACAGGATCTGAAGGCTCCCAATGAAAGGAAATATAATTTAATGTTTTTCTAAAAAAGGAACTACCAAATTATTTTTATAAACCTTTGGGTACAATCCTCAGAAAACAGAAAATTACTTTCCTGAATAAAATATTTTTAAAAATTTCTTGTTTAAAAAGCATTTTATGAATGAATTCTATTTCTTTAATATTTAAAAATAAGAACAAATGATGACTACTTTCTCAATTTTGAAGTGAAAGCAATTCAAATCTACAATACATAAATATGAGCCTAAGCATATTATTCCAGCACTTTTTCTTTTCTTTTTTTTTAAGTTTATTTATTGAGAGAGAGGGAGATCACGGGAGAGGGGGAGGGGCAGAGAGAGAGAGAGAGAGAGAGAGAGAGAGAGAGAGAGAGAGAGAATCTGGAGCAGGTTCTGCACCATCAGCGCAGAGCCCAATGAGGGGCTTGAACCCACTAACCGCGAGATCACGACCTGAGCCGAAATCAAGAGCTGGCCGATCAACCCACCTGCTGGAGCCACCCAGGCACCCCACTTTGAAAGCACCTTCATATTGCTACTTTTAGCACATTGAAAAAGCACTTCCCCTGGCTCAAAATCACAGCTCATTCACAAAAAAAATATCCTTTGAAGCTATGCCCATAAAAAGCATTAGTAGGAATCCTGCAGCTCCTGAGCATGCCTCCAAGACTGTTTTAATGATTATAATGTCCTGAGTGACTGACGCCTATACATGAAATCTTAATTCCTGCTCTGAGCCTTACCGATTTTATCAAAGAACTAATGGTGTTAGTGTAAACATACCCTAAATGGTCAGACTTGCTAATGCACATTTAATTCTTTCCATGGATGACCATCTCCCTCGAGAATGCGATCCAATCATAAAAGTAACAAAGATTTTTAGCCAGGATCTGACACTGAATATAGAATAAGTGAAGAGTGAGATAGCTGGGTTTTGATCACAGCCCTTACCGAAATCCCTTTACTGCTGGGATTCTTGGTTAACTGAAGCTCATCATTTCTAATCTAGAGGAATGCAGGAGGCCCTGAGGCCCAAATAGGAGAAAGTTATGTGGCCAATATGGTAAATGCGTCTCTAAAAGAAGAAATGTCCTTACTTAAGAGATGAACTGAGAAGTTAGTGCTCACCAAAATTTTGTTGTCTTAGAAAGAAACCATCATTATTGTTTATACTCCCTGAAGGTGCCCTCCCTTTACTACTAAGCTTAATGTAAAAGAAAATATAAACTCCGTTAGCAGCATAACTGAATAGTTCTACACCGAATGCTTTTTATTGCAGGGAAATGGCAATTCTCAGGAGTTTTTCAGTATGGTCTCTAAGAGCATTCACTCATTTATTAGGACAGTACTAAATAATTATTTGGAATGAAAATACTAGGGTATCAAAGTTTTTTAAAATTATGACACAGGAATAATGCAAATTTGTTGATAGTAAATAAAGTAGATGTTTTGCCTAAAGACTGGGCTCTAAGTTAACCTCATCATCATTAACAATTTTTATTTTAGGGCTATTTTTTTTTCCATCTGAAGATATCAGTAAAGGAGAAAAATCATCTCACTTAATGAAGCTAGCTCTCTTTTTGAGAGATATAATTGTCACAATCATGAACTTGGATTTACATGTATAAAAGGATTCTCTGCCTGCACTTAAAAAATGAAATCACCTGTGTCTTTTATTCACCAACCCCCCTCTTCTCCATTCCTGAAAGGACTATAACAGTCCTTCCCCAACACTCACTAACGTTAGGCTCAATGGAATGTGTGTCAGTTACCCTGACTTCTGCTCTTACTGAGCTTTGAGTTAACAGACAATTTAAGTGTCCATGGTGCCCCTGACCACTGACCTGACAGCCAGCTGTATAACAGGACACTTCTAAAATAACTATAAAGAATAAAGTATAAACCACTTCACTGAAAAATAAACTTTCTTTTTTTTATTTTTTAAGTTTATTTATTTATTTTGAGAGACAGCACAAGTAGGGAAAGGGCAGAGAGAGAGTGGGAGACCCTCTGCCAGCACAGTCTGATGTGGGGTTCAAACTCAACAAACCATTGAGATCATGACTTGAGCCAAAATACAGTCATACACTTAACTGACTGAGCCACCCAGGTGCCCCAGTAAACTTATTTTCTTAAGGCATACTACTACTAGGCCAGGATTTTGTTTTCATTGGGCTTAGAGGCAAGTTCAACAAATACTTTTGTCTTTTAACATACTCTTTGCCTTTATTACTCATTGCCTTAACAATTATCTCTCCAAAGTCAAGTGAGTTAATTACTTTAATTACTAATAGTTACTTTAAAAAATGAACACAATTGCTTGAGTGTAACTGAAAAAGTATATGGATGCATTCAGAATCTGGCCTAACTAGAAATAAAATTACCTCTGCGATGGTCAATTTTATGTATCAACTATGCTACACCACAAGATGCCCAGATAGCTGGTTAAACATTACTTCTGTTTGTGAGGGTATCTCTGGAAGAGATCAGCATTTGAGTCAGTACACTGAGAAAGGATATGACACCTCGCTAATGTGGATGGGCATCACCCAATCCCTGGAAGGCTTGAATAGAGGAAAAAGGCAAAGGAAGTTTGAATTTGATTATCCCTGCCTGATCATTTGAGCTAGGACATAGATTTCCAGTCCATTGATGCTCCTGGTTCTCAGACCTTAGACTCAGACTAGAATTAAAATCATAAGTTCTCAGGTCTTCGAACTACACATGGGCAACCTTCTTAGGTCTCCAGTTTGCAGTTTGCAGAAGGCAGATAGTGAGACTTCTCAGCCTCCATAATCATGTGAGTCAATACCTTATAATAAATCTCTTTATATATGTGATATATAAAGAGATATCACATATATTTATCTATATCTTATTGGGTCTTTTTCTCCGGAGAACCTTAATACACCCATACACCCTCCATTTGGAATTCTATTTTCCTTCCAAATCTGTAGAGGTTATCAGTGGGACCAATGAAGTGAGTGCCACCAAAACACGGCACATCCACAACCATCCCAACCACAGTTACCTCTCCTCTGCCAAGTGCCCTCCCAAAACCAAAGGACAAATTCATCACCAATTACACTGCTCTTCTGCATCCCACTTGCTGGGTCATTGGGTTTTCAGGCCTCACAGAAAAGTTACCTAAGTGCATGGCTTCAGGAACTTTATATTATTTATTCAATAGTTCACTGTCACTAGATATTCTTCTATTTGAAATTAGAACATGCTAATGTCTTCTGCACCTTACCAGATGATTACTTTTGTGCAGGAAAAGACTACCTTTAGTCCCAAAAAACTAGCCAATCATCCAACAACCATGGCAATCTCTGAGATGCTAATCAAATTTCAAATTCTATTTGAGAATTAAAGAGAATTACAATGGACTGGTGTGTTTATCCCCTGGAGTTCCCTTTGTTTTTGTCAAAGGGGACACATTTTTATTTCTATTTTTTAATTTAAATTTTAGTTATTTAATATACAGTGCAATATTTGTTTCAGTAGAATTCAGTGATTCATCACTTACATACAACATCCAGTGCTCACCATAATAAGTGCCCTCCTTAGTACCCATCACCCATCTAGCCCATCTCCCACCCTCCTCCTTCCATCAACCTCGGTTTGTTCTCTATTGGCAAGAGTCTGTTGTAGTTTGTTTCCTTCTCTCCTCTTTCCCCCCACTTCCCATATATTCATCTGCTTTGTTTCTTAAATTCCACATGTGCATGAAATCATATGGTATTTTTTTCTCTGATTGACTTACTTCATGTAACAGAATACATTCTAGTTCCCTGCACGTCATTGTAAATGGCTAGATTTCATTCTTTTTGATGGCCTAGTAACTTTCCACCATGTGTATGTATATGTGTATGCACACACACACACACACACATACACACACACACACACACACACACACACCATATCTTCTTTATCCATCTATCAGTTGATGGACATTTGGGCTTTCTCCATAGTTTGGCTATTGTTGACAATGCTGCTATTAGGGTGTATGAACCCCTTAGAATTTGTATTTTTGTATTCTTTGGGTAAATATCAATAGTGTAATTGCTGGATCATAGGGTATTTCTATTTTTAGTTTCTTGAGGAACCTCCATACTGTTCTCCATACTGCACCAGTCTGCATTCCCACAACAGTGTAACAGGGTTCCCTTTATCCACATCCATGCCAACATCCATTTTTTCTTGTGGTATTAATTTTAGCCATTCTGTCAGGTGTAAGGTGGTATTTCATCATGGTTTCTATTTGTATTTCCCTGATGATGAGTGATGTTGAGCATCTTTTCATGTATCTGTTAGCCATCTGGATGTCTTCTTTGGAAGAATGTCTATTCATGTCTTCTGCTCATTTCTTAACTGGGTTTTTTGTTTTTCAGGTGTTGAGTTTGGTAAGTTCTTTATAGATTTTGGATACTAACCCTTTATCAGATATGTCATTGCAAATATCTTTTCCCATTATCAGATATGTCATTTATAAATATCTTCTCCCATTCTGTAGGCTGAAAGGCAACACATTTTTAATATATAATTAAATATGATAAAAATACATAAGCATTTAATTCTGAACTTTCCTACTACTGAGTGAATTCTAAGTTTATTTTCAATAGCTATGTCATTGAATGTAACTATAGTAAAGAAACTGTTGAAAACTACCTAAATTATCTGCTCTGTGATATGAGTCACCCATAGGTGCACATTTACATTTTAATTATTTATATATCTAACATTAAAAGCTAAAACCAATTGAAAAGAATAACAGCTAAGTTCTAGATTTATCTTCTCCAAATAAAAGACCGAAAGCAAAATTGAGGCTCCTTGATTTGCATGTTGATTTGGGCAATTCCTTGTCTAACTCAATTCACTCCTCCAGAGAGTATAGGTATCTCATACAAATGAGAGCTGAAAATTTCCCAACCATTTACCTAAGAACTGGGGAGGTAGATGTGTCTCATCCCTAACTAAATCAGAGTTCTTCAGGGATCTGTACTCATAGGTTCATGTAAAGTGGTCCTATTTGGGTCAGTGATAGGTTTTTGGTCTTTTGCCCTATTACTCTCAGCCTCCTTTGAAGAATGTCAGAGGATCAACGGCTAGAAATCAGTCAGGGAAGTAAGATCCCTTCTACAAAGGAGGGGGGACTCCACAAGTATTTCTTCTCTTTTCTCCAAATTCAGAGTCTTCTCACTTTAAGTCTCCAAAGATGGAAATGTTGAGTGGAAGGTAAGTTACTACCAAATAATCACTTGGGGGCTTAAATGAGACTAAAAGATGCCTCATTTTGTAAGTTTGTTGTTATCATTGTTAAAATACCTCATTTGTCCAAAACGAATTTCCCAGAGCACAAATACTATAGCATAAAATGAAAATCAAGATAGGGGTGCCTGGGTGGCTCAGTCGGTTGAGCGTCCGACCTCGGCTCAGGTCATGATCTCGCGGTCCATGAGTTCGAGCCCTGCGTTGGGCTCTATGCTAAAAGCTCAGAGCCTGAAGCCTGCTTCGGATTCTGTGTCTCCCTCTCTCTCTGCCCCTCCCCTGCTCATGCTCTGTCTCTGTCTCAGAAATAAATAAAACATTAAAAATTTTTTTTTAAATAAACATTAAAAAAATTTTTGAAAAAAAGAAAATCAAGATAAAGTTGAACTAATAGATTAGTTGAACTAATAAAGTTCAACTAATAAAGTTGAACTAATAAGAAGTGCTGATGGAGACTCATGTAAAATAGGGAGTTTTCATTTTAAAGATGAGCAGGACAGGAAAATAATTAATTGTGTGTCTGCCATTTAAGTACAAATTCCAACTGCCAACAGGGTACCATTAATTCTTGTTCTGAGAAAAAATATCCTTGCCTTCTTTTCAAAAGACTCTTTATTTAATCTCTCTGGAATTTTTGTTTCATATTTTAAGTTTCCTACCTCAGTTGCTAATGGACAAAATTTCTCTTTGTCTTCAGCCGTTCTTAAGGAGAAACAGTGGCATTTCTCTTTATTTCTACTGGGGTTGATTTGAGCCTGGTTATTGGAAATTCATATCTATGATTAAGCAGGAAGAAAGTGATGTGGTTAGAGCAAAAAGATTGACAAAAACACATCAAGGATAATGTAAAAAATCAAAATATTTTAAGTTATTAGAGGCTTCAATTAAAGTAAGTATTGAATAGACAGATCAAATGGGGTAAAACTATTTGGTAATCGTTCATTTGATATATAAAATTAATGTATATAAAATTCCTTTAAGAGTTTAGTGGGAAAAGTCACCAAGTATGATTATATTTGTGTGTGTGTATATAAACATATACATATGGTAGATAAGGGAGAAACATTCTTGGTACAAAAGGAAGGTTGCAGGCAAAGGTGTAAATTAAGCTTTAGTGATGTAAATAGTATTCAGAATTTGGAACAATCATATTGGATTCTCATTTTTTTTATTAAAACATTTAAATAGCTTCATTAATTAAAAGTATAGATAACTCCTTAAACCAGAGATCAAATTCATAGCAATCATACTCGACAAATTTGATAGTATAAATAAGATTGCAAGATTTAGCAACTAAACACACAATACTAGTTAAATGCAAATTTCAGACACACCACAAATAATTTTTAGTGTAAGTATATTCCAAATATTGCATGGGACATGGAGAAAAGGCTGCATGGCAAGAATGAATTTTTGCTTGAAACAAAAATTAAGGCTGACTCTTGGCAGCTAAAATTGGTACTTCCATGGCAGACACACAGTTATTTTCCTGTCTGCTTATCTCTAAAATGGAAATCCCCATACTTTATATGAAAATTTGTCAACATGGGACACACTTATATTTTAAAAATTACTTGTTGTATATTTGAAGATAAAATTTAACTGGGAATCCTGTATTTTATCTGGCAGCACTAGAAAATACCAGAATTACTTTTTCTGTTAATGTTTATTTATTTTGAGAGAGAGAAGGCAGGAGGGGTAGACAGAAAGAAAGAAATCCCATGTGTGTTTCTCATTTATCACATAGTGTATATCTAACAATTTATTCATTTTATTGCTTGGTACTAATCTTTTGCAATAAACCCTTTCAACAGAAATGAGACAAAAAGTACACGTTTCATGAAAACTTAACTAGTGAATTCCCATTTCTCAGGACAATTGATGGTAATTTCTTTGTCTCTATTTACCATCCAACATGGAGGCAATTCTAACAGCAAAAATTCTGAAAACCTGAAGACACAAAGCTGCTAAAGAACTACTATTATCTACTTCAAAAGCTAGTAGTTATATTGACCATTTAATGAATCCATCTGAAGAAAATGACTTAACACATAGCTACAGGGGTATTTGCATATAACTTTGTGAAGCATAACTTTTCAATTAGATCAAATGACTTTTCTTCTAAATTAACTTATTTTTTAGCTCTAAGTTTTTTTATGTATATATAAATAAAGCAATAGCTGTTAATATATTGGTTCCATTAACTGAAATAAAACATTTAAAATAGTTAATAAAACCAGCTTTATATTATTGTCATCAAAGTCCTCAAATAGATAATCAGATTAATTTTTTAAATGCTCTGTTCTCAACCAATTTATAAAATCAAAGACTCTTTTTAAGTTAATTCTTTCAATTGAACATCCAACCTGGGTCTGAAGGCTGCTGTAAATTCAGTTATAAAGTTCAACATTAAACATAAAAGTGTGTGTGTTTTGGTTATATTTAAAATACAAATTTTGGGGGCACCTGGGTGGCGCAGTCGGTTAAGCGTCCGACTTCAGCCAGGTCACGATCTCGCGGTCCGGGAGTTCGAGCCCCGCGTCAGGTTCTGGGCTGATGGCTCAGAGCCTGGGGCCTGTTTCCGATTCTGTGTCTCCCTCTCTCTCTGCCCCTCCCCCGTTCATGCTCTGTCTCTCTCTGTCCCAAAAATAAATAAACGTTGAAAAAAAAAATTAAAATACAAATTTTGGTGAAGGACAGCATTATTATAAAAACATTTTCATTAAATAAAAAAATCTATGGAGCAAAACTGTATTTGGAATTGGTCGTCATATATGTATGAAACAAAATTACATCCAACATTTTTTAAAAATTGCCAATTAAAAGTTGTAGTTACCTAATTTTATATTTTTACATTTACAAAAACTAATTCAATTACATAATTTTTGTTAGTAAGCTCATCTTGAATATCAAATACTTCACCATGGCACTATATGCTTTCTCTCTTTTTGGACTAATGTCAATTGTATTTTAGTGTATATGAGAATCTAGAGAACTATTTTTTAAATTAATTATCTTAAAATGATATTGAACATTTTGCAAAGGAGTCCTCAAAATTTCAGTTTTTGTTCAAAATTATTTAAAAATCTTGAGTCAAAGTATTCAGTGAATGAATTATCAGCATACTTTAGCTTTTGAACCATTTATTAAATTGCTATTATTGAAAACAGAGCTTGCAAACAGGAAGACATTAAAATTTATTACTTAATATCAAGGGAGCAATTGAACAACTTGAATAATAAGAGCTGACATGGTGTACAATATTAAATTTTAAAATTTGATAATTGTACTTTAGAACTGTGTTTTCAAAACTATCTGTGATAGGGGCGCCTGGGTGGCTCAGTCGGTTAAGCGGCCGACTTCGGCTCAGGTCATGATCTCGCGGTCCGTGAGTTCAAGCCTCGCATCAGGCTCTGTGCTGACTGCTCAGAGCCTGGAGCCTGTTTCAGATTCTGTGTCCCCCTCTCTCTCTGACCCTCCCCCGTTCGTGCTCTGTCTCTCTCTGTCTCAAAAATAAATAAACGTTAAAAAAAAAAACTATCTGTGATAAAGAACCAGTTTTGTTTTTAATTTTCAATCCTGCCCAAAACAATACTTTTATAAATTATAACAAAATTACAAAAATAAAATGGACAAAAAGTCACAAAATTCATGCCCACATTTTTTTTTACCATTAGTTTAGGTAGACATAAAATTGCATTTTAGTAAATATAGAGAATTCATAACAGACAGAAAAAACGAATTATAAAAATTATACAAGTTGCTCAATGAAACTGTGTATACAGGCAACTAATTTAGAAATGCTATAGATGCCTTTTTGTCATTCTGCAATCATAACTCAAGTAAAAATTATGATTCAAATTGGTTCCCCGTATTAAGCACCTATACGCACACTTTCAATGAGCAGCATGTACATCAATATTTAAAGTTTTTAATGTGACAGTTGAGCTTGATTCTTTTTTTTTTCAATGTTTATTTATTTTGGGGACAGAGAGAGACAGAGCATGAACGGGGGAGGGGCAGAGAGAGAGGGAGACACAGAATCAGAAACAGGCTCCAGGCTCTGAGCCATCATCAGCCCAGAGCCCGACGCGGGGCTCGAACTCACGGACCGCGAGATCGTGACCTGGCTGAAGTCGGACGCTTAACCGACTGCGCCACCCAGGTGCCCCTGAGCTTGGTTCTTGATTGCTAACTTATCTAATCTAGGTTGCATTGACAGCAATGCTACTTGTAAGAGATAATGTATGTCTAAAGTTGTTTCTTTTTTTTAAATTAGTATAAAAACATGGTAGAGAAACCGGAGCCACAAATATGTTGATGGAAAGAAAAGAAGTGTAAAACTTTTTCAACAAGCTCAAGGTATTATCTTTTATCTAAAATCGACTAGGTGATAGTATATGTTCAAAATTCATACTTAATCCTTCAAGGGTAGCCAGTTCTGACAATTTGTCCTATAAAGCTATAGTTAAACTTGTTATATAATTTTATTAGAGAAATGAATTTCCTATGCAGGATCTTCTTGTGATGAAAACTAAAATTCGAAACATTCCATCAAATTCATGAGGTATTTGATATAAATTTTTGCAGATGTACAGTATCAAGATCGCTACCTTGGTAAGTGTTTAACCATAGAACATGTTAAAATAATCTATACAAACTCTGTCTTCCAAGCTTCTAACTTAGTCTTTTCTGACATTGAAACATGTGTTGCTTTCCTTCATTTATATGCATACACTTAGATAAACCATGGAGACTCTTAAATACAGAGAACAAATTGAGGGTTGATGTAGGGGAGGGAGGTGGGTGGGCGGATAGGCCAGATGGGCGAGGGGCATTAAGGAGGGCACTCTTCAGGATGAGTGCTGGGTGTCATATGTAAGAGATGAGACACTGGGTTCTACTCCTGAAGCCAAGACTACACTGTGTGCTTAGATTTTTTAAACACTTGGATTTAATTGCATTTAAATTTTTTTAAAAATGTAAAAGTAAATAAAGCCTTGATGTTATAAATTCTAAAAAAAAATCCAAATACATTAATAAGTACATCTACTGTTCAATATACAGGTTTGAAAAACTGGAACCAAATTGCTTTCTTATCTCACAGAAACCCATTCTCTACAGAATTTTACCCTCAATAACAATCGTAATCCACATGCAATAGCAGTTGTAGATGATCAATTTCCCTATTATCACATACTAGACAATACTCTCAAATTTAACATCTGTATAAAACTAGTATGAAATCTCTTAAAACTTTTTTTTTATGTTTTATTTTTGAGAGCAAGAGAGACAGAGCATGAACGGGGGTGGGGCAGGGAGAGAGGGAGACACAGAATCCAAAGCAGTCTCCAGGCTCTGAGCTGTCCGCACAGAGCCCAACTTGGGGCTCAACTCATAGACCACGAGATCATGACCTGAGCTGAAGTCAGACGCTTGACTGACTGAGCCACCCAGCCTCCCACAGCCTACCTTTTAATAAACCTTTTAGGGTCATGTGTGAGCTGGTCTGTTGGATTAATAACCTGAGGAGCCCAAGACACAAAGGAAGACTACATTACCATCCAACACTTTCCCCCACATCTTCACTGAGGGTGATACCCTAAAATTGGGCAGGGAAAAATGGAGCAGGAGAAACTGCCTTTGGCACTCCAGGTTTTCAGTTAAGGAAGACTGGGAGACAGGCAGAAAAGCTACGTGAAATCTCAGGGGTAATTCCTGTTTTCAGAGTGTAGGCCAGCCAGAGCCACCCTCCAAAAGCCAAGAATGGTTAACAGGGATGAAAAAGATCACCCAAGGCACAGAAAGGACAGGATGGAGAGCAAAAAGAATTTCCCAAACCACCCCAAAAATGCTGAGAATCAAAATGTCAAGTGAAAAGAGCTCTTCCATAGTTCAGAAGTCATGCCGTTCAGCTGTGAATTTCAGCACAAACACTGAAACTTGCCAGTGCTGGGATCCTAGGTCCTGCTGAAGGGAAAGGCTAGATGCATTGTGGATCCCATCATGCATTGTTGCCATTGTTTTATTGAGCCAGTAATTATTTTCCTTCCATTGACTTCTTCTGATACGTAATATATCTCCACATTATTAACCCCTTACCATTGTTTTATTGACCCAGTGATCATTTTCCTTCCATTGACCCCTTCTGATACCTGATATATCTCCATATTATTAACCCAACTTGCAGTCATGATGGAAAAAAAATAGACTCTGAGCTCTAAAGAACAAAGCGTTTCTGAAAAAGTCATTAGAGCAATGTCTATAGAGACCAGGAATACAATGAGTTAAGAACAAATATTGGGGTTATTTTTTCTGCTTAGTACTTTTTCTCCTGATTTTTCAAATGATTTATAGGAGTTATTCAACCCCAGGGACTCTACTTTCCCCCCCAAATTGGTGTGTCTATCATATTAAAGGATTCTTACATTGCCATATATGGGCTGTGCCCTCTAGGACACTTATATAAAACCAATCATTTGCTTGTTTTCCACAATCAACCAATCTCTTGGTAAGTAAGTCTCCTGGATGCACATAGGAAATGAAGCCACATATTCTAATCTGGAGAATTACCCAGAAGAATTACTAATTTACCTTTGTATATACACCATCCAAGCAATAGCTCCTATAGCAGTGTTTATACAATTGGAAAAGATGGTAAGAATTTAAATCTTAGCTGACATTATAAAGTATACTTCCAAAGCTATTAAAGCTCATTAGATCAACCTAAACTTTTTAGTCCAAGTAGTAAAAATCATAGTAATAACTTCAGGTTTTCTATTAGCTTGTCAGTGTGATAACTTTGTCACGGTTAACACTTCAACTGTACTTGGATAAAAACTACTGGTGAAAGAGAACAAGTCAACTCTAAGATGATGCTCACCTGCCTCTTCATAGTAGACCCAAATAGATTCTGAGGTAAGTTTTCTTGCTCTGGATTCTAACCATCATTTTGCTCTCACCATTTTGTGTTAATGACCAAATGTAGACTCTCCAGAGTCTTAAATGCTTCTGCATAGCCACTGTCACATCACATGAGTTAGCAACTCCTCCTCACTTGATAAAAGGAAGAAAAAGGGAAAAACATGGTCCAAACTGTTGCTTGTGGTTTCTCAGGTAATATACCATCTAGAGATTATGACAGTAATATAGATCTGGTATGAGAGACTTCTCTGCCTGCCTCTCTGGCCTGGCTACAGGCTGGCCAGAGGAGAATGGTTCAGAAAAGACTAAGAATAGGAACAATCACCTCCATCAGACATGCAAGCCTGAGAACAATCACTTATCAGTTATATACTTAAAACCACAGAATGTCATATGACTTGCATAATATTGCTTAGTTCAGAGTATCATCCACTTTGCATTGATCCCCCATCGTAAGAAATCAATCAATCCAAAGGCTCACTCTGCTTCTGATATTATACCCTGAGAACTTCCAAGGCCAATCCATAAGCAATACAAGCTCAAACTTTGTTAAGATGCCTTTTTAGGATTTTCCTTGTGTTAGTTCTCCCCTACTGTAGCATGGCAATAAATCTTCAGTCTTACTCTTTGAGTAAGAGACTTTCCACACGTAGAATACAGAAACATAACATAGATGCAAAATATATCCAATTAGATTATAGATTAATAAAAACATGCATAGCTCAAAAAAGGAAAAAATGATCAAGCAGAACCTAAGAATCTATAAGCCAGTGATCTCTCATCATAAAGCATCAAAGTGCTATATCGTTTGCTAACTCTTAAAAAATGGAATTTTAAACTATTCTAATAATTATTAGTCATACTGAGTCATGGCTGGTATGAAAATTTAGAAGAATATCCCAGAGTAAAATAACAACATTTGGTACTAATGACCACTGAAGAAGCAACCTTGGGTTGAAGACAGCTTGCCATACAAGACAGGACACTTAACTTTGGACTTCAGTCTTCTCATACATAAAATGGAATAATAATGTCTACCATGCTTAACTGAAAGTGTTACTCAAAGAGAAAAATTAAATAATGAATGTGTTAAAAATGGTAAAATACCAAGTACTACACAAACTTAGATGATTGTGACTGGGCATATGCTTTAGGTTTCATACAGCTTTTTTCCTGGATTCACACGATTGCCACACCTACCCACTCTGCTATCCCCAGGCTCATCCATCCCACATTCCCATGCAAAAAAATAATCAAAATATTACATCTTTTAGAAGATAGACTCTGTGCATTGTAAACCAAAGATCCCATTCAATTTGTTCATTTACTTGAATTTGAACCAGTTGAGGGATCTGAGGTGCAGCATAACAAGTCAAGTTCAGTAAATGCCAACACTGAGAAATCAACTTCTCCTAGCGCTTTGGGTAGCTATATGAATCAAAAAACAATTCATTTAAAATGTAATTTTGCATGCGATTAATCTATAATCTGCTCTGATTGCCTGTGGTACATTTTTATAATTATAAATTGAATGAAGAATAAAGATAATTCATATAATCTTATTGGCTAAGGCACAGGGCATTAATTCAGTTTATAATAGCAATAATGACCTCAGCCCAGGACATTTCCAGGCAATTAATGACTGGTTGGAGTTAATGGCCCGAGTTTCAGCCAAGGACCATCAACTCCTCCTCGCTGGTCATCAATCCTCAGAAATGCCCAGTGCTCCAGACCCATTCAGAGTTTGACATCATCCCAACTTTTAATTTTCAAGTAAATTTGTTGCTCTACTCTTTTTCCTAAAAACCCATTTTACTTGTAAACTAAGTAAAAATTATTTTTTTGAATAATAGATTAATTCATAGAACATAATAATTGAATGTTATAGAGGCATAATATTTTAAGTAGTATTGTAGTATTAAAAACATAGTACAGATCCAAAACCTAAGACACCAATTTTTACAACTCTATGAATGCCTCAAGATCAGTCCTGTTGAGAGCCTGGATGGTGAGTTCCCACTTTCATGGTTTTATTTTATGTATACTAGAGAGGAAGTTGGAACTAAGCTGTACTCCACATAGTTCTACTTTCTACCTAATAAGCTGTCCTGCTTGACTTTAAATTCTTTCCTAGGATGAGTAGGAGACAGCAGAGAGAAACACGATTTTTAATATGCGAGCCCAAGCGATACCACATGACAATATCATCAGTCATTTCAAGCTCTTCTAGAGGACTTAACATATTTTTTTTCCATCTCACAGGAGACATATGAAACAGATGACCTGGATCACCAGCATGTTACACACGGGCTCTTTGTGAACCATTCAAGTAGAGAGAGGGATTCGGCCGGCCAGTCCCTATCTCTATGGGAAGCCACCACGATGCTGCTCACCCAGGGAGTCACAGCCTACAGGAAAAGCACTATACTGTCTCATTGAGTTTGCCCCCTACTAGCTTTCCCCCAGCACTTAAAAAAAAAACAAAACCACACACACCAAAACTGATTTCTTTGTTGTTTCAATCCATTATAGGAAAGACAGAAGTCATGAAATGACAGTGTAAAGTGGCCTGTACAGTCAGGGTCACTGGCCCGGAAAGCATGAATTCAGACCACCTGTGACTGTTAATGAAAGAAAAGATGCCTTCATTCAGAGATTACATGTGCTCATATTCATGTCGTGGCTGAACTTCTTGCCTTCTATTCATTATTTATCTGAAAAGGCAAGCCTTTTAGAAATATGTATGTTATATTCGAGTGGACTATTCATTATCATTATTACCTACATTAAGAGCCAATGTCTACAACAGGCTTCATGCAGCCTATGCAAAGTCATTGTCTCTATAAGGAAAGGGAAAGCCCCTCAGAAACTGAACTGATGCCTCCCAGAAGGGATTTCTCAATGGGAATTGGAGATGTGTGGCCAAAGAATAGTCTGGTTATCAAAGATGATTGATAAGAATAGTCAAAATAATGTTAATATTAATGCACTCTTTAAAAATAAAGGAAAACATTGCATTCCCATGTTTTCTTACTGAGATGATGAGTACCTATCATTATAACCAATATTTTTCCTGTCAAAAGGCAGACATGAAATAATTCAAAAACTGTCACAAAGAACAATTACATATTGATGGTTTGATGCTTGATGGAGCCAAAGGGCGGCGGGGGTGGGGGGTGGGGAGGGAAGTCCAGAATACAGGATGTTGCCCCATGCTGTAGGATACCTCCAGCTACCCAGGGGCCACGCGTATGTATGGGACAATCAAGATATTAAGAATTATTGAGCGGGGTGCCTGGGTGGCTCAGTCGGTCAAGTGTCTGACTTAGGCTCAGGCCATGATCTGGGTTCAGGCCCTGCATGGGACTCTGTGCTGACAGCTCAGAGCCTGGAGCCTGCTTTGCATTCTAAGTTTCCCTCTCTCTCTGCCTCTCCCCTACTCATTCTAAGTTTCCCTCTCTCTCTGCCTCTCCCCTACTCATAGTCTTTCTCTCTCTCTCTCAGATAAACAAATTTTAAAAAAGGTTATTGGGGCGCCTGGGTGGCGCAGTCGGTTGAGCATCCGACTTCAGCCAGGTCACGATCTCGCGGTCCGGGAGTTCGAGCCCCGCGTCGGGCTCTGGGCTGATGGCTCGGAGCCTGGAGCCTGTTTCTGATTCTGTGTCTCCCTCTCTCTCTGCCCCTCCCCCGTTCATGCTCTGTCTCTCTCTGTCCCAAAAATAAATAAACGTTGAAAAAAAATTTAAAAAAAAAAGGTTATTGAGCATGAGTAGAAAAATATTAAAAACATGATCTATCAAGTTTTGCTAAGGTAGATTTTATGTGCTGAAATAGTACACATTTTAATTTAATCAAGATGCTATATTCATGCGAATGGATACTAAATATGGAGGCAAATTAATAAGTTCTACAGAATAAAAATAAAATTTGAAAACAGCAGTAATTTTTATATCATTTTACGGAAAGTAGCTGATGATCAATGTCAAGAATCCTAACTTCATTTCTAGAGGCAGACAACTTGAAAGAATATATATTCTACAATAAATCTATGCCTAGATCATTGGTTTAGGGCCACATTTCCTAAGTTGGATCTAAGAGGATTCAGGCATCTTGAGCCCTATTCAGCAGAGCTAAGACATAAACTCATGTCTGTCTTAACACAAAGCCTATGTGCTTCCTGCCATGCTGTAGCCCATATACTAAAATCTCTGCCTATGATTCCATACCATGTGCTCTCTCACTTAGATTTCTCAAACCATTTAAATGTGCAAATAGTAGGATAGCTAGTTCATAGTTTCTTCATTACCAACCATCTATCTAACATGTTGAGCTATAAAACGAGAAGACATAGCACATGCCCTCAAAAAGCTCTGAATTGCAACCAATCAGGGATTAGGAGTTGGAAAATCTTGTCATCCAAGGGAGTCTGCGGCTTCAATCAGAAGATGGCAAAAAAATGATGTCAATATCCAAATGGCAAAGCACGTTTTACAACATCTCTGAAGAATTTTAAACAATAATCAAGAATCACTTTTTCAGGCAGCATCAAAGTGGTATAAATGTTATTAAATTCGTCCTGTAAGAAGAGTCATGCAGTTAAACATTCACATCCAACTGTGTTGAGGAGGAGAGAGAAAAAAGCGAAAGGGATGTGTACTTTTCTAGCCACCAAATTGATAGTCTGTCCTCTTAGCTCCTTGGCTTAAAGGGTCTCTAGGAGGTGTTTATCTTGTGAACTCCTATATTTCATTTTCATTAAAGTTATACAGTGAGCATTAATTGACTATCTTCCCTCTGCCTACTGGGAATATGTTATCGTGGTTATTTCTATTGTGTAGCAATAACCATGCACATGTTACAACCCTCACTCATGTACAGTGAGGTTGTTTACATTTAGAGAGCAGTCAGGAAACTAAAAAAAATTACAAAGTCACTTGTCAAAGGAGGTGGCTTTTAATTCTCTTTTAAGATAAATATTGCAAGGGGTTATGGTGGAAAATACCTCAATCTACCCCTCTTTATGGAGTTGACATAAGACGCTTTTTCTAAAGGGAGTCAATTTTTAAGATGTGGCCCACTCTCTTTAGAGAAGTAAAAACAACAAAGCAACCCTGAAATATAGGTGGGGAATTAGTATTAGAATTAGTATTAAAATGGGGTGCCTGGGTGGCTCAGTTGGGTAAGCACCCAACTCTTGATTTCAGCTCCGGTCATGATCTCATGGTTTGTGAGATGAAACTCTGCATCAGGCTCTGTGCTGACAGTGCGGAGCCTGCTTGGGATTCTCTCTCTCCCTCTCTCTCTGTCCCTCCTGCATTTAAGCTCTCTCTCTCTCTCTTTCTCAAATAAAATAAACTTTAAAATGGGCTTTATTCCCAAAGTCTGTAAAGTAGTTGTTCAAAGTAACTGCTTTTCCCCATATAATTCTATGCATAAGGGATAATGTTGCTAAAACAATGGACAAAATTGACCCAACTATTAATTTAGTTGAAATGGAGCCTGAGATCTATGTCCTGGGATCAGACCCAACCGTGCAGAGAGGGTGGGAGAAGAATGACAAAGTAAAGCCTCTTTTCTTATCACTAGAGCAGAGATGAGCCTCAAAAAGAGTTTTGAAACAGGCAAATTGTGTCTTGGAAGTTTCCTCACCTTGCTTTTTATATTGATCCTCAGTATTTGGTGTCTCTCTACTGCCAACCATGCGCCCAGGGCTTGCTGTTGTTCAGGTCCCCTCCCCAATCCTCACTCTCAGAGATAACTTACTTCATTTTCCTGAAACCACATTTCAATTTCTTTGTACAGTAGTCCTTGGGTAGGAGTTAGAAAAAAAAAGAAAATTTTAACTTAAACCTCTGTGTGTCATTTTCCTCTGCTGCAAGACAGCAACGGACCTTTGCCCAAATCACATGATGGTAATGAGGAGTAACATTTAAAATATATAATACAAAGGGGCGCCTGGGACGCTCAGTCAGTTAAGCACCTGACTCTTGATTTTGGCTCAGGTCACGATCTCATGGTTTGTGAGTTTGAGCCCTACGTCGGGCTCTGCACTGACAGTGTGGAGCCTGCCTGGGATTCTCTGTCTCCCTCTCTCTCTATGCCCCTTCCCTGCTGGCTCACTCTCTCTTAAAAATAAGCATAAATTTTTAAAAAATAATATATAATACATGAATGCATGGCATTAACTAAATTGCCAGCTGAATGTTAGGTATTATCTTATTGAACTAATTTACACAAATGTGTGAAGGACTTGTAGCCCGTTAATATTTTAAAAATTATATATACTTTAATCAGTGAATGATAACTAACCCTAATTAATCTCTAATTGGGAAGATTTCAGGTAGTGTTAAAAGCACTTGTCAAAGAGTTAATAATTTGGAATAAAGGTACTCTGGCAAAGGGATCATCCAGGCAGCCAGCCCCACAGAGTCTGCCAAAGTCAGGGTCCCAGAGGTCATCTTAATTTCTCAATATTTTCCTTATCTTTCCCTTGTACTTCTTGAAATACAGATATACAGATCGATTTTGTATATATATATATATATATATATATATATATATATATACACAAAACCTTACCCACCTGGCAACTCTATCATCTCTGGTATGATAGCTCAAAATTTTCAGCTACAGAAAATGATTCAAGTCCATAGTTTCTCCAATGTGGGAAAAAGTAACTCATTTTCTTGCTGAAAAATAGCATATAATCTAAGTCTGCATCTTAAGAAGCATGAGTGATGATCAACTACAGAACTTGTTTAGAACACGTTTTAGAAAAAAAAGGTTACATGTAAAGGTATGTGAGAGTGCCCTCTACAGGAAGGTCAAAGAGACAAAGACTTTCACTGGGTTGAGAACTAGACTAGTTTCGTGATCATAGTGTGTCTCTGCAGTTTTTCACAGTAGAATAATGGTAAGGATAATTTGATTGTATGCATTAGGATAAAAATATTTCTCCTTACCATATCTTCTCACACCAAAAAAGCCTTGAAGTTGTCAAGACATGTAGTAAAAGACTTCAGGCATACTATTACAGGTCTTTTACCCACAATGTTCCTTGTTTCAACCCCAGCCACTTATTACCATGCCTGAAATATTCTTGGGACAGGCCAGTGTTAAGGCATACAAGAAGGCATTAAGAGCACCGAATGTTATCTGACCATTGTCTGCAATGGACCAAGAGTAGAAATCCTGGGCAACTGAAAAGTAGCATGCCTTCTGCATCAGTTAGTTATCACTGCATAACAAACGATTCCAATTTTGCTACCTTAAAATCACAATCACTAATTTGCTCTCAGTTCTGCCATTTGGGCAGGCTGGGTAGAAATGGCTTGTCTCTTTATAATGTCAGCTGGGTTGCTCAAAAGGCTATACTCAGTGGAAGCTCAACAAAGTGTCAGAATATCCAAGATGGTGTCACATTCATGTCTCAGGATTTAACTGGATGGCTGGAACGTATAGGACCCCACTGAACAGCTCTCTTTCCATATAGTCTTTCCAGCAAGGTAGCTGGATCTCTTTATGGGATGTCTCAGAGCTCGAAGAGAATGAAAGCAGAATTTCCAGGCTTCTTAAGGCTTAGTCCTGGCACTGGTACAGTGTTACCTGAATGGCATTCCTATATGTTCAAATATCTCACAGATCCAGTTCTGATTCAAAGGGAGGGTAAAGAGATTCCCACCTCTTGATGGGAGGAGCAACAACAACAAAAAAAACCCCACCTTTAATGACCATCTTTAATCCACAATAATATCCCTGCGTGTAAAATTTGGCCGTCACCCCAAATAAAATAGAAAGTAGTTCAGGGGAGCCTGGGTGGCTGAGTCAGTTGAATGTCAGACTCTTGGTTTCAGCTCATGTCACAATTTCATGGTTCGTGGGTTCGAGCCCCACATCAGGCTCTGCACTGACAATGCAGAGCCTGCTTGGGATTCTCTTTCTCTCTCTCTCTCTCTCTCTCTCCCTCTCTCTCTCTGCCCCTCCTCTGCTTGTGCTCTCTTTCTCTTTCAAAATAAATAAATAAACATTAAAAAAAAGAAAGTAGTTCAGAAAGGGAGATTGAGAATGATTTAAGACAATTGTTGCTCTCCCCCCACCCCCAGTTTTGTACACTGCTGGCCAAGCATAGGGTCTTTGGTCCTATATTTAAATCTGGACATTCACAACTCCTTCAGCACCTATCTGTCAGAACAACAAACTAAAGAACAGCAGTGGCAAACTATAGCCCATGTCAACTGTTTTTGTAAATAAAGTTTTTACTGGGACACATCCCTCCCCAGTAATTTATGTATTGTTTATAGTTGTTTTTGTTCTACAACAGCAGAGTTGAGTAGTTGTGACAAACACTGTGTGGCCCATAAAGCCAAAGATGTTTACTTTATGGCCTTATTGATTTGCTAGGTCTACCTTAAAGTAGCACAGACTGGGTAGCTTAAACAACAGAAATTTATTTTCTCACAGTTCTGTAGGCAAGAAGTCTTGAGATTAAGGTGTCATAGGGTTGATTCCTTCAAAGTCATGTGAGGGAAGAATGTGTTCCAGTCCTTTTGTAGATAGCCATCTACCTATGTCAACTCAGCTTCCTCTGCTTGTCTATGTCAATTTTCTCTTCTTATAAGGACACCAGTCATATTAGATTAGGGGATACCCTAATGATTTCATCTTAAATTCATTATCTGCATAAAGGCCCTGTCTCCAAATGAGGTCACATTCCAAGGTACTGGGGGCTGGAACTTTAACATGTGAATTTGGGTGAAGTATAGGCACAATTCAACCCAGAACAGTGGTCATTTGCAGAAACAGTCTGTTAGTCCCTAGAAACAGAGAAAGAAGGCAGATCCAGCTGTTGGAAGTCTTGGATTCTAATTTCAATTCTGTATCTTACTAGCTGGATCAGTATAAACAAATCACAAGAACTCTCTGATTCTTTCTACATTAATAAATTATACTCAGTGGTACCTGGACTGCACAGCACCTAAGGTGATTAGAAGATCAAATTAGGATGCTGTGCAAGAAGTAGCATGAAAAATAGAAGACGTTACATAATATATGTATGTGTATATGTGTATATATATACACATATACACACACTATACACACAAATATACATATATATATATATATGTATACATACTTCGAATAATTTTTTGGCATTTAGGTTATATATACATACTTCGAATAATTTATTGGCATTTAGGTCTGGGGCTTTGTGTGTTTGAATTTGAGTTTGGTCTCCATTCAGTGGGAAATATATTAGCAGCTTTCTCCTAGTTGGCAAAGAAAGTGACCCCAGTAGTTAAATTTCCTCAGTGTTTCTGAATCATACAAATTCATCTTGATTTCTGAAAGCTTCTTTTGCAGATTTTGGCACAATTTCTTCTCCCATGCACCTCCTACCAGATTTATTCATTGCTCTGTAGTACTCTTCAGTAACTTCAGCCTGAGAGAATGAGGCTCCAGTTTGATTGAGGTTCAGGACCTTATTTTAATTTCCTCTGTATATGCTGCCACTAAATAGCACAGCTAATCTCAGACTCCTGCTATGTACCTGAAAGAGTTTCTAGAACTAAACTCCTTCCAAAGCCAGACCCATCCTAGATCTCTTTGGTTCTACAACCCTAATCTTCACTTCCATCTCTGTGTTGTACCTCCAACCTCAAAAAAGCAGCTAGAAAACTCACACTTTTCCCTTTGATACAAAGCTGCATGAGTCAGATGACCCTAATTCAAGGCAGAGATTCCTAAGTCTCCTATTTGTATTTAGATCTCATAAGACATGCTGTTAGATAAGAGAGCAAGGATGATTCCAAAGACGAATGTTATTGGTAGTTATTATTGGTAGCTCATTTTTGTGGTTAATTTCCTCTTAGTTCTTTTAAGTAGAAATTAACAAAGTTCTGAAAAAAATGTGTGTTTTTATGAAAGGGAGAAAAAATATTCTAAATTAAATGACCATCTAAAGTAGTAAACTCAACTAAAGACTCCCAAAGAGAAAAATGAGATCAGCTGACCTTAGCAAAACCAAATATTAGTCTTTGGTGGCCATGTGTTTGGATAGATAGCTCCACTCAGCAATACCAAGATAGCGCTCCTGTTAAATTGTTTTTAATGGAGAAAGATAAGGTGTTGTTAATCTTATCTTGATAAATTATGAAATGCCATGCCAATCTTGTGGCATGTTGGCTTGCTACGTTGTCTTTTTTTTTTCCTATTCTCTGAACTTGAACTTTTCAAACAGATTGAGTCATAGAGCTTGGCAAATTCACTCAGATGGGTATGTGTCACTGTCACTCTGGAAAAAGAGATGAAAGTGTTATACGCCATACACCAAAAGTCACTCATCCACAGAATTTTTCCACTCTGCCACGTATTTGTTGGAGATTGAATGACTAAGGATCTTGATATCTTCAGGAGATTTGATTTTAAAATTGTTCACTACTCTTAACCCATTTGTATCTGTCTTGACATGTTAGCATTAAAGATACTATATACACCCAGTGTTATTAGTGATACGGTGATTCAGGTATGGTTCTCTTCATTTAAGTGTCACATCAATTGAGAGAAAATGTTTGAATAAAACAAACAAACAAAAAAAAAACCAAAACAAAACAAAACCAACATCTAGTTTCTTTGACTTCCAGATGAATTTTAACCAATTCATTAAACTTTAACTTGGTGCTACATCTATGTTTTGTTGAATTGAAATTTATGGAAAAGATTTAGCCCAAGACAAGCATGAAATTAAAAGTGTAATATGAGCTGAGGTCTCTACTCTGTCATTTTAAAAAACATAGGAAGTCTCCAATTATCCAACAGAATAGAATTAATAAAAGTCATATATAATGTCATAATAGATTTTATTCCAATAGAACAACATTATTACCTCTGATTGTAAATCACACAAATACTTTCTGGCAACCAAAAGGAAAAAATTCACACTGTTGATAATTGTGCAGTTTCTCATATACCAAAATATATGAGGAGTATATGTTACTTGTACCATTAAATTCTTATTATATTATAATGTAGTAATCTAACTTCTCTAAGTGCCTCATTATTTTTCATTTCAACTGCCAAATGCACATATATTTTATGTTGTTAGTGAATTAAACAGAGAGGCATGCTAAACAGATTGATATTCTGGATTCACTCTGTGATTTAAATGTACTGATTATAGTATAAAATAAGACATGGAAAAATGTGCTGTTTCCTGTAGGTCACACCCAGTGGTTTATAATAAAGGCAATCTGTATTGTGCCTAGAAACATATTGCATGCAAATAACTGGTGTGATAAATAATATAATTTCAAGTGAGCATAGTTGATTATCTGAATCATAATCTCTGAGATACAAACCAAATTCGAGCTAAAATGTCTGAGTAAACTGTGTTGTATAACAGCCAGCACAGTGTAATGAGAACGTAGCCACTTAATAACTACCCACTATCCCTGGCAATGACAACTATTGGGTGATGACTGGTATATCAACTAGCTATTACTAGGTAACAAACCATACCAAAACTTAGTTGCTTAAAAAAACTATTTAGCCCCTCATTCTGAGTATTGTCAATTTAGTGTGTGCTCAGTTGAGCTGTTCTGATCATGGCACAGTCATGTCTTAGAGTCAGATGCAAGCTGGGCCAGTGGTTTTGCTGACCTGGGCTGGGCTCTATCTCTGGGGCCTCAGCTGGGACACCTGGGCTTACACAGCTCTGATAACTGGTCCCTCATCCTGCAGCAGACTAGTCTGTGTTTGTTCACATAGTCATCATAGGGGCCCTAACAAAGCTGCAAGAAGCACTTTAGTCACTAAGCACTCTTAGGTGCCTGGGTGTGGAGCTGTTATACCATTACTTCCACTGAATTTCACTGGCTAAGCAAGTCCTGATTTAAGGGTGGAAAAACAGACTTTATCCCATGAAGAGAGGAGCTGCAAGGTCCCGTGACAAAAGGGATACATAAAAGTAAGAGTAGAGCTTTGCAGCCATTTTTGCAATCTCCCACAAATGGTGACTTACTAAAAGTGCTACTTACTAAGAATCTACTACCTCTTGTTACTAGGACTTGTTAAGGCATCATAAATATTACTGCCAGAGACTGGAGAAAGTCCAAATTCTGCCCTATAAATCATATATACCCCCTTTTGTCTCCTGTTATGTGGTTTCAAAGAATCATCACAACGAGAACCACAGCCAAATGGAATTCAATTACTATTTCATTGATTACTGATGTAAGGTTCTGATAATCCTTGGTCAGCTGTAGGAGTAGGGACATTAGTAACAGCTGCTGAGTGTGGATCTCTAACCTCTCAATCATCAAGTCTCATGGAGAAAAAGATGTGGAAATGAGATTGGCTACCTTAACATAGAAACCTTTATTCACTTGGAAAACTGATTCAGAGAATATTCTAGACCTCTGACCATCAATATTGGTGACTGTTCCTCTTTTTAGGATATCAGTAGCTAGGAACGGGTGGTCAGAAGTGGGCCTGGCCTGCCTCTATCACTTCAAATCCTAACACGATGCAAAAATTGATGACAATAATAACAGTAGTAAAGATAGTTTGATGGGGCGCCTGGGTGGCGCAGTCGGTTAAGCGTCCGACTTCAGCCAGGTCACGATCTCACGGTCCGTGAGTTCGAGCCCCGCGTCAGGCTCTGGGCTGATGGCTCGGAGCCTGGAGCCTGTTTCTGATTCTGTGTCTCCCTCTCTCTCTGCCCCTCCCCCGTTCATGCTCTGTCTCTCTCTGTCCCAAAAATAAAATAAAAAAAAATAAAATAAAATAAAATAAAAATAAGAAATTAAAAAAAAATAGTTTGAAGCAAGGTCTCCTGCCAAAATTTTAGCCTGACTAATGCATGTGCTTTGTGCATATCACCAGCTCCATTCAACCCTCCTCACAAAATAATAACCCAATATGTTCATGGTTTTATCCTTTGGGACAAGCTGACACACAAACACACTGGTAGCTTCATTAATAACTTGACAACTGCAATAGTGACCTGGCAACTCTTGCTATAGCTTCTCCCTCTTCCATAATTCAATATATATAAAGAGACTATCTCATGGTCTAAAGTGACATTTTTCCTGTTTAATCCAGCTTTGTAATTTAACTCTAGAACAGAAAAGTAACCAGAATCCCTGGACTAGAACCCATAACTGTGTGATCTCAGAGAAGATGGAGGTAACAATACCTTCCCCTCTACTAATTTCTCCTTATTGGACTTACTTAAGCCCTTTGCAATTTGTAAAAATGTAATTTAAAGCCTCCTATAACCCCTCATTCTTATGTAGTAATCACCTTTCCCCATGTCTTCCTCACAGCATAATTTTACTTTAATCCCTTCCATTTCCTCATGGTACACTCATCTGTGAGCACCATAATTCCACCAAACTTCTCCTGCTAAGACCACCAGTGACTTCCATATTATTAAACTCAGTAGAAACTGCTCTATCCTCATCCTTTGTGACTGCTTGGAAATAATCTGATACAACTAACCCTATTCCTTTTTAGAATACTCTTTGATTTTAGTGTCCCTTCACTTTTCTGGTTCATTGTTCTCTACCTCATTAGAGTCCTCACCCTCTCTACATCTACTCTTCTGAACCCATTTTCTCTTCAGTCCATCCCCATAACCTCAATTATATCTGTATGTGGACAACCCCCAAATTGAGCTCCACACCCATATTTCTAACAGTCCACTTTCTCTCCATTTGTATGCTCTAGAGGCAGCTCTTGTCAAACATCTCAAACTGACCTCATCATTTTTTACCCCAAGATTAGCCCCCCTACCAGCATTCTCAAACCAGAAACTGGAAGCCATCCTCAACTTCTCCCTTTCCTGCTCCACAACATCCAAACAATCATCTCTGCCTCCTGAAGCCATCCGTTTATGCTCATCTCCCCTTCCTCATACTAATTCAAGATGATCTTATTCTTGGCTGGTGCAGGGCAAGAGTTTTCTAGCTGACCCCCCACCCCCATGCCACTGCCTTTTACTCTTACTGCTTGTAATTCATTCTCTACTTTCCTGCCCAGCAGATGTCAATCTGCACATGTTAATCCTCAACTTCAAGCCAACTTTCCAATGCTCTTCCATATTGCTTGAGATTAAGTCAGATCCCTGAATAGATGTTGTCAGGTGCTAAACAGCCTCCCAGTTACCACTCCAGCATCATTTCTTGACATTGCTCCCCTAGCTGTTTACATTTGGCCTCCTTTGGGCTGCTGGATCATTCCTTATTCTTTCATCATTTTATATGCTTTTTTTTTTTAATCAGCTGGAATACTCTTCTACCCCATCTTTAGTTTTTTTTTCTGGCCCTCCTGATATACGTGCACTTTCCTATCATTTCTGATTGCTTATTTGATAGCTGTGCTCCCTGGAGATTGTGTGCTTGCTGAAAGCAGGGGTTCTGCTATAACCATTCTGCTTAGTAAGGTGCTCTACACACAGTAGTTGTTTAATAAATGTTTGTTAACTAAGAATATTTATAAACCCTTGGGTTACCACCCCTCATTTTTAAAGTGGAAATATTCATTTTTGTCCCTATTCCCGGTATTAGCAAATTCTTGAGGTGTCTAGATCATATAATAATATTTAAGTAAAGGTGAAAGTTCTTTCAAACACAAAGCCTTTCACAAATGAAAAGAATATTTTAACAACCTCTATGTACTGTTTACATAAATGACAAAGTTTGGGGAAGGACTGAAAAGCCAAATTATCATGAAGGAAAAAAATACTTTCAAGTTTAAATGACAAAGTCAGCAACCTTATGCATTTCAGTTGGAGGCTTAGCATTACTAATATTACCATCAACTGATTATCTGTATCAGTAATTGTTATGCGTTGCCAGGGTCCCTAAGAGCTTTCCACCCAACACCGTATCAGTGCTTAATCACTTGGTTTCCCCTCTTTTATAACTTCTGTTCTCATTTTACAAATATTTATTATGAGGCAATCACTGCACCAGGCTATAGGCAGAAAGATAATTATTACATTCTAACCTTTCCCACTTGCTATTAAGACTATGGAAACCATCTGATATAATGTTGTGCTTAAAAGGAAAGCATGTGAGACCACAAAGATATGGCTTTGAATCTCATTTCTGCCACTTAATCCATCAGTGAGCTTCAGCACATTTCTGTTCATCAGTGTCCTTACTGTTAACATGGGGGAAAGAAAACTATCCCAAACAACTATCAAAACAACTATTAAAATCACCAACAGAATCAAATCAGGTAGCATTGGAAGCATCTCATAATGTGGTTTGCGTATAAATGCTCAATAAAGTAGAATTACACATAGTAACTCTGTAACAACCCAAAAGGGCAAATACATTGTTTGAATACTCGACAAAAGAAAACCATTTTAAGTTGCTTTTCACCTCCTCTGAAAGACTGAAAGAAAAATAACTCCTTTAATAACTTTTTAGTTTCTGTATTTATGCTGTGAAATACTACTTATCACATAAGTACATCCTCTAGCACAGACAGGTCTTTAATAAAATATTTGATTACCATCAACTATTATCTTAAAAGTTCTTTAGATCAATGATTTCAAAAGTAAGGTGTATACACCCTGGGGGTAGTAAGAAGAAGATATTAGAGCATGAATCTACATAAACTTTTATGTATAACCAAGAAGCAAAAGTTTACTAATAGTTACTATGCACAAATGACCATGGTACTCATCCCGGGTCTACGAGGGAAAAATGAGAGCTCTCCAACATGAAAGGTTTCCTAGTAGCACCTCCATGCTAGCCCTTCTTTTAGAGGTCTGCACGACACCGCAGTTTCTTTGTCCCCAGTTTGGTAGATACACAGATTAGATTATTTAGGTTGAGCCGAATTAGCCTTCACAAAGTAGACAAGTGGCTAGGAAGACTTCTGCTGACAGCAAGGACTGAAGCAACACTAATGCATGCATGCACAGGCAAACGCCAAGAAAATGGACAGAAAACTTGACACTTTTTCTATTACAAATCCTAGCTCTTTATCAGGCACATCATGAAGAAATAAACAATAGTGATAATCCTAACATATTCAACACATTACTCTCCCTGAAATCTAACATTGAAAGAGTCCTTGAGTGTGAGATTTTTGCACACTAACAAATAAAATATGATCAACTAATGATTGATGATTAATTCAACTTTTGTCATCTTAAGTGTATGTATGTACTATAAAAATTACGATACTTACTGAGCCCATATATGAGCTAATTTTGGTTCTAAGTACTTTGCCTATGTTAAGTCATTTAATCCTCACAACAACCTGTAAAGTAGATCCTATTATTCTCTCCAGTGAATCAATATGTAAACCAAAGCACTGAAAGATAATGTGATTACCAAGGTCATATACTCATTAGATGGAGGAACTTAGGCCATCTGAACCCAGAGACCACAATCTTAAGCACTATCCACCTCACCAATGTTTCGCCTATATTACAACAGTACGTGCAACTGATGTATAAATATGTAAATATACATACAGTATGCTTGGTCTGTCTCTCATTCTTTTACTAATAGCAGTGTTACATCCAAAAAATTAAGTCTCTTGTTTTGGACCGTAGAGAAGAGACTCCTGGCAGAGAATTCTGGGAAGATGACAACACAAATAAAGCTTTCTGCTCTTCTACTCCAAAAGTTAATCTGTCTTTTCTAAGACAAATGGGGCAAAGAAAAAATGGATGCAAGCAAGACCTTGTAGGAGAGAGGTGGTGTGGAGCTTTCTCCTTCGTGAGCTAGTGAGAGGCTGGAGACTAGAATCAAAAAGCTGTGGGGTGATAATGTGGCTCAGGTCTAGGAAAGATGTTGGGCTTTACAGTTCTGTAGACTATTTGAGAAAGAGCTGGCACCAATCTTATAGGATCTGACTAGACTCCCTGGGCCCCACGAAACCAAGAAGTTACACAATTAGGAAATTAGTCCTCTCCATCCAGAGGCTGGGAAAGGATAAAATAATCCTGGGAAACAAAGTATCCTCTGAGTACCTTTGTGGATACAGGAACCCTGCCTACTTCTCCACCTAGCCATCCAACCCTTGCCTGAGCCACTCTAACTACCAGACCAGATATCCAGTGAAAGGGAAACTCACATCCCACCTAAGGAGTCCTGTCAGCCAAAAATAGACAACCCACTTGACTGCTGGAGAGCTGAATACATTTTCTTTTACTGTATAGCAAATTATCATAAAATTAGCAGCTTAAAACACTAATTTATTATCTCACTGGAATCTGGGCACAGCTTGGCTGGGTTCTCTCCTCAGGGCCGTAACAGGCTGAAATCGAGCTGTTAGCCAGAGAGATTCATTCTCATCTGAATCTCAGGCTCCCTTACCAAGCTCACCTGGGTTGTCTACAGAATTCAGTTCCTTGTATGACTTAGGTCCTCATTTTCTTTCTTCTTCTGAGAGTCACTCTTGGCTCTTAGAGCTGCCTAGTCCTCTCTTAACATGGTAACTTACTTCTTTAAGGCCAGAAGGAGAATAATGTAAGATAATCATGGACGTCACTATCACATCACCCTTCTCATATAAATTAACTTAATTAAGAGGGTAATTATCCCATCATGTTTATGGATTCCACCCACACTCAAGGCAAGGGAATTATACTAGGTGTATACACCAGAAGGACAGAATCTGTCTTAGATTTTGAGGCTGTCTTAGATTTTGCCTACCTCAAGGAGAAAGAGAGTAAATTAGTAATAATAACACTAAGGATTTTCTGTGGCATTAAAAACAAACAAACAAACAAACAAACAAAAACAAAAACAGGGCACCTAAGTGGCTCAGTCGGTTGAGCATCTGACTTCGGCTCAGGCCATGATCTCACAGCTCCTGAGTTCGAGCCCCATGTCGGACTCTGTGCCGACAGCTTGGAGCCTGGAGCCTGCTTCGGATTCTGTGTCTCCCTCTCTCTTTGCCCCTAACCCACTCGCATCCTGTCTCTGTCTCTCTCAAAAATAAATAAACATTAAAAAAAACTTTTAAAGACAAAACATAATTTCTCTACTATGAAATTTTGTAGATTAAGTATACCCACAACTAAGCCTAGATATAGAGCCTAAAAGAAAAAGTGGAAGAAATATCTGAAAATGTGTAAGTGATAAAATCTTAGAAAATTTAAAAGACTTGAGGAAAGCATCCAAGAATCCTGAAATATGGCTACTATAGTCCTAGAGATAAATAAAGTAACTTATAAATAAAGGAGAGGCAATGAATAAGTAAGAAAAAAAAAAAACTACGTTGAAAACAGACCCAATCTGTAGGTATCAAATCCTGATATATGGTAAAAAGCAAAACCAGAATAAAATCTATGAAATTAATGAATTAAGAGAAAAACCTACAATATTAGATACAGAAGTCAACTACAAAGAAAAAAAGTATTATGGTATCACTTATGCCACTCTAAAAGATAGTGTGGAATCACTAAGAAAAAAGAACTTAGCAATCCTATACTCAGCCAAAATAGTCATCATCAGAATCTAAGTAGATACTTGAGAATGTACAAGAAGTCTGAGAGGGTCTGACCACCATTAGAAATCCTAGAGAAATACCTGACTAAGTACTTAACCTAACAGAAATGAAGTAGAAACAAAACTTCACAAGAGGGAAAAATAAATAAGAGCTACAACAGTGGTGAGCCATGAACTTTATATTTATATAGATAATCTAAACAAATGATAATAGACCACTCAGAAATATATGATGCAAGCTCTTGAAACAAAATAACTTATTTAGGAAAAGATTGTGATGTTAAAAGGTAACATTTAAAAGACAGTAGACATAAACCCATATGGAACATAGCACATAGCAATAAATATAAATATAAAAAGTTTGCATATCACATGAGACATTTATGAAAGTCAATATGAACTTGTCCATAAAGAAAATTTTAACAATTTTATTTTTTTAATGTTTATTTTTGAGAGAGAGAGACAGAGAGAGAGAATGAGAATGAGTAGGGGAGGGGCAGAGAGACAGGGAGACAGAATCCAAAGCAGGCTTCAGGGTCTGAGCTGTCAGCACAGAGCCCGAAGCGGGGCTCGGACTCACAAACCTAGCCAAGAGATCATGCCCCAAGCCAAAGTCAGACGCTTAACCAATCAAGCCACCTAGGCACCGCTTAACAACTCTAAAAGGCAGAGGTCACACTTTCTGATTTTAATCCATGAAACATGGGAATAGCAAAAATGTGGCAAGAAAATTACTTGAAAACCAAATACATTCCTAGCTGATGCTTAGAGCAAAAAAGAACTCACAGAGAAATTAAAAACTACCTAGAAAAAATTAAAAAGTGACTACTTGATACCAAAAACTATGAAAGACAACCAAAGCTGTTCTCAAAATTATTAGCCTTTAATAATAAAAAGAGTTGGAAGAAAGGATAAATAATAAAAAGAAAGTTAAGAAAAGGGAAAGAAAAAGAAAAAAGAAGAAACTTTATTACACATCATACAAAGTTAGAGAATAAAGCAGTTCTTAGGATTACTCACTTCGGGTCTTTTTTAGAAGCTTATTCGGAGCATGTACAATGGGTCAGAACCCTGGTTGTGTATATAACAAAATTTGCTTTATTGAAAAAAATAATCCCAATACATAACAAATCTAACCTTAAAAGATTCAATTCTCAGTAGCAACTGGTTAATTCAAAAATGAATAAGGATACCTGTTTAATTACCAAATTAGAGTGTAAATTTGAAAATTATTAAGCTATGATAAGAGCAATAACAATACATCCAGAGAACTATCTAGTATTTTCTGATGGATCTACAAGAATCGTTTGTTTAAAGCTCTCTCGGTAGTCAAGATGCAGTCTTTGTTTTCAGGGCACCAAGTACGACCTGGGAAATTCCGGGCCAGAAGTGCTTCAGGATGCCAAGTTAAAGCTTACAAATATCCCCAAGGAGCCAGACCTAGACAAAACTGTTCCATTTTTCAGACGAAAAATTTCTTTCCGAAAGAAAACCCTGGGTGCCTGAGTGGCTCAGTCAGTTGAGGGTCCAACCCTCGATTTCTTCTCAGGTCATGATCCTAATGTGGTGGGATTGAGCTCCACTCCATGTCCCACTCAGCATGGAGTCTGCTTAAGATTCTTTGTCTTTCCCTCTGCCCCTCTCCCCTGCTCACTCTCTCTCTAAAATTGAAAAAAATAATAAAAAAGAAAAGAAAACCCTATTCGTAGGGGCACATACATAAAAACCCAAGACCGTGTCAAAAGAGTCATCATGGGATGAGCAACTGTGTGCACACAGAAGCATCTAGCTCCTTGCAACCGTCTAAAAATATCATAAAATGGCCAACATAGATAAAAAGTGGGAAATCTCCAACAGCATAGAAAACCAAAGTTAGATGCTACACATACCTGAACCTTAGACATTCCAAACAACACTACAAACCACACTGGGTGATAAATCATAGACTGAGAATTAGCTGTATAATGAGTACACATAAATGGAGGAAAAATACAAGTCTCATAGTTGCCAAGGCATAAATAAGAATTAATTTCACACACACATACAAACATATACACAGAGAAATAAAATAGCTAACAAAAATTCAACCTCAGCACAATTCATTAAGTGTATTAATTTGCTTCTCAAATTAGTTAAAAAATAATTAATATTTAGCACATTAAAATAATACATTACAAATAATTATTAATATTTAGTACTAAGGAGGTATACTGACATAGACATACTCACAAACTTCTGGTGAAACTGCCTATTGGAATGACATTTTTGGAAAAGAATTATGCAAACTGTGTCCAGAAACCAGAAAGTGTTTATATTCTTTGACCGTAATTATTTTTCTAGAATTCTATCTTAATGAAACCTTTTCACTATACCCTTAGGATAGGAAAAATAGTCAAAAGAATATAAATGTGTAACAACAGATGATTAAGTATATTTATGGGTCATCCATATTATGCAATCATTAAAATATCTATTAAAAACTAATGATACAAAAACATGCTTGTTATAGAATATTAACAAAACTTGCCATCTAAAACTCATATCTCCTGTTAAAACACAATGTAAAAGTAAGAAAAATGCTGGGGAAAAATGCAACAAAATATTAACAATGAATATGGTAGGGAAAAATAAAAGTTTGTTTTAAAGATTGTTCTACTTGGAAGGAATAATGTTGGCAGGATTTGCTGAGGGAGCTGAATTTCCCATTTTTAGTTTGGCTCCCTGAGTTTTGTGATCTTTATCACAAGTCATTGGTCCTTATTCTACAAAACTGCTCCTTGTTTTAGATTTAGTATCTTTAAATTAAATTATTCCTTTCTAATATCATATTATATTGAGTTCCAAGTAAAGTCTCAGCTATGCCTATCATAACACTGTATTCCTGCATTAAAAGTTTCATTTTGCTTTGGTAACGACTTTAATGCACAGGTACATGGATGGAACCAGAAGTATTACTCTCTGTTTTTATCCATCTGAAAATTATGGGCATTTTTTTTTCCTGCCATGGCCCTTCCTCATGTGGCTTTTATTTTTGTCTTCTACCTACAATCTTGTATAGCAATTTTATTAGTTTTTCTTTCTACCCCTAAAAATTCAGATTAAAACCAAGTGATAAAAATTTATCGTTCTTCTTCCAAACATGCTTTCCATGTTTTTCAGTAAGTATATGCTAAACCCCTTCCAGAAACTCTTTATTTAATTCATTACCATCTATATGCCCTGCTGTTTACTTTTCACGGTTTTATTTTCTTTCAGTGTCATAACACCAACTGGAAGAATTGAAACTGTCACTGGTACTCCCCTCACATCCCATACCCAGCCAATCCTGGAGTTTTCTTTCATAACATTGAATGTCTAGAGCTGTATCTGAGATTTTTACCTTGAGGTAATGAATTCCCACTTGCTTTAATGGAAAGGAGTGGTCTTCAGTAAATGTAAGAGGTTGACCAAGACTCTATCACATTGTTTTGAAATCAAGTCCAAGAATGCAGGCACCACAGTAACCCTGCACAAAGCTACCACCTAACACCTCTGTGACCTCTTGGACCGATGTGATGTCATCATCAACCCCCATGACCCTGTAGAATTGAGAGGACCTCTTCTGCCTGCAGTCCCTGGGCCTTCCTGCCTGAACTCTCCTCCGGATGGGTAGTGATAAGTCCTCTTCAAGAAGATCTAAGTTGCCATTGATGAAAAAAATCCCCGACCTCTTTAAAATGTCCCATGTATTTTCTTTTCTGAATCTTCCACATGTTTGTCTTTTACAACAGACTTACTACCCACTCAAAATTCTATTACATAAGGATTCCTTCCATCCAAACACTCTTTAGTAAGCTGATTTTTGCCTATGGGTATAAGAATCACTTGGAAAATTTTTTTAAATGCATGCAGGTTCCTGGGCCCACCCCTGGAAATTCTGGAAAGTCTAGGCTGGGTACAGGGAACTCTCATTTCTAACATCGCACTTGATGCTAATAGAGATGCTTATCCAACTACAATCGAGAAAGATTGCTTTTACCATTATAAGAACCTAGAACATCATTCCTCAAGCTTCTTCTCCTAGAATAAGTTCTAGTTCTCGAAAACAGTCTGCTCCCAAGGGTTCTTGGTGATTGTCATGTTAAACCTACTTATTTCTATCCATTTGATGGCTGCTGAGTATTAACCTACAGAATATTTAAATGCTTTTTTGTAGGAAGATATATGCTTACTGCTCAACAAAGTACTTCCTACAGCCATAAGTTGTCCTTCCTTAGAGCAGCAGTCAGCACCCTAAATAGTATTGACTCACCTTTCCCATTTATTCCTGGGCTCCTCCTATAGCCACGCACTTGGGTCACACACATCATTTATTGCATTCTTAATGGATAAGCAGCTTTCAATAACTACATTTTCATGGTCAAGTATGACATACAACTAGTAGTTATTTCTGATTCCCTAAATAAATTTAAATCATGAAACCTCCATTTTTGTTTAATTTTAATGTCTTCTCATGTCATGCACATAGCTAGCCTCTCTTTCTCTTGCCCCTTTTCATGCTTCTGTAGTTTTTCCTACTTGTTCCTTTAATTATCAAATTGGCACAAACTTCTGGTGCATTTACAAACTCTTTCCATGTCAGCCCCACAGCTATACAAAGCTTGTAACAGAGTTTACTGTTAAGAGTAAAATGATGTTTGCTAACATTTAGGACCTTTTCAAGCATGATGTAGGTTTCCATTATGTAATCAAGGCAGAACAGTACAATAAGTTGTAGTATTTTTTATTCTCTTCAAACATCTCACTTGAAACAATTGGTCTTTACCAATTAAGGTAAATTCTATTTTCACTTATAGGGCAGTGTTTACATATTAGAAACCTTAATTTAGAAAACAGCTGGGGTTTTTTTTTTCATTCTCCAGTTAAGGTGACTGACAGTTTGCAAAGACAGAATGGTTAGGAAAAGAATGATAAATACACCTAGCCCTTCATAGAGACCATGAATATACAGCCATTTCTCACAAATGCACATTAAGTGCAGCTGAACATTCTTTTTGAAATATGCATACTATCAGCTTGCCAATATCATCTTTTAAGCTAATGTACTCAGACATTTCTTGGGAGAAAAATGACTTCTCTGATGAATTTTAAACCAAGTAACAAAAATATGTTATAGTTTCAAAGTGTATGACATTGCATTTAAATGTATCCCCACTTACAAATATTATAAATACTTACTGACTATAAATATGATGAATATAAAACAAGTGGGAAGTATTTTCCCTTGAAATACAACTTAAATCAGATTATCTCAATATTTGCAACCATCTCTTAAAGCATGGGAACTATTTCTGAAACTGCCTTGAGAACATGAGTAAACTGATGTCCTATGAGCAGAGGCTAAGAAATCCCTGCAATTCAATAGTCTCGATTTAAATCCCCCTTCACATCACAGAATAAGTTATTTAGTCTACTTGCACCTCTGCTTCTGGGCCTGGACAATGAAGGTTATCAGAGTTCCTGTCTCACAGGGTTGCTGGGAAAATTAGATGCAAAAATAAATGCAGCGTATTCTGTATTTTTGTATGTATATACTTATGTATTTTATGTATGTATATTTGTGCATTTTATACATATGTATAAATGTGGAAAATTAATATAAAGAAAAAATTTAAGAATATACTTGCCCATAGTGAAAATTCACTAAATGTACATTATTATTACTACACACAGTTTTGGGGCACTAAAATATCTCAAAGTGATTAAGTTGTCTCTTTTATTATTAAACTGATTTCTTGTGAAACTGGTATTTCCCAATGATATTCCATAAAGTCTCAGATAATAAGCAAGTAAGATGATTTTATGGCAAAGCACTTTCAAAAAAGTACTCTACAAATGTCAGGCATTATAATTGTTGATGACAATGGTGATATTGATGATGATTACACTTTCCTTAAATCTTAATGTCATCCAGATGGTGCCATTTTTTCAGCCTTCAGGAGTCACTCTTCCTTTTTATACAAGTAACAATATGTTAAGTCACAGTTGCCCCCACTACTGAGGACTGCATGCAGTGACACCATTAGACTCTCTGGGTTGCTTCTTCTTCAGTATGCACACAGCCTGCCTGAGGACGCCCAAAGCACAGCTAAGACTAAGTGGAAACCACAGGCAAATGGAGGATAATTGTAATGCAGGAAAAGAAAAGAAAACTAGTTCTTCCACAGGTAGTCACTTATTCTCTTTAGCCCTTTAAATAGTTCTTAGCACTTTACCTGCCAACATATTATAGAAATCACTTACCTCTTCCCAAATGAAATTCTTTTATACCGTGTCCTTCCTTTTGAAAATCTATGTATATGTTCCTGATTATAGAAAGAAGAGTAGCATTCCCCTGCCCACCTCAGTCTAAAATCTCAGTCCAAGACCTGCTTCCTGCCTGCCCAAGTGGTAGTCAGGGTGGAGGCATTTGGTGGGGGGGAACTATCTTAATAGCCAAGGCTGTATTTTCCAAAGTTTGGAAAGCATCACATCAAAGTCACAACCAGGTCTTTACAATATTTTTCTTTAAGGAGGAGATTATGTTTGCGTATCTTTTGAGTCCTCTTATCATCAGGAAACAAATATGTAAAGGAAATAAGGAATGAGAGAATGAGAGAGAAAGACCCATCTGTCAATGACAGACACTTAATTTTCAGAGAGTCTAGCCAAAAGCCATGTTTAGGAGAAAATACATTTGGCTCTTCTAGAGGGCATACTCTTAATAAGTATATGCTCAATTTAACATTTCAGTCCATGGCACCTGTATTTTTTAAATTGAGATCTATTAACATTATATTAGTTTCAGGTGTACAGCAAAGCAATTCTACATATGCATATACTGTGAAATGATCACCACAAATCTAGCTAGTAGTTAACATCCACCACCATATATAGATACATTTTTTTTTGCTTGTGATGGGAACTACTTCTCCAATTCTGGGTCTCCCAAGTAGCATAAAGTAAAATACCTGCTTCATGTCTAGTTTGTTAAAACTGCTCACAAAACTGGTGTCTCCCATAACAAAAGAGGTTTAATCCCCAGCCTAAATTCGCTCATCTGCACTGAAATTTAGAAACCATTTACCATCCCTCAAGTGGCATTTTCCCCAACTTCAATTGTTTTAAGATCTGGACACCCAACTTTGTCAGTATGAATATGGATATATTTAAGTAAATATAAAGTACAAAAATAAATTCTAAGAACAGTTATTTGGTAAAGGATACGTGAAGCATATATGTTCAATTTGTGAGATTTTCTAATAGTTTATGAATTCTAAGAAATACCAGATTATTGATGTAATATTTACAGCTGAGGAACAGCAATTCCAAATAACTTTTTCATAACTCAAAATAGAACCAAGTCAAATAATGAGTTAGAGGTTGATTCCATGTTAGCTTGTCAGCACAAGAGTATATTTGTTCTTCTAATGCTTGGTGGAAAAAAAACTGTTATTAGACAGCTCAGTCCACTTATTAAATATAAAAATATTTAGAATTAGTTTTATAGTAATTTTAAAATATAAAAATAAAGACTAAGAGGAAAAAAGAAAATCATTCCAAAAACTAGTTATACCTAGATATCATCACAATATACAAAATACTACAGAGCACAAAGACTAGAGTCCAAAAGATACTTAGATGCCAGTTTAACTTACGATCTGAAGTGAGGGTCCTATGGTCCTATGAGAATCTTACCTCCATTGGGAAACTTGATGTGTAGAAGGCTTTTCTTAGATGTGGTTTGGAGAGTGAGGAGCTAGTCAAGAAGACACTGAAGGCCCAGCATGGCCCTTCTGGTATCTATAGGGGGTCAAATAAAAGTATCATTTTAAAAACTCAGAATGAGCGATGGAAACTTATTCTTCTTTGATGAATTATTGATAAAAGTTCAAAGGAAGGTGATGAAGCTGTCATCAACTTACTACCTTGGTTGCATAATCAAAAGAAACAGCTTTAGTCCAAAGGGGGTTAATTACATTACTAACTAAAGCATTACCAGAAGTGTTTGAACTTCTAGAATCTTATTTTTATTTGCAATTATATAAGCAAACATTTTCCAAAATTACAGCTTTTCTTAAAGCATGATTCACTTTCCCTCTTGCACTGAAAAATAACTAAAAAGGATTATTTTTTCCTCTAGAGCATTTTCTTTTCTCTAAAGGCATATTTACCACTTATAAATCATCAGATTTACAAGAATGATAAAAAAGATGACTTATCGAACAGTTATGCAATTCAACAAATCATTTGTTGTAATTGTCTTAATCTTTTTTCAATGAAAAATTGACTTAACTCAAGTAATTTCCCAATTCTGTCAAATTGTCAAATTTTTAAGTATGAAATAGATCTGCATGATTTTGATACTAAACTTGCTGTATTTAATGAACTTCTACAAGGTCCTGAAAATTCTGGTATTTGGAAAACTATTCTTTTCATGGAATTTTTTTACATTAAGACATACTCATGAACGTGCATTACTGTTGCTAAAAATTTAATAAATTTTCCTCTGTTATGAAAATAGTTCTTATTTCAATATTTTGCTTGCTTTTCATCATGGCTATCTTATGTATCCGCTCACTTAGGATTTTTTTTTCTATTCTTAAATCTCAAGCTATTATAGTAAAAAAAAAAGAGACCATAACTTTTACAAAGACTTATATGCTGGTCACCTATAAATATAGCCAGCCCTCTGGGAGTACAAATGTATTCATGAATGGTGATACCCAAAGATTCTGTGGATTGTGTTTCAAGGTTCAAGCAATGGTTCACTTTCCTTTAGGTCAATTGTCACATAGCCTTACTATCTCTTGAGAATATCCTGGCTTGTGTTGATTGCCTTTTTAACTATGTAGAAAGTAATGCTTTTTTTATGGATGACAAGCTACAAATCCCTTCAATTATTACTTTATTTATATCATTCTTTCCTGTGTAGTTGCCATCACTAATCTTCTCACCAATATTTGCTGTTACACAATTCCAACAAGAGTTAGGCTTCTGCCATTTGATGAAATATATATTGGCTTCAATTTACTAAGTTTTTTTTCTTTCAGCTAAAAAATAATTGCTGTTAATGTTTTAGATGTTGCTTTTGTATAGGATCTTGTAAGAGTTCATGTTTCTAGTCATAAGTGGTGGCTCTCAATGAGAATATATATATGCATTGACATGGTACTTCCATAAATGTGCATGATGCTTTAGAAGCTCTCTTCCCTTCAAACAGACTCAGAGTGAGCAGTCCAAGACTGATACATAGAAAATACTCAGGAAAACATTAAAAACAAACACAAAAGGAATGAGAAAAACATATTTAGCACCTATGTGCTCCACATTAATTATCTTGCCTAATATTTATTTCATAGGGTTATAGGAAGATCATCTATGAAATAATTAAAAAAGAACACTTAGTAAATTTCCCAAGGTCTCATCTTGACTTCTGATTCCTACTCTATGACATCTTAGTTGTAAACACGCTACATGAAAATAAGAATCAGTATGTGTTTTCTCTCATTAAGCATTATAACACTTCATTAGATGCTCCATTCTGAGGGAGGCTACTTTCAAGGCTGCTGGTATTTTCACATCAGTGTGGAAAGGGAGGGAGCAGTGTCATCTGCTGTATGTTTTAGAGCCCTGGTCACCACATGATATTTATGAGAGCCTATCCATTTGCAAATGCTTCTGAAAAGGAAGAATGAGGACTTCAACAATTATCATTTAACAGCATTGCAATAGATGAATCAGTAGAAACACTTATGACAAAGTAAAATAGTTGTATCAGCAGAACCCTAGAAATGATTGGATATGGAGTCTGAATGAGTGACAAAAGTCAAGGATGACTCCTATGTTTCTAGCATCCATGGATGAGGGGATTTTCATGTCCTTCATTTAGAGAGAATACAGTTGAGAAATAGATTTTAGTTGAAATTACTAGGTCATTTTTAGAACATGTACAATTCAAAATTCCTGTAAGATGCATAAGTGACATTTCCAGGAACCAGCTGGATTTATGGGTCTTGAGTTCAGGGCAGAATTTAGGGCTAAAAATGTAACATGTAAGTGGTAATTGAAACCATGAATGTGGTTTAAGTAACCTTATGAGTATGAATAGTAAAAGGAACACAGTGCCAATGGAGACAACTTCGAGAATGTGAATATTTCAAGAATGGACAGAAAAACATGAGCCCACAAAGGAAACTAAGAAGTCCAGAAAAATAGGATGAGATCCAGGAGAAAATAATGTCACAAAACCTAAGGAGGTATTTCTGGCTGAAAGCAGAGAATGGTCAACAATGACAAGTAAAATAAAGATAAAAAGGGTCTATGTAGCAGTGCAGGGGTGGCTCAGTTGCTTAAGCATCTAAGTCTTGATCTCAGCTCAATTCTTGATCTCAGGGGTCGTGAGTTCAAGCCCCACATCTGTAGCATACTTAAAAAAAAAAGGTCTATGTTGTAGGTCATTGTTCATCTTGGAAAACAAACAAGGAATGAATTTGTACTGAAGTGGTAGCAGTAAGTATTTACTCCTGTATAAAGCAGCTTAATTTTCACAAGCTCAGAACTTGGATATAACTAAAAGCAAATGTGATGTCAAAAGCAGGAGTTTTGAAGAAGGGAGAAATTTCATGTTGGTGATTTTTCAATAGTCCTAACTTGTGAAAAAGCCAAGAGGTAAAACTGTTGAGTCAATCCAAAGCTATGGTTTTACAAGGGGTTTCATCAGAAGGACAAAGGGCAAGAGAGGCAGCATCATAGTGAAAGAGTGACTGAGGTGACTGATTTTAGAATCTAGGTTACAGGCACTTGGGTGGCTCAGTTGGTTGAGTGTCTGACTTAGGGTCTGGTCATGATCTCACAGTTCATGAGTTTGAGCCCATGTTGGGCTCCATGCAGACAGTGCGGAGCCTGCTTAGGATTCCCTCCCCTTCTCTGCCCCTTCCTCGCTCACGTTCTCTCTCAAAAATAAACATTTAAAGTACAATACAATAAAATTTAGAATCTACATTAGAAAGGGAAGAAGGTGAATCTAGAAAGAAACAGATTAAAGGAAATGCAGTAGTCTGGGTCCTGAAAGTTTCCAAAGGTCCAAGAGTAGGCATATTGGTGTTACAGACTTGGGAGGGATAGGTTTGTTATGGTTAAAGAGAGTGATAAATTGAAGTTGAATACTTCATATATAATAGAGTATGCTAGGTTTCAATATATTTCAAGATGGGTCAGATTCTGAATTTAGAGATAAAGACAATTACAACATCTTAGTAAAAGAAGTGTCTTGGATTGAGTTATCCACAAAGACACTGAAGTCGTTTTGGAAGTTACTGAGATTAAAGTAAAAAGTTTAGATACAAGAAAGGCATTGCTAATAAGTTTTATGTTGATCAACGAATAGTGCTCTCTCTCTCTTGAAATTCACCCAAAAGTGATAATGCATTGAAAATATAAAATGTACAATAGATTGAAATAGTCAAACAATAAGTCAAACTTGTTTTGAGAATTAGCCAAGGCAACACAAACCATCAATAGCATTATGGAAAATAGATTAAAATATTTGGGTTTAACTTAATTGATACGTATCTTCCCAGAAAAATTTGCTGTTTTATTTCCTTTTTATACCAGCTTTTTTAAAAAAAATGTGCTTCTTAAACATTTTTGGTTACATCATCTTCATATAACATATATATTATATAATGGTATGTATTTTACTAAACTACACAAATATACTACTGTGTCTTTTTCGTCCCCAGCTTTACTGAGATGTAATAGATACATAACATTGTGTGCATATAAAGTATAACAGCATGATGGTTTGATGTATGTATGTTTTGCAAAATGATTACCACAATAGGGACCAGACGTGTTCAAAGAAGCTGTATGATGGGGAATTGGAATGGAAATGGAAATGGAAAAGGATCTCTGGGTATGTTATGGCTTAAATTTAAATTATGAGTTTGTAATTGGTACCATTTGCCCAGTGAATTCAGTTGCTCTAACAGTTGTTAGCCTCATTCATGAGAAGGAAGTTAAGGATCTATGAATATAAAATAATGAAAATGTAACTTCTACAGACACTGAAATGACTAAAAATGAAGGCAGCATATGGGACAGAGAGGAAGAATGTGAGTCAGGTGTTACATTATTCAATAAAATCAGAGCAAGGCATGACCATTGCAGAAAGGGCAAATACAGTTGAAGAGACATGAGAGGATAGTAGAGTTATGTGGTAGGATCCTTGGAAGTTTCACCCAAATATGGAAGCCTATCAGTCCTTCACAACATCTATTTTTAAAGAAACTCTTGGGGCACGTAGGTGGCTCAGTCAGTTAAGCAACTGGGTCTTGATTTTGGCTTAGGCCATGATCTGGCAGTTCATGGGATCAAGCCTCACATTGGGCTCTGTGCTGACAGTGCTGAGCCTGTTTGGGATTCTCTCTCTCTCTCTCTCTCTCTCTCTCTCCCTCTCCCTCTCTCTCTCTGCTCATGATTTCTCTCTCAAATTTTAAAAATTAATAAATAAACTTTAAAATAAAGTCTTGTTCTGTTGAATGGAAGCATTTTGTAATGTTTTGATAGATAATCTCACATTAATTTCCTCAACAGGTTGTATTACCAATAGCTGTTAGGAAAGTTGTGTATTTACCATCACTATACATGGTCAAGTCAGTATAGTATAATGCACATATTTGAACCTAAGTAAAGACAAGACCTTTTAAAACATCTTCTTAAAATATGTGTGTGTGTGTGTGTGTTTAAGGGTCAATCAGGCACCAAAGAGTACAAGTTTCAGGCATTTAGATTTGGTTTTAATATAAGAATCTCTCGGTGGTAAGATCTTTCCTTTGAACAGCTGCAGGAGATGATGATTTGCTCATTGTTTGGACATGTTGAAGCTGGGTAGCAATGTTAGAAAGGGGATTCTACTGCCATGAAAGTGTCTTAAAAATTGATGAACTTGCAACCATAAAATAGGTCTATGAAATCAATATAACAAATTTCCAAGTATTCCATTGAAGAACCACATCTACAAATAAAGGTTACAGAGACATGATTTTTCTACCAGGGCTCTTGAGGAAGATTTCAAGCAATAAATTTAACCAGTCTTGCCCATAGGCCACAATACTTGGGTATATCCACAATATCCAACCTCCTCAAGAAGCTTCTGCTAGCTTAAGCATGAAGGGAGAGGAATGTGAATGGCTATTTCCATGATTTCTACTTTTCTTAGTGTCTTCTTGTGACTGGAGAGGTATTCCACTTACTCCTAATTTGAATGATACTAGTGTCCCTGGAGCTCTTAGAGGTACCTCCAGCACAGCTTAATCAGCAACTCAACTGTTGAAGTTGTCTAAAAAGCAAGCCCTCCACAGTGAATGTACCTTCCCAGCATACACCAGATACCCAACTCATTTTCATGGCTCCAGGTGCCAAGCTAAGTGACTGCCTCATGTCTTAGGCCAAGATTAGGCAGTGTCCACAGAGCCATTTTCCCCAAAGTTTGTGCAAATCTGGGGGATGCATCACTTCTTCTATATAAGATGAAAAAATTGGGACGCCTGGGCAGCTCAAACATCCGACTCTAGATTTTAGCTCAGGTCATGATCTCACAGTTTGGTTTCTGAGTTTGAGCCCTGCATGGGGCTCCACACTGGCAGTTTGGAGCATCCTTGGGATTCTTTCACCCTCCTTCTCTTTGCCCCTCCCCAGCTTGCTAAGTAAATAAATAAACTTAAAAAAAAAAACTCCCTATGGACTACACTAGGCTACACTAGGTTTACTCTCTTGCTCTTGTCCTCTTCGATCTGCCTGCCCACCTATATTATATTTTAAGCCAATGCCTCCTAAAATAGAATTAGTAAACTACCTTCCTACCCCTTCTTGTTTGTTTGTTTGTTTGTTTGGCTTGTTTCTTATAGCTTTGTTGGCTCATTGGCCCTTTATTTTGAGTTTTAATGGTAATTGTGGGATTTCTTATTTCACAGGTGAAACAACCACAATAGAAGAAATCATGTCTAACAGGAATTATGCCAGTAGATATGTATGATTTTCCAAATACATTTCCTAAAACTTACCATGGTCTAGATTTTCATATTTCTTTTTAATTATTTACTTCTAGCATTCTATTTGAGATCTTCCAGTATGAGGAAGTCCTATAGGAATGTGTATATCCCTCTAGGAGTGAATTTGAGAGGAAAAAGTAGTTACAACTACAGATTCAAACCAAATCAATACTTGAATACTGTAGAGATCTATGGTTAAGGGAAATTACTTATTTAACACTATTTAGGCACATTTTACCTTGGAATGTCACCATAATTTGTATACATTAAAAATGCATTTAAAAAGATGAGTTTTAGAGCATAACTGAAAAATAGAATATTAATAATTATTATTATGGTTATTCTGCTTATAAATGAATTTAGTGCTAGCATAGCCAGCATAGCAATCTTTTCCTTTTTCTTCATTTAAATCCCCCATACAGTATTCTTCTTCTATTCTATCCATAGAAAGTTAAGAAATGATGTGAAAGTGTTTATATCCTTTAATCTGAGTACACAGAATTCTAAGTTATATAGCTGTAGTAGAATTAACAGAGTTCAAACTACTTAGTGTTTCAGAGAATGAATTTGAGACTCATAGGAGTTGAGTTGGCTACAGACCTGAGATTTATTTTTTCTCTCCACATATGGAGGGGAATCAGTTCTCCTGCCCCATTATTGTACTTTTCCCAATACTCTTGGAAGTTTATAAAATACAAAATGGTTTCATCAACCTCAGCTGTAGCTAGGAACTCAATTGGCTCAAAGCAGATTTCAAGGAAACATTGAGTCCATTCTGAGTTTAATAAAATTCTACTTTTGCTTTAAAAATGGCCATTTCCTAAATTTGAACATTTTATCCAAACACTCAGAGCATGTTACTCTTACAAAAAAAATTAAAGACAAATTTTACTCCTTAATCACTTCTTTTGCTTTTTAAAGTAGACATCTCTAACTGGAAAAACTTGAAAGTATGAGCTACAAAAAAGATTAATTTTCTTTCTCATCACAAATACCATAGTCCTTCAGTCATTTATAACTTTTTCCTGGCAAAGCTGCCCTGCATCATTTATATGATCTTTTCCCAAGCCCTGGCCAGGTTTCTCTGGTGCTGCTTTCCAGGAATTTCTGGATTAGAACCATATTTTCCGTGTATTCATTTTTTTTTCCTTCAGTAATTATGTCTTCTTTTTCTCCATCACATTTAGCTATTAGATATGCTGGCTAACATCACAGTGATATTTTAAAAAAAATTTTTAGTCCCCATCTAAATGATGGTATCAGGCCATCATTAAGCCTCATGAATAAAAACTGTATGGAACTTATAAAGTTGAAAACATTTTAAAAAATATTTTTACACTATTATTTATCCTTTTAAAAGTTTGAGGTACAAACTGGCATGCAATTAACTGTTTTTAAATCATACAATTTGATGGGGTGCCTGGGTGGCTCAGTCAGTGAAGCTTAAGCATCCAGCTCTTGATTTCCACTCAAGTCATGATCTCAAGCTTGTGACATCGAGCCCCACATCGGGCTGCATGCTGAGTGTGGAGCCTGCTTGGAATTTTTCTCTCCCTCTAACCTGTCTCTCTCTTAAAAATCAATGAATAAACTTAAAAAATAAATCATACAATTTGATAAGTTTGGACCTATAGGTACATCTATGAAAACCGTCACCACCATCAAGATAATGAAGATATCATTCATTCCTCCAAATTCTCTCATGCCTGTTTATAATCCTTCCCTCCAACTCCTCCACATATGCCTTGCTGACTGCCAGGCAACCATTGACCTGCTTTCAGTCATGATCAATTTATTTGCATTTTCTAGAATCTTACATAAATCTTATACAGTATGTATCCTATTGTATCTAGCTTTTTTTCACACAACATAATTATTTTGTGATTCACCCATGCTATAGCATATTTAAATAGTTCATCTGCTTTACTGCAGATGTATTCAGTTGAATGGATGTATCAGTTTGTTTATCCATTCATTTGTTGATGGACATTTATTTGGCTGGCTTCCAGTTTGGGTCTATCACAAATAAAGTTGCTATGAACATTCATATACAAAATCTTCCGACATATGTTTCTATTTTTTACAGGTAAACCTGAGGAGTGGAAAAGCTCAATCACATGGCAAATGTATGTTGAGCTTTGTAAGAAATCCACAAACTGTTTTACCAGGTTACTGTACCATTCGACATTACCATTAGCAGGGTATAAGAGTTCCATTTCATCCGTGTCCTTAGCAACTCGTGATAGTCTTTTTTTTTCCTTTGTAGCCATTCTTATAAATATATGGTGATTCATCATTTTGATTTTAATTTGCCTTTCTCTAATGACTAATGATGTTGAGCACCTTTTACGACTACTCTTCTTGGTAACAATGGAACCAGTGGCTTTGATATTTGTACCAATACCCTGGGGTCTTAGAGAACTGAGTTATCTACACACAAATGGTTGGCCTGAGTGAGATCAAGAGTACTCATCTAATTGGGAAACCCTAAAAGTACATAAATCTCCCTTCAATCAAGATGACAAACTGAAAAAAAAAAACATGTAGCTGGTAGAAATTATATCACAGATAAGGAAAAGGGAAACAGTATCTTTAAAATTCAGAGAAATAATTCCTCAGATATTATGTAGTGTAAGAACCAACTTTTTCTTTGAAAACTACTTGATCCTCAATAATATGTAAAAAGGAATGATTAGAAGAGGAGCAGAAAACCTCAGGAAGAGATCAGACTCAGATTAAAGAGCAACCATGTAAAATGACAATAAATGTGCCATCTCAAAGTTTGAAGGAAAATGTGTGTGATGCTAGATTTTTATTCTAGCTAAATTGCCTGTAACTTGTGAAAGCAACAAAGATATCCACAGATATTTGAGAGCTCCAAAAAAAAAAAAAAGAAAGAAAAAGAAAAAGAAATTAGTAAATCACACTTAGTTTAAAAAAATAAAGACGATGTACCTCATTAAACTGAGGAATGAATTCATATATTTACTTGTTAAATAAATATTGAATCATTGTCATTGTCAGGCAATGCGTTTGGGGTTCTGGGGAACAATAGAAAAGATATCACTTTTCATCAAATAGATGTTGGCCTTTAAAATGCTAACCATGGATTATTAAAAAAAATTATTTAGTATTTAACACTTCTCATTTAAAGGACAGGAATTTAGTAACCATTAAAATGGTGTATGGTTTACTGTTTTATTTGGCAAGGTCACTGACAGACCTGTTCTGACTAATCCAATACCATGGTTAATGCAAACTTCGTGGTCATTTACCACTTACGTTAAATGGGTGGGAGCAACCAATTACTAAATAAATGAGCAAATAAGTAAATAAAATATTTGATTATAAAGTCATCTGTCACCTTTATTTTCAGATTCACAGAAGATTTCAACATTGCTTATAGTTACAACCTGAGGTACTCTGCATGTGCTTTCATTGTACAATAGATAGGAACAATGTCTGTTTTGAGAATTCTGAGTAACAGACAATCTATGTAGATCTTTAATTTCAAGTGACAACTACTGGTCACATTCTGTCCTGCAAATGATTGATTTAACAAAGAGTGGGGGAGGGAATCTGATCTCTGATTTATCTGCCCCACTATCCCTAGGTTAGGCACATTCTTGGTAATGTACTGAATGAAGGCTTTTATGTCACTTGTATAAATATCAACCTGGAAAATGTTAGAATTTTGACTTTTACCAGACACAGCAACTGAAAAGCTTTTCTGACAGGAAGTTACTTAGCTAGTCGGCTCCAGAAAGAGTATGAAGAACGAGAAGAACCGCCCTCACAGAACCCCTAGAAACTGAAGATGGAGTCTCCCCTCTTTACAATCCCATGCTGTTTCCAGAATTTACTCCATATAATGGAAGGTTTTTTTGTTAGGACCACAAAGAGGGGGAAAAAGACTTCAGAAAAACAACATAAATTTCTTCACTATTATTTCCGCATTCCTTGTTGACTCACATGCCTCTCCTGCAATAAATAATTTACTGTAATAAAAAATTTACTACACTAAAACTATCATTAAGGTCACTGAAAGAATAAATCATCATGTTTTACAGAGTATGCCTAGCTAAGCTAACCAACTTTACTGCTTGGATTTTTATTTGCTGGGTGATGGGATGTACAAGGCAGTTAGAGGAAGTAGGGATTACTGAATAAAAATTAAAACATTCCTACAGCAAGCCACCAGGATTGAACTTGACCTTTGGGAAACAAATCGAAGAGTCTCATAAAAGTTGTGCTTCAAGCCACATCAGAGTTATTTTTATGGACAAAATCTCCAGTGAGATCGTTGACGACGTGTGTACTCATGACTCTCAAAGGAAAGAATGGGACATAATGCCAGCCTGTTAGCAATCCTTCAAAAACAGTAGGACACTTTCAAGTCATTCTTCATTGTAAAATACTAACAAAAATTCCCAGAAAACTCCCTTTAGTTTTGTGTCATTTTATTTATATATGTGTATGTATGCTATATACGTAAAAATATTTCATATATAATGAATTAGGTCTATTGGAACAGCTTTGGATAACTGTTTAATAACTAATTCAGATAACAATGTAAATAAACTATTATCTAATTGTCCAATGAAATTTTATATATGTTCCAAATTGCTTTCTGGAACTTACCACCTTTTTGAGCAATGAGGTATTGCTCAAATATTAAATGATACTGTGTTGCTTTAAAATACAAGAATGGTCTCATTGGGGAAAAAAAAGCATACCTTGCAACTAGACAGAAATAAATTATAGGGCCTAAACCTTATGTTATTCATATTTAGAATACAACAAAAGGGAGGATACTATTTGTGACTATACCTGTGATTCCAAAGCTGAGTGTAAAGGTAACTGAAGTTGAGCTCATAATCTCAGGAAGTCAGAGTAATTGTTTAGGTTATCAATGATGATACTGAAGTCACTGGGAATGTTGCCAGGATTCAAGTGAAAAGAATATGGAGTCATGTTCAAAATCTTAGGGAAACCAAGAATTGAGAGTGGCCTTGCTTTCATTCATGTCTTTAGCATTTTTCCTTTCATTATAACTGTGTCCTCATACTCAATATGTAGAATGATATATATCATTTCCTTAGCATAAGATTTTTAAGATTTTTTTTATGATGGGGGCACCTGGGTGTCTTGGTTGAGTGTCCATCACCAGCTGAGGTCATGATCTCACAGTCTGTGAGCATCAGGCTTGCTACTGTCAGCTCAGAGCCCACCGTGAATGTTCTGTTCCCCTCTCTCTGTCCCTCCCCCACTCCCGCTCCTGCTCTCACTCTCAAAAACAAATAATTTTTTTAATTAAAGAAAAAAGGTTTCTTTATGATGACCCAAAGCATGTAGGTAGGAAGAATGACCCAGGGCCTTACGTAGGACTAACCTGGACTGGAGAAAACAACCTAGATAGGAGGATATGATGAAGTATAGCATAAGGGTCAGACACAGTGCCCAAGAGAGATAGGGACCAAAGTCACTCTTGTGGGAATTGAAGAACAATGAGTGAAGCATGGCAACACAGAACTGGGGTGAGCATGCCCTCCTTAGATGCCTATCAGGCTAAGAATAAAGGAAAAGTCTCCCTAGGCAAGGAGAGTGGCAAGTACAAGGGAGGGGAGATATCCCCAAGAATTTAACTGAAGCAGGGAAATGCTGTCCTGGGCTGAATGACAGGATGGGACTGAGAATCAAGGCAGAATCCCACACTCCCAAATCAAGCCAATACAAATGAAAAAGCTTCCAAGTGTCAAAAGAGATTTGGGGAGAAGGCTAGGCAGGATAAATCCAGTGACCGGAAGTTTATATAAATTTGAGTCCACTTTAAGCAAACAAATACAATGTTATTAGCGGCAAGTATTAGGACTCTTCTCAAAAACTTGGGAGATCTCTGTGCATGTAGGGTTCTATAGCTTCAACTCCATTGACTTTACCTGTGCAAGGGAAGGGGCTTGAAAGGGATATCGTGAGAACTTTGTGATTGCCCCTAAAGCACCTACAATTCCCTGACTACACTCCTGAAGCTACTACAGGAAAGTATTTTCTGCCCCATCTGAATGGTCTGGGAATCAGAGCGGACTGCACCTTCAACTGCCAGGATTACAGGGGCTGACGGTGGCAATGTGGAAAGAATGGAATTAGGAAAAGTGAAGCAAGAAATTTACACAGAAATCTCTGATTTGCAACAGTGAGATGAGAACAGTGATTTCCTTGCTAAATTTCAAAAGATGATTTGGGTATCAGAAAATACAATTACACACACTTGTATGTATATCTGAGCATTCTTTTTTTTTTTTTTTTTTTTTTTTACGAAAAATGTATATAGGAATGTGCAGAACCAAAACGACAAATGCCAGGGTGTGCCTGGGTTGATCCATTGGTTCAGCGTCTGACTTTGGCTTAAGTCGTGATCTCGCGGTCTGTGCGTTTCAGCCCTGCGTCAGGCTCTCTGCTGTCAGCTCGGAGCCTGGAGCCTGCTTCAGATTCTGTGTCTCCCCCTCTCTCTGCCCCTCCCCCTGCTTGCACTCTGTCTCTCTCTCTCAAAAATAAATAAGCGTTAATTTTTTTTTTTAAAAAAAGACAAATGCTAGGATAAAACAGTAACATGCACCAAGCAACAATTTTTTAAATAATTTTTTCAACTATAAACTATGTTAGAACCACATTAAAGAAAAAAAAAAGAGTAATCATGACCAATCCAACCCAGATACATCCGTTTTAGTTTTTGTTCACTTTTCTCAGATTTTTAAAATATACATCTTTGCTTATATAACCCCTTGTCCTTTGAAGCAGTAGAGGATGTTCCTCAGTGTTAAAACAGATCTCTACTACTTATTCACTAACTTCTAAACTGCCCCCCTCCTTTCTTTGAGTCTGGTCAAGCTGCACTTCATGCTTTAAGCATCATTTTCAACCCTGTTGCTAACTGCTTAACAACAGCTAATGTAGCCCTTGATTTCATTAATGGAAGCATAATGCCCAGAACACAGGTGTTAATAGCCCCTCTCTACCCTGGGCTGGGCAGACCACATGCAGATCACTATGTTCATTCTCAAAAACACATTTTATAAGGGTCATTGACAAATGGAATTACATTCGTTCAAAAGAGGATTATCAGGATGGTGAATGCCAAATGAGGGACATTAAAGAAATTGAGGGTGTTTAACCTTGAGGAGAAAAGCCCTACAATGAAATGGGGAGATGTGATAGATCCCATCAATTATCTGAAGTTTTGCCATGTGGAAGAAGCATTAGGCTTGTTCCATGCAGCTTGACCATTAGGTGGAAGTTACTGGGAATCAAGTTGCTGCTCAATCTCAGTGAACTTTCTAACAAGGAAGGCTGCCTGAAATTTTAATAAGCTCTCTGCTCCCCGTCCCTCAGAGTGTTCAAGCAGAGATTGGAGCACCACCTGGCAGATGTACTTAATTGGAAGATAAGTCGAACTGGCTGGAGTTACAAACTCAGATGTCTTCAAAGCCGCAGGCAGGTACGTGAGAGGAAGCAGGCCAGAGTTACCACAGGGAGATGAAGCATGTGGCATGCCAGAGTGATACCCCACCCCCACCTGAGGGCTTGCACTTTCATTTTTGAAGCATTCTGATTACACACACACACACACACACACACACAGAGTTAGCAGGCCATAGTCAACCTAGAGGCACCGGTTAGTGACCTTTAACTATGTCATTTCTAAGATCTCTTCCAAGGTTAAAGTCCCTGCAGTCTAGGACTATGTTCAATGTGCCCAAGGGATTATATAATGTTTTTATGTTAATGATAACAAATAACTGTTTACTTTAACTTAAACTAAAACTATGTCAATTGTAGAATTTCATGGATATTTTACATTTTTAAAGGAAAACATGAACTTTTATAAGTTGGAATTATATTTCCATTTTTTTTTTCTCATCACCACCCCAAAACCCAATGTGAATCTAGGATTAATAGAAAATGCCATGCACAAGAACTACTTCTATCATTATACATGTAAGTAAATAGGATTCTTAAACACTGAGGATTTGAATAATCTGCACATGTGCATTCTTCTTCCCGGGTATTTCACACTAAATCCCCTACCAACAACTAATGTGGAAAAGGGAGGTTAAAATTAATACCTGGTACTTGAACAACTGCCCTTTTGTCCAGATAGAGGATTAGAATCCTTACCATTGTTTCAAATAACTAAATATAAAGTATATTATGATATAAATTGGCTAAAACACCATTAAAACGATAGGTTTTCTATGTAAGTAGTCCTATCACAGACAATAAACTGCACTTTTGAAAGCCATGAAATAATTTAAGAGGAAAAACAGCCTTAAATATACAATAAATTTTTATCTTGTCTCAAATGCCACTAATCAGGTCTCTGGTACTTGAGGTGCCTGACTGATAAATTTAGATGTGGGATTTGGTCAAAGTGGTATTTTTCATTGACAATTAACTAAATACCAGTAATTGATCATTGAATAGGAGGAAAATACTTGGGAACAAAAATGAGGCTTATCAGTTTGGTTTTGAACTGCTATGTTTGAAACATCTGTGGGATTCCCATGTGTCAAAAAATGGACAGAGATGGTCCTAGAACTCGAGGGAGAGATGTCAAATTTTACAGCTTGAGTGCAAATCTAAGTGCTACTTAAAGCTAAGGGAGCAGATTAAGTCCATGCAAGATGGGCAGATCAAGTAAGAAGAGAGCTAAAGACAAACCTAGGATCTGCAATAGTTATAATGTGGGGAGAGTTAAGAAGGCCTAGAAAGAAATCAGAATGGAGGAGTCAGATGGCTAAGAGCAACTTCAGGGACAACTGGTGCATGGAATCCACGTTAGCCCAATTTCAAGAAAAATAAGGTGGCCAGTAAAACCAAATGTCATGAAGGGAAAATATCCCATGACGCGAAGGACTCTTGGTGACCAAGACCAGAGAATTTTTCAGAGGAGTGAAGAGCCTGAATCCTAATTAGAGTGGTTGGAGAAGGGGTACATGAAACTGCAGCCATTTATTGGGAGTTCTTTAGTATTTTTGTGCTGTTATCTTACACATATATTTTCCCCCCAAATATAAAACACCTCTTTTAACATTTTTAGACAATGCCTTATCTTTTTCCTTCTCCGCTCAGATAAGCTGCTCAAAGTTATATACTAGCTCAGTTCTGCTTCCTCAGCCCTGCTTACTTTTCTATCTATTTGCTTATATCCATCTTACAGGAATATGAACGCCAGGGTAGATATATAGAAGTGTTCAAAACAACATTATTAGAATAATGAAGTTTGCAGAAAATCCAAAACATCCTAACTAGAAGGAGGATTAAATAAATTATTGAGTACTATGGTATATGCAACTATTAAAAATGAGCACTGTAGACCTGTATATACTACACAGAAGGAACTTAATATGTTAACAAAATTTAAAGAGCAAATTTTGGAATAGGATCCTATAACATCATTTTTAACAGGCATATATATCTATCTATATAGTCATCTATGAAACATATTCATGTTTTAATGAGTTACAGGTGCCACGGAATATAACCCAAATTGCTGGTTATTTTGTAAACATTAAACTAATACAAGACCTAAGTACTGTTTCCATATCTTATATATACATTTTGTACAACAAAGTGTTTGTGCATGGTTTATATAAGTTTGAGGCTTACTTCCCTAATATATCTAATATCTAACATATCTATCTAATGTACTCTATCAAATTAAAACCCCTTTCTTCCATTCTCAGAATACCAAGTTATCAAGTGGATATTGTGTTTTCATTCACAAATCTGTTTTGGCCACTAATTCCATTCCTCAACATCCTACAGAATATGTACATTAGGATGTATGTGCTAAAAGTATTTACTATTCCATAACAGTCAAAATTAAGGGAATACCCAAATAGTCACCAGTGGAAAGAGGATTAAATAAACTAAGATACATGGACTCGAAGTATGCAGCTGTTAAAATGAAGGAGCCTTGCCAACAGGTACATGAAAAGATACTCAAAGATCATCAGGGAAATGCAAATCAAAACAATGAGACATCACCTCATACCTGTTAAAATGGCTATTATCAAAGAGACAAGAAATAACACGTGTTGGCAAAGATGTGGAGAAAAGAAATCTTTGTGCACTGTTGGTGGGAATGAAAACTGGTGGTGTAGCCACTGTGGAAAACAATACAGAGATTCCTCAAAAACTTAAAATATGACCTAGCAATTCCACTTCTGGGTATTTATCAAAAAAAAATCCCAAATACTAATACAAAAAGATATGTACCCCCATGTTCATTGCAGCTCTACAATAAACAAAATATGGAAACAACCTAAGTGTCCACCAATAGATGAATAGATAAAGAAAATATGAAATGAAATGTTATTCAGCCATAAAAAAAGAAGGAAATCCTGCCACGTGACAATGTAGATGGATCTTGAAAGCATTAATGTAAGTGAAATAAGTCAGACAAAGAAATACTGTATGATCTCACTTACATGTGGAATCTTAAAAAAGAAAACAACAGCTCCTAGATGCAAGAGAACAGATTAGTAGTTGTGAGAAGCAGGGAGGTGGGAGATGGAAGAGGGGGAAAAATGGGTAAAGGATGTCAAGAGGAACAAACTTCCAGTTATAAAACAAGTCATAGGGATGTTAATGTATAGCACAGTGCTTATAGTTAATATCACATTGGGGATTCAAAAGTTGCTAAGAGTTAAGCTCTTATCAGAAGAAAGTATTTCAACTATGTATGGTGACAGGCCTTAACAAAACAGCATGATCATGTGCAATAAAGATTGAATCCTTACGTTGTACACTTGAAACTAATATTATATATCAATTATACCTCAAAAAAGGAGCCTTGTCTGCATTTATGGTCATGGTTTTGCTCTTTAAAAGCTGCAACATCCGTTTACTAGTATTTTATTTTGCATTTTTTGTTTCTTAAGTGAAATTAGTCCATATAGTATTTTGCTACTGTTATTGTTCATTAATAAATTTTGTTATTCAAGTTCATCATTTTCTCATGATTTGATATTTCATTATAGTATAGAAGAATTATCTTTTCCCTTAAAATCATGTGAAACTGGCCTAAAAACCAAATGGTCCAAAAACACCAATGGGGTGTTTTTGATCCCTTTAATTGCCTTCTCAATTTGTTTGGTAATAAGGTAAAAGAAGACAGCATGCTGGAGACCATTGAATGTTTTGCTTTTGGAGGAAGTCTCATTTAAGTAAACTCCTTGAGGTGACAAGAACATTGTGAGGTCAATATAAAATATGGGCAATCTTGCTTTCAGAGAGCACAGTGGACTAGAGAGACAGAAACTCTATTCCAAAGAATAGGAGAAAAGTTGTCCTGTGGCCAAGGTGGTTTTCATTTTGGGCAATGCTTGAGTCCTGTGGATAAAAGGCAGTGTGGATGAAATTAGCTAGTCCCAGGTCTCCCAAATTTGAGACATAATCACTTTGCTTTGGTATCAGAATTATTTGCGGCAGCGTTTAGAAGAATTCTGTCTTATATAAAAGGTCAAAAAGTAGAGATTCCCGACAAAATCTTGTGGTTTGAAGGAATCTGTGACTGGGTGTCAAATCTTATCCAATTTTGGGGGCCTGTCATATGGCCCACTCCTTCCAGAAGCCATCTCTATCTACTGTGTTGATCTGTTCTTCCTCTTAAAACCGGTAGCTCTTAGTAACATAGTTGTCTAATGATGTTTTTTATTAACAAAAGTTTTATTTTGAAATAAATTCAGAATTTTGGAAAATTTGCAAAGGTAGTTCAAAAAGTGCATATATCCTTTCTCCCATTTTTCATAATGTTAAATAGGGGTATTTTTGTCAAAAATAAAAATTTGACATTGGGACAAAATAATTAAACTATAGACTGCATTCAGATTTCACCAGTTTTTCCTCCATGATCTTTCTCTGTTCCAGGATCCAATATAGTTTACCATGTTGCATTTAGTCATATCTCTATTCTCCTCTAATTTGTGACAGAGTCTCAGTCTTTATGCTTTTTATGATCTTGACAGTGGGAAGGATGATCAGCTAGGTATTTTTTCCTTTAATTTGTATTTGTCTGTAGCCTTCTCACAATTACAGTGGAAGTACAGGGGGGAAAAAAAAGCTATAGAAGTAAGGTGTCCTTCCGCCACAGACTCAATGGTTGTCTCTCTCAAAAATTCTGTGGTGATGGGGTGCCTGGGTGGCTCAGTCGTTCAAGCATCTGACTTCAGTTCAGATCATGATCTCACATTCATAAGTTCTAGCCCTGCGTTGGGCTCTGTGCTGACAGCAGAGCTGGAGCCTGCTTCAGATGCTGTCTCTCTCTCTCTCTCTCTCTCTCTCTGTCTCTGTCTCTCTCCACCCCTCCCCGCACCTCTGTCTCTTAAAAATAAATCAGCATTAATTTTTTTTTTTAATTAGTATGGTCAAGTCCCAACCCTCCAGTGTGACAGTATTTGGAGGTAGGGCCTTTAGAAGGTAATTAGGTCAGGAGAGTGGAACCCTCATGAATGGGATTAGTGCCTTTATATGAAGAGGTGAGACACAGGATTCTCTGGACAGTGAAACTACTCTGTAAGATACTTAATGATAGATACCTATCATTATACATTTGTCCAAACCCAAACAATGTATAGGAAGGCTGCTGTCTGCAAACCAAGAAGAGGAACCTCATTGGACACCAAATCTGCTGGCATTCTTGATATTGGACTTCCTAGCCTCTAAGAGCTATAAGAAATACATGTGTGTGTTTTTTTTTAAGCCACGAGTCTATAGTAAATATTATAGCAGCCTGATCTAAGACACCCTCTCATCCTAAGATACCAGGAATACATGATATCAATATGACTTATCACTGATGATATAAACATTGATCCTCTGATTGAAGTGGGACCTTCCAGGTTTTACCACTGTAAAGTCACTATGTTTCCCTTTCCATACTCTATTGTTTGGAAATTAATCACAAAGTCCAGCTCATACTTAAGGGGAGACAGATTAATCTCAACTTTCTGGATGGTCTCATAGTTGTGGTTTGGAGGAATCTGTGACTGGGTGTCAAATCTGGGTGGATACTTATTTTATTCTGTGGGTTATAACCAAACACAGTCACTATTCTGTTGCTCAGAGTTAAAGTTCTTTTAACATATCACCAGATGAGTTTGTTCTTCTTCCCCCTTCCCACTCCTGCAACATCCAGATAGTCCCAACCCTCCAAATCTAGGCAGTGCTTTCCAGAACTCCTTTGTTGTCCTCCCTGGGATCCAGCAGAAAGCACTGAATAGAGTAAAGGTTCATCAAATACCTACTGATAGATATTAAGTAAAGAGAGAGAGAGACATATCTTTCACAAGGTAAGTCTATATGAAAATCATTTCAACCAGATAATTTTCTGCCTTAATCTTGTGGATCTCAGAGGGAAAAATGTTAGAGACATTGAGGTCAATATAAGCACACTTAAGGAAAAAGACATCTTCAAGACAATTCTCAGAGGTAAAGAGCTGTTTATATCCTACTTGGCATAAGCCTTGACTTTTCTCTTTCTATAATGTCACATGTGTGTTAGGCATTCTGGCCTTTCCTATAAAACTGCCTATTTGTAAAACTGCCTATTTATAAAGAAGAGCCACAGATTTTGAAAAATCAAGACCCTAAAGATTAATTTTAAGCAAACTTAAAGTTAAAAAAAAAAACTAGCATTTACCCAACATAAAAAGGAAACACTACAAATTTTAATTACCCTAATTAAAAAAAACCCCAACTGTTATTATTGCAATAATCAATTCTAAAGCTGCATATACTAATGAGACAAACACACTACTCTGATACTTGAAAGCTCTTGACCCTAACGTACTAGAGATGTGTGATTCTCTAATTAGGATTCACACCATCATGTGCTATTACATTTATCAGCCGAGGAATGCGTTTGTAAATTCCTTCCTGTGAGCAAAATGCCAAGTGCTCAAAGGCCAAGTCTAAACAGTCAAAATGAAGTAGAATATCAAGTAATTATATAACAAATTTAGACAGTGTAGACAATAATTACTAAGGCCAAAGCATTCATCCTAGGCAATGGGACACCCAAGTGACTTAAGTATTGGGCTAGCTGCATCTAGACATAATATTGAGTTAAATGCATTATTAGATAGAGTTTAAGAAGTTTGATTGCTATTTATTCCAATTAAGAAAACAAAAGCTAACTATGTACAGACAACTATTATGATTGAATTCAAAAAATAAACTGTAAGAACGACATTCCAGAGCGTTAACTAGGTTTGCAAGATAGTTGGAAGAATGTTCTGGGGGTGGGGGGTGAGGTGGAGGAAGTTCATCAGTAAAGGAAGTCTACTTTTCTTATTTCATATTTGAAGTCATCAGATTTGACAAGCTACTAGCCCTCAAAGAGCTTAGTTTTCTAATATACCTTGAAATAGGCTGTCGGCTCTTCTCACACGGGGTCAAAGCTAGAGTGGGCACACTGTACATTGGTAACTCCTATAAATACTATTTCCCCTTTGCTTACTTCAGGAAACACACCACCTGATCCCCAATTAGCACCATGACTTGCATAAAATGAAAACCCCTATTTGTTTCACTGTGATCCATCAGTAGTGTTTCCCAGGCAGGACTACATTTAAAGGAAGCTGACAATTAGAAATGAAGAAAACACACACACACGCACACGCACGCACGCACAAAACTACCATTGTTCTCTTCCACAAGTTTGGAGGTATTCCACATGGGGAGAGAAAAAAAAAGAGACTCCAACTTCTTAAATTTCCAGCACTAACACTTCCTGCTCCTCTCTCCGCAGTTATTTCAAAGCGCAGTTTCATCCGGCAACTGGGGGACATCAGAGCCTAGACCTCAGTCATGGTGGGAAGCACGGCCTCTTTGCCTCAGAAAAGCCTCAGGGTTGAAAGGGGTCCTGTTCACTGCTGTTTCAAATTCTAGTTTGTTATAGTGTGCAGTAGAAAAAAAAAATTGTTTGGGGAAACCGGGAGTGGTGGCTGCTACATGAGAACTGCATGGCAGTGAGCCAATTACCCAGCTCCCCTATGCTCCTGGATCAGTGAGCCAGGAGGGCTCTTTCTGTTGGGACCACACCCTCTGTCCCATTTCCAACACTTCTGAAGCCATCTATTACAAACAGTTCTTTAGAAAGATAAGAAGAAAAAAAAACTGATTATGGTAGTTGATGAATACTGAATGTGGCATATTTTCTTCTGAAAATGACTTGATCAAAACATACTACCTAAGTTTTATTTTAGTATCAATTAATGTGGGTTAGGGAAGGCTGGTTGGGAGGTGTTTTTCCAGTGTTAAATCAAATTGCACAGGAAGAAGTGGAGGAACAGACTCTATATTCCTTATTCCTTTTCATATTTATAGTTATTGTTTACCAAAGACTAATCTTTTCTCTATCCTGGTACTTCACAGCTATGTGTTTATCATTACTATATGAGCATTATAGGCAAATAGTTTATCTTGCAGGATTTGAGATTGTAATTTAAATAGAAATAAAATTTTCTTTGGGCATAAAGGCACATATAACGGGATAAATCTGTTAGTATAAACCTGGAAATGCCCAGCGCTCTACAGCTCTGAGTTTCAAATTCTCAAAGTAGGAGAATAACCATCTTGTAACAGACTTAAAATTTTTGTTTTTGCCTAAGGTAGAGAGAAATTTAATATTTTCATTTCACTAAAAGGCAAGAAACTTTTTAAAAACTAAGACCTGGCCAGAATATTACACTGGAATTATGTAACTAGAGAAGCTTCCTAAAAGGTTTCACGTTGAGAGATCAGAGGAGGGAAATTTAGGATCCCTTTATTTAGAAACAATTTAACTACTGGGGCGCCGGGGTGGCTCAGTTGGTTAAGCGGCCGACTTCGGCTCAGGTCGTGATCTCACGGTCTGTGAGTTCGAGCCCCGCAACGGGCTCTGTGCTGACAGCTCAGAGCCTGGAGCCTGTTTCAGATTCTGCGTCTCCCTCTCTCTGACCCTCCCCTGTTCATGCTCTGTCTCTCCCTGTCTCAAAAATAAATAAAATGCTGTGTCTCTCCCTGTCTCAAATAAAATGTTAAAAAAATTTAAAAAAAAAGAAACAACTACAGAAAACATCTAAACACATTATTTGATATCCTCAGACATGAAAAAAATGCAGTTATAATTAAATCCAGGTGATAACTTTTACCAAGAGTGGCCAGGTAGTTCCTGTGGTGGGGGGCACATCATGCGACCCCTGCAGTAGCCAGGAGGGAAGCATCAATGAGGAAAAGTGAACTAGAACGTACCTGGAGAGCAAAGCTATCAAGGCCTCCAGACAACTGTGGCACAAGAATAGTTGCCCAGGGCTGCTATCACTGTTATTTTTTCAAGAGATGCTTAGAATTTAGATTTTTATGAGAGATCTCTTATTTTTCATATATTGGAAATTTTTTTTTTCCTTTTCTGAAAAGTTTTCTGGCCAAACAACACAAGGTTGGATTAGGCCCCCAGAAAGCCAGCTTATCCCTTGGATTTAGAAGGATTCCATGGGAGCAAAGGAGTAAAAATGCTAGGTAGGCAATCAATCAAACTGCAAATGTCACTCAGTAAGTGCACTGATATGACCAGTTTACTGAGGATACAATGTACCTTCTAAGGATGCTACTATGGACTCAATGTTTGTATCCCTCCAAAATTCATGTGAAAGTCCTAATCCCAATGAGACGATATTTAAAGGTGGGGCCTTTGGGAAGTAATTAGGTTTAGACAAAGTTATGAGAGTGAAGCCCCCATGATGAGATTAGTGTAATTATAAGAAGAGGAAAAGACCAGAGCCCTTTCTCTCTGTCATGGGAGAAAACAGAAGGCCCGGCCATCTGTAAAGGAGGCAGAGGGCTCTCACCAGAGCCCAACCATAGCAGCACTCTGATCTTGGACTTCTAGTCTCCAGAACTGTGAGAAATAAAGTTGGTTCTTTAAGCCACTCAGGATATAGTATTTTTGTTATAACAGCCCAAACTAAGGCAGATGCTTAACTTAAAATTACTGAATAACTCTTGAGGTGCAATATCTTCCTCGCAATATTCACATTAATGTTTATTTTTCATTTCAAACTTTAATGTTTGTGATGATGTAATGCTCTGCTTTCATGAGTCTTTTTGTTTGCTAGGAAAAAATGGAGAAGTCATGTATGGTATTTGGCCAGTACTGCCCAAATTTTGTTGCAGGCGGGGCCTAATAGGAACTTGGACCATGAGGTCAGCACACAAATGTCATGGACTCTGGGCTGGACCCAACAGGATTTTTTCCTGTTCTATGCTTCCAAAGATTCCTCGTTGCAGACAAAGAGACCAGAATAGCCTCCAGGAGACAGAACCAACGGTAAGACATAAGAAGGCAAGCCAGAAAAAGGTGGACCACACAGATACAGAGAACAATCACGGGAAAATAAAGCTGGAGCCAGGTACAATGTGAAGACAGGGAGCTCTGGAGGAAGTCTTAGGGCCACCTGCACATCCCACCATCCCTCATACAGGTAACCCTGGTAAGCCTCATAGAAGACAAAATGCTACCCAAAGGGATCAGACAAGTGTACATTTGGGAAGACCCAGAAACTCCAAGAGCAATAATTGTGCACCAGCAGATTATTAAGTACAGGTATGAAACATGGACAAATTTGGATATTGCTCTATATTGGATACATTTTATTTTTATTTTTATTTTTTTTAATATATGAAATTTATTGACAAATTGGTTTCCATACAACACCCAGTGCTCATCCCAAAAGGTGCCCTCCTCAATACCCATCACCCACCCTCTCCTCCCTCCCACCCCCCATCAACCCTCAGTTTGTTCTCAGTTTTTAACAGTCTCTTATGCTTTGGCTCTCTCCCACTCTAACCTCTTTTTTTTTTTTCCTTCCCCTCCCCCATGGGTTCCTGTTAAGTTTCTCAGGATCCACATAAGAGTGAAACCATATGGTATCTGTCTTTCTCTGTATGGCTTATTTCACTTAGCATCACACTCTCCAGTTCCATCCACGTTGCTACAAAAGGCCATATTTCATTTTTTCTCATTGCCACGTAGTATTCCATTGTGTATATAAACCACAATTTCTTTATCCATTCATCAGTTGATGGACATTTAGGCTCTTTCCATAATTTGGCTATTGTTGAGAGTGCTGCTATGAACATTGGGGTACAAGTGACCCTATGCATCAGTACTCCTGTATCCCTTGGATAAATTCCTAGCAGTGCTATTGCTGGGTCATAGGGTAGGTCTATTTTTAATTTTCTGAGGAACCTCCACACTGCTTTCCAGAGCGGCTGCACCAATTTGCATTCCCACCAACAGTGCAAGAGGGTTCCCGTTTCTCCACATCCTCTCCAGCATCTATAGTCTCCTGATTTGTTCATTTTGGCCACTCTGACTGGCGTGAGGTGATACCTGAGTGTGGTTTTGATTTGTATTTCCCTGATAAGGAGCGACGCTGAACATCTTTTCATGTGCCTATTGGCCATCCGGATGTCTTCTTTAGAGAAGTGTCTATTCATGTTTTCTGCCCATTTCTTCACTGGGTTATTTGTTTTTTGGGTGTGGAGTTTGGTGAGCTCTTTATAGATTTTGGATACTAGCCCTTTGTCCGATATGTCGTTTGCGAATATCTTTTCCCATTCCGTTGGTTGCCTTTTAGTTTTGTTGGTTGTTTCCTTTGCTGTGCAGAATCTTTTTATCTTCATAAGGTCCCAGTAATTCACTTTTGCTTTTAATTCCCTTGCCTTTGGGGATGTGTCGAGTAAGAGATTGCTACGGCTGAGGTCAGAGAGGTCTTTTCCTGCTTTCTCCTCTAAGGTTTTGATGGTTTCCTGTCTCACATTTAGGTCCTTTATCCATTTTGAGTTTATTTTTGTGAATGGTGTGAGAAAGTGGTCTAGTATCAACCTTCTGCATGTTGCTGTCCAGTTCTCCCAGCACCATTTGTTAAAGAGGCTGTCTTTTTTCCATTGGATGTTCTTTCCTGCTTTGTCAAAGATAAGTTGGCCATACGTTTGTGGGTCTAGTTCTGGGGTTTCTATTCTATTCCATTGGTCTATGTGTCTGTTTTGGTGCCAATACCATGCTGTCTTGATGATGACAGCTTTGTAGTAGAGGCTAAAGTCTGGGATTGTGATGCCTCCTGCTTTGGTCTTCTTCTTCAAAATTCCTTTGGCTATTCGGGGCCTTTTGTGGTTCCATATGAATTTTAGGATGGCTTGTTCTAGTTTCGAGAAGAATGCTGGTGCAATTTTGATTGGGATTGCATTGAATGTGTAGATAGCTTTGGGTAGTATTGACATTTTGACAATATTTATTTTTCCAATCCATGAGCAGGGAATGTCTTTCCATTTCTTTAAATCTTCTTCAATTTCCTTCAGAAGCTTTCTATAGTTTTCAGCATACAGATCCTTTACATCTTTGGTTAGATTTATTCCTAGGTATTTCATGCTTCTTGGTGCAATTGTGAATGGGATCAGTTTCTTTATTTGTCTTTCTGTTGCTTCATTGTTAGTGTATAAGAATGCAACTGATTTCTGTACATTGATTTTGTATCCTGCAACTTTGCTGAATTCCTGTATCAGTTCTAGCAGACTTTTGGTGGAGTCTATCGGATTTTCCATGTATAATATCATGTCATCTGCAAAAAGCGAAAGCTTGATTTCATCTTTGCCAATTTTGATGCCTTTGATTTCCTTTTGTTGTCTGATTGCTGATGCTAGAACTTCCAGTACTATGTTAAACAGCAGCGGTGAGAGTGGGCATCCTTGTCGTGTTCCTGATCTCAGGGAAAAAGCTCTCAGTTTTTCCCCATTGAGGATGATGTTAGCTGTGGGCTTTTCATAAATGGCTTTTATGATCTTTAAGTATGTTCCTTCTATCCCGACTTTCTCAAGGGTTTTTATTAAGAAAGGGTGCTGGATTTTGTCAAAGGCCTTTTCTGCATCGATTGACAGGATCATATGGTTCTTCTCTTTTTTTTTTGTTAATGTGATGTATCACGTTGATTGATTTGCGAATGTTGAACCAGCCCTGCATCCCAGGAATGAATCCCACTTGATCATGGTGAATAATTCTTTTTATATGCCGTTGAATTCGATTTGCTAGTATCTTATTGAGAATTTTTGCATCCATATTCATCAGGGATATTGGCCTGTAGTTCTCTTTTTTGACTGGGTCTCTGTCTGGTTTAGGAATCAAAGTAATACTGGCTTCATAGAATGAGTCTGGAAGTTTTCCTTCCCTTTCTATTTCTTGGAATAGCTTGAGAAGGATAGGTATTATCTCTGCTTTAAACGTCTGGTAGAACTCCCCTGGGAAGCCATCTGGTCCTGGACTCTTATTTGTTGGGAGATTTTTGATAACCGATTCAATTTCTTCGCTGGTGATGGGTCTGTTCAAGCTTTCTATTTCCTCCTGATTGAGTTTTGGAAGCGTGTGGGTGTTCAGGAATTTGTCCATTTCTTCCAGGTTGTCCAATTTGTTGGCATATAATTTTTCATAGTATTCCCTGATAATTGTTTGTATCTCTGAGGGATTGGTTGTAATAATTCCATTTTCATTCATGATTTTATCTATTTGGGTCATCTCCCTTTTCTTTTTGAGAAGCCTGGCTAGAGGTTTGTCAATTTTGTTTATTTTTTCAAAAAACCAACTCTTGGTTTCGTTGATCTGCTCTACAGTTTTTTTAGATTCTATATTGTTTATTTCTGCTCTGATCTTTATTATTTCTCTTCTTCTGCTGGGCTTAGGCTGCCTTTGCTGTTCTGCTTCTAGTTCCTTTAGGTGTGCTGTTAGATTTTGTATTTGGGATTTTTCTTGTTTCTTGAGATAGGCCTGGATTGCAATGTATTTTCCTCTCAGGACTGCCTTCACTGCGTCCCAAAGCGTTTGGATTGTTGTATTTTCATTTTAGTTTGTTTCCATATATTTTTTAATTTCTTCTCTAATTGCCTGGTTGACCCACTCATTCTTTAGTAGGGTGTTCTTTAACCTCCATGCTTTTGGAAGTTTTCCAGACTTTTTTCTGTGGTTGATTTCAAGCTTCATAGCATTGTGGTCTGAAAGTAAGCATGGTATAATTTCAATTCTTGTAAACTTATGAAGGGCTGTTTTGTGACCCAGTATATGATCTATCTTGGAGAATGTTCCATGTGCACTCGAGAAGAAAGTATATTCTGTTGCTTTGGGATGTAGAGTTCTAAATATATCTGTCAAGTCCATCTGATCCAATGTCTCATTCAGACCCCTTGTTTCCTTATTGACCATGTGTCTAGATGATCTATCCATTTCTGTAAGTGGGGTGTTAAAGTCCCCTGCAATTACCACATTCTTATCGATAAAGGTTGCTTATGTTTATGAGTAATTGTTTTATATATTTGGGGGCTCCGGTATTCGGCACAAAGACATTTATAATTGTTAGCTCTTCCTGATGGATAGACCCTGTAACTATTATATAATGTCCTTCTTCGTCTCTTGTTACAGCCTTTAATTTAAAGTCTAGTTTGTCTGATAGAAGTATGGCTACTCCAGCTTTCTTTTGGCTTCCAATCGCATGATAAATAGTTCTCCATCCCTTCACTCTCAATCTAAAGGTGTCCTCAGGTCTAAAATGAGTCTCTTGTAGACAGCAAATAGATGGGTCTTGTTTTTTTATCCATTCTGATACCCTATGTCTTTTGGTTGGCGCATTTAATCCATTTACATTCAGTGTTATTATAGAAAGATACGGGTTTAGAGTCATTGTGATGTCTGTATGTTTTATGCTTGTAGTGATGTCTCTGGGACTTTGTCTCACAGGGTCCCCCTTAGGATCTCTTGTAGGGCTGGTTTAGTGGTGACAAATTCCTTCAGTTTTTGTTTGTTTGGGAAGACCTTTATCTCTCCTTCTATTCTAAATGACAGACTTGCTGGATAAAGGATTCTTGGCTGCATATTTTTTCTGTCTAGCACCCTGAAAATCTTGTGCCAATTCTTTCTGGCCTGCCAAGTTTCAAAAGAGAGATCAGTCACGAGTCTTATAGGTCTCCCTTTATATGTGAGGGCACGTTTACCCCTTGCTGCTTTCAGAATTTTCTCTTTATCCTTGTATTTTGCCAGTTTCACTATGATATGTCGTGCAGAAGATCGATTCAAGTTACGTCTGAAGGGAGTTCTCTGTGCCTCTTGGATTTCAATGTCTTTTTCCTTCCCCAGTTCAGGGAAGTTCTCAGCTATTATTTCTTCAAGTACCCCTTCAGCACCTTTCCCTCTCTCTTCCTCCTCTGGGATACCAATTATGCGTATATTATTTCTTTTTAGTGTATCACTTAGTTCTCTAATTTTCCCCTCATACTCCTGGATTTTTTTATCTCTCTTTTTCTCAGCTTCCTCTTTTTCCATAACTTTATCTTCTAGTTCACCTATTCTCTCCTCTGCCTCTTCAAGCCGAGCTGTGGTGGTTTCCATTTTGTCATGCATTTCGTTTAAAGCGTTTTTTGTCTCCTCGTGACTGTTCCTTAGTCCCTTGATCTCTGTAGCAAGAGATTCTCTGCTGTCCTGTATACAGTTTTCAAGCCCAGCGATTAATTTTATGACTATTATTCTAAATTCACTTTCTTTTATGTTATTTAAATCCTTTTTGATCAGCTCATTAGCTGTTGTTATTTCCTGGAGATTCTTCTGAGGGGAATTCTTCCGCTTGGTCATTTAGGATAGTCCCTGGCGTGGTGAGCACCTGCAGGGCACTTCCCCTGTGCTGTGGTGTATAACTGGAGTTGGTGGGTGGGGCTGCAGTCAGACCTGATGTCTGCCCCCAGCCCACCGCTGGGGCCACAGTCAGACTGGTGTGTGCCTTCTCTTCCCCTCTCCTAGGGGCGGGATTCACTGTGGGGTGGTGTGGCTTGTCTGGGCTACTTGCACCCTGCCAGGCTTGTGATTCTGGGGATCTGGCGTATTAGCTGGGGTGGGTAGGCAAGGTGCACAGGGGCAGGAGGGGCAGGCTTAGATCACTTCTCCTTAGGTGATCCACTTCAGGAGGGGCCCTGTGGCAGCGGGAGGGAGTCAGATCCGCTGCTGGAGGTTTGGCTCCGCAGAAGCACAGAGTTGGGTGTTTGCGCGGAGCGAGTAAGTTCCCCGGCAGGAACTGGTTCTCTTTGGGATTTTGGCTGGGGGGTGGGCGGGGGAGATGGCGCTGGCCAGCGCCTTTGTTCCCCACCAAACTGAGCTCTGTCGTCAGGGGGCTCAGCAGCTCTCCCTCCCTTTGTCCTCCAGCCTTCCCGCTTTCCGAGCAGAGCTGTTAACTTATGACCTCCCAGACGCTAAGTCGCGCTTGTTGTGGGAACACAGTCCGTCAGGCCCCTCCGCTTTTGTAAGCCAGACTCGGGGGCTCTGCTTGGCCAGTGAGCCGCCCCTCCGCCCCGGCTCCCTCCCGCCAGTCCGTGGAGCGCGCACCGCCTCGCCGCCCTTCCTACCCTCTTCCGTGGGCCTCTCGTCTGCGTTTGGCTCCGGCGACTCCGTTCTGCTAATCCTCTGGCGATTTTCTGGGTTATTTAGGCAGGTGTAGGTGGAATCTAAGTGATCAGCAGGACGTGCGGTGAGCACAGCGTCCTCCTAAGCCGCCATCTTGCCGCCCCTCTATTGGATACATTTCAAAGAACTTCCTTTCTGAAAATATTTGGGCATATTTGCAAATAAAATTAGAGTTCTATGGTGCTCAGAGCTGTGGCTTATAGCTGCCATTCTTAGCCTTTGCATTTGAATGATACTTTAAATAAAGATATTTAGGGGCACCTGGGTGGCACAGTCGGTTAAGCGTCCGACTTCAGCCAGGTCACGATCTCGCGGTCCGGGAGTTCGAGCCCCGCATCGGGCTCTGGGCTGATGGCTCAGAGTCTGGAGCCTGTTTCCGATTCTGTGTCTCCCTCTCTCTCTGCCCCTCGCCCGTTCATGCTCTGTCTCTCTCTGTCCCAAAAATAAATAAACGTTGAAAAAAATTAAAAAAAAAAAGATATTTAAAAAAGCATTTTTTGGCAAAAGGGTATGGGTGGAGCCACACATAGAAAATTCATCCTTGAATGACAATCACTGCACCAATAGAAACACCTCCAAAAAGAACAAGATAAAGACTCCCCAAGTCCCATGCCATTTAGTGTATTTTCTTGAAGAGGCCATTAATACAGGTCTACATCAAAGTGAGGAGTATCCAGTGTCATAACTTCAGTACCACCTTCTAAATCCATGAAGCAGCACGCTCATGTAAACAGTGCAGAACCACAGCATAAAATTGTACTACATTTGATATGGCAACTACCTCTTTAGAATCGAAGTTGATTTTCGAGGAATCTTTAGGAGTTCGTGAAATCCATTTTGTGCCTCATGTCATCACTGATTAGTCCTCTTGCAACCTCTATCCTGCCCCCTTTTTTGTTCTGTGGTTCACATCGAATACATACCCAATCTTGACAGGATGGTCTTTGGCTTAACATCAACCTTTTCCATGATAGGAAACTCCAGGAAACCCTTCGTATCAGTGATTTCTTTTAAGTTATTTTTCTTTAATTTGTTACAATGTTTTATTTATTTTGAGAGAGAGAGAGAGAGCAAGCAGGGGAGAAGCAAAGAGAGAGGGAGGCAGAGGATCCAAAACATGTTCCATGCTGACAGGAGAGAGCCCCATGCGGGGCTCAAATGCACCAACCATAAGATCATGACCTGAGCAGAAGTCAGATACTTAACCGACTGAGTAACCCAGGAGCCCCAAGTTACAATTATACCAGTGATTTCTACTCTGGTAGAAAAGCTCTTTAAAATCTAACAAACAAACAAACAAACAAACAACTGTGGAATGCATGACTATGTGAAATGTTTTCCATTTTCATTTCATTTCAAAATGGCTGAGTGAGGGGCACCTGGGTGGCTCAGTGGGTTAAGTGTGTGACTTCACCTTAGGTCATGATCTTACGGTTTGTGGGTTCCAGCCACGCATCGGGCTCAGCTGTTAGCACAGGTCCTATGGATCTATGCTGGATCCTATGTCTCCCTCTCTCTCTGCCCCTCCCCCAATCATGCTCCCTCACTCTCTCTTTCCCGCTCTCAAAAATAAATGTTTAAAAAATTGTTTTAAATGGCTCAGTGAATTAGAAATAAAATTGTGGTTAAACCATTTAGCACTAGTCTAGATATAGGCATATCTATAATCTCCCTTAAATTATGCTAAAAGTTTCAGGTTCAAAAAAGCTATAGTTTTTCTCCTTGCTTATCAACTGCCCTCATATATGCTTGCTTTATATTACTTATATTGGCTTATAGTTGTTTCACTTAACTAAATTTGAAGAAACTTTCTTTGTACATTCATTCAAATGTACCATTGAACCTTTAAGTATCAAGTATAATACAAAATTATTCCAGCCAGCCACATAGTATCTATTTGGAAGCAGCTAAGTTGCTACGTAAATGAGTAAAGAATTTTTTGAATAAATACGCTTTTATTTTTTTCTTAGAATTTTCATGTATTGAATTGTATTCTCCCTACTATATTCCTATGTTGAACTCCAAACCCCCAGTGACTTAAAATGTGAGAATATTTGCAAACATGAAGTGGTCAAGTTAAAACATCATTAGGATAGGCTCTTGTCCATTGTAATTGGTATCCTCAAAAAAAAGGGGGGGGGGAAATTTGGACACTCAGATACACACAGAGGAAAGATAATGTAAATAGACAAAGACACCTTACAAGCTAAGGAGAAAGGCCTAGAACAAATTCTCCCCTCACAGCCTAAGAACCAACCCTGCTGACCTTTTGATATGGACTTCTAGACTTTAAAACTGTGAAACTATACATTTCTGTTGATTAAGCCACCCAATGTGGTGCTGTGTTACAGCTGGCTTAGTAAACTAATACAAGAACATACATTTATGGTGTATTGGAATAAGCACCAAATAAAACAGGAATGGTTTTCCTTAACTAGGGATAGTTTTCCTTAACTAGAGATGGTTTTCCTTTCCAGGCATATTTAGTACTATCTGGAAACATTTTTGGTTCCCCCAGCTTGGGGGGATGGGTACTACTGGAATCTAGTGGGTAGAGACCAAGGATACTGCTAAATATCCTACAACATACAAGACAGTCCTCACAACAAAGCATCATCTAGGCTAAGATGTCATACAGCTGAAGTTGAGAAACACATCAAGTGTCAGAAGTCTGGGCCTGTCTTTGTCTCCTACTGTTACTTGGTTATGCCAGATGCTTAAATAATCATGAATTTGTTAACAGCTATAAAATGGAAAGATCTCATGATACAGATGAAAGCAAGAAATATATATGGTGGTGTATAAAGAGGAGGGTAAATGAGAGCTAACTGTTGAAGTTACGATGCCTTTCACTGAGAGGTAGTGGTAGCATTGTTATGGGACAGGGCAGGGGTAGGGTGGGAATGGGAAAGGAAAGGGTTGGGAACAGAAGAAGGGAGATGGACAGTCATATTATCCCACCTTAAAGCCAAATCATTCAGGGAAGGGATCTGTGTACAGAAAAGACAATTTTACCTGTGGGTTAATTTTATGTAACGTTGCCTCCTGTTTCACTAAAGCTAGTCTTTATGGTACCTCTGGGAAAATTAGAAAGATGTACCCCCTCTGGGAACACAGCTGTGCAGTGAGTAAAGCTCGAAGTAAAACGTAGCCCTTCCTCCATGGTGGACACTATCCTTTCCAGGGCCAAGCTGTATGAACTGGGCTTCAGTCCTACATGCCCCATGGACTAGGCACTGTTGTGTAGAGGTTTCCAAATTGCCCAACTGTCTACAATGGCCTGACTAGGGCTATGAATATATCTATTGGTGTTTTCGGATTAGTCTACAGAATCAGTTACACTAATGCATACCCCTGAGACAGTACATGTACTGTGGCTCTTGAAAGGGCAGAGGAAATACATACAACGGAGGCCCAGGGAAGGCTAAGAGAGCTGTGTGGGGAAGAGTGAAACAAAAGCTAATGGGAACATCAAAGAGGAACACATTCTCAGTCACAGAAGCTAAAAGGACACAAGTCAAAAGATTAGGATTTGGATGTATAGGACCTTGCATAAGTGTTGATTAAGTCAAAGGATATCCATATTTCTCCTATTTCCTGTGGCACTGGAGAGGAGGTATGTCCCAGGAAGCTCTGTATTCCATGACAGTATCTGAGAAGCTCACTAATGTCATTGGACTAATTAAATGTGATGGGTAATTTTCTGTCAATTTGGACAGGCCACAGTGCCCAGATATGTGGACAAGCATTATTCTGGATGTTTCTGTGAGTATTGTTTGGAATGAGATTAACATTTCAGTACGTGGACTCTGAGTAAAGCAAAGTATCCCCTCATATACCCAAGAATATAGTAGGCCTCCTCCAATTGTTTGAAGGCCTTATAAACCAAAGGTAGAGCTCCAGAAACAAGGCATTTTGCCATCAGACTACCTTTGGTTTTGAACTTCAACTCTTCTCTGACTCTCTAACCTGCTATACTATCCCATCAGATTTTGGACTAGCCAAGCCTCCACAACTGTGGTCAGCCAACTTCTTAAAGTAAGTCTCTTTACATGTATGTATGTATGTACGTGTATATATGTATATATGTATGTATGTATTTATACATATATAAAGATATATACATATATGTATATATGTGTATATGTGTGTATATGCACACATATATATGTATATACACACACGCATATATATACAAACATACACATATGCACACACATATTGGTTCTGTATAACCCTAATAAGTTTAATAGTTTTGATAAGAATAAGCCAGGAAATACATCAGACAAATGGGTTTTTCCATTTGAGACTCATACAGTCGTGAGGTAGATACTGCTATAATTCAAGACATACAAATGAGGACACTGAGTCATAGAAAGGATAAGTAATTTATTCAAGTTACTGAGCTAGAGATTCTACCACTCTGACATCAGAACACATAACCTTAGCTATGGCACTAACATAGTCAAAGCCAGGCACTAAGCTATGTCCAGGGGATAAATGGTAAGGTTGGTATGACATCTCACTTCAGTGGGTATCAGAGGCATATGGAATAAATCTAGCAGTGTAGTGAGTGTCCCATAAATATTTGTTTAGCTACAGTAAAGCATATGACATCAGGCCATCCAGTTAAACAAGAACCAAGTTTTGATGAAGTAAATATAAACTACTGTATTAGATGCTATACTATTCCTGTGTCAGAAAAAGGCAAAGCAGTAGTGGTCACCAAAACCAACAATGGCCATATTCCCATAGTATATTCATAGGTTTTATGGACCAGGCATAAAATTTTAAAGAGGCGTTACATTGCATATAAATGTGGCTCTACCTTACATCTGGAAATTATGGAACCTTTGGAAAGAGTGATGCTCAGATAGCACGATGTTAGTCTCTAGAGAGAAAAATGAACTAGACTGGTTTAAAACAATCTTTTTTCTCTTGTATATTTCAAGGTTTCTAACTCCCAGAGAGATCGGTGTGCATCTCTGCTTGAATGTAGGCTCATTACGTTTGAAACAAAAACGGAGCAATGTGTCCTGCAGGTGTGATGTTTTTTTCAAGCAAAACCATTAGTCCACCAGGACTTGCCCATTAAGCGTGTGTCTTTTTACAACCAGCTGGATCACCTCTTATTACTCATAACAGGGTTATTTACAAATGAGGAGCCGAAAGTGTAATGTTGTCTACCCCAGTCAAGGTACTTTCTGTTCTATTAAGAATATATAAAATTAAGCAACAGAAAGGAAAAACATTTCCTGCCAGTTAACGAGATGCTAGTTAAGAGCCTGAGGCAAAGCCCAGGGCCCTTAAACCAACCGGTCATTAACTGCTAGGAAATGCCTACTGAGAGGTCACCACTGGTGATATAGGAGAGCCCAGTCTGATGGAGAGGCATGCATGATGGGATCACTGAAGGACACAAGACAAACATGGAACAATCCAAGGAACTTTTTCTCATAGTTTTCATCTGAAATCAGTTCCATGATACCACAGCTTTTTTTTTTTTTTGGTGAAAAGAAGATAATAGCATCCTACTTTTTCCTCCTGTTTTTTTGTTTGTTTTTCAAAGCTTTTATTTCCCCTTCCTCTATGTCATGGCAAACTCCACATGTAGGATTTGATTACAGATCTGGACCAAACAGTAGGAATTTTAATAAAAGACCTTAATATGAATGTCTGCTATGTTCTCAGCTTCATGTTGGTTATAAATTGCATACAGTGCTGTTTTTATTCTGTTTTGACCCAAGATCAAAATGAAACCAAACCTCCACAAAATACCTAAGTTGGGCTAATCTTAAAGCACTAGTAAATTTACTCCCTAGAAATATTCACAACATGTCATTCCTACTTGATTAAAGACGTGAAAAATCAATTTTGGTTTGAACAGCCTTATGCCTTGGAGCTGCTGCTGTGATATATTTCTTTTGGCTTTGGTTTCCAAAATGTCAGCATACGGAGAAACTGAAAAGTAGAATGACATGCAAGATACAGGAAAAAGAAACCAGAAGTTTTCTCTTACTGCTGGGTGTTCCAAGTTCCTTGACTCCCACCCTGACTCACTGTCTTATTTCTGGGACACTTCTTACTGCCTCTCCTATGAGCTTCTCTCCACACATGTCTGCTTCGTTTCTCCTTGACCTTCAATACACAGGGCTTCAAAGTTTTTCAGAAGCCCCAGAAATGGTCAATGGACACCAAAAGTAGTAAGAAGCAATGCAGTTAGTTCCCTAAGATTAAGTGGAAGAACTAGGAAGGTTTTACATCATTTATCCTATAGAACTGAATTTCTTAATTCAACATCTCTTTACCCAGGTATCACTGCTTTTGCGATCAACAAGCGGTATGTGTTTTTAGAATCTTTCCTGATCCAGTGCTCAGTCTTCCCAAGAGTGTCACAATCAATAACACATGCATTGTCCAAACTTGCATGAAAACTGTCTCCTGTTACTTAATCATCCCCTTCCTGCAGGCTGCTCATCACAATATCCCTTCTAGTCACATACACACTCACACTGCAATGAATCCGCTAAGTGAAATTATCTCCATCTTTGTCACATACATATAGTTTCAAACAGGCGGACCCTCCCTGACATGAGCTACATTTTGATTCAGTTTTGAGAGGTAATTGCTTATGTAAAGCATTTAAAGAGGCGAAAGGAGGTGACTTTGTCAGAATGTCTTCTTAATTCAATACTGAATACATCTTCTTGCTATCAAAAGCCTACTGCTATCATAAAGCGAAATCCAGAGGAAATTTATTAGCAATATTATTCTAAGTAGAGGCTCTTCTAAGGTCAGGGAATTTCATTAGGTCCGTCACTTTGGTCCCAAACTTTGGCCGGATAGAAGGTAGTGATGTCAGTGCTTAATTTACAAAGATGGGTGACAGGAAGAAGCAGAAGAGCATGTTTTACTTAGAGTTTCCTTCTGAGGAGGAGTTAAAGAATAGCATTTCTCCCTTTACCACCATCCTATCAAATTTCACTTCCTTATCAGGTGGAAACATCTTCATTTTTCTGGCAATGTTGGTAAAGCAAAGGCAATTATCGCTATAAACGGACAATTGACTGTTTTAACAGGTTTTATGAGAGTAGACAATTTGGCCTTGGATACAAGTATTTAAAGGAACAGTTTATGACACCATGCCACCAGTGCCTTGTTAGAGAGCTAAGCATTCAAGGGCAGAGGGTTTGAAGTGACCTTTTTGTGACTGCAGGAACAAGTCAACCAAAATTCACAAGAATTGGGTTTCCGTCTGTTAGAGTTTCTTTTTGGCACGCTCATTCACACTGTAAGGTAATGCGAACCTAGTCTCCTACAAGGTGAATGAGGCATGTTATTCTCTATTTCTTCTCTCAAATTATTGTGCCGGGGGAAAATATAGTTGCTTAATGCCACTCCATCAAGAATTACATTTTCAAAACAAAGCATATCATTACAAATTAAGTAGTACTCTACAAGATACCTCACAGTCATTTTTAGTTCTTGAGTATGTCTGCAGTTGGAAAATATTAGAGTTTCCCTTTTGTAGGGCAAAACAAAACAAAACAAAACAAAACACATACTTTTATAAGGTAAGTGATTATAAAAAATGTCAAGTTCTTCAGTTCTAGAGCATTCTCCTTCAACTGCTTTCTATGCTCATTTAACTCTGTTCTCATAGTAAGACTGGTCCTCATCTCACTTGCCTCTAGTCTTCTATGAAATTAGTTGGGTTTGGAAATAGAGACATTTCATGTGTACAATACAAGTAAATTTTTCAATCTAACAATAAGATCTTTGCGACAGGCTGACCTGAATTTATCAATCACTATACCTGCTCCAGCACTATTACAATTAGTTCATTGCTTGTCATTACATATGCCAGTAAATACTTTCCTTTCAGATGGCTGCTTGCTCTTGTCATTTACTAAGGCATGTACACCTTTCTCGTGTCATTCCAAGACGTTTTGTACAATGACTTTACAAAATAAGTCTAAAACTTTTCTGAAGGAGTGCAGTGAGGAAGGCCCTATAGCCTGATTGCCCAAAAACATCAACCAAATTTCACCCAAAATAACTCTATTAAAAATGTATATTTTACTGGGGCACCTGGGTGGCTCAGTCGGTTGAGTGTCTGACTTCGGCTCAGGTCATGATCTCATGGTTTGTGAGTTCGAGACCGCATCAGGTTCTGTGCTGACAGCTTGGAGCCTGGAGTCTGCTTCAGATTCTGTGTCTCCCTCTCTCTTCTGCCCCTCCCCCACTCATGCTCTGTCTCTCCCTTTCTGTCAAATATAAACATTAAAAAAATGTGTATTTTACTGAGTTACAAGACATTTCATAATCATGGATGGGTATCCAGAGGTCATAAGAATGTACAAAGATTAATAAAATGTATATTTTTAATAAAGAAACTGTAGCTAATTTGTCACAATATGGCCTCTGCATGCCTTTCTGTAAGCTCTGGACTAGCCACAAAAGTAAGCTGGATTCTTGTGGAGTCTTGCACTCACACTCACAGCAAGAATAAAGAGAGTCACTTAAAAATTACATAAATTGAGGGGCATCTGGGTGTCTCAGTCAATTAAGCATCCAACTCTTGATTTCAGTTCAGGTCATGATATTGTGGTTTGTGAGTTCAAGCCCCATGTTGGGCTCCGTGCTGATAGCACAGAGCCTACTTGGAACTCACTCTCTCTCTCTCTCTCTCTCATAATAAATAATATGAACTTTATAAAAAAATTATATAAGTGGAGACATACTTATAGGAAGAATAAGTTATAAACAATTTTATTACTAGATGTATAATGTTTTAAGAAAGGAAAAAGCCAGGGACACCTGGCTGACTCAGTCGGTGGAGCAGGAGACACTTGATCTTGGGGTGGGTGAGTTTGGGCCCCATGTTGGGTGTAGAAATTACTTAATAAAATCTTTAAAAAAAAAAAAAGTAAACCATTATAAGACAATACGTACAGTATGATTCTCACTGGAAGTGAATTAGGTACTAGAGATATATAGTCATTAAAGACAAAACAAAGGAAAAGGAGAGATTGTTTTAGACCTAGAGTGTTAACAGAAGTATCTTCATCATCTTTTCTTTCTGACTGTGTTACAATTACTTGTAGTTTTCTTGGAACCAGTTAAGTGGATTCATAATTATATCATTTAATTTTGGTGAAACTAAACAAAGATAAACCTTTCAAGACTACAAGAATCTTTTAAAGCCACTTGTTAAAGAAACTACAGCTTGAAGCTACTTAATCATTTACACTCAACCAAATAATTAAATGGCAGAGCTGACATCTCCCTCTCCTATAGAAGACCTTCACCAACCACATCACACCTTGGAAGCAACAGCAACCTGATTATTCAAAATAAGAGTGTTTGGAGTATATGAGTATACACATATTTGAGAATAATCTCAAGTTCATTCCATGCCTGAAGATAGTTTTATATCATCACATTAGCAACATATAAAAACTGAACTTTGGGGGTGCTTGGATGACTCAGTTGATTAAGAGTCTCACTTCGGCTCAGGTCATGATCTCACGGTTGGTGGATTTGAGCCCCACGTCAGGCTCTTTGCTGACAGCTCGGAGCCTGGAGCCTACTTCAGATTCTTTGTCTCTCTCTCTCTCTCTCTCTCTCTCTCTCTCTATCTCTCTGCCACTCCCCTGCTTGTGCACTCTCTCTCTCTCAAAAATAAATAAGGGGCGCCTGGGTGGCTCAGTTTGTTAAGCATCCAACTTCGGCTCAGGTCATGATCTCAGTTTTTGAGTTCAAGCTCTGTGTTGGGCTCTGTGCTGACAGCTCAGAACATGGAGCCTGCTTCAGATTCTGTGTCTCTCTCTGCCCCTTGTGTTTTCACTCTCAAAAATAAATAAACATTTTAAATAAATAAACTTTCTTTTAATTAAAGGAAAAAAAAAACCCATGAACTTCCAAGACAGAGATAAAACATGACAATTATAAGGAATGTTTAAGTCATGTCATATGCAGTTCAGTATTTTATCAAATTTCTTATTAAACCTTATGGGATGTGTTAATAAGTCTCTTGAGGTTCTTTCACTACATTGTGAAAGCCACGTGCTTGCACTGATGAGGAAGCTCCTTCCTGCAGTAGTAAAATGGACTGCAATGACATATTGAGAACAGAGACACAGTGTAAAACATGGTCTAAAATCATTTCTTTTTCAGCAAATACTGCCAGGAGATACAAAATACTGCCAAAGACTAGAGGAAACAAGTCACAAATCACATAATGAAAGATTTATTCTTTTGAATTAAACTATGGGTTATGGTGTGTCTCAGCTTATGGTATTTGCTCTTTGCAGTGCCTTTTTTTTAAGATTATTTATTTTCAGAGAGAGAGAGCGAGCGAGAGAGTGCGCGCACATGGGTGGAGGGGTACAGAGAGAGGGAGAGACAGAATCCCAAGCAGGCTCCCTGCCATCAATACAGAGCCCAGTGTGGGGCTCGAACCTACAAACAGTGAGATCACGACCTGAGCTGAGATCAAGAGTCAGAGGCTTAACCAGCTGAGCCACCCAGGGGCCCCTATGTTGTAGTCAACAATAGATACAAAGAACTGCCTGAGAATGGACTAAAGACAGGAATCTGCAGTAAGAACTCAATATGGTCCACCTGTGAAATTCACTCATTGCATCATTCATAGAACGGCTGTTGCAGCCAAGAGCTGAAACCAGCAGCAAATAAACAGAATAAACTGCTACAAGAAGTCAATCAGGGCTCCTGCTGCACAGCTCCAACCGCCTGCAATATAGCATCTACCTGGAGCTGGGCCACAGTAGGAGCCCTTGCTTTAGGTCTGGCCCCAGCTTCCCACTGCAGAAGGGGATTTCCTCAAATGTGGAGGAGTCTTACAATATTTAATGGCATGAGAGTAAATACACACAAATCTTCTGAAGAATCCAGAGATTCAATGGCTATCTCACAGCAAAGTACTTAACAGGATTCCCAGTGAAAGGATGAGGTTTTTGTTTTAGGAAATTCACGGTATTAAGAGTATTTTGGAAACTGGTGTTTAAAAATATTTCCATCTTTTGTGGGATTTTTGTCATTGAAAATGATACAAATAAGCCACCAAAAATTCTTATTTGTACAATCAAAAAACTTGAAAACGGGCCTTCTAAAATCTGCTTTAAGAGCTTCCAAATGAAGAATCTCAATAAAGTATATACCTACTAGTTAAAAATACTAAAATATATTAAACCCAGTAGGTGCTACAGGGAAAAATGGATGCCTATTACCTTATTTTCAACAAATGTTTTAGAAAACTGGAGATGAAATGGAAAAATACATCTTATTATTTGGTAGACAGAACCATTTAGATATATGTATCTCAGTGAAAAATACTCTTCAGCTGTAAATGCCTTAAAATAGAATATCAAAATACACATCTAGAGCCAGGTTTTTAAGTTGCTAAATCAGGGAGTGTTCAACAGAGACCAAAAGAAAAAATCAGTTATATTGCTCCAGTTTTAATAAATTTTTGTGGGTGCAATAGTATTTTGTACTGTTAAAGAAAATTCAAAATTAATGTTTACTTCAACTTTTGCCAATCTTCTGAAATTTCTACTTCATGTATATTTCTACCATCTAATGATATTGTTCAATAGCATAAGTAAAAAGTATATATAAATATTATGTTTCTATTTATTTGGAGTTATGAAAGTACCTAATAGGATATATAATTTTAAAAATGTATTCAACTGGTTTTCATGATAGAGGTGTTCAAACTTTAAGCATAGTAAGAGAATTGCAGGCAAAGTTCTATTTCATATTATAAGTAAGCACTTCTACATTCTTTTATTTTTTATATGGATAAGGTCAAAAGTTAAAAAGATATTTCCCAGGCTAATATTATTCCTCCCAGTTGTGCTGTGCCTTTTTGATACACATTGTTTTTGCTGCTGTGAAGGTTTCCAGGACCTCACTGGTCTGACGGAACAGTCAGAACACCAGAAAAGCAGTGTACATTTCAGAAAGAGATCATTTCCCAAAATGAGACTGTGATCTCCAGAGAGAGCAAGACCTTTATTTTCTTAAGCCTTCTGATAGCTCTGTTGCTTCTGTTTAAATACCAACACTCTATAAAAATCACAGCCGTTTATCTTCCAATTCAAGAATTCTCTACAGTTGCCACATAGCAGTTTTATTACAGAAAAAAACGGGAAGTAAATTTCTTCACTATCCCCAAATCGGATAATGGGAGTCACATCTTTCTCCTTGTCTTTGTTATTTATCTGGGACTTCCCAGTAAGTACTCTGTACTTCATGTGAGTATCATATCAGGTACACAAAGTGAATATTTGACTTGGGAATGGGGAAATTGTTTTCCATTTGTTTTGCTAACATCTGTGACTGTATTTTAAAGTCACAATTAACCATCAAAACGATGACATCTTTCTTAGAGGACTGATGGTTCATTACATATGCACACACACACACACACACACACACACACACAACGTTTAATTCCCCTATAAGTTTTGAAATTTTAAAAAAATTTTTTCTTATAGTAAATAAATGTTCATTGTAAAGAATTAGAATAAAAGCATAAAATAATGTGAAACAATGAATTCTCATTTAAAATGGAGAATAAATCAATAGCTACTTGGAAAAACTATTTGGCATTTCCTATTAAAATTAGAAATATGTATCCCTGTGACCTAACAATTCTATCTCTAGGTATATGCCCCAGAGAAACCCTTACCACTAAGTACCAGGAGATACAATCATCTTTTTTTAATGTTTATTTATTTATTTTGAGACAGAGAGATAGCGAGCAAGCAGGGGAAGGGCAGAGAGAGACAGGGAGAGAGAATCCCAAGCAGACTGTATACTGTCAGCACAGAGCCTCAGGGCTGGAACTCATGAACCATGAGGTTATTACCTGAGCCAAAACCAAGACTCAGACGCTTACCCAACTGAGCCACCCAGGCACTCTAATATGCAGTCATCTTCTTAGCAGCACCATTCATAAGGACTCTAAACTGCCAACAAGTGAAATGTCCACTGAAAGGAGAACCAATTATTCAAAGTTCACGCATAGAATACTATATAGCAAAAAGGAAACAAATGAACTACAGTGATACATTATGTGGAAAACTACATAGAAATGGAAATAAATGACCTACTGCTACATGCTATGGGAAATACTGTAAAGAAATGGAAATAAATGAAAGCTACATGCTTCATGGAATACATTATAGGACTGAAAAATAAACGCCAACTGCATTCTTCATTTACCTGGGATGCTGTATTTGCTCACATGGGTCAATTTCACAAACGATGTTAAGAAAAAATCCAAGTCCCAGAAAATCATTCCCATTTATTATTATTATTATTATTATTATTATTATTATTATTATATCTAAAGCAAGAATAAAACTAAACTGTATTTTAAAGATCTGTACATGGGTCTAAAAGATATAAAACAAGTGAATGGTTACCTCAAATCAGGATAATGGTTATCTCTTATCCTGGTCAGTTCAGGCTGCTATAACAAAACTACCATAGACTAGCGGCTTAAACAACAAAACTTTATCTCTCAGTTTTAGAAGCTGGCAAGTCCAAGATCAAGGTGCCAAAAGATCTCATTTCTGGTGAAAGCCCACTTCCTGGCTTGGACTTACCTTCCCCCTGAATCTTCCCACCTTCTCCCTGAATCTCCACATGGCAAAGAAAGAAATCATCTCTCCCAAATCCCTTCTTAGAAGGGCACTAATCCCATTCTTAAGGTTTCTACCCTCATGATCTCTTTACTTCCCAAAGTCTCCGCTCTCCAAATACCGTCACACTAGAGATTAGGCTTCAATATATGAACTTGGAGGTGGGGCTGAGACACAAACATTCACTCCATGGCATCTTTGTTTGTTTGTTTTCTAATGTTTATTTGAGAGAGAGACAGAGAGAGTGAGCGAGCAGGGGAGGGGCAGAGAGAGGGTCTGAAGCAGAATCTGAAGCAGGCTCCAGGCTCTGAGCTGTCAGCACAGAGCCCGACATGGGGCTCAAACTCACAAGCCGCAAGATCATGACCTGAGCTGAAGCTGGATGCTTAACTGACTGAGTCAGTCAGGTGCCCCACTCAATGGCATCTTCAGACAGAAGGGAGAGAAGTGTGACTAGTGAAGGTCACAGAGGGTGGTTTTTAACTCAAAAATAAGGTATTGATACAGTGATGCTTAATACGTGATATCTACCTAAATAATCACAGCATTCACCTCTATATTTACTAGAATATATACTCACAACAAATATAAATGAAAAAGCATACAAGATTTTCTAAGTCTCAGTAACAAGTTATTTGAAGGACACTTAAAAAAGTAAATTATATCAGTTAGGGATTACATTTGTCTCTAAGCACCAGAAAATAAGACTAACAATGGTTTATCATATACAATAAATCTTGGGTTAGCAGTCAGGGCTGTTACAGTGGCTCTGTGTCATCAAGGACAAGCCTCCTTGTTTTTTCCTGATTTTCTGTTCTCTACAAGACTTTTGTCTTCATGCTAGCATAATGGCTGCTGCATTGCAAGCCATCACATCCAAAGTCTAGGCAGTAAAATCAGGACAGCCAGCATAGTTTGAGTCTGTTTCAGTTCGTACCCAGTATTGCGGCAGCTATCTTGCTACCATGAAGATGCAAGACACATGCTGAATAACAATGAGATGAGATCTTTGGATCCTCCTCCTTTGGAAGAGGTGTTTAGAAAAGGGGATGAATACGAAAATAAAATATTTTGGTTTTTATAAGTATTAGGATGGATATGGAAATAATTAAACAAATTTAAGGAAATTAGCGCCTATGATTATTTTTCTATCTACTCTCACATTGCCAACTTTTTTCCTTCATGTATCCAATGAATTTAAACCCCCTTATAACAATTGAGAGGGCTGCAAGGAGCTGAAAGGGTAGGCAAAGTCAGTTTCTTTTGGTAGGATCTCCCTCTTTTCCTCTCCCTTATTGAGAGCATTCTATACATTCTGGTTCTACAAACAATTTGATTCTGAGGGAGTAGGAAAACTAAGCCTCGATGTGGAAATCCAGAGTCCCTGGCTGTAACGCTATTTGGATCTATCCTTGTCCCTAACGAACCATTCTACCTAGTTCCTAGAACAAGATTAACATCATGGGAGCCCAAATGTTTCATCTATATCATGGTCTTCTAGACTTCTCCTGAACTTGAATCTAAGATATTGTGATCTTCAGATGCCCTAGTTCCTTCTTGAAGGAATAGGCATTTGAATTTCCACCCTTCCCACATCTTCTCCAGGATGAAAACAAAAACAAAAACAAAGCCACACACTGGAAGTGTACAGAACCTTTGAAATATTGCACTGAATACTTCACAATGATCTTAACTCTTCCCATTTCCATAAAGACTTAAAAGCTGGATGACATCGTAAAGCCAATAAGGACTATGGAGACAAACCCAGTTTTAAGTTTTAAAACTTAAAAACCCAGTTTACCAATTGTATAGATTTCTGAAGCTTCTTATTTCTCATCTGCTAAATCAGGACAGTAAGACCTATTCAAAACGTGATTATGAGGATTATCTGAAAACAGCATGTCTCATGCTTCTCAAAATTCCTTAGAGTACTTTTCTTTGAGCCAGGAAAAATTATGGTGCAACCTCCTGGAACATAAATTTTATTCTAAGATTGAGGAGTAAGGGAAGTTAAAGTAATTTAACTTATAAATAATGACTCATAAATAACGTAAAACATTGATTAGGTATTAAAACAAGCACATACCATAGAGTTCAAGATTCACATGAATACATAAGCTAAAAAATAAAAACTGCAAAGAAAGCTGACTTTTAGGGAGCTGCCACAAATTTCATGCTACTCCATGGTATACTTTGGTGACAATTTTTAGAAGCAATGTATGCATGCCTTGTGCATTGTCTCTTAATAGATAAGGAAATTTTCTTTCCTGCAATTGATTATCTGGGTAAAATTTCTTTCTTAGTGGAAAGTCCTTATGAAGTTACCATTACACATCACACCAAGTATAATACATCTACAAGGATGACAGAATAAATGCTAATAAATCAGATAAATGATAAGAAGCATAACACATGTGTCACAGTCAATAACCACTTGAACCTGGTAGATTAGGAAAGAAAGGAGATTCAGGGGATTAAGAATTTGGGGGAGGGTTGAACCCTGAGGCAATGCCAGGGGCTATCTGACCCATGGAATCATTAGCTTTCTAAACTAGCTACCCATGACTTCTTTACCAAAGTGATGTATGTACATTGGTGAGAGCAGAAAGACACATTGACTTGCTCAGAAACTCTTAACTGGGCAACTCGTTGCTTAAGGAATAGAAGTGTGCACCTTTCTCTTTTCATACTTTTTACTGTCTTCATAGATATAGCAAGTAACCCTAGGTTATTTTTGCAGTATTCTAAGTAGCTATAGAAATCAATGTTTTCAGACTGAGGATTGCAATTTATTAGAACACAATACAAAATTCAGCTGGGTCAACTCAATTTTTTTGTTAACTACAATAAAGTATTTTAGTGAAACTTAATAGATTTTTAAAAAAGAGATCAGAGAGGTTTTATTTAGTAAAAGTAAATATTGTTTCTAGGAACTTTGGTTCAGTCATTTGTGAACTGGTTCTGTATGTGTGTGTCCCAGGCTGGTCCCTATGTAAAATGAATGGTGTATTGTGGCTTGTAGTCAAAGCCTGAGAGCCCCTAATGGAAAGTACCTGTTGATTTTATATACAATGAAACTGAAGCACAAGAGTTTTATAGACTTTGTACAAGCCAACTGTGAATTTTTGTTAATATCAAGCCTCAAGGTAACATGCAGGTCTCCTGATTCATGCCAAATTTATTTTTTAGTTTCTGCCAAATTTTTCTACATCTCCAAGTAATCAAAAGCCTTGAAATTGTAGTTTTTATTTTCTTTAGGAATACCCTAGTGGTATTTAAATAAGCACACACCAAAAATTTTCATGTAACAGTACTTACATTTGTAAAAATATGAGAAACTAGGTTTATCCTCAAAGTCTTTGCCTCTTTTTAAGTTATTTGTTTTGATAGAGTAGGGGAGGGGCAGACAGAGGGAGAGAGAGAGACAGACAGACAGAGACAGAGAGTCCCAAGCAGGCTCCACAGTAACAGTGTAGAGCCTGATGCAGGGCTTGAACTCACTAACTGTGAGATCATGGCCTGAGATGAAATCAAGAGTCAAACACAATTGACTCTTTTCTTGCTCACTGATACAGCCAGCTGCACTCTGAACTGCCCAATGGAGTGGCCTATGTGGGATAAACTGAGGGAACCTCTAGCAACATCATTAGTGTGGTCTATCCATACCATGGATTATTGTTCAGCCATAAAAAGGAATGAGGTACTGTTACATGCTTACAACATGGGTGAACCTTGAAAACACTGAGCTAAATGAAAGAAGCCAACACTAAAGGCCACATATTATCTGATTTAATGTGTATGAAATGCCCCAAAAAGGCAAATACAGAGAGATAGAAAGTAGATTACTAGATGCCAGGGCTGGAGAGGCGGGGGGTGTGGTATGACTACTTAATGAGTATGGGGTTTCTTTTTTGGGATGATGAAATATTCTGGAATTAGTGAATGGCTGCACAACACTGAATATACTAAAAACCACCTGAATTGCACACTTAAAAGTTAAAATTGTGAATCTGATGTTAAGTGAATTTTACCTCAATTCTTTTAAAAGGGCAAAAGGAAATGATGGAATGATATAAGGGGTAAGGGAATGAAGCACAACTGAGGGGAAGGACTCTGTATTATCTATTCCTCCTCCAAAGGAACTGCTGTTGGCTTGGAGCAGTCACTTATCCAGTGAGGACCAGCAGGCCACACAGGCTCATTCCATGGGGATATCCCATCTGATTCATCATACTACCCCAACACTAATCACTTCCAAGCAGTAATGTATCCTGTCCTATGTCCTCATAAAACATCAAACCCGCTTGTTCCCTAAGCCATCTAAACATTTTTTTTAATCTTTATAGTACATTAATGCCAGAGACTTATTTTCTCATTTCTTTCCATGTAAAATCTTACAGGGGTCAGACATTTTATTCTCTCCAAATTACTCCCTAATGGAATTTTGTAGATAACCTGCTAGATAGGAGATTCTTTCAAGTGCTTGAGGAAAAATTAAAACCCTGTCATTAGGTCATAAAAGGATAAAGGAACATTCCTTTGAGCAAGACCATTTAATCAGAATCCCAGATAGAAGAAAATTTGATGTGTAAAGGATGAATCATTTTGTTATATTTCAGGAAGGAGTGCCCTGAAGCTAAAATAATTTATTAGGTTTTTATAAACTTTAATATTTAAGTATAGAGATTATAAATTCTCCCATGGCTAGTTCTGGATTCCTTCTTTCCTTCCACATCTCATATCTAAACTCAGTCTAAGGCTGTTTCTCTTATAATTATTATGGCAATTCTTCGACTTTCTCAGTCTAAGCCCTCATCATTTACTGCCTGGTCTTTTGAATAATTTTTTCCAGAATATGTATTTATTTTTTCCCTTTTTTTAAATTTAAATTTTAGTTAGGTAACATACAGCGCAATATTGGTTTCAGGAGTAGTAATCAGTGATTCATCACTTATATACAACACCCAGTGCTCAGCACAAGTGCCCTTCTTAGTACCCATCACCCATCTAGCCCATCTGCCACCACCTCCCTCTGCCAACCCATGGTCTGTTTTCTATCATTAAGAGTCTTTTGTGGTTTGTTTCCCTCTCTTCTCTTCCCACATGTTCATCTGTTTTGTTTCTTATATTCCACATAGGAGTGAAATCATATGGTTATTTGCTTTTCTCTGATTGACTTATTGCACTTAGCATAATACATTCTAGCTCTATCCACATCATTGCAAATGGCAAGTTTTCATTCTTTTTGATTGCTGAGTAATATCCAATACTTTAATTCCTAACTGGCTCTGGACTTGAAGTCTGTCTACCAGATTAGGATCTTGCTCTAATCCTTACTCTGAAGTCAAGTGATTTTTCTAAAAGGTAAGTATGATACATCATTTCAAGTATTCTTTTTCACTAGAGGAAGTGATCTCTTGCTGGGTGAAACAGCTGAGTGGATCTCAAACTACATTTTTCACCAATGAAGTATAGAAAAGACTAAACAGTAGAAAAAAGGTAATAGGAAAAAGAAGGGGAAAAGTGAAAGATGTATTTTATTAATCACAAGTCTTGTTTCAGGTGACTTGCTTTAATTACAATTAAACAAGGATAAATTATAATTTATTTAGAATTTCTTACTGTCAGGGTCAGGAAAGTTTGAAAACTACTGATCAAGGTAAAATCAAGTTTTAGCCTGATTTACAAAACCCGGTTCATTGGACTTGTGCCTGCCTTTCCAACCTTTCTTTGGTCCCTCCAGGTTCTCTCACCCTGTGCCTTTGGTATTCAAAAAAAGTCTTCCCCTACCTTATCTGGCAAATGAGTACTTATCTTTAAAGAGGCAATTGGAATGTTTTCTCCTTAGACAGCTGTTCAACTTCCAGTCAGGAAGCAACACTTCCTGTTCCAAGCTGCCATCAACCCTATTATAAGATTCTTTATCACACTGTAATCATTTGCTGATATACATGCTTTTCCAAGGCTTCTAAAGGCAGAATTCTGAGCAAACACATTATCTGACTTGTACTAAGCGTTCAATAAAATGAATATAACATGTACGAAGAAGAGCTTAAATATCCTTATGTTTACATACCATCATACTGCCTCTTGATTAAGGTATTCCTTCGGAACCTTTGCCATTTATGCCACAAAATTAGCAATGGCTTGAAAACATTACTATCCACCACCATTATGCAGGTTGCTGCTGCTTCTCACCCCCTGGTTCACCCCAGAGTGTTTAGCATCAGTGTAGGAAATGTTCAGCACTCGTTCTGCATTCAAGTGCCCACGTGCAAAGTCCAGTTCCATAACCTGCTAGCTGTGACTTAAGGGAAATTACACAGCAGCTCTTTGCTTCAGGCACCTCATCTGATGATAATAGTAAGGCTTAAATTATTTAATACCTATAAAGACCATAGAACCGTCCCCAGCACATAGGAAGGGGTCAATAAATATTAGCTATAGTTATTGCCCAAGTAAGAAGCAGAAAATCAATACGTATAATTCAGAGCTTCTACTCTAATGACTTTCAATTTAAGAAGCACTATTTAATTTATCTTAAAACCTATTTGTTCTCCCTGTCCTCAGCTTGAGTATGTATGGCATACTTTCCTATCATAGTCACATGGGCCTCTTGCTGTATCTCAGGTTCAGCTACTGTGGATGTTAACTACTTACCTCTTTAAGTTGCCTCCCGGGCTGTATATCATAGAGTCTACATTTAATTCAAACCAGGTCAAACACAGCTCTCAAATATTGAGGAAAAAAAAAACCTAGTTGTTTCATAGGATGAGATAAACTCAATGTTTTTTCTTTGTTTTAGGACTGAATGGTATGTTATCACCACACTGTCACAGCTTATTTATTTTTTTATTTTATTTTATTCTATTTATTTATTTATTTAAAAATTATTTATTAATTTGCAGGTGCTAATTGTGTTCTATTCCTTACCTGGGTAATAGCTTTTATAAGCGACTTTTGTGAGTATTTCCTTGTTCTGAGCCCTTATGACTTATGCTATACTTCAATAAAAATGTATTAAAATTATTTACCCTTATATATGCCCTATTAATGTTTGTCTTATATGTCAGAATGTTCTGTCTGTCACAGTATTTCCAGTGAGAAAGAGCTCATCTCAACCTTCTCACCAAGAACATTTCCCTTCACTAGCTAACCACAGTACAATCCACTCAATTCTCCAAACCAAAAGTCACAGAATAAAAACTGACTCCCCATCTCCTTTATCACCATGTATACTGAAATCAATCATCAAATCTAATTAATTCTACTTCCAAAATATCTCTCAATGCCCATAAAATGCCTTGTCATTCCCGAGGTTAGTACCCTAATCCTGGCTCTCAACATTTTTCATTTGGATCTCTGCAAATGCATGTTGACTTAACCCCTGACTCATGGTTGTCTCCAACCAATCCTCAGTACTGCCAGTGTCTCCTTTCTAGGAATTATACGTGATCCTGCAGTTTATACACTTAAATGTAATTGATGTTTTTCTATTACCTGTAAATTAAAGTGTAAGCCTTTTAAAAGTATATATTCAGGTCTCCCACAAATTATTCCAGTCTACTTTTCTAAGGTCATCTCCAGCCATCACCCATCCCAATAACCATCCACCATAGGTTCCTGTCACATCACATTTCTTCTCATTTCCCCAGACTCTAATGTAAGTTCATACTTTTAAGCATTTCTCCACTTAGAAAAATCTTGCTCATTCTTCAAGTTTCAGTTCAAATACCACTTCTTCTGAGGCTTTCCCTTCCCTGCCCTGCATTTCCACAGAGAGGATAATTAACCTTCCAAGTTATCCTCACTTGCCTAATTCTCCCTTCACATTTTTAACCTAGTATTACCATGCAATATTTTGGTTAGTTATTTACGTATTCATTTATGCACAAAAGAGTTTTGAGCATCACTTATGTGCCACGATCTCTGCTAGTTCCTTGGAATTCAATTATAAGCACACCAGGTAAAGAATTGATTTTGCCTTCTAGACTACACTGCTTGAAGTTAGAGAACATATCTTATTCATCTGTGCATGCTTAGGTTTATCTGGAGCCTAGCATCTAATTAGCAAATATTCAGTTGAATGTATTCTCTCTCAGGAATAGACTTATACCGTCGGTACCTGAATAAGATCTAACACTATATTTTTTTTTAGTTAATGCAAGCATTAATATTTAATAATTCAACCAATTAATTTTGTTTTCTATCTCAGCATCAGTACCTTAATCCAGATATTGGATTATCTTCTAAAGAATATCAAATAGTGCTTTGCTAGGTGAACTTCGTTTTCAATAATCAGCTGCCATTGAATTGAACAGTGTTCTAAGAAAATTCAAATAAAGACTTAAAATATTTCCAAATGATATAAACCTTCCAGAATTGAAAAGTCTATTGCTGAGTTACTTAAGTTTAGGATGGCACGAAATCTTTGACACCCATACGTTTCCGTGGGATTCCCTGCCTTTTCCTTTGCACAAGCATCCTGATGTCTTTTGGCTGAAGACTCAGACATGCCCGGTCTTCAAACCAATCCATGTTAGACTAAAGCAATCCATCAGCAGCCTCTCCTTATCACCTGGGGCATTCCATGACTTGGATGACATCTGGTTCCCTGTTTGACCACTGGGTCATTCTTTCCACTTTCCTGGACTATCCCACTATCCTGATAACCGGGCTATTAGCTGTGACTAAAACCTTGACTTGAGACATGGACCATCAGGACTAAAATCCAGTTCCTTGCTTATAAACAGAATTTTATAGCTTAGGAACCAATTCCACAACTATATAAGTTTATCTCTGCATCCTATCCTGCTTAGTCCTCATTTCTATCCTATCTTTACCAGTTTATATTTCAACTATCAGATCAGGCTTTATAATTAAAATAAATAACATATTAAGTTAGTCTAGTAAGGCCTACCAACTACTTCCTTCCAAATGAAACTATGGTATTAAGAAATTATATATCTATGTGCTTTAGGAGATCCTTCTCAAACCACACAAGTGAATGTTAATTATGCCAAGACAATTATAGTAATTCCATTCCCACTGGCAGTAAGCTCACATGTGACACATCCCTCACCATGGAAACAGAAGAGACCATCTATTTGAGGACTTCAAGGACAGTATCCCTTCCAAGACAGAAAACAGGCACCTATGACTCCCTAACTTTGGAGTTGGTCATAGAGGATCTAATGCTTGAGGCTGCAGCAGCCATCTTGCCAACAAAAACCCAAGAAGATTGCTAGACCTAAATGTGAGACTGGAAACCATCAAAACCCTGGACGAGAAAACAGGCAACAACCTCTTTGACCTCAGCTGCAGTAATTTTCTGCTTGACACATCTCCAAAGCAAGGGAATTAAACGCAAAAATGAACTACTGTGACTTCATCAAGATAAAAAGCTTCTGCACTGCAAAGGAAACAATCAACAAAACTAAAAGGCAACTGACAGAATGGGAGAAAGACATTTGCAAATGACATATCGGATAAAGGGCTAGTATTCAAAATCTACAAAAAACTCACCAAACTCCACATTTGAGAAACAATCCAGTGAGGAAATGGGCAGAAGACATGAATAGACACTTCTCCAAAGAAGACATCCACAGGGCCAACAGACACATGAAAAGATGCTCAATGTCGCTCCTCATCAGGGAAATACAAAGTAAAACCACTCTGTGATACCACCTCACACCAGTCAGAGTGGCTAAAAGTAACAACTCAGGAAACAACGGATGCTGGCAAGGATGTGGAGAAACAGGAACCCTCCTATACTGTTGGTGGAAATGCAAACTGGTGCAGCTGCTCTAGAAAACAGTGTGGAGGTTCCTCAAAAAATTAAAAACAGAAATACACTACGACCCAGAAATAGCACTACTAGGAATTTATCCAAAGGATATAGGAGTGCTGATGCATAGGGGCACATGTACCCCAATGTTTATAGCAGCACTTTCAACAATAGCCAAATTACGCAAAGAGCCCAAATGTCCCATCAACTGATACATGGATAAAGAAGATGTGGTTTATATATACAATGGAATACTACTTGGCAATGAGAAAGAATGAAATCCTGCCATTTGCAGCAATGTGAATGGAACTGGAGGGTATTATGCTAAGTGGAATAAGTCAGTCAAAGACAGATACCACATGTTTTCACTCATATGTGGAACTTGAGAAGCTTAACAGAAGACCATGGAGGAAGGCAAGGAGAAATAATAGCTACAAACAGAGAGGGAAGGAGGCAAACCATAAGAGACTCTCAAATACAGAGAACAAACTGAGGGTTGATGGGGGATGAGGTGGGGGAGAGGGGAAAATGGGTGATAGGCAGTGAGGAGAGCACTTGTTGGGATGAGTACTGGGTGTTGTATGTAAGTGATGAATCATGGGAATCTACCCCCAAAACCAAGAGCACACTGTATACACTGTCAGCCAACTTGACAATAAATTATATTTAAAAAAACAATTACGGGGGCGCCTGGGTGGCGCAGTCGGTTAAGCGTCCGACTTCAGCCAGGTCACGATCTCGCGGTCCGTGAGTTCGAGCCCCGCGTCGGGCTCTGGGCTGATGGCTCGGAGCCTGGAGCCTGTTTCCGATTCTGTGTCTCCCTCTCTCTCTGCCCCTCCCCCGTTCATGCTCTGTCTCTCTCTGTCCCAAAAATAAATAAACGTTGAAAAAAAAAAAAATTTAAAAAAAAAAAAAAAACAATTACGATACAAACTAAAATTCAGTGCATTTGAATATAAAAGGAAAAAAAGGCATTTGTTGTGTAACTACCACATGCAAGGTTCTGTGCTAGGGACAGAGGTGGGGACTAAAAAGCAAGACTCTGCTATGTCTTCTGTTACAGATCAGAAATCTTCCAAGAAATGATCCAATTAACCCTGAATTGTGAGATCCACAAATGTTTGTTTCCTATTGGAAATAAAGAGAACTTGTGAGCCAAAAAACTAAATAAATAAAATTGAAAAAAAAAATAAATTGGAACCTCATTGAATCAGCCAAATCTGTAATCCCTTGCCTCAAAAATATAAACTTTCTTATAATTTCCTCATTGTTTAAGTCCATTTTAGTGGTGTATTATTTACAGGTTAAAGATACCCCAACTCTTACATTCAAGTAAAAGGCCTGAGAACCAGAATCAACACAGTGTCCTTCAAAAATTACAAACACATAGGAGGTAAATATGAGAACTCCTAGAACGAGACTGAGAATGTGTATCTCTGGAGGGCCAGTAGATAAGCAGGAAAATGTGAATCACCCCTTGGACTTCTGCTCTGGACAAGATGAGGTAGACCCGGGGCACCTGGGTGGCTCAGTTGGTTGTGCGTCGGACTTCGGTTCAGGTCATGATCTTGTGGTTTATGAGTTTGAGCCCCACATTGGGCTCTGTGCTGACAGCTCAGAGCCTAGAGCTTTCTTTGGATTCTGTGTCCCCAGTCTTGCTGCCCCTCCCCCACTTGTGCATGTGTGCTCTCTCTCTCGCTCTCAAAAAATGAGTAAACATTAAAAAAAATTTTAAAAAGGTGAGGTAGACCCATTTCTCCCTGCTCCTCTCACCTAGTCCAACTATAAACCTAAAACCAATGCAAAAGGCTACCAAAGAAAGATCTGCAATCTGGTATGGAAATTTGAACAGGCTTAGGACTCCAAGACGGGAGGAACAAACAACAGTAGTCAGGCATGTGATTTCTCCAGCCTAACAGAATAAGGCCACCTGACCCCCATTCTACCCCAGAAGGCAGCTCAAAAAGGCTCATTACTCTCCTGGACCCATCAGAAGCCCAGAGAGAACAACAGTCCATCCACAACAAGGATCCCTCCAAGCCATTCTAATGATTAGTGGTCAAGGCAACAATTAGATGAACGTCCAGGGTAGTATGATAGGTGGAGGAAAAGAAGTAATCCCCAAAAGTAACATACTGTATGGTTTCACTTCCATAACACTTTTGAAGAAGCACAATATTAAAAGTTATTGAATAGCTTAGTAGTTATCAGGAGTTTGAAGGGGACAGAGTATGGGGGGGGGGTGAGTGTAGGGATCCTTGTGGTGGTGGATATGTGAATCCACACATGTGATAAAATTAGACAGAAATATATATACCCACACACAAGTACAAGCTAAATTCCAGAGATATGAATAAGAGCAGTAAGTTGTATCAATTCCATTATCCTGGTTGTGATAATGTTCCCTAGTTTTGTAAAATGTCACCATTGCAGAGAACCTGGTAAAAGACACAGAGGATCTCTCTGTGTATTCTTTACAACACCTCTTAAGTTGACAATAATTTCACTAAAAGCTTCAATTAAACGCACACACACACACACACACACACACACACACACACACACACACACACGAGGACCTAATGAAACACAGCAGTAACCATACACTTCAGCCAGAGATTCTTATAAGTAGGAGTCACAAACTGATCAGACTAGTTTTTAGAAATAACCAAGAAATACGAGACCTTTCTAGGTTCAGGTCTTAGTGGTCTCTATAAACCTCTCAACCCATCGCTTTACGAAAATATCCGAAAGGTCCAATAAACTGAGAAACCTGTTGTGTCAAACCTTTCTGCAAACCTGTTGTGTGCAAACCTCTTTCTGCCATTTGCACTTTTACTTTCAACTTACAGACCAATCCTGGCTCCTGAGGATGGTAAGGCTGTATGTGTATCATCTCCCACAAAATCTTAGGTATTTCAGTAAACATAATTTACTCCTTGGGGAAAAAGCCAGGGGGATAAAGGAATAATGAAGGAAGTTTACAGTGAACATTATGGCAATGAATAAAACCGTGAAGTGCTGTGCTAATTAGGTGAAGGAGTTGCCAAGAAATCCTTACAAAGGGGATGTTGTGGCTCCAAAGCCAGCCATATGCAGCTTGCTCAATGGATACTAATGTACATCTTCATCAGCTTTCGTTTGTAGACAGCAGTTCCTCACGTAAATCAAATTTAATGCTGAAAATCATCCATGCGTGGAGTTACACAGTAAGACATAAGTACCTTACTTTTCTAAATATTTTCCATCCTGAGACTCCTGTTCCTTTGACATACTTTCTCCATGCCTCATCAAGTAAAAGAGAATGGAATAGAACACACGCCAAGGAGTTCAATGCCAGCTACCTCTTGTATGAGGTCATTTCTCCCTCATTCCTGGAAGGTTTTATGGAGAGACAGCCCTCCTCCTGCAGAAGAATTAAACAGACAAGGACTTGGTCCTTCCCGAAGTTCATACACTAAATTGCAGCTTAAAGAAAGGTATTAATGTCCCTGATATTCCAGGTCAGTCACAATGACTTTATCAATAATGGTTTTCTTTATGAAAAACCATATAACAAGGTCTGATTTGTAATTCTTCAGCTAAAATTTTGTTCATTAGATTCACTTACTTTCCTAAAGAATCTGTTTATGCAAGTTGTAATAAAAAAAGGCAATGAGCTGGATAAAGCTAAAACATTAACTTTTGTCACCATCATCTACAAAGTCAGCTTAACATGTTACTTTTTTGTTACCACACAGTATGTGGGCCTACTGGTGGTCAAGAGATGAGGGGGAAAAAAATCACAGTGCAAGTGAAGACAACCATTTTACTCTAGGCTGCAGTTCAGATCACTGGACATGTTTTTGACTTGGCAGGAAAATACTTAAGAAGGAATCGTTGAATTCTGCTTAAGGTTGTAATTCATTGAGTCACAATGCCTCCTGAGGCCCCTAAACCTAGGTCCCTGCAGTTATTCAATTTATGACTTTTTGTCAATCTTTCTCTCAATTTATTTCTAAACCATTATTGACATTAGATCTAAAAATTAGATTCATGGAAAAAAACCCAAAGGGCATGTTGATACCTGTTTTAGGCTGTTGATGAAAGCCACCTTTAGGAATACACTATACCTATGGCAAAAACTCATTTAGAAAGGTTAATATAGAGGGAAAAAAAATCCAAGGATGATGTAATCTGTTTATGAACTCAGCTAAAAGATCCATAAAACTAAACTGCTATACATAGTAATTTTCTGTCATTGTATTGTTTATTATAACTTTCTGGTTCACTAGTACTGCAATATGCCACAATTACTTAAGCTATATCTTTAATTAAGCATTAATAAAATATGAGTCAGATAATTATTCTAGAAATTTTATTATATAATTAGTGAATAAGTTAGCTAGCATGTGATTACATAATGAGATTTCATATAAAATTTAGTATGTGCACATTAGCTTAATTTAATGACAAACCATCCTCAAACCAAAAATAAGGATTTTTCTGAGTAAATGGTCCCTTAGTTCTAGAAATAATTCCCAAGGAGGAGGAAACTTTCCAAATAGTTAGCTTAGAAATTGTAGAAGCAAAAATAAAACCTATGTACCATCTGTACTTTTCATTTTCTACCATTGTTCCAGGGTGTCCTGACCCGTCCCTTCTCTGTAAGAGCTGTCACGGGTAGTAGAATAAGCCATGCTATAACTTTGCTACAAAGGAGGAACCAAATTCAACACCACACGACCACTTAAGCTCTTTGCCCTGTCATCCCACCTTTCAGAGGGCAGGCTGGCTCCCCAGCCTCCCGTAAATCCAATTCTCTCCTTCCCAATTACCTCAGCTTCTGTGTGGTAGAAAACATTAATGTTTTAATAACATGATAAAACAAAAAATATATATAAAGTTCATTGCTAAGGGAATTTAAATACATATTAGAAAGAGCATTACTCTTTAAAAAAAACAATGACCACAACAGATGACAAAATGGGTAAGTGAAAAAAAAATAAAGTGAAGTATAACATGAATGAGCACAGAGTAAATCCGGTGGGGGGGGGGGGGTGAGCAATCCTCCCCTCACTGATTCAATTTTATCATAAACTATGTTTGGTATTCTAGAAATGGAACCCAAATCTGGTTTCTTGGTATATGTTTATCTTTTCTATAGTATAAAAACAAAGTTTTAATTAATTTAGCATTATAATTATTTCTGTGGGTGCCTCATTTTTCTTAAATAAAGGTTCTCTTCATTTAGAACTTAAACTATTCTTGTTTACAATTTTCTTTATATAATGTGTATGTGTAACTAGCCTGTAATTATGATCTCCGTTTCTAATTGATTCAGTTGATGCCCTTCAGTTATTCCAACATATTACTTACATATGATGATGCTTTTAACTTTCTAAAAACTTAGTTTTCTAACAATTTTACTTCTTTCTCTCATCTAGTTGCATGATCCTAGAGAAATATAGGATTATATAAATCACAAAAGCATACTTTGTCATTATTTCATAGAAATGTCACCATTTGCCATTAAGCATAATGGCTTTTATTTGATCTATACATACCTAGAACTGTAAAGAAAGTATACATACATTCACACACGAATGTAGATATGTAAGTATATTTGTGGTATGGATATATTTATGTGTAACCATCATTTTATAACATGCACACATTGGGGAGATACATGTTACCATTCCTACAGGTTTTTGTCAGGATAGAAAAGGTTCCATCAAATGCTTTTGGGAGAGTCTATTAAGGTGATAGGATTTTTACCTGATTTATATGGTAAATTATATTAGCATAAATTCTAACATTAAACACTGTCGTACTCCTGGTATAAACCTCATTTTCTGGTGCTGCATTATTCTTTTAAAGTATAATAAATTCTATACTTAGGATTATTCTGTAGTGCAGCCACTATGGAAAAGAGAATGGAGGTTCTTCAAAAAAATTAAAATTAAAACTATCATGTAATCTAGGATCCTATTTCCGGGTATATATGTGAAAAATGAAGTCACTATCTCAAAAGGCTATATGCACTCCCACGTTCATTGCAGCATTATTTACAATAACCAAGACATAGAAACCACCTAAGGGTCGATCAAAAGATGAATGGATAAAGAAAATGTGTTATATATTGCATCTTTCAGCATAAAAAAGGGGAATCCTCCCATTTGCAACAATGTAGATGGACCTTTAGGACATTATACTAAGTAAAGTAAGTCAGAGAAACACAAACACTGTCTGATCTGACTTATTTGTGAAGTTAACACACACACACACACACACACACACACACACACACACACCCCACAGAACAGACAGGTGGGTACTGGCAAGGGGAAGATGGGTGACGGTGGCCTAAAGGCACAAACTTCCAGTTATCAAATATAGAAGTCCTGAGGATATAATGTACAGTGCGGTGGCTAAGGTTAGCAATATCGTAATGTATATTTGAAACTTGCTAGGAGAATAGTTAAGTTATCACAAGAAAAAATGATAGTGATGTGTGGTAATGTTAACTTATGATAATCATTTCGCAATATATCCATATGCCAAATCAATATGTTATGCATCAAAAAGTAACATGATATTATCTGTCAAAAATTATTCTTAAATTTTAAAGACTTTTTCTGTGGTAGTAGAGAAGTTGCTATCGTAACACATAACTACATGTGTGTGCGCACGCGCAGGTCTGTGCGTGTAGGTGTGGGGTGCGTTCATATGCAGGCATGGCGTGTGCAGGGGTGTGCGGGGGGTGTAGGTGTGCGGGGGGGTATAGGTGTGCAGGGGGGTATAGGTGTGTTATTTTCACATTTAGATATCAAAGTGATACTGGTTCTATTAAAAAAGATGAAACAGGAGTCCTTTCTTTCCTTCTCTATGCCATTAAAAAGGTAGAAGAGTAATGAATAACCTGTTCCCTGGGAGTTATAAATATTTACCTGTGAAGTCATTTGGGGCCTAATTTTACCAGTTTCTTCCATCACTATTTGTCTATTTGGGTTTCCTCTCTCTTCCATCTCTGCTTTAGATATGGTTTTGTCATAGATAATTCCACATTCCATAGAGTGAAAAAGTCTATGCAGACACACTGGAAACAAAGTACACTTTTAGGAGTCTTCAGTTCATTTTATTTTGACTATTTCCTAGTATTCCATTTTAACTTTCACTCACATTTTCCCTAAATTAGGCCACTTAATGATTTATCTACGTTATTGCATAGAAGTATATATTTTTCTTTTTCTTTTTAATATGAAATTTATTGTCAAATTGGTTTCCATACAACACCCAGAGGAGTATGTATTTTTCTAAAGAGCCAGCTGCTCAATTGGAAAACAAAATACATTCACCGGAAAAAATGTTGCCATAAAGCAGATAAAATTTAGGGCCAAATATCTGTATGAATTTGAAAAATAAAAAACCGTAAAAGAAGGAAGTTGCCTCTATAAAATACAACCATAAATATAATAGCAATTGCTTATAAAGTACTTAACAGTGTATACTGTACTATTCTAAGTGCTTTGAACAAATTAGCTCATTTAATCCTCACTGTATTCCTATCAAGTAGAATGATTATTACCCCATTCTCAGCTAAAGAGCTGAAAGCACAGAATTTACATAGATGGTAAGAGGCAGTGGTGCAAAGTAGTGACATAACAGCTCAGGAAAGCTGTGACAGAAGGAGATGCATTAGCTTTCATAAAGTCGAAACCTTCTCAGTTATGGTTACCGAAAATTTGGTACATTGAAAACAGAGCAGAAAGGTAACTAGGCCCTGTGGAAGCACGATAAATATCTGCCCTGATGTACAGGGAAGAAAAGCAAGTAAAATTAAAGAAATTTTAAAAGGAGTTACAAATTATATATATATATATATATATATATATATATATGCATAAATCTATAAAGGCATATGAAAACATCCAATACAGGCACTGAGTATCACAAAGAATAGAATTGAAATACATCATAAAAATACATACAGATATAATTCAAGAAACCTTGTCAGGAAAAAACAAACTTAAATCTATAGATATGAAAGAACATTTTCTAGGAGATTGACACAGAAGGCTCAATGTTACAACACACCTCAGTAAAGTTATTGAGGTGAGAAGATAAGGGAAAGTAGGCATTTAGACTGAAAGATCAAGTTACCTTTTAGGTAAAGATAAAGAAACCAGCCTAACCTCAGACTTCATAGCAATATTCAGTGCCAGAAAGCATTGTGAAAATGCCCACAGAGTCCTCAAGGGGGAAAACAAAATGACCCAATAAATGTTTTAACTTCTCTCATTTGAGAGTAAATGCAATTGAAAATATAGTTCCCATAAGTTCTTCTTTAATAAATAAATGACAAATTTCATTTAACCAGGGGGTAAAAAAATCCATTGCAAATAAACTGGCCATGGTGTGTTGTGATTATTTTTTTTAAGAATCTCTGATTCTATTTTTTTAATTTAATGTTTAGTTTGAGAGAGACAGACAGAATATGAGTGGGGGAGGGGCAGCGAGAGAGAAAGGGAGACACAGAATCCACAGAATCCGAAGAAGGCTCCAGGCTCTGAAATGTCAGCAGAGAGCCAGATGCGGGGCTCCAACTTATGAACCCTGAGATCATGACCTGAGCTGAAGTCAGATGCTTAACCGACTGAGCCCTGCAGGTGCCCCTGATTATTTTAAATGGACTAAAATCGAAATAAATGTCAGAATTATGGGGACAGTGTAGATTATAAGTGTGATACACTCATCAAATGTTGGAAGTAAAGGTGAGAGATGTAGTATGCAGTCTTCCTTTTTATTTAATAGCTGGGTACAAATGTTAAGTTTTCACGAGTTTATAAGCCAAGTAAAGATATAAGTATATTTAAAGATATAAAATTAAGAAGAAATAGAATTAACTAAAAATCAAATGATGGGGATAAGGAGGGAAGGATTAGAAATATAACTGTGTCACTTCTGAAACCAAAAGTCAATAGGTAACTTGAGTAGAAATGGAGAATTAAGTACATTAATTGTTCTGGGTTGAATGTTTATGTCCACAAAGTTCCTATGTTGAAATCCCAACGCCTAATGTGATATCAGGAGGTGGAGCCTTTGGGATTTGATTAGGTCCTGAGGGCTGACCCTTAGGAATGGAATTGGTGTCCCTATAGGAAGGGACAGGAGAGCTTCCTCTGGCTCTGTGCTCTCCACCACGTGAGAACACATTGAGAAGCTGGCTCTTGGCAACCAGGAAGAAAGCCCTCATGAGAAGTCAACCACACTGGCACCCTCATCTCAGACCTCCAGCCTCCAAATTAAAAGAAATAAATTTCTGTTCTGGATAAGCCACCCAGTTTATGGTCTTGCACCATAGCAGCCTGAGCTAAGATATACAAACTTTGTTTTATGCTTTTTTTTTTTACATTTATTTGTTTTGAAAGAGAGAGAAAGAGCACGAGCGTGAGCACAATCAGGGAGGGGCACAGAGAGAGGGAGAGAGAATCTCAAGCAGTCTCTGCACTGCTAGCACAGAGCCCCATGCAGGGCTTGAACTAAAACAACGTGAGATCGCGCCCTGAGCCCCAGTCAAGAGTCTGATGCTTAACTTACTGGTACACCCAGGTGCCCCTAAGATATTATATAAACTCTACTTTCATCTTGGTTACGCTTATACTGAGGGCATTTAGGACAATAACCAACAAAATAAAACGTGTACCCCTTTCACCCTAAGCACTCACTTTGAGGAATCTAAAAGGTATATCACACAGATATACCTAAACAAGTTCTGCAGGTTACCTATGGGGATATTTTTTTTTGTATTATTGTTAGATTGTTTCAAAGTCTTTACTAAGTGTCCATCTATATAAGATTCATCATATTCTGCTAACTGCAGATAATGAAATGCTCTGTAGTTGTTCTAAGAAAGTAAAATTGATTGTGAAACAAGTCCAAGACGTATAAGTGAAAAATGACGCTTATGACAACTGTGTCATCAGGTGTGTTCACATATTTAAAAAGGAAATCCTGTTGGGGCGCCTGGGTGGCGCAGTCGGTTGGGCGTCCGACTTCAGCCAGGTCACGATCTCGCGGTCCGTGAGTTCGAGCCCCGCATCGGGCTCTGGGCTGATGGCTCGGAGCCTGTTTCCGATTCTGTGTCTCCCTCTCTCTCTGCCCCTCCCCCGTTCATGCTCTGTCTCGCTCTGTCCCAAAAATAAATAAAAAACGTTGAAAAAAATTTTTAAAAAAAAATAAAAAGGAAATCCTGTATATGTGTATGCTTCCATTTGCAAAAACTACCAAACAGAAGTAGAATGATAGACATGTTTGTCAAGAAGCCACCAAGTGTTTGCTTAAAAATAAACACTTTTAGGTGCTAATTGGCTCCATAAGAACACAACTGCAATCTCTACGATTTTGCTTTAGTTTGAGCAAAGCAGAATTTATGAGGCATACAGGTATTTAAGTGAAATCATGACTCTAATTAATTGAATGCATAAAAGCAAAATGATGCTATGTAAATACACTTAAAGTATAATGACATGTAAATTAACATAAAATAGCAAAGACTCCACATCATACATGCCTAAACTCTGAAACATGCTCAGAAAAAAAGTGAAGATCTCTGTAGGGATCCCCCCAGTACAGGCACAATCTGGCTTGATGTTTCCATTGTTATTCAAAACTGGTTATCAGGAACAGTTGAAGCTCCAAATGAAGCTCACAGCAAGTACAAGCTATAAAAAGCATTCGCTTGTCACTAAAAGAATATGAACAGGTTTAGCACATCTACTTTTCCACACTTCAAGTTTTCAAATGAGACTGTAAGGCGATTATCAAGGGATTTTGCAGGAAGATAACTTTCCCTCTAAATCTTTTCATCCAGGCGTGATATACAAATGTGCAATATATCTTTCCTATAATTAAGTAAACTGTTTCCTTGCTTCATAGTTACTCAGCAACAGTGACACCTACACATTCTTTCCGGAGGGGGAAAAAATTAAGACGTATTGCCAAGCAAACTCTTAGGAAATGGACATTTTAATTGATTATTCTGGTAGAAAATTATTGAGAAAATACTTTGTCATATTTCTTCTTTATAAACCTCTTTTATCATTGTTTTGAATTCTAGCTATACTGTCAAAAAACTGCATTATATTTTGTTACTTTGTCGTCTTGCCTCAAATAAAAAATGTCTGCCTGGGGAAACTATTTAGTCAAAAGGGAACAGGAGATGGTCTAAAGGGAAAAAATATATACATTGAAAAAAAATCTCTTTGGTCACTCTTAGAGATGCTACCACTTAAAAGCAGTTCTGATAAGGTTTTTAAATTTAACATAAATATGTAAATGAATATTTAAGACTGTGTTAAATTGTTATATATATGCAGTCTTTGACTTCCATCTGTGAGAATTAGACTTAGGCCAAATTAAGACAAACCTTAAATATTACCTTTAGGAGTTTTATCTTGAGAGAAATGTAGAGTTCTGAAGAGCTTTTAGCAGAGAAATAATAACATCCACTTTGCCACTGAGAAGAGGCAAAACAGATGCAATTAAGTAAAGGCTTGATTGTAGGCAAGGAAGTGATAAAAGTCACAGTATAGCTTCTGGACTAGTATAACCAACATTTCTCTAACTGGGGTTTTTTCACTTGTAAAATATATATTTTCTCAGTTCAAAATGTAAACATGATAAACTATAAAAGGCTACACAGCAACATGTTTCAGCCACCCTTGTCCACGAGCCATCCAGACTCTCTCTACCTGTAGGTAGTTAATAAAACTAGCTTCTGCCCATCTTTCCAGACATATTCACACACAAATCCTTACATACTCCCCTGCCCCATTTTTTACATAAATAGTTGCATATTCAACATACTGTTCTGCAGTTTGTTTCTTCACTAAATGTGGGATTTCAGAGAAATCCAACACTATTTCTGTGTTAGTACAAAAGCATCTTCAGCCTTTCTTTAACTACCATATATATCTATGTATATATATATATACACACATACACATATATGTGTGTGTGTATATATATATATATGCACACACACATACATATGTATACACACACCATACATAATATACACTGTAACTTAATCTGTCACCTATTGATTAGGCTCAGTACTGCAATAAGTACCCTTACGTAGGTTTTATCTTGCACATGTACAGTTGAATCTATAGGATTCTGTTACCATCATCCATTGCTGTATGATGAACTACTTCAAAACCTAGTGGCCTAAACCAGCAATTATTGCTGTATCTACTTTGTCGATCAGGAATTGGAAATCCTTGGAACAGAAGAATAAATATCCCGGCCATGATGCATCAAAAGGGGTCACTTCTTTCCAGTCAACTCAAGGGTGGTTTGCTTGGGTTGTCCAGCCATCTAGCACCAAGGGTACAAACTTTTAAGTTTTAAGATGAAAAAGTTCTGGGCACCTAGAACACATCATGTACATAGCATCATAACTATAGTTAATGATAATGTACTGTATCCTGGAAAGTTCCAAAATGTATAGATCTTAAATATTTATTTCTTTTATTGCAGTGGAAAGGAAGGAAAAGAAGGAAAAGAAGGAAAAGGCAAACTATGTAAGGTAATGGATATGTTAGCTAACCTTATGGTGATAATCATTTCACATTATACTTGTCTATCAAATCGTCATGTTGTACATCTTAAACCAAGTTTATATCTCATATATCTCAATAAGGCTTAGAAAAAACAGGATAATGACAGAAGCACATGTTGCCAGTATCTTAAGGGCCAGTTCTAGTCTGTGTCCTATTCTGTGCAAATAGTTGTCTGTGGCTTTTGGCTTCACCCTCTGGGCCCTTGGAACTCACCTCTTAGACATCTTTTATTTTTCATAATAAACAACAAATGCTGCCTCTTGTTGCCTCTTGGGTGATCTTTTTAGCTTTCTCTCTACTCTTAGTTGGGGAGTGGATTTTGTTTTCTTTTGAAATATTTCTGGCCCTTTTATTCCAAGTTGATAGAATTACTACAATTCTCTTATAAATTTTGTAAGATTTCTATGAATCTTAGTAGGGTCCTGTATTGGATAAAAGTAATAAATCTCCTAAGGCAGGTTCCCTTCAACTTGGGATAAAGATCAGGATGCTATAGAAAAGTGATTAAGTTTCCCATAAGGCATTTATTTTGTCTAGTTGAGAGTTTCTATGAGACACATCCTTAAATCTTCATAACATCTTAATAATGGGCCTTAAAGGCATAGCCTTAAAATGATATCTACCCAATTAGCATTTAATTTGAGAACCTTTCAGGGAAGTTGGGAAAAATAAAGTTTCATTTTCAAATGGCAAGACATGACTACCTTTTCTCTAAATGTTGTACAAAAACTGAATCTTTCCTTTTGTAGCTCATATGCCTTCATCTGTACTTTATTATATATGGCTAAAAAAAACTAAAACTGGCACTTGAAAAATTATTCCCAAAATAGGTCTGCCAAATTGACTGATTTTAAATTTATATCTCAATATATAGATATCTTTATCTAGCTGTATACATGTGACACAGGTGACACTGTTGCCAAACTTCTGGCTAATACATAACAAAATTTCCTTTATTCCGGACTCTGATAACACTTTCCTGATTCTTTCAGCTTTCACAAACAGGTACTACTCTTTCCCACCGGGTCCCAAAGTCAATGTTTTGTTTTAAATTTTATGGCATTTCACTTCTACGTATAGAATTCGGTGTAGCTTATCTATTACTCTTAACAAATATATTAAAACTTGGTTGAAAGCAAAAACAATTTGATTGTATCTTACAATTTGAGAGGTCAAGAATTTGGACACTACTCAGGTAGGTGACTCTTCACCCAGCATCAAGAAAAATCTTTTGGTGGCATTCATTTGGCAGAGGAGCTGGCCTGCACAGTCTAAGATGTCTAATTGGCTTCTATCTTCAAAGTAATTTACATGAAAACCCTAACAGGGTTTGTGAGAAATTAACAAGCTGACTCTAAAATCTGTATATAATTACAAAAACCCAAGAGTAACCAAAACAACTAAGAATATGGTAAGGAAAATTTCCTTACTACATCTCAAGATTAATTGTTAAAATATGGTAACTAAGATGAGTGTTATTGGCATACAATTTGACCCACAGTACAGAATAGAGAGTCCAGAAGTAAATCTATGCTCATATGGAGAGGTATATATGTAAAAAGAAGCATTACAGAAATAATTATTCAACAAACTTCCCTGGGAATATTGATGTATTATATATGCACACACACACACACATACACACACACACACACACACTTAAGACTTCTGTCACATCATACACACAAAAATGTCAACCCCAGATATAGAGAAAAAATATAAACTTGCAGAAAATAAAGAAACATTTTATATTGCCCCAAAAGTACTAATGACAAGGAGATAAATTCAACCACATTAAATACATTTTGTTCAAACACACACACACACACACACACACACACACACACACACAAAGTGACAGTAAAGTTGGGGAAAATATTTGTGTCATATACAACTGACAAAGCCTAATGATCTATGAAGGATAAATAGATAAGTAATTAAATGGATGGGTGGAGGGGGGTAGGATAGCAGTGGGGGAAGGGTAGTGAGAGGCAAGAGAAAATTATCACCTAAAATTTTTTATTAAGGTTTATTTATTTTGAGAGAGAGAGAAAGAGAGAGAGAGAGAGAGAGAGAGTGAGAGAAAATCTGAAAACAGCAACTTGGCTGAATTAATGGGTAGGATTATAATGCCATAATTTGAGTAAGAGCTCCAGATCTCATTCTAAAGTGGCATTTTGAATAGCACAGACCTAAAATATCCATAGTTGGTACTCATTAGTGGACCATGAAATAGGTTCCGACTAAGTTACCATGTTTGTTACACACACACACACACACACACACATACACACACACACACACACACACAGAGTTGTAACCCAAAACATTTCTTCTGTAGGTCCCTGTCAAACATTTTTGAAAATATTCCTAAATAAATCCTACATATGCATTCTATTAAGACATATAGAAAAATTAAAATCATAAAGTATCTTCTCCAACCACAATGGAATGCCATTAGAAATAAAAGATATTTTATAAATTAACAGATGTGGAACTAAAACCACATACCCCCTAATTATCTAATGGGTCAAAAGAAGAAATCACAGGGAAATTTAACAATCCTTTGAGGTAAATGAAAACTAAGATACATTGCACCAAAACTTATGGGATACAGTAAAAGAAAAAAAAAATCAACTGTAGAAGACATGGGAATACTTCCTAACTCTTTACATGAGACCATCATTACCTGATACTGAACCAAATCAAGACATCACATGAAAACAAAATTACATACCTTATTCCCATTGAGTATAGGCAAAATCCTCAACAAAATGCTAGAAAAGAAATCCAGCAGCATGTAAAGAATATTCACCATGACCAAGTAGGATTTATCCCAGGAATGCTAGGTTGGTTTAAAATTAACATAATAAAGCATATTAATAGAATAAAGATTTTAAAGTGTGATTTATTTATAGAAAAAAAATTGGCAAAATATAACATCCTTTAATGTCAGTCTAATAGAAAGGAACTTCTTCCACCTGATAAAGATTAAAAAAAAGAGAGAGATACAGAGAACCTAATACTTAATAGTTAAAGATTGAAATTATTATTGACAGTATTGAATTATTATTGAATTAAGATTGAATTATTATTGACAATAATGCCTACTTTAGCCACTTGTATTCAGCATTGCACTAGAGGTTCTGGTCAGGGCAATTAGGGGAAAGGGAAGAAAGACACTCTGATTGGATAGGAAGAAAAATGTATCTACTTGCATTGACTTGATTTATAAATAGATAACCCCAAAGAATCCACAAAAACACTAATACATTAGAGCAAATGAAAAAGTTCAGTAAGGTTGCAGGGAAAAGATTTAAAAAATATATAGTGATATGTGTATATTAAAGCTTATTTATTTTCAGACAGGGAGGGAGAGAAAAAGAGGGAGAGAGAGAATATGAATGAATGAGAATGAGCAGAGGAGGGACAGAGAGAGATGGAAAGAGAGAATCCCAAGCAGGTTCCCAGGGTTCCATCCCATGAACTGTGAGATCATGGCCTGAGCTAAAATCAAGACTCGGATGCTTAACCAAATCAGCCACTCAGGCACCCCAATATATTTCCTTATATTATCAATGAATGACCCCCCCAAAAATATCATTTATGACAGTATCAAAGCAATACTAAAGGATCAGTTTAACAAAAGTACTACAAGACATACACACTGAAAACTGCAAAATATTGTTTAAACAAATTAAGACAAAATAAATGGAAAGACATCTCATGTTCATGAATGGGAAGATTAATATTGCAGTGATTGCAGCGTTCCATGAATTGATCCACAGATTCAATGTGATATGTTTCAAAATTACAACCGTCTTTTTATATGAACTGATCCTAAAATTCATGTGACATTTCAAGGGAACAAGAATAGGATACAAAGATAGTCCTAATGATCTTTTAAAAAGGAGAACAAAGTCAAATGACTCATACTCTTTATATTGTAGCTACTGCAAAACTATAGTAGTCAAGATAATATGGGACTTGCATAGAATCAAAGGGTTATAATTGAGAATCCAAAAATAAATCCATCCAGTTATGGTCAGTTGATTTTGCAAAGGGTGCTAAGACCATTTGTATTTGTTTCCCATTGCTGCTGTAACAGATTACCACACACTGAGTAATTTAAAGTAACATTTATTCTGTCATAGTTTGGGTGGCCAGAAATTCAAAATCAAGGTGTCAACAGGGTCTCACTCCCTCTGGATGCTCTCAAGTAAAATATATTCTTTGAATCTTCCAGTTTCTAGTGGCTGCTGGTTTTGTTGGTTATGGCCATACCACTTCAATCTCTGCCATCATCTTCACACTGCCTCCTCCTCTGTGTGTCTGTCTTCTTTTCTTCTTATAAAGATACTGATCATTGAATATGAGACCCACCTTGATAATAATCCAGGATAATTTCATTTCAAGATCCTTAATTTAATAGCTCATCAGAGATCCTTTTTCTAATTAAGACACATTCCCTGGTTCTAAGATTAGGACATTGATTTTTTTGGGGGAGGGGGGGTTCCCATTCAACCCACCACACTATTCAGTGGTGGAAAGAATGGTCTTTTCAACAAATGGTGCTGAGAATACTGCATACCTACATGTAAAGGAACTGATTTGTCCCCCTACCTCATACCATATACAAATTGCTAAGTCAAAATAGATCAAAGCCCTAAATTTAAGCGCTAAAACTATAAAACTCCAGAAGGAAACAGAAGGATACATCTTTGTAATGTTGAAGTAGGTAACAATTTCTTAGATAAGAGGTCAAAAGCAACCAAAAAAAAAAAAAAATTGGACTTCTTCAAAGCTAAAAATGTCTGTGTGTCAAAGGATTCTATCGAGAAAGTGAAAAGACAATACACAGAATGGGATTTATTTATAAATGATGTATCTGACAAGGGACTAGTATCCACCATACATAATGAGCATTTATAATCCACCATCAAAAAGACAACAACCCAATTTTAAAATGGGCAAAGTATTTGAATAGACATTTCTTCAAAGCAGATGCACAGATGGCCAAAAACACATCAACAGGTGGTCACCATCACCAGTCATTAGGCAAGTACAAATAAAAACCAAGACACCCCTTCACATGCTCTAGGTTGGCTGCAAGTTTTTAAAAATTAAAAACAGGCATTGGCAAGGATGTAAAAAAACTGGAACCTTCATACATTGCTGATGAGATAGAAAATCATGCAGTCACCTTGTAAAGTGGTTTTCCAGTTCCTCAAAATGTTAGAGAGTTGTCATAGAACCCATCAATTCTACTCCTAGATACATACCTAGGAGAATTCAAAGTGTATGCGCACACAAAAACTTACTTATGAATGTTTATAAAAGCATTATTCATCATAGCCAAAAAGTAAATACAACCCAAATATCTGTCAACTGATGAATAGATTAAGACATGTATTGGTATTCATTGCATGAATAATATTCCATAAAATAGAATATTACTCAGCCATAGGAAATGAAGTACTGACCCATGCTACAGTGTGGCTGAACTTTGAAAATAGCATGGTTAGTTTTTCCATTGATTATGAGGTGGAATAGGGGGACCCTAGGCTTGCCTCATCCCATGAATGTAACTAGATAACTATCAAATCAAACTAAATACTCCTGAAGACAGGCGTATCTGAAGACCAATTTGAAGACTGGCAGAACAAACTCTACAACTAAAGGTAGAGAAGAGGCCACATCAAAGAAGGTAGGAAGCTTGGAGACATGGCTTGGGAAAGAAATGGATGGTGGCTGCTATGGTAGGGAGGGAGCCACAGTGGTAAAAAGAATAAGAGACAGATAAGCATACAGAAGAGACCACGTGGGAAGATGAATCCCCGTAAGTATGGGCTTAGAAAGAAATAGCCCAAATTTTTTGAGTTCTTGTAACCAGCAAGGCTTTAAGCCTGGAGTTTTAAAGGTCCGAATGCTTGGTTCTAGGAGAACTCAAAGGACATTGGGGCTACACTTGGAGAAAAGGCAGGGCAAATAGCCAGCAGACTTACAGCATGGAAATGGGAATCTGAAGAACACCTGGGGCACAAAGTAGAAAGGTTAGCTGTTCATCACAGAATGTATCCCAGAAAGCAGCATTCATGGAAAGACCTTTCTGGGAACAAAGGAACCGGCAGCATAAACACATAGCCACCTGCATAAACCAGCACAGTGCCCAGAATGGCTATCTAACTTGCTTACACTAAGACCCCCCGACCCACGCTCTGGAAGAACTGCCCTTCCCTATCACACTTGCTTCAGTCCCAGCACAGAGGGCCTCTTCCCCAAGAAGATCAGCTCACCAACACCACACTTCCCTACCCAGGAGTTTTGCAAGGCCTTGGTTCTGCTGGTGGTGGCAACAAGTCTCATTTCACACACAGACTAGAACACACACCTAGTTAAAACTCAACACATTCACTCCAAGGATCAAATATTGCCCACAAAAGGCAAAGAGAACTTCTGCAGATGACTGGCCTGATGGATAAAGTGGATAAGACACAACAGCAGAACATATGTTCTCCAACATATTGGAGACATTTCTAGAAGTACCCGTCCCTGGAGAACAGGGGACACTACATTTCAAGGCACTATAGGAAATCTTCATAAAGCCTTTACCCTCAAGAACAAGAGATATAGCTAACTTTCATAACACACAGAAACAGGCACAGAGACTTAGACAAAATGAGAAGACAGAGGAATCTGTCCCAAATGAAAGAACAGGACAAAGCCGTGGCAGGAGATGTAAGCTAAACAAATAAAATTAACATGCTTGATGAAAAATTTAAGACAACGATCCAAAGGATACTCATTGGAGTTGAGAAAAGAATGGAGGAGATCAGTGAGACCATTAATACAGAGATAAAGAAGATAGCACAGATACAGGTCTCAAACAAAATGAGAAACATGCTTGATGGAACGAACAGCCGGCTAGAAGAAGCAAAGGAACAAATTAACGACCTAAAAAAGGAAGTAAGGGGGAAAGTAATCAAACTGAACAAAAGAGAAAAAAGAATTTTGCAAAAAGAGAATAGACTTAGGGAATTTGGTAACTCTATCAAACGTAATAACATTCACTTATAGGAGTCCCAGAGGAAGAAAAGAGAGAAAAGGGGGCAGAGAATGTTATTTGAAGAAATAGCTGAAAACTTCCCTAAACTTGGGAAGAAAACAGATATCCAAATCCAACAGGCACAGATAAACCCCAACAAGATCAACAAAAAAAGATCCACACCAAGACATACCATAAATGGCAAAACATAATGATAAAGAAAAATAGTAAAGCAGCAAGACAAAAGACAGTTACATACAAAGGAAACCTTGCAGAGGTTACAACAAATTTTTCAGCAAAAGCTTCCCATTCCAGAAAGGAGTAGCATGACATATTCAAAATAATAAATGGGAAAAACCTGTAGCCAAGAATACTCAATCCAGATAGTCTATCATTCAGAATAGGAGAGATAAAGAGTTTCCCCAAACAAAAACTAGAGGAATTTATAACCACTAAAGCAGCCCTACAAGAAATATGAAAGGATTCTTTGGGTGAAAAGGAAAGACCAAAAATGCCAGCATGAAGATAGGAAACACAAAAGCAGTAAAAATGAATATTTCTGAAAAAAAAATCAGTAAAGGAACTTACAATATAAAAGGACACAAAATATGACACCATATATCCAAAATGTGGGGAGAAGAATAAAGAATGGGTTCAAACTTAAATGACTATCAGCTTAGTACAGATTGCTATATGCAGAAGACATTATATATAAACCTAATGGTAACCACAAGTCAAAAACCACTAATAAATATGCAAAAAAAGTCAAAGAAATCCAAATATGTCACTAAAGAAAACCAACAAATCACGAAAGAAAGAATCAAAGAAAATCTTCAGAAATAACAATAAAACAAATAACAGAATGGCAATAAATACATATTATCAATAATTACTTTAAATGTAAATGGGCTAGGGCATCTGGATGGCTCAGCCTGCTGAGCACCCAACTTCAGCTCAAGTCATGACCTCGTGTTTTATGAGTTCAAGTCCTGCATCAGGCTCATTGCTGTCAGCACAGTCTGCTTTGGATCTTCTGCTCCCATCTCTCTCTGCCCCTCCCCTGCTCATGTTCTCTCACTTTCAAAAATAAATAAAACATTTTTAAAAAATGTAAATGGACTAAGCACTCTAATCAAGAGACATAGTGTGATGGAATGGATTTAAAAAAATGATTCATCTATATGCTGCTGGTAAGAGACTCATTTTCAACCTAAAGACACCTGCAGATTTAAAGTTAGGAGATGGAGAAACATTTCTCATGCAAACAGATGTCAAAAGAAAGCTGGAGTAGCAACACTATCAGACAAAATAAACTTTAAAACAAAGAGACAAAGAAAGACACTATATAATAATCAAGGCTACAGTCCAACAAGAACACAACTGTAAATATTTATGCATCCAAATACATAAAACTGTTAATAACAAAGATTAGTCTCTAAATGATGATAATACATTAATAGTAAGGGACTTTAGCACCCCACTTACATCAATGGACAGATCACCTAAACAAACAAACAAAAAAAATCAATAATAATGGCTTCGAATGACACAATGGACCAGATGAATTTAATGTATATTCAGAACATTCCATCCTAAGACAGCAAAACACATTCTTTTCAAGTGCACATGAAACACTGCCCAGAATAGATTATGTTAGGCCACAAAACACACCTCAACAAATTCAAGATCTAAGTCAAACCATGCATCTTTCTCAACAAAATGCTATGAAACTAGAAATCAACTACAAGAAAAAATCTGGGAAGAGCACACATACGTGGTAATTAAATAACATGCTACTAAATAATGAATGCATCAATGAGGAAATAAAAAAAATACAGTACATGGAAACAAATGAAAGTGAAAACAATGGTTCAGAATCTTTGGGATACAGCAAAAATTGTTCTAAGAGGGAAATATATAGTAATACAGGTCTACCTCAAAAAGCAAGAAAAATCTCGAAAACCCTAACCTTGCACCTAAAGGATCTAGAAAAAGAACAATAAAAACCTAAAGCCAGCAGGAGGAAGGACATAATAAAGATTAGAGCAAAAGTGAATGACCTAGAAACTAAAAATAAATAATAAATAAATAAATAAACAAACAGATTGATGAAATAACAAACTATTTCTTTAAAAAAATTACTAAAATTGGTCAACTTCTGGCCAAATTCATCAATAAGACAAAGGACTTAAATAAAATCACAAATGAAGAGAAATAACAACCAACACCACCACAGAAATGCAATTCCAACAAAATATTATGGAAAACTCTATACAAAAAAATTGGACTATCTGGAATAAATAAATTCCTAGAAACAAACTACCAACTGAAAAAGGAAGAAATAGAAAACCTGAACAGACTGATAACCAGTAAAGAAATTGAATCAGTAATCAAAAAACTTCCAACAAACAAAAGTCTTGTTTGGAGTTTTGACCAGATGGCTTAACAGGTGATTCTACCAAACAATTAAAGAAGAGTTGATAGCTATTCTTCTCAAACTATTTCCCCAAAAAAATAGGAAAGGAAGGAAAACTTCCAAATTCATTCTATGAGGCCAATGTTACCCTGATGCCAAAACTAGATAAAGACACCACAAAAAGAGAGAGAGAGGGAGAGAACCACAGGCCAATATCTGTGATGAACATACATGCAAAAATCCTCAACAAAATGTTAGCAAACTGAATCTAACACCACATTTAAAACATCCTTCACTATAATCAAGTGGGATTTAACCCTGGGATCAAGTGTGGTTCAATATTCACAAATCAACATGATACATAACATCAATAAGACAAAGGGTAGGTTTCAATAGATGGAGAAAGAACATTTAACAAAATACAACATCCATTCATGATAAAAAAAAAAAAAAAAACAAACCCTCATGAGTAGGTTTAGAGGGAACATACCTCAACATAATAAAGGCCATATATGAAAAACCCAGAGCTAATATCATCCCCAATGGGGAAAACTTTCCCCATAGGGGAAGAGCCTTTCCCCTAAGGTCAAGAACAAGACAACGATGTCCACTCATCACTTTTATTCAACATAGTACTGGAAGTCCTACCTGCAGAAATCAAACAAAGAAAAGAAATAAAAGGCATCCAAATTGGTAGGGAAGAAGTCAAACTTTCACTATTTGCAGATGACATGATACTATATGCAGAAATTCTGAAAGACTCCACAAAAAAACCTACTAGAACTGATAAATTAAGTCACAGGATACAGAACCAATGCATTTCTATACACAAATACATGTTGCATTTCTATACACTAATAACGAAGTAGCATAAAGAGAAATTAAGAAAACAATCCTATTTACAACTGCACCCAAAATAATAATAACACTTAGGAATAAACCTAGGAGGTGAAATACCTGTACTATGAAAACTATAAAAAACTGATGAAAGAAATTAAAGATGACACAAAGAAATGGAAAGAAATCCCATGCTCATGGATTGGAAGAACAAATATTGTTAAAAGGTCTTTACTACCCAAAGCAATGCATATATTTAATGCAATCTCCATCAAAATATCAACAGCATTTTTCACAAAACTAGAACAAACAATCCTAAAGTATCTAAGAATCACAAAAGACCCCAAATAGCCAAAGTAATATGGAAAAATAAATGAAAAGCTGGAGGCATCACAATTCTGGACTTCAAGTCATATTACAAAGCTGTAGTAATCAAAACAATATGGTACAGGCACAAAAATAACACATGTATCTGTGGAAGAGAACAGAAATAAACCCATAATTATACGGTTAATTAATCTCTGACAAAAGCAATAAAGAATATCCAATAAGAAAAATACAGTCTCTTCAACAAATGGTGTTGGGAAAACTGGACTGCAACATGCAAGAGAGTGAAACTAGACCACTTTCTTCTACCATACACAAAAATAAATTCGACATGGATTAGGGACCTAAATGTGAGATGTGAAACCATAAAAATCCTAGAAGAGAGCACAGGACAGGCAGTAATTTCTCTGACACAGGCTGTAGCAACTTTTTTTTTCCAGAGATGTCCCCTGAGGCAAGGAAACCAGAAGCAAAAATAAACTACTGGGACTACATCAAAATTAGAAGCTTCTGTACAGTGAAGGAAACATTCAACAAAATTAAAAGACAACCTATGGAAGAAGATATTTATAAACAACATAACCACTAAAGAGGTAGTATCCAAAATATATAAAGAAATTATAAAACTCAACACCCAAAAGCCAAATAACTCAAGTAAAAAATGGGCAGAAGTTATGAACAGACCTTTCTTCAAAGATGACATTTGATGGCCAAGAGACGCATGAAAAGATGGTCACCATCTCTTACCAAAACTACAATGACATATCACCTCACACCTGTCAGAATGGCTGAAATCAACAACACAAGAAACAACAGGTTTTGGTGAGGATGTAAAGAAAGAGGAATCCTCTTGCACTGTTGGTGGGAATGCAAACTGGTATAGTCACTATGGAAAATAGCATAGAGGTTACTCAAAAAGGGTTTTTTTTTTAAGTTACTGGGGCACCTGGGTGGCTCTGTTAAGTGTCCGACTTCAGCTCAGGTCATGATATCGCAGTTCATAAGTTCAAGCCCCACGTCAGGCTCTGTGTTGACAGTTCAGAGCCCAAAGACTGCTTCAGATCCTCTGTCCTCTGCTCTCTCTGCCCCTCCCTGACTTGTGTGTGCTCTCTTTCTCTCTCTCTCTTAAAAATAAATAAACCTTAAAAAAAGTTACAATATGATCCAGAAGTCACACTACTGGGTATTTACCCAAAGAATACAAAACACTAATTCAAAGAGACACTTGCACCCCTGTGTTTAAAGCAACATTGTTTATAATAGCCAAAATATGAAAGCAGTGCAAGTATTCACCAATTGATGAATGTATAAAGAGGTGTGTGTATATATATGAATATATGTAAGTCAGTCAGAGAAAGACAAATTTCACGCATATGTGGAATGGGAGAAACAAAACAAATCAGAAAAGGGAAAAAGAAACAGAGACAAACCAAGAAACAGATTCCTGCTATAGAGAACAGACTGATGGTTGCCAGAGTGTGGCCTAGAGGGGGATGGGTGAAATACATGATGGGGATTAAGGAGTGCACTTGTCATGATGAGCACCAGGTGATTGTAATAAGAACTTTAAAAAGCTTTTCTTCAGTTAAAATTATACCTATGTATAAATACGAAAACTTAAAAACACAGTGGTTTCCAGGGGCTGGGGGAGGAGAAAATTAGTGCTTGTTAACAGGTAGGAGTTTCTTTTTGTGTTGATAAAAATGTTCTGGAATTAGTGACGATGGTTGCACAAACTTGGGAATTAATGAGTGAACTGTATACTTTTAACAAGTGAATTTTATGGTATGTGCATTTCATCTCAAAAACACTAAAATAAGTTTTAAAAAAATGAACTCAGCTATCCACAACATGGATGAACCTTATAAAATCTTATCACTTTTAAGCCACAGAGCAAACTACAAATAAGCTTCTGTTTTTGTAAAACTTAACCATGAATAATTCAAAAAGGGAAGTGAATATAAAAAATTAAATTTAGGAATGTCTATAGTTGTGGGGGTAGGCCAAAAAATATGCACAACTAATGGCAATATTTTTGTTAAAGATGGAGGAGGTTTGAATGTGATTGTTAATCTTGTAAGCATGCTTTTTGATGAATACATGTATTCTAGTATGCTTCAAAATATTATATAATGAAAACATTTAAGTGATTTGCAAGTTTAGGTGGCTGGGAAAATTCTAGTTTGCTACCAACAACAGAGGTGGTAAAAGCAAAAGCAGATGACCTATTATTTCATGACATGGGTCAGCCTTTACTTTTTTTGGTTAATCTGCACCACTAGCTTCCTCTAATGATTGCTTCTTAGTCACCAATCTGTTGATGCCCAGCCAGCTGAGTCAGGAGCCGGGCTTTTTATAGATCTGGAGCATTAAAAGTGAGTCATCTACTCCCTTCTGTCACAGTTCATTTCAAAATTCTCTTTCACTCCCCATCAGTTAAAATTAACCTGCCTATTATTTTATCTAAGCAGATATCATTGTTACTGTGCAGTATTTAATATTTAACTTAATTCCCCTTAAACTATGATGCCCTGTGATCCCCCATTTGTTACATAAAAACAATTTATTGCTTTATAGGAAAGTTATATACTGGACTAGACCAACAACGTCCTTCCTAAGATTAAGTCAATTTGGACTAAGTTCAGGTTATGGCAGTCACCTTGAAAAACAAACTCATTATAAAATTTTTTAATTGTTACTTTTGGTTTTTAAAGGCTTTTGTTTTTAATATTTTTTGAGAGAGAGTGTGCACAAGCAGGGGACGGGGAGAGGGAGAGACAGAACCTTAAGCAGGCTCCATGCCCAGTGCGGCCAGAGGCATGGTTCCATCTCACCACCATGAGACCATGACCTAAGCCAAATCAAATGTTAGATGCTTAACTAACTGAGCTACCCAGGCACCCCCATTTTTAATTCTTAAGCTTCTTTTTACAAGGAATGCCACACAGAAAAAGAGGCTGCAATAACTCTTCAGGTTATGAAGCAGGGTTTGGTTAGGGAGAAGGCAAAACAAATTGAAAAGAGGTCAGGGGCACCTGGGTTCAGTCAGTTCGGCATCCAGCTCTTGATTTTGGCTCAGGTCATGATCTCACTGTTCGCAGTATCAAGCCCTGTGCTCAGGTCATGATCTCATGGTTCACGGGATAAAGCCCCATGCTTGGGATTCTCTCTCTCCCTCTCTCTATGCCCTTGCTCTCTCTCTCTCTCTCCCTCAAAATAAATTATACGTATTAATATATGTACACATATACATATATGTATGTATATACATACATATAATTTTTTTTAAAGAAAAGAGGTCAGAAATGAATCTATGAATTCCCAGCCTTGGGATCAAGTATCAGATATAGAAAATTACAAAGATGAGACTTGGGCTGAGTGAGTCTGCAGACTTTCTGCTAAATAATCCTTAAACTGGTGAAAATTACCAAAATACAGCTATTTACAAACTGCTGGAAATTGACCTAAGTTAGGTAATAAATTGAGAAGCATTTATTCAAATAAATTTACAGAGAATTAGTAAGAACAGTGTTCATCTATGGCATTTAAGCCAGAAACTGCTCCCATCCTCCATCCCCCACTTACTCCTCAGTTTTTCAAAAGGTTTATTCTAGTTGGGCAGGGCCACAAAAAGGCTGGCTCCCTTTTCCCTTCTCCCCCTCTCCCTCCTTCACTTATAAGGCAATAGTTTCACTCTGAAGAGTTCGCTTGTAGCCAACCCTAAGTTCTAGGTTTCCAAAGATGTACTCCAGAAGGGTACAACTAAGGAGATAATATCTCCCAACCCTACTCTACTTCACTTCTAGGGTAAAGGCTCTATCCTGGTCAGACATGGCAAGCCAGGACAAAGAGACTTAGGGCTTTCTTTGCCTCTGCCTTACCCCTCCAACCCCAGCATCTGCTCATAAACAGAAGTTCCATGCCAGTTAGAATAACTCAAAAAAAATGGGGACTCCCGTTCTTCCAAGCTTCCTCTTAGGGCAATAAAGTCACTCTGGGAGAAGCAGACCCTGTTCCATTCCCCTCCCCAGCACTGTACGCACAACTTCTGCCTAGAGAGGAGGCAAGAGTTGAAGACTGGCAACTCCACGGGACTGCCTGACGGGGCTGACTTAATTTGGAACAGAGGGGATAGGAATCCCTGCATTCAAGCATACTCTGTCCAATAGAGATCATAGTAATATACAATTAGAGAAGTAAATGGATACTAGTAACATCAAACAAAACAGAAGATCCACCCACCAGAAGTTTGACAAAGAAGGACATAAGGGAAAAAAGACAACCCAAAAAAAGGCCCTGATAAGATCACACTCAATCCTAGCAGTCTGGAAGGTTGTACACATAAACTAGAGTACACCCACTCTGAAGCAATTCAACTGTTAATCCGTGGCTATAAAAGCATGCAGATTTGAAATCTTCCTGAAATGGGCAGAAGTCTTACTATCTCAGAAGGCTTAATCACAATCCTTAATTAGTCACTGGCTGAAGACTAACCTTTGTTGACCCAGGAACAACTCCTACAATTCCAAAATTGAAAATTAAGAAGCGAAAAAAATTCTAAGCACTGACATAAGAGTTTGCACACTTAAGAAATAGACTTGGCAGAATCAATTCAAGCAATCTACTAAACAAATAAATAGAACCAAGCAACAATAACAAGTCCCATGATGAAAAATGATTAAGTGCAGACGTTATATAGAATGTCTTATTACAAAAAAATTAGACATGTGAAAAACAGACAGTATGACCCATACATAAGAAAAAAACAATCCGGCAATAGATAATAATTTTGAGGAATCCCATATACTGGACTTAGACAAAGATTTCAAATGAGCTACTATAAATATATGTAAAGAACTAAAGGAAATCATTCCCCCCCAAAAAAAAGAAAGAAAGAAAGAAAGAAAGAAAGAAAGAAAGAAAGAAAGAAAGAAAAGAAAAGAAAGAAAAGAAAGAAAAGAAAGAAAAGAAAGAAAAGAAAGAAAAGAAAGAAAAGAAAAGAAAGAAAAGAAAAGAAAGGGGAAAAAAAGAAAATTAGGATTCAAATACACAGTAACAAACATACAGGAATTATCCAAAAAACAAGACATTCTGGAGTTGAAATGTACAATAACTGAAGTGAAACTTTAGTTTACTAAAGTGGACTCAGAAGTACGTTTGATGCAGAATAATGAATCTGAGAACTCAAAGGGGAAAAAACCTAGACATTATCCAATGTGGACAAAAAAAATGTAATAAAAGATGAACACAGTCTCAGAAAACTTTGAGAAACCATTAAGATCAGTAGTATCTGCATAAATGAGTAGAACAGAAGGAGAAAACACAGGAAAACAAAGTTTAGAAAATCACTGAAAACTCTCCAAATATGATAAACATTTAACTACACATCCAAAAATCAACTTGCTCCAAGCCGAATATACACAAAGAGATGCACATCTAGACAAATAATCAAAATATTAACACCCAAAGACAACAATAAGGTCTTGAAAGCAGAGGAAAATGGGCCACCACCTACAGTGAAGCTACATGTATTTACAGACACGAGTTCAAACATCAAAGTTGCTAATTTCAGAAAATAAGGCTTTTCAATGAGTTGTCAAAGTAGTGATTGTTCAGACTTTACAATGATAGTGCTTCTGCAAGAAATCAAGTCAGTAATTCAATTTTTTTTTTCAAAGTAAGCATCAAGGCTTAAAGATTTTTACAAAAAAGTTCCAAACAAACTTGAAGAACATGCTGAGCCAACCCCAAATACAACTCTTCCAGGGAAATGAAAAAGAGCCATTCCCTTATTCACTCTATGAAACTAGTCTAACTTTATTTTCTACACAGAAATGTCCCTTATTTCTATTTCTGGTGAGTTTAAAAGGGCTTTGGGGTGCCAGCGTGGCTCAGTGGTTAAGCGTCCGACTCTTGGTTTTGACTCAGGTCATGATTTCACAGTTCGTGAGTTCAAGCCCTGCATCAGGCTCTATGCTGACAGTGCAGAGCCCTGCTTGAGATTCTCTCTCCCCCTCTCAGTCTCTGCCCCTTCGCCACTTGTGCACTTGCTCTCTCTCAATCAATCAGTCAATCAATCAGTCAACAGGCTGTAGAGAAGATGTTTCAAGTCATCCAGGATACAAAGTTCCTCACCACTGGTCATCACTACTTTACCAATAGAAACTGAGGCACAGAGACCTAGGTCCACATACCTTATAGTAGCAAAGTTACGATTTGAGATCTAGTTATCTGGTTCCAGAATTCATGCTCACATTCCTTACTAAATAATATTTGGCATCCATCCTGTCATAGAGTACATTCTAAGTGATGGGTTAAACTACTGAGGTGGCATTTATATTCAAGTAAGTTAGTCTATCCTAATCAATAGTGAGATATCTTGAATATACAGATTCACACACAAAAAAATTTTGTTTTTCTAGTATTCTGTACTAAATTTATATTACATATGAAATTACTGACTTTGTGCATACATTATTAAAAGACTGTTCATAAGAATTTGCTATGATACTGGATTATTTGTTTTTCAGGCAGGAGGGGAGGGTGGGTGATGGGTATTGAAGAGGGCATCTTTTGGGATGAGCACTGGGTGTTGTATGGAAACCAATTTGACAATAAATTTCATGTATTAAAAAAAGGAAATATGTAAAATTCTTGATTTTACTTTGAATACAAAAACAAAAATTAAAAAATAAATAATCATTGAACAGGTAACATTGCAAAGCATGATAATAATCTCATGAGTGAGAATTTTAGGAAATAAACAATTTATCTTTGCTGACAGTCAAAAAAAAAGAATTTGCTATGATAGAATAAAAATGATTTAAGAATTATAACTGAGTATCTGGGGCGCCTGGGTGGCTCAGTCAGTTGAACGTCTGACTTCAGCTCAGTTCGTGATCTCGCGGTTTGTGGGCTCGAGCCCCGCGTTGGGCTCTGTGCTGACAGCTCAGAGCCTGGAGCCTGTGTCAGATTCTGTGTCTCCTTCTCTCTCTGCCCCTCCCCCACTGGTGCTCTATCTCTGTCTCTCAAAAATAAATAAATGTAAAAAAAATTTTTTTAAAGAATTATAACTGAGTAGCTTTACCAGTCCTATGCAATGTAAAAGCATTTACAATGATTGTCTTCCCTATGGCATTCATGCTGAGAAAAGATTCTGAAAGGAATCTGAGAGACTTTAATGTTGTCTTCAAGACCATCTTTAAGCTAAAACTAGTTGCTTATAACTATAATTTAAAACTATAAATACAGCTTTCAACTAAAGTTTAGAATGGTGTTGGTTACCTACTGACCCAATGATACTCAAAGGTTTTCCTATTCAAAGAAGAGTGGTGTTGGCTCCCTTGATACTACTTCAAGTTCTCGTTGAAGCCACTAACTCTTAGGGCATTTAAAACCCTTCATTTTCTTCTTTGCTATCCCTTCACAAACTTGTGCCCACCTAGGGTAGAAACTCTTAGGTACTCTTCACTATATAAAGGACCCTAGTCACCAAAGATGGCATTTCATCAACTATCTGCAGAGTAAGCCGAAATTCTGGGATCTTTGGTCATTTTTACTATGCTGTCTCAGTGTACTTCTACAAGCTCATGGTCACATAATGTCTTTTTCAGATTTTATGTTATCTTTAAATGTAGATAGGACAGACAAAAGACACAAGTAGATAGTTTGTAAAAGAAATAAGACTAAGAAATACCCTAATTTTTCCCCTAATTTTTTGCCCTACCAGTGATCAAATTGAAAGAATGAGATACCATTTTGTGAGTATTTAACTGGCCAAAATTTTAAGTTATAGCAATGCTTATCAGGAGGCAAAATAATATAGAAGTTGAATGGAGACTCTGTAGCCTTATTGGTCTGTATTTGAATTTTCAACCCATCATTTGCCAGTTTTTATTTAAAATCATTAAGTATTTAAAGCTTAGTTTCCTATGATGTTTAAGTATGTTCTTTCTATCCTGACTTTGAGGGCTTTCATCAAGAAAGGATGCTGTATCATGTCAAATGCTTTTTCTGCATCATAGAAGCCATTTATGAAAAGCCCACAGCTAATATCACCCTCAATGGGGAAAAACTGAGAGCTTTCCCTCTGAGATCAGGAACATGACAGGGATGTCCACTCTCACCACTGTTGTTTAACATAGTGTTGGAAATTCTAGCATCAGCAATCAGACAACAAAATGAAATAAGAGGCATCAAAATTGGCAAAGATGAAGTCAAAGTTTCACTTTTCACAGACGACATGATACTCTAGATGGAAAACATGACAGACTCCACCAAAAGTCTGAGAGAATTGAAACACGAATTCGGCAAAGTCACAGGGTATGAAATTAATGTATATAAATCAGTTGCATTTTGTACACCAATAATGAAGCAACAGGAAGAGAAATAAAGAAATTGATCCCATTCACAATTGTACCAAGAACCATAAAATACCTAGGAATAAACCTAACAAAAGAGGTAAAAGATCTGTATGCTGAAAACTATAGAAAGCTTCTGAAGGAAACTGAAGAAGACACAAAAAAATGGAAAAATATTCCATACTCATGGATTAGAAGAATAAGTATTGTTAAAATGTCAATACTACCTAAAGCAATCGACACATTCAATGCAATACCAATCAAAATTGCACCAGCATTCTTCTTAAAGCTAGAACAAACAATCCTAAAATTTGTATGGAACCAAAAAAGACCCTGAATAGCCAAAGTAATGTTGAAAAAGAAAACCAAACTGGGAGGCACCGCAATCCCAGACTTTAGCCTCTACTACAAAGCTGTAATCATCAAGGCAGTGTGGTATTGGCATAAAAATGGACACATAGACCAATAGAATAGAATAGAGACTCCAGAAGTGGACCCACAAATGTATGGCCAACCAATCTTTGACAAAGCAGGAAAGAATATACAGTGGAAACAAGACAGTCTCTTTTAACAAATGGTGCTGGGAGAACTGGACAGCAACATGCAGAAGAATGAAACTAGACCACTTTCTTACACCATACACACAAATAAACTCAAAATGGATAAAGGACCTGAATGTGAGAAGGAAACCATCAAAACCCTAGAGGAGAAAGCAGGAAAAGACCTTTCTGACCTCAGCCACAGCAATTTCTTACTTGACACATCTCCAAAGGCAAGGGAATTAAACACAAAAATGAACTATTGGGACCTCGTGAAGATAAAAAGCTTCTGCACTGCAAAGGAAACAATCAACAAAACTAAAAGGCAACCAACAGAATGGGAAAAGATATTTGCAAATGACATATCAGAAAAAGGGCTAGTATCCAAAAATCTATAAAGAGCTCACCAAACTCCACACCTGAAAAAACAAATAATCCAGTGAAGAAATGAGCAGAAAACATGAATAGACATTTCTCCAAAGAAGACATCCAGATGGCCTAAAGGCACATGAAAAGATGCTCAACGTCACTCATCACCAGGGAAATACAAATCAAAACCACACTCAGATATCACCTCACGCCAGTCAGAGTGGCTAAAATGAACAAATCAGGAGACTATAGATGCTGGTGAGGATGTGGAGAAATGGGAACCCTCTTGTTCTGTTGGTGGGAATGCAAACTGGTGCAGCCACTCTGAAAAGCAGTGAGGAGATTCCTCAAAAAATTAAAAATATATCTGCCCTATGACCCAACAACAGCACTCCTAGGAATTACCCAAGGGATACAGGAGTGCTGATGCATAGGGACACACGTACCCCAATGTTTATAGCAGCACTTTCAACAATCGCCAAATTATGGAAAGAGCCTAAGTGTCCATCAACTGACGAATGGATAAAGATGTGGTTTAAATATACAATGGAATACTTGGCAATGAGAAAGAAAGAAATCTGGCCATTTGCAGCAATGTGAATGGAACTGGAGGGCAATATGCTAAGTGAAATAAGTCAGGCAGAGAAAGACAGATACCATATGTTTTCAGTCATATGTGGATTGAGAAACTTAACAGAAGACCATGGGGGAGGGGAAGGGGGAAAATAAAGTTACAGAGAAGGAGGGAGGCAAACCATAAGAGACTCTTAAGGACTGAGAAAAAACTGAGGGTTGATGGGGGGGTGGGGGAGAGGGGAAAGAGGATGATGGGCATGGAGGAGGGTATCTGGGTGCACTGGGTGTTGTATGGAAACCAATTTGACAATAAGTTATATTAAAAAAAAACATAGTTTCCTCATCTCTAAAATGAGCCTAGTAGTCCTACCCCACCATTCTGAGGACTGAAGCAGTTAGTATTTGTGAACATGCATAGAACAGTGTTAACGTGTCTGGGACATATTAACGCTTCCATAAATGTTAGCTATCAGTGTAAGTAGGAATTTCTATAAATTGGCACACGCTTTCTAAGAAATAATTTATTCCATATGTATCAAGAGTAAAAAGAGTACTTAAGTTTTTCATTTACTAATTTCCCTCTAGGAAAACTAGGCCAACAAAATAGTCATTAATTCAAACGTTTATGTACAACGATTTTTCTTTATATAAAAGCAAAAAATTTTGATAAATTGGAAGCCAGTTAAACATCCAACTATTAGAAAAAAATAGAAATCAAGAAAATTATGTCATGTATAATAGACTTTTCTTAAATTCAATTAAAATAATATGGAACATCTACTATAGGCCAAGGTAGAAAAATAAGGACTTAATTTAACTTCCTGCCTTATATAACTAGAAAACTGGATGAAATAAATGAAAAATACATCTTAAACATTGGATAATAGATCAGGATTGGGATTTCTGAGAAGATGGAAATAGATGAGGTTAAACCATACAGTTGCCCCGAGTTACCCAGAAGCAATTTCCAGGCTGTAGTGCTGTGAGGAGGAACTCAAAAGAACCACACTTTTTGATGAGTGAAATCCAGTATCAGAAAAGAAGCTGCATGTAAGGACAGCTCTGGAGATCTGCAGAGGAATCCTTTCAAATCTTTGGCTTAGTACTGAATTACACATGTGAGAGGAAATCTTGAGACTAGGAAACGTACCAGTGGAATTCCTCACACAAGACTTTTGGAATACCACAAGTCAGAATGGAAAGATGTGAAAATGCGTGGAGCATTGGGTAGAGTTGTCAAAATGCTGCTTTAGAAATGGGAGTGTGTTAGCCCTAAAGAAAAGATGTCTTTATTCCTTCCCTGAAAAAGTCGTTTTTAAGCCTTTAAGCTTAACTAATTTCCAAGTAACTTAACTGTATACCATAACCAAAAAAAAAAAAAAAATCACAATGTGCAAAGTAGTACAACAAAATTAATAGACAAAGAAATGAATGCAATTTTGTAAATATGCTTCCTATATTTAAGATCTAGAGTAAACTAAGAATGTAAAATGAAAAAGATCCAAATAAAGCTTAAGATATACAGTATCTAGGGGCACCTGGATGGCTCAGTCAGTTAAGCATCCAACTTCGGCTCAGGTCATGATTTCACAGTTCGTGAGTTCGAGTCCTATGTTGGGTTCTGTGTTGAAGCTCAAAGCCTGGAGCCTGCTTCGGATTCTGTCTCCCTCTCTCTGCTCCTCCCCCACTCATGCTCTCTGGCTCTCTCTCTCTCAAAAATAAATACATATAAAAAAAGAAGATACACAGTATCTAAAAAAATTTTAAAGGAAGACAATGAAGAAATCTTTAGTGACATGAACATATAGTGGTAAAAACTATTCAAGAAAGAAAAAAGTTAACAGAACATCAGTTAGCTTGTGGAACACCACCAAGTCTATCATACATGAAATTGGAGTCCCCAAAATTGAAAAAGGGCTAGGGAAGGGGAACTGCCAACAGAAATATTTGAAGAAATAGGGGCCAAAGTATCTCCAAGTTTGATTTTTTTAGCAATTAATTTTTTTTAACGTTTATTTATTTTTGAGACAGGGAGAGACAGCATGAACGGGGGAGGGTCAGAGAGAGAGGGAGACACAGAATCAGAAACAGGCTCCAGGCTCTGAGCGGTCAGCACAGAGCCTGATGCAGGGCTCAAACTCACGGACTGTGAGATCATGACCTGAGCCGAAGTTGGATGCTTAACCGACTGAGCCACCCAGGCGCCCCTCTCCAAGTTTGATTTTAAAAATTCACAGGTGCAAAAAGCTCAAACATGAAAATAAATCATCTTTTTTAAAAAAATATTTAAATTTTTTTAATGTTGATTTATTTTTGAGAGAGACAGACAGAATGTGAGTGGGTTAGGGGCAGAGAGAGAGGGAGACACAGAATCTGAAGCAGGCTCCAGGCTCTGAGCTGTCAGCACCAGAACCCGATGCAGGGTTCGAACCTGAGCCAAAGTTGGCCACTTAACTGACTGAGCCACCCAGGTGCTCCTGAAAATGAATAATCTTAAAGTAAATTATATAAGTTTTGTAATTATTATATAATATTTTTACAATTAACAATTATATAATAAAATTGGTGAAAGCCAGTAATAAAGAAAATCTTAAAAGAAATCAAAGGAACAAAAGTAAAACAACAGTGGACTACAGGTCATAAACGATGAAAACAGGCGAAAGGCAGAGACACATCTTTAAAGTATGTAAATAAAGGGTCACCTGGGAGGTTCAGTTGGTTGAGCATCTGACTTCAGCTCAGGTCATGATCTCACAGTTCATGAGTTTGAGCCCCACATTGGGTTCGCTGCTGACAGCACAGAGCCTGCTTTGGCTCCTCTGTCCCCTTTTCTCTGCCCCTCCCCAGCTTGTACTCTCTAAAAATAAATAAGCCAATGAAACATTTAAAGTATATAAGTAAAAACAACAGGTGTTAGCAAGGATATGGAGAAATTGGAACCCCAACACACTGTTGGTAGGAATACAAAATTGTGTAGCCACTATGGAAAGCAGTATAGAAATTCTTCAAAAGCCTGTAACAAGAATTGCCATATGATCTGGCAATACCACTTCTGGGTATATATATCCAAAAGAATTGAAATTGGGAATCTGAAAACGTATTAGCGCTCCCAGGTTCACTGCAGCACTATTTACAATAGCCAAGATATGGAAACAAGCTAAGTGTCCATTCACAAGTGAATGGATACAGAAGAAAATACATTGGAATACTCTTCAGCTAAGAAACATTGCCAATAAGTAATTCCACAGATGAACTTGAGGAGTTTACAGTAAGTGAAATAAGAACAGACATAAACAGAGGCACATGGGTGGCTCATTTCAATGAGCACCTGCTCTTGATTTAGGCACAGGTCATTATTTCACAGTTCAGGAGTTCAACCCCCCCCCCCCATGGGTTCTTTGCTGATGGTGTGGAGCCTGCTTGGAATTCCCTCTCTCCCCCTCTCTCTATGCTCCTCCTTCACTCATGCTCTCTCCCCCAAAATAAATAAAAACTTAAAAATAATTATTTAAAAGAACGATGTCAACAAGTACTGCATGATTCCCCATATGATTTATTAAAACCATAAAATTAACAGAATCAAAGAGTGGAATAGTGATAATGATTACAAGGGGCTAGGATGAGGGAGAAATGGTGAGGTACTAATCATTGGCATAAAATTTCAGTTAAACAAGATGAATAAGCTCTTGAGATCTGTGATACAACATTGTCCCTACAGTCAACAATAAATAATATATTGCACATTTAAAAATTTGTCAAGAGGGTGGATCTCATGCTGGGTGTTCTTTTTTTATTATTATTATGAAATTTATTGTCAAATTGGTTTCCATACAACACCCAGTGCTCATCCCAAAAGGTGCCCTCAATACCCATCCCCCATCCATCCTTCCCTCCAACCCCCTATAAACCCTCAGTTTGTTCTCAGTTTTTAGGAGTCTCTTATGTTTTGGCTCCTTCCCTCTCTAACCATTTTTTTTCTTCCCCTCCCCCATGGTCTTCTGTTAAGTTTTTCAGGATCCACATAGGAGTGAAAACATATGGAATCTGTCCTTCTCTGTATGACTTATGCTAAGTGAAATAACACTCTCCAGTTCCATCCATGTTGCTACAAAAAGCCATATTTCATTCTTTCTCATTGCCACATAGAATTCCATCGTATATATAAACCACAATTTCTTTATCCATTCATCAGCTGATGGACATTTAGGCTCTTTCCATAATTTGGCTCTTGTTGAAAGTGCTGCTATAAACATTAGGGTACAAGTGCCCCTATGCATCAGTACTCCTGTATCCCTTGGGTAAATTCCTAGCAGTGTTATTGCTGGGTCATAGGGAAGATCTATTTTTAATTTTTTGAGGAACCTGCACACTGTTTTCCAGAGCAGCTGCACCAGTTTGCATTCCCACCAACAGTGCAAGAGGGTTCCCGTTTCTCCACATCCTCTCCAGCATCTATATTTTAGCCACTCTGACTGGCATGAGGTGCTATCTGAGTGTAGTTTTGATTTGTATTTCCCTGATGAGGAGTGACGTTGAGCATCTTTTCATGTGCCTGTTGGCCATCTGGATGTCTTCTTTAGAGAAGTGTCTATTCATGTTTTCTGCCCATTTCTTCACTGGATTATTTTATTTTTGGGTGTGGAGTTTGGTGAGCTCTTTATAGATTTTGGATACTAGCCCTTTGTCCTATATGGGTGTTCTTTCTGAATAACATTAAGAAGAAAAAAATGATCTAGAACTCTGTACCCAACAAAAGTGTGTTTCAAAATTGAAGGTGACATGGTGCCTACAAGAAACTCACTTCGGACGTAGAGACACATGCAGACTAAAAGTGAAAGAATGGAAACATTTACCATGAATTGGGATCAGAAACAAAACTGGGGTAGCAATACTTCTGACAGACAAAAGAGACTTTAAAGACTATAACAAAAAACAAAGAAGGACACTAAGTAAGGATAAATGGAGCAATCCAAAAAGAGGATATAACAACTGTAAATTGCACCCCACATGGGAGTACCCCAATACATAAAACAACTGAGGAAAAAATAGAATACAATAGTAGTACAGGACTTAAACACACTTTTATCAATGAATAGAGCATCCAGACAGGAAAAAAAAAAAAACTTTGAAATCAGTAAATGGCTTTGAAAGATACAATGTATTAGATGATGCCATGAGATACTCAGAACATTTCGTTGAAAAACAGTAGAATATACACTCATTTCAAGTGTATATCGAACATTCTCCCAAACGATCATGTTAGGCCACAAAACAAGTCTCAATAAATTCAAAAAGATTGAAATCATATCATGATGTATCTTCTCCCACCACAGCAGTATGAAAGTAGAAATCGAGAAAATCTTGATTTTCCCAAGAAAAAAATCTGAGAAAAGCACAAATACTGTACATGGAAACTAAACAACATGCTGCTAAAGCAATGGATGGGTGAACCACAAAACACATCCAGACAAATAAAAATGAGAAAACTAGTCCAAAAATCTTTGGAATGCAGTAAAGGCTGTTCAAAGAGGAAAGATTTTAACAATAGAAATATAACTCAAGAAGAAAGAAAAAACTCAAATAACCTACCCTCATACCTAAAGGAGGTAGGAAAAATAACAACAAACAAAACCCAAAGCCAGTAGAAGGAAGAAAATAAAGATTAGAGCAGAAGGGGGAGTAACCAAGATGGCAGTACAGCATGGATGTCTTTTTTGCATCTCAGGTCCATGAAATACAGCCAGACCAACACTAAACCATCCTGCACACCTAGAAAACTGATCTGAGGATTGACACAACAACGTGCACAATCTGAACCACAGAATTCAGCAGGTACGCAGTATGGAGAAGTTAACTCGGGGACAGAAGCCGTGGAGGTCAGGGAGCCACTTTTGTGTGTGGAGAGAGAATGCGGGGGGGGGGGGTAGTACGGGAATATTACCCCCCCCAAAAGCACCTGGAGAGAAAGTGGAAGAGTGGAAGCAGCCCCAGAGACTGAAATAAAAAGGAAAAAGGATAAAGAGGATTTAAATTCCATTAAGGCTCTATAAACAAGGGGAGCACAGAGTCAAACTCTGCAGCTCCATACCTGACAGTGCTCTGCTGAGAAGGACAAATCTCCAGGAACAGAGTTAAGTCTGGGGGTCTTTGGGCCACACAGAGAAAGGTGGTTCCCCTGCTGGGAGGACATCTGGTAGAGGCTGTGTGGCAACCAAGCCCCAGCAGACCCCAGAGAACAACCGCATTTACTGGTGCTGGAACAAGGTTGTTAAGCGTGAAGCCTGGTGCTAGATGTGTGTGTGATTTTCCATAATCCCTGAAAAGGTGCTGCTACATAATTGCATGAACTTTCTCTGGGGCAGACTGGCACCTAGCTGCAGTCTCTGGGCATTGGCAGCAGCATGGCCCTGTGAATGTTCTTGGGTGTGGTCAGCACCTGGCCATTACTCAGTGAGATCCTCCCCCAGAGGGTCTGAGTCGGTTAAAGCCATAGTCCCCCAGAAGTGAGGGGTCGGGAAACACAGACACATCTGAGATGAAACTCAGGAAGGAGGTGCCACCTGGCAACTTGATGGCTTGGTCACTGGCAGTGTAAAAGCAGGGTCTGGACAGAAGCCTGAGACAAAGGACAGGTGCATGATTGCTGATCAGGGAGAACACCGCTCTGATACTAGAGACTGGGTAGCTGGGTAATGCCATTTTTACCCCTCCTGTGCATGTGCATAAACACCTACAGGCACCACAACAATCCACCCCAGTAAGCTAAGCAGTGCCATCTAGTGGAGAACAGAGCCATTCCACTAAGCCCCACCCAGCTGGGCCAACCTTGCTCTTCAGGAACACAAGTCTCTCCGCCTGCTTAGTTTATGAACTATAAAGCACCTCATAGTTTGACTCCTAGGAGCAAACGAAGTAATTTCAGTCGTATTTCAGTCTGTTCACTAGTCCATCTATTCAATTTTCTTTGTTTTCTCTTTTTTCCTTTTCTTGAATACAGAAAGAAAAAAAATAATTTTCAATTTTTATTAAAGTATTTTTATTTTTCCACTATATTTTACATTTTTGTAAACTATTCAAGTGCTGTTTTACTTCCATCATTCCATTTTATTCTATGTCATTGTATTCATTTTTTTCAAATTTTCAAACATTTTTTTTATTTTCTCTTTTTTCTCCCCCCCCCCTTTTATCTCTAATCTATCAAGCTTATTTCAACAGCGAGATCGAAACACACCTAGGATCTAACATCATTTATTTCATTTGTGTGTGTGTGTTTGTGTTGTTTCTAATTGTTTAATTTTTTTTACCTTATTAATTGCTTTCCTTCCTTCAAAAGGAAGAAACAAAGGAATTCACCCCAAAAGAAAGAGCAGGAAGAAACAGCCAGGAACTTACTTAATCAACACAGATAGAAGCAAGATGTCTGAACCAGAATTTAGAATCATGATAATAATAATACTAGCTGGGGTCTAAAATAGATGAGAATCCCCTTCTGTGGAGATAATACAAGTAAAAGCTAGTCAGGATGAAAAAAAAATGTTATAACTGAGCTGCAACTTCAAATGGATGCCCCAGTGGCAAGAATGAATGAAACAGAGCAGTTAATCAGCGCTACAGAGGGCAAACTTACAGAGAACAATGAAGCAGATGAAAAGAGGAAGACTAAGGCAAAAGAACACAACTTAAGATTTAGAGAAATCAGGGACTCATTAAAAAGGAACAACATCAGAACCATAGGGGTCCCAGAAGATGAAAAGAGAGAAAAAGGGGTAGAAGGGTTATGTAAGCATATCATAGTGGAAAACTTCCCTAACCTGGGCAAAGACACAGACATCAAAATCCACCAAGTACAGAGGACTCCCATTAGATTCAACAAAAACCGACCATCAACAAGGCATATTGTAGTCAAATTCACAAAATACTCAGGCAAGGAAAGAACCATGAAAGCAACAAGGGAAAAAAAAGTCCTTAACCTACAAGGGAAGATACATCAACTTTGCTGCAGACCTATCCACAGAAACTTAGCAGGCTAGAAAGGAGTGGAAGGATATATTCAATGTGCTGAATTGGATAAAAATATGCAGCCAAGAATTCTTTATCCAGCAAGGCTGTCATTCAAAACAAGGAGAGATTAAAAGTCTCCCAGAAAAACAAAAGTTAAAGGAGTTTGTGACCACTAAACCAGCCATGCAAGAAATTTTAAGGGGGACTCTCTGAAGGGAGACAAGATGAGAGAGACAGAGAGACAGAGAGACAGAGAGACAGAGAGACAGAGAGACAGAGAGACAGAGACCAAAAGCAACAAAGACTAGAAAGGACCAGAGAACACCACCAGAAACTCCAACCCTACAATAAAATTAATGACAACAAACTCATATCTTTCAGTACTCACTCCAAATGTCAATGGACTAAATGCTCCAACCAAAAGACATAGGGTAACAGAATGGATAAGAAAACAAGATCAATCTATATGCTGTTTACATGAGACCCACTTTAGACCTAAAGACACCTTCATATTAAAAATAAGGGGATGGAGGACCATCTATCATGCTAATGGTCAACAAAAGAAAGCCCGAGTAGCCATACTTACATCAGAAAATCTAGACTTTAAAATAAACCATGTAGCAAGAGACGAAGAAGGGCATTATATCATAATTAAGGGGTCTATCCACCAAGACCTAACAACTAAAAACATTTATGCTCCAAATGTGGAAGAACCTAAATATATAAAATCAATCACAAAGAAATTCATTGATAACACCATAATCACCCCGCTTCCAGCAATGCACATTTCATCTAAACAGAAAATCAACAAGGAACCAATGGCTTTGAATGACACACTGGACCAGATGGACTTAACAGATATATTCAGAACACTTCATCCTAAAGCAGCAGAATATACATTCTTCTCCAGTGAACATGGAATGTTCTACAGAATAGATCGCATACTGGGACACAAATCAGTCCTCAACAAGTACAAAAAGATCGAGATCATACTGTGTGTATTTTCAGACTATAATGCTATGAAACTTGAAAACAACTACAAGAAAAAATTTGGAAAGATAACAAGTACTTGGAAACCAAAGAGCATTCTACTAAAGAATGAATGGGCTAACCAAGAAGTTAAAGAGGAAATTAAAAACTACGTGGAAGGCAATGAAAATGATTACACCACAGCCCAAAACTTCTGGGACGCAGCAAAAGTGGTCATAAGAGGGAAGTATATAGCAGTCCAGGTCTTCCTAAAGAAGGAAGAAAGGTCTCAGATATACAACCTAACCTTACACCTTAAAGAGCTGGAAAAAGAACAGCAAATAAAACCCAAAAACAGAAGACAGGAAATAATAAAGATTAGAGCAGAAATTAATGCTATCGAAACAACAACAACAAAAAAAAAAACAGTAGAACAGATCAATGAAACCAGAAGCTGGTTCTTTGAAAGAATTGACAAAATTGATAAACCACTAGCCAGTATGATCAGGAAGAAAAAGGAAAGGACCCAAATAAATAAGATCAAGAATGAAAGAGGAGAGATCACAACCAATGCAACAGAAATAAAAATAATAAAAGAATATTATCAGCAATTATATGCCAATAAAATGGGTAATCTGAAAGAAATGGAGAAATTCCTAGAAACATATACACTACCAAAACTGAAACAGAAAGCAATAGAAAATTTGAACAGACATATAACCAGTAAGGAAATCAAATTAGTAACCAAAAATCTTCCAAAAAACAAGATTCCAGGGCCAGATGGCTTTCTAGGGGAATTCTACCAAACATTTAAGGAGGGTTAACACCTATTCTCTTGAAACTGTTCCAAAAAATAGAAATGGAAGGGAAACTTCCAAACACTTTCTATGAACCCAACATTACGCTGATTCCAAAACCAGACAGAGACCACACTAAAAAGGAGAAGTATAGACCAATTTCCCTGATGAACATGGATGCAAAAATCCTCAACAAGATAATAGCTAACCAGATCCAACAATACATTAAAATAATTATTCACCCACGACCAAGTGGGATTTATACCTAGTATGCAGGGCTGGCTCAGTGTCTGCAAAACAATTAACGTGATTCATCACATCAATTAAATAAAGGACAAGAACCACATGATCCTCTCAATAGACACTGAGAAACCATTTGACAAACTACAGCATCCTTTCTTGATAAAAACCCTCAAGAAAGTAGGGATAGAAGGATCATACCTCAAGATCATAAAAGCCATAGATGAAAGATACAATGCTAATATCATCCTCAATGGGGAAAAACTGAGAGCTTTCCCCCTAAGGTCAGGAACAAGATAGGGATGTCAACTCTTACCACTGTTATTCTACATGGTATTGGAAGTCTAAGCCTTTGCAATCAGACAACACAAAGAAATAAAAGGCATCCAAATTGGCCAGGAGGACGCCAAACTTTCACTCTGCACAGATGACATGATGCTCTATATGGAAAATCCAAAAAACTCCACCAAAAAACTGCTGGAACTGATCCATGAATTCAGCAAAGTCACAGGATATAAAAATCAATGCACAGAAATCAATTGAATTCCTATACACCAACAATGAAGCAACAGAAAGAGAAATCAATGGATCGATCCCTTTTACAATTGCCCCCAAAACCATAAAATACCTAGGAATAAATCTAACCAAAGAGGTGAAAAATCTATACACTGAAAACTACAGAAAGTTTATGAAAGAAATTGAAGACACAAAACAATGGAAAAATGTTCCATGCTCCTGGATAGGAAGAACAAACACTGTTAAAATGTCAATACTACCCATAGCAATCTACATGTTCAATGCAATACCTATTAAAATAATACCAGAATTCTTCACTGAGCTAGAAAAAACAATCTTAAAATTTGTATGTAACCAGAAAAGACCCTGAATAGCCAAAGCAATCTTGAAAAAGAAAACCAAAGCAGGAGGCATCACAATCACGGACTTCAAGCTATACTACTTCAAAGCTATAATCATCAAGACAGTATGGTACTGGCACAAGATCAGACACTCAGATCAATGGAACAGAATAGAGAACCCAGAAATGGACCCACAAACATATGGCCAACTAATCTTGAAAAAAGGAACAAAGAATATCCAATGGAATAAAGACAGTCTCTTCAGCAAGTAGTGCTGGGAAAACTGGATAGCAACATGCAGAAGAATGAACCTGGACCACTTTCTTACACCTCAAACAAAAATAAACTCAAAATGGATGAAAGACCTAAATGTAAGACAGGAAGCCATCCAAATCCTTGAGGAGAAAGTAGGCAATGCCTCTTTGATCTTAGCCACAGCAACTTCTTACTCCACACGTCTCTGGAGACAAGGGAAACAAAAGCAAAAATCAACTACTGGGACCTCATCAAAATAGAAAACTTCTGCACAGCAAAGAAAACAATCAACAAAACTAAAAGGCAACCGACAGAATGGGAGAAGATATTTGCAAATGACATATCAGATAAAGGGTTAGTATCCAAAACCTATGAAGAACTTCTCAAACACCCAAAAAATAAGTAATCCAGTGAGGAAATGGGCAAAAGACATGAATAGACACTTCTCCAAAGACATCCAGGTGGCCAACCGACACATGAAAAAAATGCTCAACTTCATTCATCATCAGGGAAATACAAATCAAAACCACCATGAGATACCTCCTTACACCTGTCAGAATGGCTAACATTAACAACTCAGGCAACAACAGATGTTGGCGAGGATGCAGAGAAAGAGGATCTCTTTTGCATTGTTGGTGGGAATGCAAGCTGGTGCAGCCACTCTGGAAACAGTATGGAGGTTCCTCAAAAAAAAAAAAAACAACTAAAAATAGAACTACCCTATGACCCACCAATTGTACTACCAGGCATTTATCCACAGGATACAGGTGTGCTGTTTCGAAGGGACACATTCACCCCCATGTTTATAGCAGCACTATCAACAATAGCCTAAGTATGAAAGAGCCCAACTGTCCATCGATGGATGAATGCATAAAGAAAATGTGGTATATATATACAATGGAGCATTACTCGGCAATTGAAAACTGTGTTCTTTAAAAGGCATGATCAGGGGCGCCTGGGTGGCTCAGTCAGTTAAGTGTCTGACTTCGGCCTGGGTCATGATCTCACAGTTTGCGAGTTCGAGCTCCGCATCAGGCTCTGTGCTGACAGCTCAGAGCCTGGAGCCTGCTTCCGATTCTGTGTCTGTCTGTCTGTCTCTCTCTCTCTCTGCCCCTCCCCAGCTCATGCTCACACTCTGTCCCTTTCAAAAATAAACTTAAAAAAAAAATTAAAAAATAAAAGGCATTATCATAAAAATGAGGAGCCAAGTCACAGGCTTGTAGAAAATATTCACAATATTTACAGATAACAAAGAACTTGGATCTAGAGTATGTGAAGAACTCTTACAAGTTTTGAAAGTTCAATAAACAGGGGCTTCTTGCGTCTCAGTCAGTTTAGCATTTGACTCTTGATTTCAGCTCACGTCTTAAGCCCACAGTTCATGAGATCGAGCCCCACAAAGGGCTCTGTGCTGACAGTATGGAGCCTGATTGGGATTCCTTCTCTCCTTCTCTCTCTGCCCCTTCCCCCAACCCCTCCAAAAAATAAACAAGCATTAAAAAAAGGAAAGAAAATTCAATCAACAAAAAATTTGAATAGACACGTCATCAAATGTTATATATTAAGGGCAAACAGTCACAAATATTACAGGTTGAATTGTGTGTTGCCCCATCACCCATTCTATGTTGAAAACCTAATACCTAGTACCTCAGATGGGGACTACATTTGGAGATAGTGTCTTTAAACAGATGATTAAGAAAAAATTAGGTTTTTAGGGTCATTAGGGGGGTCCTAATCAAATTTGACTTTTTTCCTTCCTTGTAAGAAGAGATTATGACAGAAACATAAAGGGAAGACCATGTGAAGACACAGAAAGGAGAAAATGGCCATCTTTAAGCCAAAGAGAGAGCCCTCAGAAGAAACTAACCCTATAAATTACATTTCTAGCCTCCAGAATTTTGAAAAGGTAAATTTATGCTATTTAAGCCATCCAGTAGGTGGTACTTTGTTACGGCAGCCTTAGCAAACTAAATACACACATGAGTATGTTCATTATCATTGGTTATATGAAAAACACAAATTAAAACATACTGAAATGGCTAAATTAAAATAGACTTTTAATATCATATATTGACACAGATGTGGGACAACACATACATTGTTGGGGATGAAAAATGGTACAGCCCCTCTCGAGAACAGTTTGCTTTCAAGATTTTTTTTTAAGTTAAATATATTCTCATAAATCCCATCATTTCTACCCTCAGATATTTATGTAAGGGAACTAAAAACTTATGTTCAATAAGAGTCGCATTCAACTATTCATAGCAAATTGGTAATAACCCCCAAGTGAAAATAACCAGAATGTTCAACTGGTAAATAAACAAATTGTAGTTTATCTATATAATCGATTACTAAGCAGCAATTTAAAAGAAAAGTATTACTGATACACGTAACACTACGGATGAATCCCAAAATCATTACACAAAGTGAAGGAAGACAAATCAAAGACTACATACCATATGTTTCCATTTATAGGAAATTCTAGCAAAAACAAAACTAGGACAGAAAGTAGACTAGTGGTTGCCAGCCCACCACCTCACCATCTATGCTATAATAGCTTTTATCTCAAGCTTTTTGTTAACTCTTGGCTTCTAGATCTTGGTATCTTCATGTGTCCATCTCTGTGTACTTCCTACATCTCAGGATCAATTTCTCAAAGACAGTAATCAGTCCAAACTATTAGCATGTGTGGTGATGTTAAAGTATAACCGAAATTTTAAGTATACTCCTCTCTTAAGAGACAGAAATTAATTCCTTCCTCTCCCCTTGATTGTGGCATATATGATGGAGGTTTGAGACTAGGTTTTAAGAGACATGGCTTTCTTCTTGTTGTCTTTGGCTTGGATCTCTTGCTTTGAGGGAAAGAAGCCAGTCACCACGTCATGGTAACATTTAAGCAGCCTTGTGGAGAGGAACTAAAGCTTCCTGCCAGTTGTCAGTGAGGAGCAGAATCTTCTGCCATCAGCCATGTGAGTGAGCCATCTGTAGATGGATGCCCCAGGCCCAGGCAAGCCTCATTAAACAGCTCCACCTACTATCTGGACAGCAACCCCAAACCATGTAAGCTACTTCTGAATTTCCAATCTCCAGGGGCACCTGGGTGGCTTAGTCGGTTAAGCATCTGACTTCAGCTCAGGTCATGATCTTGCTGTCTGTGAGTTCGAGCCCCGGGTTGGGCTCTGTGCTGACAGCTCAGAGCCTGGAGCCTGCTTCAGATTCTGTCTTCCTCTCTCTCTGACCCTCCCCCGTTCATGCTCTGTCTCTGTCTCAAAAATAAATAAACGTTTAAAAAATTTTTGAATTTCCAACCTCCAAAAAAAAAGTAATAAATATATATTGCTTTTACACAGATTTGGGGTACTTTGTTGTATAGCAATCTGACCCTATAGAAGTCCTAAACTTCCTCATGGAATGACTATTTCAGTATTTTAGGATACCCAGGCATAAAAAGAACTCGAGGACTCTCTCAGCAAGCACTCTGGATTTTGGAATTAACTTCCAAGTGAAGATATAGACAAAAAACATACCTTTATTGCTATCTTTATTTTATCCAGTAAAAAACAAAAACAAACATAACAATAAAACATAAACAACTGAATAGGATAATAATCTACCTACTACTTAGGATAATCATCTACCTCCTTAAAATAATAATCTACCTACTACTACCTTTAAAAATCAGAAATAATTTTCTTCCATACAAACAGGACTCCAAATGAAGATAAATTAGTTTAATAAGGAGTTTCAGAGAAGCCTAGCATTCCTGAGAGTTGGTTTCTAAGATACGTTGCTTTGGGTTTTTAGGTTTGCCACCATTAGCAGTGTAAACCTAAGTCAATTAGCCTTTTAGGGTCTCTTGTGTACAGTAATTTTTAATTTAATTTTGGTCAAAGACACCTTTGTGAATCTACAATCTTTCTCCTGATAAATATATACTGCCACAGTGAGTTTTACACATTCTTTGCTTCTTCTGGAAAGTATTTCTAACCCAGCAACTGTGCCTAGTTAAACTTGAGTAATTCTAGTACTTAGGGTCTAAGTAACTCTTGGTTTGCTGGCATTTTATAAATCTGAAGATTTTTAATTGTACGGCTTACTACTTACTTACTTACTAGTTTGCTGCATATATTAAGCACTGTTTTATAAATGAAGTTGCTTTTTTAGCAAATGTTTTCTGTTCCCAAGGAAGCAGAGACTCAAATGCTAATACAGGTGTAGAGAGTTACCCATTCTTATTAAGGCTGATTTGTATAACCTGCTACAACACACCTATTTGGTATAATTTATGCTTGGTGTTAATAGTAACTTATATTGGTATTCACCTAGGGAGACTAGCTTTAAAGGAAACCCTCAGCATCTGCTCACCACCTTATTTCCATATATTCAGCTTTCTGTTTAATTAACCTCTTTTTATTGTAGTATCTGAAAAGTAACTCAGAATAAAAAGGCACATTGATCACGGATCAGTAGCATCATTTTCTCAAACAGACAACACCATTTTTGTCATGGACAGGGTAGCATATAGAGATCACAGGACTATGTGCACAACTCACAACTTCTGATTTTATTGTATTAAACTGATTGGCATATCCTTCCCAACACTCATAGTCAAGTAGAACAACAAATAGCCACAAAGACACTTTTTCTATAGGTTAACCGCTTTACAAATAAAAAGATCAGAATAGAGTGCGGATGAAATGAATCTATTAGATGCCTAAATTGGAGCAATACTTCTTTCATGAAGAAAAAAAAAGGTACTCAAACATCTCATTTGATTACTGTTTGGGGCTAGGCAGCAGGAATCACTTCAGTGGACTCCTTCCTTACGGATCCAGGAGAGAATATTCCTCAGAATCCATGACTTGCTCTCAAAAGAAAGCTGAAACAGTGCTTCTTTACTTTCTAAATGTTTATCCCAGTTTAAGAGATGAATTCCCATGGAGCTACCCTGGTCGCAACCTTCCTCATTGTGTGGTTGCTAATGTAGATTTCATAATCTCACCTTCAAAATACAGAATGATGAGGAGAATGTTGTGATATCTAAGTAGCTACCAACTGCAGCAAGAAGGGCAAAATAAACTCTTTCATACAATTCTTACTGTTTAAAGATTTCGGTTTTTAAAAGTTTCCATCGCAAAGAAAGACACCGTTTTCTCTTTTGCATTAGAGCACAAAAGAGAAATGGTTACATAGACAATTTGCAGAGGCTACTGGAGTGGGAGTGTTAAATAACTGAAGGAATATCTTCAGGTGGAAAAAAAAGAAAGAAAGAAAAGATAAATCCAGCTAACATAATTCAAGTTGAAAAAAGTCTAGGACAATTTAAAAGATTCTTCAGCAATTTATGATAATGTACAATCATATTCTTTTCTCCTAAAAGACTTTTGCCTACGATTGTAGTTATTTCTTGTTAAGGTGAAATATCACTCATCTTGAAACAGATGTGAAATTATCCTTATTAGATACTTTTCCTTGATGTTGGTATTTTAACACTGTGATTAAACCAGATGGAAGACAACTCCCCCCCCACTCTTCCTTGAAAAAAGGGAGAGGAGGAAAATAAAACACACACGCACAACCAGGTACTTTCAGATTCTAGTTGCCATAACAACTTGAGTCGGCTTCCATCATTAAAGCATCTTTTGATCACCCTTATGGATTTTTTGTGTAATGAGTAAAAGATTCATTATTTCATGTATTCTCTATTGAGAAAAATTCTTCTCCTCTTTGAAAACAGCTCATTGTCTGTTTTATTAAACAAAAGCAGACGAGTACTATAAACTCCCCCTCAAAACTATAAACAACAAAGGCTCCCCAAAGAAAGCTTTGAAGTATTATATTGCACTTTCAGACTTCTAATGATATTTTTAAAGGGTATTTTGTTTCCATGAAAATTAAATACTTCTGGTAATTTTACAATGTGAGAATTATTCATATATTTTTCTCTCTTTCAATGGGCCAATTCAAATATTGTTTACAGTAACACCAACAAAACACATTGCAGTAAAATGCCTTCCTTCTGGCCTCTTTCGCCTATTGTTTAATCTCTAGGTCTGCACACATCTGGAAAACAGCGAAGTCAGTGGGAAGTGTGAGAAGCTGGTATCAAAGCAAGTTGCTTCCTAGCAACAGCACTCAGGAGAAACAGGCTTCATTTGTCAAGTGGCCCCAAAGCAGGAAATCAGGGCGCTGTGGGAATGAGAATGGCATATACAAGGTGCAAAACATAAGTTAACATTTACCTTTCCAAAGTGAAATATTTAATGTCCTCTATAAACAGGACACCCAAACTGAAACAAAGTCAAAAGAGTCCTGATGGCTCAGTATAGAAAGCTTCTCACACCTCTGTGATGAAGAGCCAACTTGGGTATGTAGCCAGTTCATCACAGATTGTTTTGTAAAATATTATTTTCAAAAAATATTTAGGAAAGTGAAATTTTTAAAAAGGCACTTTAAATAAGAACCAGCCAAAAAAAAAAAATCTTTCACATTGGTTCCTTAAATGCTTTTAGACACTTACCTTCAATTTCTGTCCTGACTTCCTCACAAACCAGACACAGTGCCTAGATAGTAAAATAGGATGGACCACGAGACCACCTTGCATTAAATAGCTCTGGTTTAACACTGAGCTTCTCAAACTCATTGAGCATCGAGATCCCTTGGAGAGTTTGTTAAATGCAGACACCTGAGCCCCACCCTCAGCATCAGATTCAGCAAATCTGGGCTAGGGGTGGATACTTAGGATTTCTAGCAAGCTCACAGGTATTCCCAATGTATGAGTAGCAATGCTGGAGAAGCTAGATGTGCCATATTGCAAGTGTGTCTAACGCCCTCACTGTGGACTCCCATTATACTAAAGCGGTAAAATCTCCAGAGCTGGGTGATGGTAAGATTACCCAGGAGGAGAGGCAGAAAACTGAGTCTTTAATTCCTCCAGTGATTCCTCATCATTTTCAACACAAAAGCTAAATGCCATGGCTGAGGTCACAAAATTCCTCAAGATCCACCTCATCCCCTCATTTTTGCCAGTTTGTCCTTATTTTACACTCCTTATCGATATGGAATTGATGCATCAGCCACAAGGAATTACAGGTAAATGGAATCTGACTATGCTAGTGTTCTCACACCCTCGTGCCTTCCGGCTTTCATTCCCTCTCCACACCCCATTCCTTTTCTTTCCTCTCACTTATTCTTTCAACAAATGTTTGTCTCTCTTTTTAAATATTTATTTACTTTTGAGAGAGAGAGCGAGAATGTGTGTGAGAGGGGCAGAAAGAGAGGGAGACACAGTATCGGAAGTAGGCTCCAGGCTCCAAGCTGTCAGCACAGAGCCCAAGGAAGGGCTTGAACTCACAAACTGCGAGATGATGACCTGAGCTGAAGTCAGATGCTTAACCCACTGAGCCACCCAGGTGCCCCATATTCTTTCAACACATGTTGCTGAGCTACCTACCTGATATGAATTTTATATGAGGTTTAAATGAGACAATATATTTAAAGGACTTAGTACAAAACGTAGCATATGGCAAGCACTCAAAAGATGATGGCAATGTTGACAAGGACGATGGCAAGAAGAATGAGGTTATATGCTGACAAGAGTGTTCAACACCTCGTTTTTTAACTACCGATTCTTAAGTCACCTCAGTGAGACTGAGGTTCATTGAAAGAATTCTGTCTTTCACATCAACATTTCCATTTCCCACTGAGGTCCCTAGGATACAGTAAGGTCTTAATAAACATTTGCTGATAGAACGGTAAGAACCTGAAGGGATTGCAACACACAACTGAATCCTATTCTTTTTCGACTATGCCATGTTGTGTCTTTAAAAATGTCCCCTTTTCCGGCCTCCCTAGCAGAGAGTTTAAAAACACAAGAAAAAACTTCCTTTCTGACATTTTAAAAAATCCTTGGGAAAGGCAGTTAATTTATTTGTTAGTGAACTTGTTGGATGATTTCAGACCTTTTAGACATGGCTAAGCACTCATCATTCACGTAAATGGAAGGGGGCTGGGGCAGCTGTGCAGGTGTGTTACTGGGATCTCCCCTCAAGAGAGAACTTGCCCTTCAGGATTTCAGGATTGTCTCAGCTTTCAGCTCAAGCCAACGATCCTCCCAGGCAGCCCCCATTCTGTGACTGAACACGGCAGGGGAGTGGGACCTAGCTATTTATGCCCAGTTCAGGATTCCGCTCCTGAGGGTGCTTTTCTCTAGAGCTTCCATTCAGCTGGCTGGGCCTTTCTGGTCCGTGTCATGGTATGAGACTCTGCCGCCAAACCCGGTTTCCTTCCCCCTTTCCTTTCACAGGTGTCTGATCAGCAGTGGGAAGGCTTTCCCTGCCCAATTCTGCATCCCTCGTGGCTGGCCTTTCACAGGTGTTACTTACTCCTTCTGTACGTCCAGCTTCATCCCAGTGTCTTTTCCCTAACGGCACAGGAGAATGAAACTGCAAAACCATGCTTTTGGCTTTCTCAGTGGGAAATCAAGCATTGAATCAAACTGTGGTCTAGCTAAGAAAACACCTGAATAAGATACAAGCAAGACCGGCAGAGCACTTTCCCCATTTATCTGAGATTAAGCAGAGATGGGTAATGTGTCTCCCACCTGCTGACCTATTTCATTCTTTACCCCTCAATGTGTTTCTGTCATTATTGCCATTTGGACTTCATTGCTTCTATCTTCCTTTTTTCCCATTGTGTATATTCCTCGTGCTTTTAGACTACAGGACAGATAGTCACAAGTCACTCTTCATCTGCTTTGTATTCAGAGAGGCAGCATAGGCTCTGTGGGTGCATGAAAACAATTTTAGGTCCCTTCTCAACTATGTAACAGCTAAAAGCAGGAAGACATAGCCAAATTTTCTTTCTCTTTTGCACAGGCAAAAGCTGTAGTAGCTATGTTAACACAGGAAAAGATAAATTTATTCGAACACCTAGTATAAATTAGATTTTAAAAAAGGTTGCACTTACTCAGTGGTTCTTAGTCTCTTTGGGAGTTTCAAATATCTTTGAATATAACACAAAAGCCATAGACTCAATCCCTAGATTAAAAAGTACTACTATTATTTGAATGAAGAGCTTAAGGTATTTGTTCTCCTCTCATCCTTTCATTCAAGTTAGTGTTTTACTAATAATAATCATGAGTGCATACTAGGATAACATTTTACTAGATGAAGGAATGTTTTTCACTCACCATCATTAGTTTTACTTAATTGCTCTCCTACAAATAAAATGACTTTGAATTCCGCCTCAGGGAGAGGAAGCTTCAGCAAAATAAACATACTAATACAGAAAAAAAAATATATATATATATACACATATATATTCAGTGTTTGACTTTTCAAACCTGGCTTCTTAGCCCAAGCAATATATTTTCCTATGCAATTTTTCTTTTATCCTACAGCAGACAAAAATTCCTAGTGCATAGGGCCAGGGGGAGCAAAATTAGAACACTCAATGTATTTTGCTAACAGTGACACTTCTTGTTCAAAGAAGGAAATTGAAGAACAACAGAAAAAAAAAAAGATAACGTGCACCTGAATGCAAGATATAGAAACAAACAAGTTTGGGTAACATGTCAGAGATTCAGAGGCACTGAAATATCGTTCAAATATAAGAATGTGAATTTATTTTGAAAAGAAATGATTTCTACTGTTTGACTTAGCTATTGCTGTATGAGAACCTTCCTCCCATCCCAGCACCAAAAAAATGGAGTAACTTAAATTAATAACCATTTATGCAGCTCATGATTCTGAGGGTCAGGAACTCAGGCTAGACCAAATATAGTAGGGTTTCATCTCCGCTTTCTAATGCATGTTCTAATGCATGTTCGATCAGTTGGGGGAAAGCCAGGGTAAGTGGCTTTGCTGATATTGGGTGGGCTACTTCTCATATGTAGCACATCAACAAGGACAACAGGGCTGACACAACTCTGAAGCACATAGTCTGCCACCTCCAGCTAGTTAGCACTGGGGGAAAATGGAGGCCAGAGTCCTGAGAAAGAGAACAAAAGTGTGGTATACAAGGTCTCTTTAGGACTCCAATTTGAATTGAAAACCCGTTATTTCCACTGCATTTATTGGCCAAAGCAAGTCACAAAGCCAATGCCATTTAAGGAGATGGATTAAAAAAAAAAGATAACCTTTTGATGGGAGATGTTGAAAAGTCAATTATAAAGGTTATGGACCAGAGAACAGTGTAGGATGGGTGGTCATTTTTGCAGTCTACACCATTTAATAAGATGATCGGATTTAAATCCCCTTGAGTACCTCTGAATAAAAACTCAAAATCATCCACCTCCATTTTACAGCATCCCAGATCACCACATCCACCTTTTATATATAAACAGAAAACAAATGCCTTTGGGAGCCTAATGAGCACTATGGTCCTTGGAAGCATTAACTAGTTCACCATGGCATTCAAGTGCCCTATTAGAGTCTGCATCCTATAAAGGTGAATGCTAACCTTGGCAGTTTATGTAGGAGTCCCTCAAGTGCTAGCTATTATGCCTTCCTTCCCTGATATCTACAAGGCATCTTCAACATAGAAACCAGAATTCTAACCCTCCTTGGACATTTTGCAGGATTTGGCTTCATGCTCTTCTGCTTGGATCATACTGACATTCATGGACCCATTTACTGTAATCCACTATGTTAACTGATATGCCTCTCTGTGCACAGGTTCAAAGAACAGTGCTGCAATTTTAATATTTTGGGGGAATTCATAAGCCCTTTTGAGAAGCTGATGAAAGCTATAGACCTTCTAAAAACGTACATCACACATCATACAAAATTTTGTACATAATTTCAGAAGGTCCACAGACCTCTTGAAACTTGTCCATGGACCTTCTAAGAGTCTATGGACCCCATTTAGAGGATCTTGTTCGAGATTATGGAAATAACTGCTCTTACAACAATGATATGTAGCTAATGGAATCAGAAGCAACAAGAGAGCATATGGAAGCAGTCAAAAGTACCCTGAAGGCACAATCACCAGTTCTGACTTCCTGAATGATGAATGTTCAGACATTATTTATTCTGGGAGAGACAAGTCTCCAATTTTCTTTTCAGATGCTAAAGAACAGAAGCAGACTCACTAAGTGTGCATCTCAGTATCAGTTACAGAATCATCACTTGTGATCACAGCAGCAGAACATTCCCTCAGGCCATACCTTCTCTCAACCCAGAAGGTAGAACTTGAAGCACTTTGAGCAATGACCATTTTAAGGATGATACTGCTTCTATTACGAGGCTTCCCTGTTGTATTTACAGATAAAATAAAATGATGTCAGAGATTTGCTTCAGAATAATCTAGGGTGGAGGTGCATATAGATGAAATAAAAATGGGTCATTAGTGTATAATTACTGAAGCTGAGTGATGAGTACACAAGGGATTTTACATTATTCTCTCTACTTTTGTATATGTTTAAATTTTTGTTTTTGTAATAGAAAATTCAAAAGAGAGAGAAAGAGACTTTAATATTTGTTTCAAAGAGAAAGGCAATCCAGGTAAAATAGAGAGGCAGAAATGCATAACCTTCTTTCCGGCTACTCTGGAATGAAGGAATTTCTAATTTCTACTTTACTCTTTTCTACATGACCACAATCTCTTTAGTTCCCTCTTCATTTTGAAAGACTATTATTCTGACTTCTTTTTAATTATTTCACTATAAAAATTATTTCAGAATGGTAAGACATTTGTTAATTCTTAGGCCATCACATATGTCTATGGGCTCTCCCACTCTGCTTAGGGCTACTTGATAAATAAGACAGGATTCCCAAGATGCATTGCTAGGAAGCAACTTGTTCTTTGCTCTCAGCTTCTCACACTGTCCACTGTCTTCTCTGCTTTCCAAGCCCAGTCAATTGGGCAATAAAGAACACAAATGACTACGCACCAACAGTGACCAGCACCTGATTAACTGGAGCCTCCATTTCTACAATTTTAAAATGAGGGAAATTCCATGCCAATATTCCCAATGGGATTATTATTTTTTTTTCACAACAGGATTCTTTATTCTATTCTATTCTATTCTATTCTATTCTATTCTATTCTATTCTATTCTATTCCCCAACGAGATTACTTTAAACCACAAATTAAACAAATGAAACAGTGAATGTAGTGGATATTTGTAAATTCTGAAGGCATTTGTTTCAACTTGTGTTTAATAGAGGGGACCCTAGGGTTTCTGAGAGCACAGTGCTCTCCCCGTCCCATCCAGGCCACCTCCAGAACAGCTCTTGTCTATGGGGTTCTGGGGGGAATTTCCATGGAAAAGAGGTTGCTGTTGCTAACGAAAATGTTGAGGGGCACTTGGGTGGTTCCGTAGGTTAAGCGTCTGACTTCAACTCAAGTTCATAATCTCACAGTTCATGAGTTCTCTTTTTTTTTTTAAGTCCCACATCAGGTTCTCTGCTGTCAGCACAGAGCCTATTTGGAATCCTCTGTTCCCCTCTCTTTCTGCCCCTCCCCCACTTGAGCGCACACTCTCTCTCTCGAAAACATAAATGAACATAAAAAAGCTTATGGAGGCCTGACAAAAGTGGGTTTTTTTAAGAAAATACTGAAAAATATGGCTCTCAATTTGTCTATTACAGATAAGTTTAGGGGCACCTGGGTGGCTCAGTTAAACTTCCAACTCTTGATTTCAGCTCAGGTCATGATCTCACAGTTTGTGAGTTCAAGTCCCCTGACAGGCTACACTGACAGTGTAGAGTCTGCTTGGGATTCTCTCTCCCATTCCCTCTTCCCCTCCCCTACTTTCTCTCAGTCTCTCTCAAAAATAAATAAATAAACATTAAAAAAAGTTGGGTACTTATGCCAAATGATTATCAATCAGCAGATAAAATATCCCTGAATCATGAATCTTTTCAATGCAAAGTATGATTTGATTTGCAATATATCTATATATAAATACATATAAATATGTGTGCAAATGTATATACGTACACACACAAGTATTTGCTAGATTGATTTTAGAATTTCAGGAATGCATCCATTAAATAAAACAAAGTGGGCTAGAGTTTCTCATGAAAAGGCAAACTATGAAAATAACAGTGACATTCTGGAACCAGAATAAGAATCAGATGACCTGGGTTTGAATCCTGATTACCAACATTTAGTACTGGTGCGGCTTCAAACAAACTGTCTAATGTTTTTGTGCCCAGTTTTCTCAACTGTGAGCTATTTGCAATAAAATTTGCCTTGTTATAAGGATTAAGTGAAAATCTTAAGTGCTTGGTATTCCTGTAAGAAACAAAAAAAAATCACTGGGGCGCCTGGGTGGCTCAATTGGTTGAGCAACCAACTTCAGCTCAGGTCACGATCTCACAGCTCATGAGTTAGAGCCCCACGTCAGGCTTTGTGCTGACAGCTTGGAGCCTGGAGCCTGCTTTGGATTCTGTGTCTCCCTCTCTCTCTGCCCCTCCCCCACTCACATTCTGTTCTCTCTCTCTCAAAAATAAATAAACATTAAAAAAAATTAAAACAAAAAATCACTGCTTGGATAACTTTGCTTCCCCTGAGAAACTGCTCTACTTCCTTTTTTATTTAAATAACAAGAAATAGGTAGCCATTCATGTCTTCCATTTTGCTTCATCTTCCAGAAAATTCACAGCACATCTTGAAGCTCAACTGTAACAATTAAGCTGACCCTTTTAGTCTGTGAATGTGTATTTTCCCTTTCCTTCATAGTGACCTTTTACTTTTATTTAATTTTTTCCTGATCTCAGTTTTCAGTGTCATTACCTTTTTAACATGAGTGCTTTCAAATCACCTCTCCCCAGTCCCTTGTGGAGCAAAATGGTAGAGGTCAAGAGAAGGATACAGGAGAGGAAGAAGGAGAAAGGGGAAGGCTGGGGAGAATGAACCTACTATTTTTTTTCCCCACAAATGCTCAAAAAGCATTTGTAAAAAGGAAAACAGAATATGATGAATCTAGTTGTTGATAACTTTTGGAAACTACTGCCATGAGGTGTTTAATTAACAGTAATTTCTATGTGTGGAGTACCTTTATTTCCCCAAGATGCTGTGCCCACAATGTAAAAGTATCACAGATAACAGTCCCATTATGGGGTCTTTTCTGGCACTGTGAAGAAGTACCAGTGTGGACTCATAAGAACACAGCCTTTCTCATTCTGCTCTCTCTCTTTTTTTAATCACAGTTTGGGTTATTAAATATAATACACTGGAGCCTTGCTATAACAACCAATCTTTGCCACCAGCCACATAATTTATTTATGTACCTAGAAATATTCCTGTAAAACATCTACATACTATAGATGGATAGATAAATGGTAAGTGATGGCTGAAAGAAAAATAGTCTAGACCTCAGAGGAATCTAATAATTCAAACTTAACACAGACAGCCTGAAGATAGTTAACATATATAGTATTGATTATATCAAGATTTAGTACTCTGGAAAAAAACCTCATAAAAAAAACAACATTTTGCTATCACAGGGGTTTGAGAGAAAGACAATTAAAACTAAAATGCAAGAAACACCAGTCTCATTCATACGGAATTTTACAAATATTTCCAGAAAACTAATGTCTCCGAAGAATAGGTGTTTGCTTATAAATCTACCAAAGAACACTTTATCTTCATTAAAAAAAAAAAAAAAGCCTATGTGTCCCTTGTCAGCAATATTCTCCAGGCTTATCCCCCATTGTTTTTATGTTATAGCCCCATATGTGTTCCCACTGAATAAGGTGTCAGCTATCATTCCATGTGACAACCCTGACCAAAAGCAGGCTTTGGCATTTCTGCAGACAAACTGTTCCTACACAGAAAGGCTAGATATTATTCTGGGAGCATAGTGTTTATAATAGACACCACACATTTCTGTCCATTCCCCCTTGCTTATTTCTGCTCTTACTCTATTCTTTACACAGGTGATACCACTTTTTCCCGGTTTCAAATATTGCTTTTATGCTATGGCTTCCAAATTTACAGCTTTATCCCTGATTGTTTTTTTCTTGAACCTCACACCCAGGATTTCAAGCTATCCAGAGGATAGTCCACTCAGGTGTCCTGACAGCATACCCAATTTAATTTGATAGAAAACAAACCAGTCTTCCTCCCTCTCTCCCTTCCCCGACTGCTTCATTAGGTAATTCATGTTCAGAAATGACTTTTCCATCCCCTGCCTGTTTGTTCATCAGAGAATCAGCATGGCTACCCTGCAGACTTGAATGCTGGGAAGAAGTTGATGGGCTGTGTAGGAAAGACTTAAGCTACGAGTCTACAATCTAAACCTCCCACGTGATTGTTCTTACTCTTTCCTCTATGGTCTCAGAGACATCTACCCATGCCTTTATCACAGAACTTAGCTCACCACTGGGTGACTATCTGATTTATGTCTTTCCCTTTTTGGGGTTTGAGCTCCCATGGTAGAGAAAATGTCTTACTCTCTTAATATAAACAATTCCCTAGAGTATGTTTCTCAATGAACTTCTCTTAATTTATTCGAAAAATTTTATTAAATATCTACCATGTGCTAAGTGCTAGAGATATTGTGAAGATGACAGAGTTTGTTCCCCCTCTCAGGCAGCTAAGAACAAAGACCAGAAGGGCAAAATGCTGTTCTACTATAAGTTCAGATGCTATAAAGGTACATGAGGGTGGGGAGATAGGGAGAAGCTGGTGAAAGTATACAGACTTTCAGCTATAAGATGAATAAAATCTGACTATCTAATGTACAACGTGGTGACTAAAGTTGATAACACTGTATTATATAATTGAAATTTGCTAAAAGTGTAGGACTTAAATGTTCTCACCCTAAAAGGCAGGGGTGAATATGTGGAGAGATGAATGCGTTAATTGACTCAAAGGGGGAATCCTTTCATAATGTATACATATTATCAAATCATCCCTTTGCACACTTTAAATTTATTACAATTTTATTTATCAATTACACCTCAGTAGAGCTTCGGGGGGCGGTGGTGGGCAGTGGGAGGCACATGGAGAAGGTGTTTAATCTCCAGGTAAAAAAGGATAGAAAACACTACTGAGACTCGGGTAAGGCAAGGCAGGTGCTTGGGGCCCAAAATGTTAAGAGGCACTAACTGTCGTGCAAGTGTAGGGTTAGGACCTGAGAGTGGGGGTTTACTTACATTTTGTTTCCTGGATGTCTCATTCTAGTCCTGGCCCTTGCAGAAAACTTCTGATCTGCCTATATGTACTAAGAGTCATTTACAAAAGTATCCCAAGGCAGGTTGTTAGAGCCTTAGACATCAGGATCTCCTCTGATAGGAAGTTAAATATTTTATAGGACATGGCAGACTCTCTTCTATTAGAGGGGTGCTGGAGAGGTGAAGTATAATCACTTTATATATGTTGGCAAGTAGAAACGTAACAAATGCAGGAATAATAAAAATCACAGTAAGCATAGCAGAATGTGTAAAGATGTTGAATCACTATATTGTATACCTGAAACTAATGTAACATTGCATATCAACTATATTCAAATTAAAAAAATTTAGATTGGGGCGCCTGGGTGGCTCAGTTAAGCGTCCGACTTCAGCTCAGGTCACGATCTCACGGTCGGTGAGTTTGAGCCCCGTGTCGGGCTCTGGGCTGATGGCTCAGAGCCTGGAGCCAGCTTCTGATTCTGTGTCTTCCTCTCTCTCTGCCCCTCCCCCGTTCATGCTCTGTCTCTCTCTGTCTCAAAAATAAATAAACGTTAAAAAAAATTTAAAAAAATTTAGATAAAATTTTTTAAAAGCATGTACATGTACAGTACCAGTGATAGTCATGTATTAAGTAGAAAGTATTAAGTATAAGTATAGTACTCATGTATTAAATATAGGACAGCATTTAGGACTCCATCCTTTACTAGCTATGAGGCCACAATCACATATCCTCACTATACCTCAATTTCCTCATCTGGAAAATGGAAGTAATAGCATTCTACTTCATAGAGTTGTGAACATGACATGAATTGATACATGTAGAAAGCTTAGTACAGTTCCTGGCACACTGTAAACAAATTATTCCAACACCATTTTCCTTGTGCACCCACCCTTCTCAAGCCTCCTGTCTCCCCAACACAGCCTTCTTAGTGCAGCCATGATGCTCTGACTAAAATGGAAATCAATCATATTGCTCCATTGCTTAAAATATTTGGAAGCATTTCCAAAAACGGTTATATGCTATATGATTCTATTCCTATGTCATGCTCAAAATTATGAAACTGAAGAGAATGAGACCAGATTAATGGTTACCTGAGGATAGAGATGAAGGGGGTCTATGGTTCCAACTATAAAACAGACAAAAGGTTTTCTTTGTGGTGATGGGACAGTTGTATATTTAGATTGTGGGAGTGGTTATATGAATCTATACTGGGGATCACACTGTGAACACACACTCACAACGTGAGTGCATATAAAAGCTAGTAAAAACTCAATAAAGACTGTCATCTATGTAACACCATCATATCATTGTTAGCTTCCTGGTTTTGATATTATGCTACAGTTATATGAGATGTCACCATTGGAGGAAGCTGAGTGAAGGGTTCAGGGGTCTCTGCATTCACTACTCTTGAGACTTCCTTCAAAAAAAAAATATTTCTAAAAAACATCACATAGGATCATAATAGCCCCCAAGAAAACAACAACAACAACAACAACAAACCCAATCACCTCATCATGAGTCCTAAGATTTTGAAGGATCTGACCTCAGATTGTATCTCTAGCTTCACTTCTTGTCGCTCAGGTGATTTGGTTTCAAGGGGACCAATGAACCCTGAGTCATTTTATCCTGTTGTTTCATTAAAGTTCTACAAATATTGTCTTTATTACTGAGTATATGGTAACAAAAATAAATAATATGACATATTCTTGGTTTCTGTGTCAATTGGCTTTTGCTGCATAACAGACTACCCAAAACTCAGAATCTTAAAATAAATACTTATTGCAGTGAGTTGATGTGTCAACTGGGTTCACCCCAGCATCTGTGGTCAGCCACGGGCCTGTTCTGGGAGTTCAGCTGGCTATAGGCTTGTCTCAAATGGTCTTACCTAAAACAACTAAGCTCTTCCACATGGTATCTCATCCCCCAGCAGGCCATTCTCTGGCAGGGTTCCAGGAGAGGGAGGAGATGATCAAGGCTTAGACTGGGATTGGTCCACAGTCACTTTCTCCAAATCCTGTTGGCCAAAGCACAGCACAAGGCCAATCCATATTCAAGAAGTGAGAAAACTGATGCCATTTCTGGATGGGAGGAGCCACAATGTCACATTGCAAAAGTTGTGGACACAGTGTGAAAAACTGGGGCAAAAATCAACCTACCAAAATCCCCAAATATAACTACCCAAATGTGAATACTGCATTTCCTATTATAGTATAAAATGCTAAGGTTCTGCATGAAATGGCACACATGTTTCTAACATAAATTCAGTATTTTAAAAAACGTCATTATATGTAACAGTGGAAAATCAGCATCTTTTCCAGACAAATAATTATTCTCCTAAATTCCTTTCAGGTTTGACAAATCTTTAAAAATCTGCTGCTTCCTTGCTTTAGCCCCTTTTCTGGGTTTAATTTCCTTTTACTTTTTGTTCAGTTTTAGTCTCAGTGAAGTAGCTTAGAATTCAAGCAGTGGCAGCTCACAATTGTTTCATATTAATGTGCACCTAAAAGGAAGCAACGCCCTGCTGCCTTTACCACATTCATTACACGAGGAATTCTAATTCTTGGGGAGAGATAAGTAAGGGCGCTGCCCTCATTTTGTCCTTAGGGTGCACAAGACCAAAGCAGGGAGCTGCCACATGGAGGTGGGGAATTTGATCCTGCTGCCCAAGTCAGTGTCGGTTGCAAAACTCAATCATTCCAAGTGGGCAGGAAGTCACAGAGGCAATTCAGCTGGTGGGCGCCCATGCGAAAGGGAGAGATAATCATTAATGTCACTCTCGTGATGGGAAGGTCTTTACGGACAGAAATAGATTCCACCAGCACATTGCATGGAACTTATTGAAGTGCAGACAGTGATTTGTAAAATGCTATGAGAGCAGTAGAGCACACTTAAATCAAATTCAGTAGCATGTGATTAGTTGATAAAATAACTATTTTGTTATGCTTTGGACTCTTGTAACTAACATGGCTTCAAATTTGGGGTGGCAAGTCATTTCTGCATATTAAAATGAAATGTTTTTCCTAAGTGGTATTTACTCTGCGAACTTCTTTATATAAATGTTACAGATAAGGAAAGAAGAAAGTCTGCCTACCAGCTTACCTACCTGACACAGTGTCCTGGAAAATAAAACAAGGTCTTTCTCCCAAAAAGTCTCTTTTGAGAATCAACCTCAATGTCAAAGAAAGTAAAAAATGTGTGGATCATATGAAATAAAGTCTGCTAGGACTAGAGTTTTTCTTAGTGTCCATCCATAGCCTCCAATAGCAATCCTCCTATTTCCTTTTATCATTGACTGAAGCTAGAATTGTGGTTAATGAGAGCAGTTTTCATTACCTAAAGAATTCTCAAAGCTCTAAAGTAGTGCTATCTTTAATGCATATGGAAAATTTACATGCAAGAAAAAAAAGAAGCCATATTTTACCCTGGTTCCCAGATACCTTGAAGCAGAGGAAGAAGGTGTATTTTTTCAAAGTTTAATAAGAATTCATTACTCAAATTTTGATAAAACTTCAACTGTTTCTTTTATACTTCCATCTTTCAGTACATATGTATGATACAAAATACCAAGAACTCAGTAAATGAGAATATTGTGCGAATAAATGGATGAAGGCTTATATATTGCTTCTTAGTGTTTTGTTAGGCTAAACACATGACAGACACCAGATTTTTCAGAGGAGGGCAGAATGTGATTTATAGGTCAGCCTATGTGCTGGCTTATGGACTACTTGTTCTTATTAAATGAGTCAGATGAGATGACAAAAATATGGGCGGGTGGTACCAGCTTGTAATCACACAAAGATGGCTCTGCAAATTGTACCAAATATCAGTAGAGTACTTTATAATTTACAAGGCACTTTTTTCTTTATTTAAACATAAAATCCTTACAGCGAACCCATGAAGTATATGGTGAGTGAATGGCAAGTCCCTGAGGTTCAAAAGATCAAGAGGGTCACCCCAGACTCATCAGTGAGTAAATGGGCAAGCCAGGATCCCAAACTTGGGTGTTTTGGCTCCCCATTTAGTTTCATTTCTACTGTTACCATTCTAGTAAAACAAAACAAACAAACAAACAAAAACCAGCCCCCCCTTCCCATTCACAAACCCCTGAAAAAATGATTGAAAGTTTAAAACTATGTTAAAATTCAATGGAATATCTTCAGTAGAATTGTCCAGAATAAAAGACAAAGCGTCATCATCACCGAAGTGGTTGTTGAATTCATCTGAACTAACATCCTTTGAAGTAGGCAGGATGAGTAGTGACTGCCACATGGCAGGTGAGGAAACGGCCCTGTTAATGAAGCATTATAATGATTTGCTGCCCTGACGTTACTCTGCTCTTCCAGCCAATTCAGGGCGAGGATGGCACCCTATCTTGCCTTTTATTATAGAGCAAATCCCACAGGGTGCTGGGGTGAACTTCTCTGGAAATTAGATAGCAGGGTTGTGCTGCGTAGGTTGTTACTGAAAGTGATATGTGCTGCATAATGAAAAACTTTCCACTCTTCAAAATTACTTCCCCTGATGCAGAAATTCCTTTAACTGTAGCCCAAGCCTTCCATGCCTCAATCAGAGATGAAAATCTTGAGCTGACACCTCTCTGGAGTTAATTTACACATTGAGTTTGAGTTCTGACCCTTTGCAGAACCCTGTGTGTGTTGCCAGGTCTCCAGTACCCTCACAGATTTGGGTGCAGAATAAGTACCATAGTATCTAAAATGCCTGACTTGGTACACCATGATTAGGTGCTCCTTCAGGATTTTCTCCCTTCTCTTTCCATTCTACTCAAAACTCCCTTACTCTGCCTCTCTTGAAATACTCTCTGGCATATAGCCTACTACTCATTGTAATCTAAACTCTGCACTCAAACACCTTATAACCTTGCTCATGCTGGTCCATCGGCCTGAATTGTCCTTCTTTCTACAAGATGCTGCTTGGAAAATCCAAGTCCTACCTCTGCCATTCTCACTCAATGTGTTTGTGTAGCTTTTGCCATCACATGCCCTGCTCCCTGGCCCCCAGTCTCCCTCCATTGATGACATCATGAGAGCGACACATTGTAATAAAGTCAGCTGATAACATATATGCTCCTAAAGAAATCCAATAGATATTTGCTAGATTAAATTGAGGGGAAGGTATCAAGCAGACTATATCACTTGAAGAAAAAAAGGACAAAAGAGGAAATGGTAGGAGAAAAACAGAAAATATATTTGACCTACTTACACTATTGCCTTGAGCCATGTCTATAGGCAAAGCTGGGCCTATTTTCATAAATTTCTCAAAAGTCCTTGTTTTCATAAAAAAGTAGTAGCTGCAACACAACAAGAAACATAATCTCGAATGAGTATTTGCACATACTAGGATCTTTTATGTTCTCTGTGTTGTCCAAGAAATAAATTTTTATTTGAGAAAAATATTTTCAGGAGTATCAGTTTGTTATGTTTTGTTTTATTTCATCTGGTTAGTGTTTGGTTTCTTTGCTTGATTTTTTTTAATATTTATTTTTGAGAGAGACAGAGAGACAGAGAGAGAGAGAGTGTGAGCAGGGGAGGGGCAGAGAGAGATGAAGCAGAATCCGAATCAAGCTCCAGGCTCTGAGCTGTCAACACAGAGCCCTACGCGGGGCTCGAACCCACAAACTGCGAGATCATAACCTGAGCTGAAGTCGGACGCTCAACCAACTGAGCCACCCAGGCGCCCCTGCTCAATTTTTTTTTAAACAAAGAATGACAAACCTGAATACTTCTTAGACTGATTATTTTGGATTATATTATTTCTGCTGTTTTTTATGTACTGTCTTACTACTGATATCAGGAATTGTTCCCTTCCTCTCTTCTTTCAGAACTCCATTCAATCCTCTCCTAGTCAGATAGACTTTCTCTGACCCATTATTCCCAAAGCAGTACACATCTCAATACCTTGTTTTTTTAGCTCCAATACTAAATTCCAAAAGCAGAGAATCTGACCACAGCTTCAGTGTATACCCCAGTCCTATCAGTTTTACCTTGGAGGGCAATGGCAAGGTTGTCACCTAGTAAAACAACAAAATTGCTAAGACTCATTCCTACACAGGGTGCAATTCTCAAGAATAGGGAGCATTGGGAACTGGAAAGTTATCTCAATAAATCTAGTGGAGCTAAGAAGGAGGTGATCACAGCTTGGCTACTGACTGCTTGGGTGACCTTAGACAAGTGAAAGTCCAGGCCTTGGCTTTCCTTCACTATCAGGTGAGGATTTTTTGCAGTGAGATTGGTAAAATGACAAATGAAATTAAAACTCATTGGAAACTTAAAAATCCTCAGATGAGGTTTAGATGTGCTTTTTAGATGAGGTTTTAGATGAGGATTATTTGCAGTGAGATTGGTAAAATGACAAATGAAATTAAAACTCATTGGAAACTTAAAAATCCTCAGATGAGGTTTAGATGTGCTTTAAACTATTTCAGCTTAAAATAAGAGAGGGATAAAGCAAGTAAGAAATATATTGATTATCCATCCAGGTGGTAGATAGAGGTTCATTATAGTGTTTTCTGTACTTTTGTGTACAGTAATCTTCCTTACCCCCAGGGAATACATTCGAAGATCCCCAATGGATGCCTGAAAGCACAGACAGTACCAGTTCTTATATATACTATGTTTTTTCCCATATATACGTACATATAATAAAGTTTACTCTAGACCTTAGAACAGTAAAAGACTACCAACAACAATAATAAAATAGAACAATTATAACATGCTGTAATAAAAGTTATGTAAATGTGGACTTTCGTTCAAAATGTCTTACTGTACCATTTTCACCTTTCTTATGAAGATGACATGAGATGATGAGATGAAGTAAAGGGAATGATGTAGGCATTGTGACGTAGCATTAGGCTAGTTACTGACCTTCTGACAATACATCAGAAGGAGGTTCCTCTGCCTTTGGACCCTGGTTGACCACAGGTAACTGAGACTGTAGAAAGTGCAACCATGGCTAAGGAGGGACTACTGTATGTTTTAAAAAAGTTGCATGATGGGGCGCCTGGGTGGCTCAGTTGGTTGAGCCTCCAACTTCGGCTCAGGTCATGATCTCACAGTCTGTGGGTTCGAGTCCCGCATAGGGCTCTGTGCTGACACCTCAGAGCCTGGAGCCTGTTTCCAATCCTGTGTCTCCCTCTCTCTCTGCTCCTCCCGACTCTCACTTTGTGTCACTCTGTCTCTCAAAAATAAATAAATGTAAAAAAATTTTTTTAATTTGCATGACAAAAAATGTGAACTTCTTCATAGAGATGGGAAATAAAAGCTACAATTAGGGGCGCCTGGGTGGCGCAGTCGGTTAAGCGTCCGACTTCAGCCAGGTCACGATCTCGCGGTCGGTGAGTTCGAGCCCCGCGTCAGGCTCTGGGCTGATGGCTCAGAGCCTGGAGCCTGCTTCCAATTCTGTGTCTCCCTCTCTCTCTGCCCCTCCCCCGTTCATGCTCTGTCTCTCTCTGTCCCAAAAATAAATAAACGTTGAAAAAAAAAATTAAAAAAAAAAAGCTACAATTAGAAGTGGAATCTATATATCTACAATCTTCATGATTTAACCTTTCATTTGTTATTGTTTTGAGGGATGACATCACAGTTGTCTTCTTCTGCTTATAAAATAACCGAAATTTAAAAGTTTAGTTCTAACACTGCATGTGCCACCATTAACATGATAATAACAGTGTTCTTACATGCCTGTGGGCATTTTTAAAAATTTCAGATGATTAGATTTCAACACAACATTCTGAAAATGTCTTCAAGTGAAATCTCCAGGAATAGGGACAAGGCTCTGGGGCATATCCATAGAGAAGGCCCAGGCCCAGTTTCTTCTATCACATTCCTTTTGGTGACTGTCACACCACTCATTCTATCCACAGGAGTGGCTCTGAGTAAAAAGTAAATTCTTTCATCACTGCTCCCAATACTAACACTTGCAGACCTTACATTTCAATGATTTCACTGCTGATCATTACAGCAAATATATAAGATGACAAACATAACCAGGAGAAATTACAAACCTTAGGGACTCTTAACTAATTCACAGTCCATCGATTGATTTGCTAAGACGAATTAGATCCCTGTTGGATTTCTGCCCTCAGCTTCCATGCCTGAGAATGAAATTCACAAAATGTGTTCTTACTTCATCCTTCCAATTTCCAGGCCAGGGTTTCTGCAGACCCTGTGCCCCTGGGAAACCTGAAAGAACCCAATGCCCTTACTCTCAATGTTTCTTTGCATCTCTTAGGACCTCCAAACCTAGCTAGAGCAATTTCCCTGGGTATTTGCCCTTCAAAGCAATGTCTTTGAGGAATTTGTCAAAAAAGATATTATAGCTATCAAAATTCTTAGAGCATAGCTGGTTATTTAGCACATCTTCTACCCCAAACCGTTGATTCTGTCCAATTTTATTTGCTCAATTGATTTAAATTTAAAGTGTCTAAATTTAAATTTCAAATATTTGAGTGTCTAAAAGTTATAGCATTTTTAGTTTCAAACTGGTAGGTGCTATCCAAAATTGAGAATTCAGGATCTCATTAAATATAAATATAAAACAAGCCTGCACATAAATGATATTCACAAACCTGGAGCTGATCTGATGGGGGATGGAGGAGGGATTATGTTGTCGGCTTTCCAGTGCTGGCTAACAAATCATATATAACTGATTGTAAACAATATGCCTGCTCTCTGCTCATTCTCAAGTACTTGTTACACTTCAGAAAACTGAAAATATAGAGCTAATTTAGTGAAAATTTCTCAAAGAATAACATCATTAAAAACCAGGATGTGGTTCCAATTTGGGTTTTACACAATTCTCTCCTAAAGTTTTTCAAACCCACTAACCCATTAAACTTTGGAAGTCAACAAGCCACTTGGAACTAGTTTAGTTACATAGTAACAGATTGTAAAAGCAAGCATTCTACATCTAGCACTTTCCCACTTTTTCTAAATGAATTCCTGAGGGAAAGAAAAGAAAGATACATAAATAGAATGGAAGTGAAGGATTTTTAAAACCATTTTACAGCCTGAGAGAATACCAACTCCAGTGACCCCCCAGAGCATTCAGTTATAGCAGATATTTATTGGAAAGCAAAGGGCAGAATCCTGTATCTCTTCTCACCTGATCAAATCTTTCTAGAATAAAAACAGTAATTAATTTCACTCCACTGATTAGAAGGAAAATACGGATTTTGCTCACTTCTTTTTCTGATTTGCATCTACTAAAGTGAGGGTCCTTTGCCTACAATTTCAAGATACTGAGCACTGGGCGTCTCTGGCAAAAGTAAATAACAGTGGCGACCACAGAAATGTTGAGTGTTTAATTTTAAAATAGCATAATAATGACTTTCCACTTGATGATATGATTTAAAAACTTTCAAATCCAGAAATGGTACAGGCTTCTCAAGTCTGTACTTGGGTATTTGGCTGAGATCATGATGTTAGGAGAATTTATATGCATTACCCCCTGGTTGCTCCTGGACCAATCACTGTCACACCAGACAGGTCACAATTTCACTTTTTTTATCACTAGAAATCAATGTCATTAGCATCCTAACAGAATAAATATCATGCATTAGTGTAGTTGTATGTTTAGCTTATAAATTACCCATCAAAACAAAGAAAACATCTACTGAGAAAAAGACTTGGGAAATATTTAACTGGTTCCTACTGAACACACTTAAATTATTTCTTTTTCAAATATATATCTTTAAATTTTTGGAAATCTCCACATTTCTAACATATTTATTTTCCTATAAAATAGAATTCATTTCACCTCCACAACAAATATACATTCTGACCCCCCATCTAAGGAAACAAGAACAGAAGATGGCTGTTTCAGGCTTTTTAACTTCCTGGAAGTTTACAAGAAGAGATAAGTAAGTCACAATAGCATATAAGGCATGCCTCAGGGAGGTTCGGCAATAATACTGAGACTTTAGCTGAAGAGTTTTAAAAGTCCATAGCCAGTATCAGATACTCAAGAGTAAATAAAGAATATTTTATTGTCTATCATCCTATTAGATGTATTAAGCATCTAATACGGGCTAGGCACTCTGCTAGGCTCTGTCACTTAAAATGGCTTATTTAACCCTCACAACACAATACAACACAACACAGTACACACTGTGGATGGTATTATTAGTTCCATCTTACAGGAAGAAGAACAAGAACAATCAAGAGATTCTTGATAGTTTAGTAAGAGACTTGTCCCAAATCACACAGTAGTCCTTCAAGCCTTCAACTCAAGGCCCCTGTTGTTTCAACTCAAAGCCAATGTTGTTTTCTTTCTTTCAGAATTGATTGACCAAGGAACAATCCAATAGCTCTAGGGTTGTTACGAAAAGGACTGCATACCCACAGAATAGAAGAAAATATTTGCAATAAATAGATCTAATAAAAGTCTCATATTATGCGTCTACGAAGAACTCCTACAAATCCGTATGACAAAGAAAAAACAATTTAGTCAAAGAATAGATGAAATATTTGAACAGGCACTTTACAAAAGGTAATATACAAATGGCTAATAAGCATATGTAGAAGCATTCATTCATTATTCATCATGGAATTACAAAATTAAAACTACAATGAAATATCATCCTACATGCAGCAAAATCACCAATATATATTTAAAAAAAAGACTGTGTGGGTGAGGATACACAGCAGTGAACAATATTGCTGGTGGAAGTCCAAATTCTGCAGCCCCTGTGGAAAACCATTTGATAGCAACTACTAAAAATGAAGATGGGTATGTCTTTTGACCCGGAAATTCTACCCATATGGATGAGAGAAGAATGTGTCTGTGTACATATGGGTACCAAAAGATATGTTCACTTATATCATACCAGAGCTATCTGTTACAGCCTCCCATTGAAAACTTTCTAAATGTCCAGAAAATTTGATCCATAGTAATAAGCACTGTGAGGTACTTATAAGTATGCATATCATTAATTAGAACATTTCTTCAGTTGATTTATCCTGAATTATTGATCTGCCTCCAATTTATTCTCAAATGATACAAAATTCACTCTTCTAAAATGGAAATTTATTGTGTCTAAGCTTTAGTATTCGTGAGTGTGTATATATGTAATATATACATATGCATAAAATATGCAGATATATGTAATTGAACATATATATGTATGTACTCACAATTCATAGAATGAGAACAAGGGAAATATATTTCAATTCTGTACAAAAATAATTCAAAAAGCAGCCATTTTATATAATAAAAATATAAAAAAATAAGCATGGTATTTTTAAACCAAAGGAGCTACTGACTTGACACTTTTAAAATAAAGGAGCAGTTGTTTCAGATTGGAATTTTTATAGTTAATACGTAGGTTGAAATAAGCCTTTTTAGAAATCCCTTTACTTGTCGATCCCAGTAAGTGATGGATAAAAATATTTTCTATAATTTCTTTTCAAAAAAAAAAAAAACCAAAAAGAACAGTATGGTTATTTCTCCTTTGTAATCTCTTGAGAAGGTACATAGAACAGGCATTCATTATACAGTGATAATGTGGCCCAAACCAAAATGCTTGCTATTTAATGGTAAGAGCTGTTTTTGTAATTGTATATGTGGTCTAGTTTACCTAAATCCTCATTACCTCAGTGTTAGTTAATTTCAGCTTTAGCGGGTAAGAGAAGATGGTTCACAGTTCTGAATACTAAACAAGTACCAGAACACATTATCCTCCATATGCCCTGATGAGCATCAGACATAAATATTTCAGGGCTACTTCCAAGTAACCAAAAGTCTAAGACTTGTGAATAAATTATAATTCCTAATTTATCTCTCTAGTCTAGGTCTGTGGCATAGTGTAGCAGAGAGTATTGATCTAAGGGTCAGAAATCAGATTTCTAATACTGGCTACTGCCAGAACAATTTCTCTGTCTGAGCCCCAGTGTTCTTACCTGTAAATAAAGGACCTGGAAGATACCAGATCTCCCGAAGCACTATAATTTTGTTTTGCCAATTCAGCATTAGTGAGACAAGGATGGAGTCCTGGACTCCCTTGAGTCTTTCAACTAGGTACTTCTAGGAGTTCTGAGACTTCTACTTGCCTGACTCAGTGGATTAGTCTTTTGTGCTGTCAAACACAGTCATGCTGTGTGACCTATAGCTTCTGACCAGTTGCCACTTGTAGGTTACTACATACCTGGTGAGTTTAACTCACCAAGTGAATTCACCCTTAGTTGTGCTTGTTCCCAAGTCTAATTATGCACGTTTTATATAGAGTTGTAATTACATAAAAAATAGTATACAAACAGTATATAAACTCTGTATAAACAGATAATGCGAGTATATAAAGAAAACAATTGTTTCTATGACTAAGTAGAACAATCTGGAGAGAATTGGTAAAAATGAGTCTCAACAAAAATTGCTTTTGAATTAGGTGTGGCAACACAAGTGTAAAATAGGTTTTAAAATCATAAAACATTCTTTACTCAGCCTTATATGTTTATTTAGGTTCCTACAACATTTAAAAAAGCTGTGAACTTGCAGATGATACATTAAGATATGGTTAATGTCAGGGTGCCTGGGTGGCTCGGTCTGTTAATCATCTGACTTCGGCTCAGGTCATGATCTCATGGTTCATGAGTTTGAGCTCCAAGCTCTCTGCTGTCAGCACAGAGCTCCCTTCAGATCCTCTGCCCCCTCTCTCTCTGATCCTCTCCAGCTCTCTCTCCCAAAATAAATGAATAAACTTAAAAAAAAAAGATATGGTTAATGCAAAAAAAAAAAAAAAATAGAACCCTGCTAAGCAGAGCTGTAATCAAAGAAAAGGCAGTTTGCCAATATCAAAAGACGGGGGGAACAATGATACTATTTGTATTAAGTTAAAACAAAAGTTGAAGGTATACATTGTAGGTCAGGTTCTCTAGAAACAGACTCAGACAGATTTTTATGCAGGGTAGTTTCTGGGGGATTGCCTCAGGGAGGTACACCTATAAGCAGTGAGGGAAGAACCAGACTGTGCAGAGGGAGAAGTTGAAATGTGATGCTGTTGTAGTAGAAGTGTCAGGCTGGTCCCAAACGAGGGGGAGGGGGCAGACTTGTACACACCCCTCTCTTCCACAGCCACGAGTCACTGGATGAGGACTGTCCCTTGGGGAAGAGGTGTAACCTGGGAGCTTCAGCTCCCATGGGATCAGGGCAGATGCCCGGGAGGGACTGGGCCAACACTTCCTGAAGGTAGGAAAATGGGTACTTGATCTCAAAGTGGAGGCTCATTAATACACAATTGAAAGGCTATTTGAAAAGAGTTTAGATACATTTGAAATGAACTCAGTGAGATGTACTTTGAAAAACTTAAATCGCATACATAAACATTCCTGAGGATTCTTTAATTGGGCAGCAACTCTAACTTCTTTTAATCCCTTTTAATATAGTTCTATATGAATTAGTGGTTTTTAACCCGGGTAATTGTGGTCCTTCCCAGGAAACATTTGAAAATGGCTGGAGACATTTGTGGATATCACAACTAGAGGCATGTGCTACTGGCATCTAGTAGACAGACACCAGGATATAGCTAAACATCATACAGTGCATATGGCAGAGCCCACAACAGAAACTGTTTGGCCCAAAGGGTCAATAGTGGTAAGATTGAGAAACCTTGGTCCAAACCAATGCTTTGTTTACTAGCTGCGAATAGCAAATATTTACATCTTAGATGGCGTTGGAATTTCAACCTGTTGGTTGCAAAGTCATGCTTTTTCTATTTTATTCTAACCATTTGACACAATTATGTTCAAAAAGATTCAGTGCCAAGCATTAAGAATATAGCAGAGACTATTCTGTGTTCACCAAAACCTTTTCCTCTTTTTTACTGGGCAAGAAGCTAGACCACATTTCCCAGTCTGCAGTTTGGGATGGCTGCGTGACTGAGTTGTAATCAACAGAAGAGAATCAAAACTGATGTGTACCACTTCCACATGGAGACCATAGCAACCTCCCATGGGTGATCCCCATTCTCGTTTTCCATCCTTCTGCTGGAAGTTTCTAAACAGTATATTGGACACCCCAGGGAACCATAGCAAAATCACAGGGTTTTCCTGGTGTGTTATAAATTTTCAAGGGAAACACAGCAACATCTATCAAATACTTCACAAACTGCTAGCTTAAGGTAGTCCACAGTTTCAACATTAGATCCATGCTACATTTCTTGACAGAATTGCTTATCTTTGTTGTTGCTGTCATAAAAAGCAAGTGCTGCATAACAATCAACACATACCAGATTTCCAGTTTGATCTCAAGGTTTAAGTTGTACAGTACCCAATGAGCACATGTATCCCAATTTACACATAACTGGTTTTTAAGAATAAAAATATTTTCTTCTTTCAACCTAAGTGTACAAGTTTTCTCAAACAGCTGATAGGTGGTAAGGACTTAAATACTTAGTAAGTTGTTGGGGTTACCTACTTAATCGACAGAACTGCTAGCTGTTTGTTCACCTTTGGAGCACTGAAAAAGTGGTAAGGACAGTGAGGGTGCTGTGAACAGAAAAATTTGGAAACCACTGCCCTATAGGATGGCTTAGGAACAAGACAGAAGAAACCCATCTAAAACCCTTATTATTTCAGATTTTAATTGCTGTAGCAGTCAGTGCTACCACATCTAACACAATGAGTTAAATTAACTAATACAATATAATAAAGTTCTATTAAAATGCAATCCTTGGGTTGAAGCTATGATTAAAGACCATATGCTGAGAATCAGTTCTGGATTGGGAAGCAGACTCCACAGATGTGACATCGATTCCCAGGCCCATCTCTCACTAGCTGTGCAATCCATACACATGACTTTGCACTGCTGGGAATTGTTTAAACACCTGTAATTTTGGAGCACTCGTCTACCTCTAGTGTCTTCTCTAACTCCAGCATGCTAGGCATCTAAACTCCCCTGGCTCTTTGCCTCCCATGTCTCTCCTATGGCCTTTTCAAACTGGCCTCCATTTCTTCCTTCTCACTGCCTCACAAGAGTCAAATTGCTTTTTTTTCCCCTTAAAGTAGGTACACCTACTGTATTTCTTGATTTCTTATCCAGCCAACACCACGGTTAGAGTGCCTACCAATGTCTAGGGCTCCTCTTCCATGTGACCCAGGAAAATAAGTATGTTATTTTACTAACAACCATAGTAACTGTATCTGTATTACTGTAGTTGCTAACAACCCTGGAATTCAGATCAAGGGTAACAAAAGCAATAACCTTTATATCATAGTGTTCTCAGATTATGTATTAGAAATTTTAAAACAATAGGTCATTATTACTCTGCCTTCAATCCCATTCTTTAGTGATCATTCCTCTATAGCCCCAGGGAAAGCAAAAGTAAAAACAAAACAAAACAAAAAAACAGCAGAAGCCACATCCAGGGAAGAGAAGAGATGATACAGGAAAGCCATTGGAAGAAGAAAATAAGAGGAAGGAAGCCCACCCCCTCTGGCCCCCAGTGAAGTGTAGAAGGAAGAGAAAAGTCAGAAGATGGAGACACAAGTGAGGATACTTGTCTGTGTTGACCCTCCTTCTCTAGGCCAAAGGCTGAGAAGAGAGAAGAATATTGGATAGGTTAAGGGGTAAAACAGAAATAGAACAGACTTTGGCTCTACCTCCCATATGGCACTATGTGCCAGGAGCTGGCACTATAGATTGGCATCATTCCCAGGGTGGCTGTAGCAGAGGAATATTGGTAAAGTGGCCCATGTGAGAAAGGGAAGATCTCAGAGCCTCTTTTAGTTAGTGTTCAAGTACCCTGAAAAGGATCCCAAACTTTCCACGTGTTCTCTCAAGCAATGCAGAATGGAATTTATAGGACTAGCTTTCTGGATGTTGTTGTGGCAAAAAGACCCTGAAGCCTCAAGCTGTTGGGAGGAGTCAAAGCCAAACCTCAGTGCTGACGTGGGGCATGGCCAGGCTGGCTGAAGCCCTAGCTCTGATACCTAAAACACAATAAAGGATTTCCCTAGTCACAGACATCAGCAGCAAACAAAGGTCAACTCAGCTGGGCCAGAAAAGTCAAAGGGCATTATAAAGGGATGGCTCTCTTCCCTTCACTCAGGAGTTTCGTGAGCCTCCCTTTAGCAGTCAGATGCCCTCTTGGAAAGGTGTGGAGGGTCAAAGAGAAAACTCTGAAGACAGGTTTTATTTTTGAAAAATGATATACTTAGTGAGATTCTTTAAATTAACAAATCAGATTGGGTTTACTGGATTTGACAAATGTTTTTTCTCTATTATTCCATGACTGCTTCCATGAGGAAGATTAGATGAGTTATGAAGAATAAAGGGGTTTCCTTTATATATCTAAATGTGGCACATGAAACTCTGATTTTTCTCTACTGTGCCAAATTTCATGCTAAGTACTTTGATTAGGGCTTTTGGTTTAATCAACGGAAGTCCAATGGCCTTTTGATCTCATCTTCCTTACAATCAAGCCTCTTCTTTCCCCATCCTCCAATTCTGCATGGTATTACACAGGAATCCTCTTCCATGGAGATTCCTTTTCCTAGTACAATATTTTCCCAACTACCCTGATGAAAAAAAATTTTTTTTCGTGGTGTTTTTCAAAATGAAGGCGTCCTAGGCTGTCATTGAGAGATTCTGCTTCCATGAGCCAAAGATGGGTCCAGATATTTTTAACAGGTACCCAAATTTTGGTACCCAAATCTGCTCACCAGAGCAGATTTAGAAAAGCTTGTTCTATTGTCTAACCTCTATATTGCAACCTGCCCATATACTTATCTACATTTTAGTAAAATATCATCACTATTTATCCTGATGCACAAGCCAAAGTCTTAGTTCTTAATTCTGTATTTTCTCTCAACCCCTATTTACACCTTACTACCCTCAGTGAATTTGATGCTTTTATCAAATTATATCTCAAATGAACCCACTTCTCTCCACCTTCTCTGCTAATATCACCATCATCTTCTACCTGAAACCTGCACAAGCCTTGACAATGTTTCTGCTTCCACTCTTTCTCACTTCCTCTATATATTCAGTAGCCAGAGTCATCCTCTTAAAACATAGATCATATGTGTTTTTATCAAGGCCATGTCACAGTTCTGATTAAGTATTTTAAAGGACTAACTTATTTTTTTTCCCTTCATTTCTTTTTTTTTTTATGAAATTTATTGACAAATTGGTTTCCATACAACACCCAGTGCTCATCCCAAAAGGTGCCCTCCTCAATACCCATCACCCACCCTCTCCTCCCTCCCACCCCCCATCAACCCTCAGTTTGTTCTCAGTTTTTAACAGTCTCTTATGCTTTGGCTCTCTCCCATTCTAACCTCTTTTTTTTTTTTCCTTCCCCTCCCCCATGGGTTCCTGTTAAGTTTCTCAGGATCCACATAAGAGTGAAACCATATGGTATCTGTCTTTCTCTGTATGGCTTATTTCACTTAGCATCACACTCTCCAGTTCCATCCACGTTGCTACAAAAGGCCATAGTTCATTTTTTCTCATTGCCACGTAATATTCCATTGTGTATATAAACCACAATTTCTTTATCCATTCATCAGTTGATGGACATTTAGGCTCTTTCCATAATTTGGCTATTGTTGAGAGTGCTGCTATGAACATTGGGGTACAAGTGGCCCTATGCATCAGTACTCCTGTATCCCTTGGGTAAATTCCTAGCAGTGCTATTGCTGGGTCATAGGGTAGGTCTATTTTTAATTTTCTGAGGAACCTCCACACTGCTTTCCAGAGCGGCTGCACCAATTTGCATTCCCACCAACAGTGCAAGAGGGTTCCCGTTTCTCCACATCTAAAGGACTAACTTATGATAAAATTTGAACTTCTCTCACATGTTTCGAGGATCCTGCATGTTCTAGCCATGACTCTCTTGCTGGCTTCACTCAAGTCCTTTCTCTTAACTATTCATTACCTATCCATGCTGGTTTTCTTTGAAATCTGCAAACATAACAGGCCTGAGCCTGCCTCATGGCTCTTTTTTCTATGTGGACCATTCTTTACCCACTCTTTGGATGACCAGAATCTGCACATCCTTCAGCTCACAACTTAAATTTCACTTCCTTGGGGAAGACGTCCTTCACCACTTTGCCCCTTCTTATCTTAATCTCAGGCATTGTGCTTGTGCTTCACATCATTTATCATCAGTCATAAATGTTTCATGTCAGTTGGTTTAGTCTTGCCTGCATCCATGTACTCGTGCTTACCTTTCCAACTAAAATGGGAGCTCCATGAAAGTAAGGTGTGCATCTTCTGTGTATAATATAGCACACAGTAAATATTTGTTGAAATAATAAGTGAAAGCTAGAATTATTAGACCCTTAAGCTGCCTTTAATTGTGTTCAAAAAGAATTCCTCCTCAAAGTTTTCCCCCTGGAAAACACAACTTGTGGAAATTTTTCATGCACATGACAGGAAAAAAAGTATAAATATACAAAATCTCCAAAATAATTCTCTAGAATCAGAATGAGGGAGAGGTAGGCAGAAAGAAAAGGAATCGAGGTAACTTTTTAAAAAAGAAATACTCTGGTAAGTTGGTTCCTTATACTAACTTGCAAAATAATCTATACTCTGTCCTAACATTCTAATTACCACTGTGTATGAAGAGTATACCCCACAGAATCATATCTATCACCTCTTTAAATAAAAGCAGAGTTGGAAACCACAGAAACAACAAGTTAACATGTAGACAGTTGAGGCAATAGCAGAAAATAGACTTTTCCTAACACTGCTATCCTTTTTCTCTGTTCCTTGGGAGAAACACCATAAAAGGAAAATTTATATGTTTGTAGTTTTGTATCAGCCAAGGTTCTCCAGAGAAGTGTGTGTGTGTGTGTGTGTGTGTGTGTGTGTGTTTACTATCAGAATTGACTTACACAATTATGGAGGCTGAGAAATCCCATGATCTGCCCTCTACAAGCCAGAGATCCAGAAAAGCTGCCAGTATAATTCAGTCCAACTCTGAAGATCTGAAAACTGGGGGGCTGATGGCATAAATCCCTGTCTGAGGCTGAAAGCCTGAAAACCAAGAGCATCAACGTCTGAGGGCGGGAGAATATGGATGTCTCACCTCAAGCAGAGAGAGCTAATTTGCCCTTCCTTACCTTTTTGTTTTATTCAGGCTCATAACAGATTGAATGATGTCCATCCACAATGGGGAGGATAATCTTTACTCAGTCTATCAAATCAAATGCTAATCTCTTCTGGAGATAACACAGAAAAAATTGGTTCACGATACCTGGGCATCCCTTAATGCAGTCAAGTTGACACATAAAATTAACCATCACAATGTTCATATCCATTTATCAATAATTTTATAATGAGTTCCTTCTTCAGGCATTTGAAAAGTCATTTTTCCTTAGGTATACTGGGCCTCACTGTCAGGAGTTTGTGAACATTATCTCTGTTGCCAGACTTTCTTCATACTATTTCTGAGTATAAATCATGGTTGATCTTCTCAGTTTCATAAAACTTGGGGAGGGGGTACTGTTTAAATTCACTATCATAAGACTTTTTATTATATTTTTGTGGCTTTGTCTTTTTCATGCTTTTTAAAATTAAGTTGTTTAGTACCATTTTATATCCAACTTGACAGCTCAAGTGAATTACTTTCAAGGAGTTATCAGACTTTTTGAAATGCTCGGACTATATAAGGAGCACTCTTATTTCACACATTTAAAGGGTCATATTCAAGAGGATGAATTATATCCTTTCTGTGTCAAAAGATAATTGGAAAATCTCTTCATTGCCATTTCTGGATCATGTATTCTTTCTTTCTGTGCTAATGAAGAATTCTGAGATATTACTAGCACTACAATTGCTGGTTGATGGCCATTTTACTTCCAAATTCCTTGACACTAATGAATGTTCAGCAGCTCTTCAAAATGATCCTGTTTATTTATAGTTTATCATGAAGTGTTAAATCCTCTCTAACCTGACACCTCTGGGACATACATCAGTGCTCCAGCTGTATTTACTTTCTAAAATGAAATCTAGGATGAGTTACTGATCTGCACAATCCAATGAAATGCCCACATTTACTGAAATTTCACTCACCCCAACTTACAAAAAGTTGGGCCTTCACTACCTAAAGAATGGTCTTTATTTGTATTTATGTATTTATTTATTTATTTATTTATTTATTTATTTAATTTTTGAGAGAGTGAGACAGAGTGTGAGCTGGGGAGGGCCAGAGAGAAGGAGACACAGAATCAGAAGCAAGCTCCAGGCTCTGAGCTGTCAGCACAGAGCCTGACGTGGGGCTCAAACCACGAACCATGAAAACATGACCTGAGCCAAAGTTGGAGGCCCAACCGACTGAGACACCCAGAGGCCCCTAAAGAATGGTCTTTAAATGACACTAAATACTACTGGCTATTGACATTCAAAAGGGGTTCATTCCAATAACATTTACAATTTCTAAATTTGGGAATTTAAATCATTTCAAAGAATGTCCTCTTGAGAAAAATAAAACCTCATTAAGGAATAGATACTGGTCAATTAGCCTTACTCACTAGCTAGATTTTTCTCCATTCTTGTCCTCAAAGACAAGTCACAAAAGTGTGGGAAATGGTTACTTATACATTTACATGTTCCAAAGTAAAATATTTATCATTATTTTTTTTAATTCATTTATTTTGAGAGAAAGAGAGCATTCAAAGCAGGGGAGGGGCAGAGAGAGAGAGAGAGAGAGAGAGAGAGAGAGAATCTCAAACAGGCTTTGCACCACTAGCCCAGAGCCAGATGCGAGGCTCAAACTCCCAAACTGTGAGATCATGACCTGAGCTGAAACTAGGAATAGACCCTTAACAGACTGAGCCACCCAGGGGCCCCAAACCAAAGTAAAATGTTTAAATATGTTTGCTGACTTTTTGATAACAGATAGAATTTTTTAAATATTTGCTTACTCTTTGCACTCACAATTCCAAAGAAGTCAAATGGACTCTAAGGAAAGATTTTACTACAGTAATATTTATTCCCACTTATAATAGTGAAAGATCAGTAACATTGAAAGGACTTGGCTAAATAAATAATAATACACCTATGGAATGGAATACTATGCAGTCATTAAAAAGATACTCTAGAATGGTGTGCAATGGAATGAAAAAAGTATCAGTAACATATTTATTTATTCAGCAAATGTTTACTGAGCACCTAGTATGTTTCTGACACTGCTGGGTGCCAGGACCTCATCAGTGACAGAGACAGATCTAATTGTTTACCTTTGATAAGAAAAAAGTACAATGCAAAATATGAACAACAAGGTATATGTTTGACAAGATTCAATTTTTTTCTTATTTCAGATATATACAGACATCACACTGGCAAACACATTGCTTATCCTCTGATGATAGAACTGCACAACTTAATTTTCTTCCTTTTGCCACACTTGCTAAAATAATGATACTTCATTTTTACTGAAAGAAAACCAATTTTGAAAACAATTCTCTGCAAAGTGTAACAAATCTGCATATCATGGCCACTAGCGTCACATGAGAATACAGAAAGTATAAATGCTAAATAAGCAGATGCACAGATGTCCACAAGTATAATGTGATTAAAAACAAGAAAGGTATTCTCTCCCTTCAGCCAGTTAACTACCTTCACTGAATGCTTATATGCAAAGTATCACAGCAAATACTGCAATCTACTATATGGGGTGATTGTTTCCCTTTTTATAAAATGCTTTGAATATGAAGCAAAATACTATGTGATATTCATGATCATAACTTAAGCTGAAGGGCATAGGCAGACAGTAATTTTAATTATGCTCTTCTAATGATGAATACACTTGCTTTCACCTCATAAAGTATTTGGCCACCAACCAATGTGACTTCAGGGTGAGTTGATTTTGCCTTTACCCAACCTGGATTTTAAGATCTATTAAAGTATCTTGTTAACTAAACCTTCTCCTTTATTGTGAGGTGTTTTTTTTCTTCCTTTAGTAAACCCAAGGTGAATTCAAATGAATAAAATAATGTAAATTAAAGAGCTTGGATGTTTAGTAAAACCTAAGGGAGATTATATTCATTGTGTTGCATAACATTTAGTATAATGAAGACAAGACTTTCTCCCCAGTGCTTACTTTGTGTGTTAAATGCTTTAATCATTTTGAGCATAAGGGCTTTCCTTCATTATTATTGCTATGCTAGGAAGGTCTAAGGTTATGTTTCTTATACAATCAATAATAAGAGAAACTCGTGTTTAGAAAGTGATTTGTATTCAGATGTTTCCAAAGCTCTTTGTACACAATTTTTGATTGCTCCTGTTGTTTATTTATTATAAGCTTCTTTTATCTGACAACTTAAATGAGGTCAAAGCTTTATGAACCCCATTGACTAACTGTATTAGATTCTAAAATATTAGTACTTGATGTGTATGTTGGGATGTGGCAGAGAGGTTGGGAAAATATGGTTATGTATAGTTTAATGTTTGAATTGTTAAATTTTTATTCTTTTTGTTTTCTCGGAAGTATTTATGAAGTTTTCTCTTCAGAAGGGATTTTTTAAAGTTTATTTATTTGTTCTTGAGAGAGAGGGGGGAGGGACAGAGAGAGAAGGAGAGAGAGAGAGAGAGAGAGAGAGAGAGAGAATGAGAGAGAGAATCCCAAGCAGGCTCTGCACTATCTGTGCAGAGTCCAATGTGGGGCTCTAACTCAAGAACTGTGAGATCATGAGCTGAGCCAAAATCAAGAGTCAGATGTTTATCAGACTGAACCACCCAGGTGCTCTTCAGTAGAGATTATTGATGAAAGTTTTTTGTTGTTGTTGTTGTTCTTTTTTTTTAAATTGTTTAGCACTGGGTGTTGTATGTAAGTAATCAATCACAGGAATCTACCCCCAAAACCAAGAGCACATTGTATATACTATATGTTAGCCAACTTGACAATAAATTATACTTAAAAAATTGATTAAATCCACTCTAATTTGGGAGACAAAAAAATTAAATTAAAAAATCCTAAAGTCATACTGAGTTCAGCTTTCATCCTAGTTATGTGATTTTGGGCAAGTTATTTTATCTGGGGCTAGTATTTTCATGGTTAAAAGGGAAGCTAGTATCTATTTCATAGGGTTATTGTTTGAAAAAAATGAGATGTTGCATAGAAAGTGCCTGATGCTTAATAAATGGTAACTATTGGCAGCATCACCTGTTGCTTAGCGTGGGATCATGCTAGAAATAAGAACAGCATCAAACAGTATATATCCACTCCCCAGGATTATATTATTTCATCACTGAATCTGACTTTCTCCCTGAAACTCAAAAAAAAAAAACCACACAAAAACAAACAAAAAAATGGAAGGAAGGAAGGAAGGAAGGAAGGAAGGAAGGAAGGAAGGAAGAAAAGAAAGAAAGAAAGAAAGAAAGAAAGAAAGAAAGAAAGAAAGAAAGAAAATAGTCTCAGGGATGGAATATAAACTTAGTTATCAAAAGAAGGAAAGAAAGAAAGAAAGAAAGAAAGAAAGAAAGAAAGAAAGAAAGAAAGAAAGAAAGAAAAGAAGAGAAAGAAAGAAAGAGAGAGAGAGAGAAAGAAAGAAAGAAAGAAAGAAAGAAAGAAAAGAAGAGAAAGAAAGAAAGAAAGAAAGAAAGAAAGAAAGAAAGAAAGAAAGAGAGAAAGAAAGAAAGAAAGAAAGAAAGAAAGAAAGAAAGAAAGAAAGAAAACAGTCTCAGGGATGGAATATAAACTTAGTTATCAAAAGAAAGAAAGAAAGAAAGAAAGAAAGAAAGAAAGAAAGAAAGAAAGAAAGAAAAGAAGAGAAAGAAAGAGAGAGAGAGAGAGAAAGAAAGAAAGAAAGAAAGAAAGAAAGAAAGAAAGAAAGAAAGAAAGAAAACAGCCTCAGGGAGAGAACATAAACTTAGTTATCCCAGCCTACACTTGTTTCGGAGACAATCAATGATGGGGTAACAAATGATTTCTGGTGACCATTTCTTATGAGACTGAATGCCACCCAATAATTGAAATGGTTGGCAAGAGGGCCCAGCCACCCTGTTCCATCTCCTCAACCACTGTGACTCCCACACGGCCCAAAGACAGAGGATTAGCAAACACAAAACAGAATTTTCTGATATTTCTTCCAGAGATGAATATGTATTACTCTTAAAATGAAAAAAGAAAATAGTTATTAAAAAGTTAAATAGTCATGGGAGTAAAAGTAACACTACAGTGGGGAGGGTCCCACTATGCATTCTCTCTTCCATGCAAAGAATCAAGTAGTCATAATAAATTACAACAATAATGGCCAACTAAGTAGAACATTACTACATGTCAGGTATATTTGCTGTACTCAATTCTTTACCTAGATTATCTTAGTTGACTTTCATCATGACTGCGAGTGAGTGGTTATTATACTCACATTACAGATGGGAAACCCAAATTTGAGAGGTTAAGTAAATACCCAAGTCACAGGGCAAGACATTGCATGAGTTAAGATTTGAAACCAGGCAGTCTCACTGCAGAGCCTCCAAGGGGTCCGTTAGCTGTCTGGACTGAGCCAACACATGAGGGGAAAAGTATTCAAATTCTAAAACTTCCTGGATACCATATCCAAAGCAGCACAACAAACTCCATGCTTTTCCCATCCCATCCATAAGGATAAGGATCCTAATGTAAAGTCCTATTTGAGGATTATCTCAGGACCTGCCATCAGTAGCACCTGCAAATGAAGGATCTGAGTATTTATTACTTCCTCTGGATATCCTTTTAAGTGTTTTTATTACCTTATGTCCTTCATTCCTCACAAAAATATGTGAAATAGGAATTATTATTATTATTATTATTATTCCCATGGAGAAGACTAAGATTTGGAGATTAAGTAATTTACACAAGGTCACATAGATAATGAGTGATGGGATGGAGCTGGGTGGGTCTCAAATTTAATCCACTCATACTAGAGTCCATGCTTCAAAACAGCACATCCTACAAATACAAAGTACCTACAAATATGGAAAATACTTATGAGCAGAGCAAGTGTTTTCATTTTTGTCTCTACAGCTCCTAGATAAGAGCCTGACATTGAGTTGGCGTCTACCATAATTTCAGACAGTTAAAAAACTCTTATTTGGGGCCAGGCACTCAAGGGACTTTATACACACATCAACTTGTTTAATTGTTACAACAATCCTATAAGGAAGACACTATTATTATCTTCATTTTTACATGAAAAAAACTGATAAGTGAATTATAAATGGAAGTAAGGAAGAAAGAAAGGGAGGGAAGGAGAGGTAGGGAGGAAGAAGAAAGAACATAATATTTCAGAAGAAAGAAGTTGCTCCTCTGAACAGATTCCTTCCGTGACTGCTTGGTGAAGCCCAAATATATACCATAGAGAATAACACCTACTGCTTTAGTTTTATCTAGTACAGAGACAGTTAATAGTTTTGTATGATTCAGACTTTACATCCCAGGTGCATTAATAGTCACTGTTCAGATTTAAAATGTCATCCAAGCACAACAGTTTCTGGGCATACAGTCATAGCTGTGCCACTTGGTTTTTGGGTTTTTTGAGCTTGTTTATATGATGTGCTGTGCAATCACACTGCAGGTAATGTTTCAACAAAGCTATCTGCATGTCATTCCTAAAAAAACACCAAAGTTGGCAACCATAATGATGCAAAGGGTAGCATTCTAGAGACAACCGGAAAACAAGGGCCAGGTGAAACCAAGGGGTAGAATACAGCCAGGAAGAAGTTTGGGAGCCTAGCAGGTCAGAGGGACGTGTGAAAAGAGATGTAGGCAGGCAGACTGACTAAAGAGTTTTGCACAGCAGGCTCTGGCTCCCTGATCACAGAGCTGCTGTTCAGTCAGGTCTGCCCTCCCTGGCAGTCTTGGAGAAACCAGAAGGCAAAGTGAGATGTCGGCCACAAGTGTGGGCAGAAACCTAGCTACTAAATTTGGAGTACAAGATCAGGCCATTTGACCTCAGTCATCTAAACTAATGAACCAAGTGGGGCTCCTTAAATTCTAGTTGTCAGATGAGTCCAGAAGCTAGTACGAGGCTGGATTTTGATCTGCTTACTTTGGGTTCAGTCAACTTACTTACATCTTCTTGCTTTTCAGTTGATTCTCACAGGTTTTCCAGCTAATGTATGGCATCATCTGAAAATGATGATCATACTCTCTCCACTTTCCCAATCATTATAACCCCATATTCTCATCTTCTCTGCACTGGGTAGGACTCCGGGAACACTACACGCCCACATTCCCTCATCCAAAACCCTTGGAATCGGACAGGTTTTGGAATTCAGACTCTTTCAAATTTTAAAAAGTGGTAATACTGTTTCCCTTAGTGAGATAGAAGGCAGCACTCCTTATCCAAACATGTGAATATTTCTTCACCATGAATGTGCTACAGATGAATAAAGGCTACATAGCACCTCACATCAGTCCAGGGTAGATTTTGCTGCCAAATGAGTTACATAAAAGATAAAAAAATTTTAAAAACCTCTTGTTTTCAGAGCTTGGAATCTCATAATTGCAGGTAAGAGACTGTGAACATGAAGTAAGAAACAGGGGCTATAATGGAAATCGTTTTTGAGAAGGGACAAAATGGATGAGATGAGATTTTTTTATTTGGGGACAAAATGTATAAGATTTGAGATTGTTTATTTCTGGAGGAGGGAATAAAGTAAAACGAACAGGAGAGAAGACTGAGGCAGTCTCCCCCAAAGAAGCAGAAACATATGGACTCCAGAGCTTACACATTTTGGACAAATAGAGAGTTCTATTGTCTTATCTTTACTTTTCTATTTATTTTATTTTTAAAAATTTCATATTTATGTTAGAGAGAGAGAATTCAAATAGTGGAGAGGAACAGAAGGAAAGAGAAAGATCATCTTAAGCAGGTTCCGCATTCAGCACAGAGCCTGACGTGGGGCTCAATCCCACAACCCTGGGACCATGACCTGAACCAAAGTCATGAGTCAGACGCTCAACTGACTGAGCCAGCCAGGCACCCCATGAGTCCTATCTTTAGATGTACCCCTCAGCTTTTAGTTCTTAGAACCAGAGAACCCTGAAATATATCCAAGTGTAGCTTCCCACACTTGTTTTACTTCCATCCTGGGTATAAGGTCACTAGATCATGCCTTCATCATCTTTGCATTCCTGAAAAACATTTAGCATGTGGCCTATATTTGCAGCTGTTTAATAAATCAACTTCTGTGGGATTAATTTCTTTGGGTATATAAAAGATTTTGAGTAGAAGAAAGAGAAAATATTCTCAGAAAGCAGTAATCTTGGCCATGCCATCCACAGCATAGATCGACAGATTCCATAACAGCATTAGCTAAAGATGTCTGAAGAGTCATGGCGAACTCAGAAGAATCTGGGAAAGATGGCCCATGCTTCAGTTACTCAGCCTAACTGCAGGAAGTGAACAAACACTTGACCTCAATGATTTATGAGGTCATTTCTGGGGAGGAAATGCTCCTTGAGCAAGCAGAGTTTCTCATAAAATAGTTCCAGGTCCTCTGGATTCCACCTTTAAACACCATTGTAAAAATTCCTCTGTGCAACCTGTTCAGCAAAAAATGCCTTAACAACTCCCTGCCCATTATTCTCCTTCATGCTCCTCTCTCCAGTTCAACAATAGACTCATGATCACCCCCTTCTCCTCCTTCTTTCAACTTGCCAATCCTCAATCCTGCTCAGCTTCCACTCACCAGTATCTTATATTTGTACAGGAACTTCTCTTCTGAGCAACTGTCTGCTGGGTATACACATCTGTCTTATTAATCCTCAAGTTTGACAGGTACAAAATCAAGCTCATCACATTACCACAATCCCACTTCTCTTCTTGACTTTCAAATGTTTATAAACTACATCACCATTTTCCCACTGACAAACTAAAGGATTTTAGTAGCTCCAGAGTAAAAAGATTCTAAATTCCTCTTCACTGTCATTTTGGTTTTTCTCCCAGTCTCCTACTCAAACTATTTCAATAGTTTCCATACAGATCTCCTTTCCTCCAATTCATCCATCACATCAATAGCAATTTTAATCAGTTAGGAATTGTATTTACTTGTGAGCAATAAGCTAAAAAACAGTGGCTTAAACAAGATTGTGGTATATTCTTCTTTCTCTTTGATTTAGGTTCCTTCTAGCTTTGTGCTCCACCTTCTTTAGGGAGTACCTCTTCTCAGATCTTCAAGATGGCTTCCAGAATTGAAACCATCTTGCTTACTCTCAGGAAAGAAGAAGAAATAACCAAGGAAAAAAGGACATGCCATCTGAGTCAGCCTCCTTCTTAAGGAGCTTTCCTGGAAAACCCTGAAATAACTTCTGCTTAGAATGTATTCTCATAGTCATTCTATAAGGGAGATTGGAAAATGCAGCTTTTAGCTGGGATTTGTCATTTCCCCTAAAATTGAGATACAGGTAGCAAGAAAGGTGAGAAGAATGTTGAGTAGGCAAAATCAGACTGCCGGTCTAGTATTTCTAAAGACTGTGATAAAAAAAGAAAAAAATTCAATATGGCCTCATTGCCTTCCAAGTTAAATCTAAACTTGTAGCAAAATGTTCAAGCGCTTTCATGACCATCCATATTCACCCCAACCAATCTCACCTGCTCTTTCTTCTATTTGAGTAGTTATATTTTAATGTACACATGAATCACCTGGGGATCTTGTTAAACCACAGACTCTATTTTAATAGGTCTGGGATGGGGTCCGAGGTTCTGCATTTCTAACAAGTTCCCAGATGATGCTGATGCTACCAGTCCCTGGAGCGGCAATTCTAGAGCAGTGATTCTCATATACGGGTCATATTGTCCCCAGGAGACATTTGGCAATGTCTGAGACATTGTTTGCCACAACATGGAGGGATAGGATTGGGGGGGGGGGTACTACTGGTATCTAATGAGTAGAGGCCAGAGATGATGCTAAATATCCTGTAATACACAGGATAGCCCACTGCATCAAAGAATTATCTGATCTGAACTGTCAATACCACTGAGGTTAAAAAACCCTATTCAAGAAATAGCCTTTGCCCCAGAAAGATGAGATCATATGTCATTCCAATAGGTCCTGAATTTTCCTATCTTTATCACTATGTTTCCTCCAACCAGTTCTTATCTTCCCTACAGTCAATTCTATCAACTGATTTCTCAGCCATGTGTCAAGCCCTGTTAATGCACCACCTGCTTCATGAATGCATCCTAGCTCCTCTCTCCCTCCTCTGAATTGCTTTCATGCACTTTCTATGGACTGAATGGTTGTATCCCTCAAAATTCATGTATTAAAACCTAATATTCAATGCAATGGTATTTGGAGGTGGGGTGTTTAAGAGGTGATTAAGACATGAGGGTAGAACTGTATTGAGGGTAGAACTGTATTAAATGGGTAAGTGCCCTTATAAAAGAGACCTGATGGTGCCCTCAATCCCTTTCCCTCATGAGGACACATCCAGAAGACAACTGTCTATGAACCAAGAAACAGTTGCTCATCAAACAACACATCTGCTAATGCCTTGACCTTGGACTTCTGAGTCTCCAGAACTATAAGAAATAATTTTCTTCTGTTTATAAGCCACCAAGTCTATGGTATTTTGTTACACCAGCCCTAAGGATTAAGGTAGCATTTCTTTGTCACATAAACTCTACCTCCATTTATGTTACTTAATCTTCTCACTAGAAATAGATTATAAATTGTTTAAGTTGGATGCTATTCTTTTGTAACCTTGGTAAACCTCCATGGTAGCTAACATGGTACCCTACACACAGTTAAATGGGCTCTTTCCTTTTTAAATTAAAAAAAAGAGTTTATTTATTTATTTTGAGAGAGAGAGAGAGATTGGGAGAGACAGAAAATGCAGACAAGCAGGGGAGGGGCAGAGAGAGAGACAGAATCCCAAGCAGGCTCCATGCCATCAGCACAGAGCCCAATGTGGGGCTCAAACCCATGAACTGTGAGCTCATGACCTGAGCCGAAATCAAGATTGGGAGCTTAACCAACTGTGCCACCCAGGCACCCATGGCTCTCTTTTATTTTTATAGCATACATAAATATTTAAAATAATTGTTAAAAACAAGAATTTATGTATAATTATATATATAATAATAATCATATATATCATTATATATGTACATATATATGTGTGTGTGTGTGTGTGTGTGTATATATATATATATATATATATATATATATATATAATACACATTAGGCCTTTAAGAAGTTTCCCTAGTATGGTTAACTCACGATGGCTCTATTTTTCTTAGTCTCTTCCTTATGCCAACCACCAATGCAAATTTTAATACCTTCTGGTCCTCATAAAATCCAAACGCGATTCCCACAGATAGTTTTAAAAGGTGGAAAAAAAGAAAGTTTAAACCCCGCGTTTAGGACCACTGCATGGTTTCCATTAAGCCTTCCCTGATTCTTTCAGGCCAGGGTTCATGGACCAGTGCCTATTTACCTGGTTGGCTGAGATTCAAATGAGTAATAGACCCTCTGAGCCATCAGTACCCCTCCTAATGCATTTTTCATTAAGTTGAACTCCCACCTGGGTCCTCTTTCTGAGGTTCAGGCAGAGGTAAGAGAGGTACATGGTGCTTGTTTACTAGCATTTAAACAAGATTGCTCTTTTCTCACAAACGATAACAATTTTGTGCCTAAGATGATTTCTGGGAAGGTGGAAACATTGTGTTTATTGGGCCATCTGTTAAGAGAGTACTGATTCATTAGAACAGACTTACAACCGATTCACATTTCAGAACTTTAATAAAATATTTTAAGCAAAGGTCAGATGGATAGCCTGCTTTCCATAAAAGATACCCAAACACGCACACATATACACACATACGTATCACACACCTTTCAACAGTATCACCTGCTATTTTATTTCAAGCCATAGCACCTGTGCACATGCTGGAATCAGGGCTAACTGGGTCATCTTCACTGAAATCAGAGTTCTGTCTGGTAAGGGACTTTTCTTCACTCTGCTGTGCCCCTGCCAGCACCCCACCAGTATGAAGCCTTCTGCCACTGGAGATATGACATGTCATGTGCACCGTGCAAACAAAGACATTAGCTCACACTAACAGCATCCTGACCGGGCTTTCCAGACACCGGAAATTCTGTTCCCTCCACTGGGCCCACAGGGTCTAGGACCTCTTTCTTATTATGATGATTTTAGAAATACTGTTACCATTTTTCTTCATGTTATATGGATTACACATTCTGATGCACAAATCAAAATCATGCTAGGATAAATGCATATTTAGTTCAAGGAGCATAATATTACAAATTGTGTCTTCCCAAAAGTAAAGACCTAAGATTATACTTACATCCCACCTCATAGTGCGACCATGAATAGGCTGTTTTCAGGCCAGATATTCTGATTATCACAAAAACTGCTTCATCAGAAGTAGCGGGAAATATAGCATATCATTCATACAAAAACTGGCCATTCTAGAAGATGAATTAAAATACCATTGTGCTCAAGGATTCCTTCTTTTAGGGCGCTATAGACAATCTTCTGATTCAGTCTGTTTATAATCTAGCCCTATGAGACCCCAAACCATCAGTTTCCAATCACCAGTCCTGGCCAAATTCATGGCCATCACAATATCATTTATCCAGATTCCTAAACCACCTACCCTGAGGCTGAACCGCTTACCTCCTTGCTTCGTAACCCTGTGAACAGTAAGTTTTCCTTGTTTCCCAGTGTCTACACTTGATCTGTGTATGTAGGTAAGTAGTGAAGTAAACAGATAGAAAAGCAGGTTATTCAAAGATAGCCTTTAAAACTCACCAAAATACCTGAATCCTGCCTCTTACCATCTGTCCTTCTTGAAACCTCGTTCCTTCCTTCAAGCCAGTGATCTTAACCTTGCCAAGAAGACAGCCGCTATAAGGGTTCCTCTTTGTGCCACATACAGGATAGTAAGATGGAATTCTTCTCTAACTTCCCTGACAAGAGAAGAAATGGCTACTGTGTTCCAGGTGGCTTGGGATGGGTGGGAACAGTAAAACAGAGGGGAAGTCCTGAGCGGAAGCAGAAGCCCATCACTTGAGGAGTGAAGCAAGGTAAGGAGAGTCTATCCTGTCTGCGCCTCAGAGAAAGGGCTGAGGCAACCTTGCAATGAGCTGATTTCCTTTGTGTTTTCTGGACATTGACAAATTAATTAAACAAGGAGGGCATTAGCCTGAGGTGGCCCTAATGCCATGGCAGCCTGCATAAACAAAGCAAAATCCAAAGCTATAAATACCTCAAGGTTATGAAATCAAAACACTAAGGACAACCAATCACAAACAACCAGCTAGATTTTAAGCTACAGTTGGTCAATAACTTTCTTCTTTTGCTTCCACCTTTTCTTTACAAAAGCCTCTCTCAGAGCTGCTGTCTATGGAGTGTTTCTGACAACTTTTGGTTGATGCTGCCCCATTCAAACTGATTTTTGCTCAAATAAACTTAAAAATTTTTTAATATGCCTCAGTTTATCTTTTAACAGCATAAAGAGGCCAACCAAGACAAAGGCCATGTTAAAAGGCTGTTAAATAGCTCTAGCCTGTCTAAACTGGCCTTTAGACAGTTATATCAGTGGAGACAGCAGAGGATTTATTTCTTGGATTTTTTTAATTAAAACAAAACAAAACTATAAATACATGAGGAATCTGGCTTCACCCTCAAGGACCTCCCTGGTCTCCCTCCTTTACTTTCTCTCATTTGTTATGGGATAGACATTCAAGTGAAGGTGACAACCCTAATGAGGAACAGGGTGAGGATCACACAAGCAAATGGAAATGTCACATTCAGCCAGACCTTGGAGAAAAATGTAATTGCTGTTTCTTACAGGAGGACATCAGACAGGAAATGGCAGTTCTCTGAGATAAGCCACAAATCTCCCCTATCTTAGGATCTCTGTGAATACTCGTGATGTGTCCCAGAGAGTGGTAGGATGTCTATAAGATTAAAGGAGGAATAAATGGAGAAGGAAGGTGGCGGAGTCCTGTGTGGGAAGGAGGGATGGCTGTTATCTACATGGAATCATGATAATATCAGAGTGTCACTCACATCCATATGTGGACAATGGAAAAATCATGGCATTCTCCTATGGTTACGATCTTAGCATGTGCTTTCATAAAGTTTTTCCCTTGTCCTAAAGTAGAATGATTTACACCACCGGGATGAAACCTGACACTATAGATAAAATGATATACAGTGGGTACTGTTGTGAAATGGTCTGCTATGTCTTAGGGTTTAAAACTGATTGCTCTGATTTTCATGCTTTCTGCTTCTCTTAGTTTAAAATAGTTACAGTGCTAGGCTGCAGGTGTTTGCTCTTATGACACTTCAAAATCTATAAATGTTTCTTGAATTTGAAGAAAAATAAATCCCACAGAATGCCTAATCTGTAAAATGAGAATTGAAAAAAATTATAATTTGAGGTAGAGTCCATTAAAGAGAGACTTCTTTTGTTTTATTTCTTCCTCTCTTCCTCCCTCCCTTCCTTCCTTCTCTTCTTCCTTTCCTCCATCTTTCTCTTCTTTCTTTCTTACTTATATATTAGTTGGAGAATAACTGTTTGTGGATTGGAGTTATGCCCTGTATTGGGAAAGTCATGAGGATGAACCCTCTGGGAACACAAATGAACAGCAAATTCTTATTCTTTTGTATTTAGAGAAAACTGAACATACCTGCCATGGACTGGGATGTAAGGGTGAATCATTTTGTCTTTTGCCAGACTATTCCCTAGAAAAAGTAGAGATGTTTTCTTTAAATGTGGAGTAGACTGTGACTCTGACAGGAGATCTAGTGCTGGATAACTAAAACTATAGCACATGGACCACTGAACATTAGGGTTGTGTTAGCTAGACCACTGTGGTAAGCCTTGCCCGTACTTTGAGAAAACTTACAGGAGGCAGCTTTGTTCAGCTTGGACCTTACAGAAGAGTTGAGCTTCAAAAAAAAAAAAAAAGGTATAGAACAACCCCAAGGTGACCTAAAGGGTCCTCATATTCCTCTGGATGAAACAAGATGTAGGCATATAAGACAAACAGCAGGCAGAGAGGTTACAGAACATATAGGTATTCCTTGGGGAATCCCCAGAAATTACTTAGTGAGAAAGCATCAAGAATAAATTCACTCTCTGGCACATATTTGCATGTGGGGAAATCACTGTTCAATCATTTTTAAAAGTGACCTGAATTTGCACACATAAGCACTGGAGTGAAACATGGTGATTACAGCTTATTTCTACTCATTCTTACCTAAGCCTTTTTCTTCTTAATTGACAGATTCTGTATTGAAAAGTATACACATCTTGAGTGTAAAATTTCTCAAATATGTACACATCCATATAACCATTACCTAGATTAAGATATAGGCTATTTCTGGCCAATTCTCCTTTATGTCCCAAAGGTAACCACTATATCAACTTCCATCACTACTGAGTAGCTCTGCCTGGTATTGAATTTCATATAAATCAAATCATACAATATGTATTTTTTTGTGTCTGGCTCTTCTTGCTCCACAGTATGTCTATGAGATTCATTAGGTTATTGTGTTCTTTTTATTGCTATGAGACATTGCATTGTTTGAGGATATCAAAATGCATTTATCTACTCTAACGCTGATGGAAATTTGAATTGTTTTCATTTGGGGGGTATTATAGATAATAGTACTATTCTTGTACATGTAGTTTGATGGATATTAACACTCAACTTCTATTGGGTATATGCTCAGGACTGATGCTAAGGGTTGGAAGTAATGGACACGTTTAGCTTTCTTGAGACAGTTTTACAAAGTTGACTTAACAATTTACACACCCCCCTGGATGACTGTCAATACTTGCCAGTTCTCATTGTAGCCATTCTGCTTGGTATGTGCTAGTTTCAGATGGTATATATAAATTGAATTTGTTTGAATTTATGATATTGATCATCTTTTGGCAATGCTTCATTTAAACATCCTTTTTTGTGAAGTTACTGTTGAAGTTTTTTGCTCATTTTTCTTATTGATTTGTTAGAGGTGATGTAGGATGGATGGATAGATAGGTAGATATTGGGAAATGACATTTAACAATAGATATATCTAACACTATGTATTACTAATGTCTTCTAGTATTTGACTTGCCTTGTCACTCTCTGTGTTTCAATTAACCAAAATGCTTAATTAATGAAGTCCAATTTATCAATATATTCTATTGTGAATAGGATATTTTGTAAATTTAGATACTTTTATTTAAGTTCAGGATATACACGCAAAAAACCACTGATATTTCTAATGGGTATTATTGAACCTATAAGTCAATTTAGGAAAACTTGCCATCTTTACAACATCGAATCTTCATGAAACAGGGCAAGTTCTTCCTTTTAATCAGATCATCTTAATTCCTCTTCTCAATGTAGTTTGCAATAGAGATGTCTTGTGTCTCTTTCCTTAGACCTAAGTTCTAAATATTTTGGCATTTTTATTAGATTTATTCCTAAATACTAAACATTCTTGCTATTTTTAATTGTTTGATGCTAGGTTATAAAAATAAAATTGATTTTTGTATATTGATGTTGTATCCAGCAATCTTGCTAAATTCACTTAATAGTTCTATTAATTTGCAGAGTCTTTTGAATTTATATGTTCTGCATTTTGTATGTAATGATGTCATCTGCCAATAATGATGGTGTTGTTCTTTCTTCCCAATTTTTACACATCTTATTATTCTTTATAGCCTTGTTGCATTAGATGGGATCCCTAATACATTGTTCAACAGAACTAGAGACAATGGACATCCTTGTCTTGCTCCTGAACTAAGAGGCAAGCAATCAATATTTTACCATTTAACACTGACTTATATAAATACATGTTATCAGACTTAGAATGTTATTTTTTATTTATAGGTTAATAAACTTTTTAAAAATAATAAATGTTAAACTAAAATAATGCTTTTTCTGCATAAATTGAGACAATCATATAGTGTGTTTTTCATTTTTGTACTAATGTGGAAAATTACATTGACTGATGTGTAACACTTAAATCAACTTTATGAAACATTGACATTTATGGAACAAGCCCCACTAGATCATGGCATAATTTTCTACTAATATATCATTGGAATTCATTTGTTAATGTCTTTTAGTATTATTTGTATGTGTCTATATTTGTAAAAGAAATTATCCAGTAATTTTCCATTTGTAATGTCATCATCAGGTTTTTATTACAATGTTACATGGGACACACAAAATTAGTTGTGAAGTACTTCCTTTTCTACTTTTCTGAAAGAAGTTTTGCATAACTGGTACTCTTCCTTTTTCAAATATTTAAAAGCATTCACCAGTGAAAGTACCTGGGCATGGAGTTTTTATTGTTGTTCTTCATGCTGTTTCTTTCACAAAAAATTTTTTAAGCTAGAGATTTGTTATTTTAAAAACAAAAATAGAAAAATTCCATTTCTAACCCAGTGTTTGCATTACTAGGTATTTATCCAAGGATACAAAATAGTGATTCGAAGGGGCACATGCACCACAATGTTTACAGCAGTTTGTTTATATATAACGGAATGTTTATAGCAGCACTATCCACAATAGCCAAAATATGGAAAGACCCCACACATCCATCAACTGATGAATGGATAAAGAAGATGTGGTCTATATACACAATGGAATATTATTCAGCCATCAAAAAGAATTAAATTTTGCCATTTGCAACAGTGTAGATGCAGCTAGAATGTATTATGCTAAGCAAAATAAGTCAATCAGAGAAAGACAAATACCATATGATTTCACTCATATGTGGAATTTAAGAAATAAAACAGATGAACATATGGGGGGAGGGAAACAAACCACAAGAGACTCTTAACAATACAGAACAAAGGGAGGGGTAATGGAGGAAGGTGGGTGGGAGATGGGCTAGACGGATGATGGAGGGCACTTGTGATGAGCACCAGGTGTTGTATGTAGTGGTGAATCACTGAATTCTACTCATGAAACCAATACTGCACTCTATGGTGACTAACTAAAATTTAAATACATTTTAAAAAATTCCATTTCTGGTAACTGTCATATAAGTTCCTATCAGACTGACCCTCTTATAGATAACAATTTTAACCTCTGGAGAAAATACAACAAAAACACAATTACTTAAAAGTATTAGAGACAGAACGAAAGCAGCATATTTAAGAGGAAAGTTGATATTTAGAAGATGGGAATAATATATGGTATTTACTACTTTTTTTACAGCAAAAATGCAGAGGAGGCTACAATTGGCACTCCAGGTGGTGGCCAAACTCCAATAAAAAACTAGCAGAAGGAAGGAAATAATGAAGATTAGAACAGAAATAAATGATATAGAAACTAAAAAAAAAAAAACAAAAACAAAAAAACAAACAAAAAACCCCACAATATAACAGAACAATGACACTCGGAGCTGGTTCTTTGAAAAAAAGCAATAAAATTGATAAACCTTTAGCCAGACTTATCAAGGAAAAAAGAGAGGACACGAATAAAATTACAAATGAGAGAGGTGAAATAGCAACTGACACCACAGAAAATAAAAACAACCATAAGAGAATATTATGAAAAACTATTTGCCAACATATTGGACAATCTAGAAGAAAGAGATAAATTCCTAGAAACATATAAACTACTGAAACTGAAACAGGAAGAATTAGAAAATTTGAACAGACTGATAACCAGAAAAGAAACTGAGTCAGTAATCAAAGAACTCCCAACAAATAAAAGTCCAGGACCAGATGGCTTTATAGACAAATTCTACCAAACTTTTAAAGAATAATTAATACCTATTCTTAAACTATTCCAAAAAGTAGGAAAGGAAAGAAAAGTTCCAAATTCATTCTATGAGGTCAGCATTACATGGATAGCAAAATCAGATAAAGACACCACACACACACACACACACACACACACGCAAAAACCAAACAAAAAAACCAAAAAACTATTTACCATTATCTTTATGAACATAGATGCAAAAATACTCAAATTATTAGCAAACTGAATCCAACAACACATTAAAAATAATTCACCACAATCAAGTGGTATTTATTCCTGGGATACAGGGTGGCTCAATATTCACAAATTAATCAGTGTGATACATCACATAAATAAAGAATAAGAACCATATGATCAATCCAATATATGCAAAAAAGCATTTGACAAAGTACAACATCTACACGTGATAAAAACCCTCAACCACCAGGTTTAGAGGGAACACACCTCAACATAATAAACGTCATATATAAAAAACCCACAGCTAACATTACCCTCAATGGGGAAAAACTGAGAGCTTTTCCCCCAAGGTCAGAAACAAGACAGGGATGTCCACTCTCACCACTTTTATCCAACCTAGTACTGGAAATCCTAGCCACAACAATCACACAACAAAAGGAAATAAAAGGCATTGGTAAAGAAGAAGCAAAACATTAGCTATTCATAGATGACATAATACTCTCTATAAAAACCCAAAAGACTCCATCAAAACAACTGCTAGAACTAATAAATGAATTCAGTAAAGTGCAGGATACAAAATCAATGTGCAGAAATCTGTTGCATTTCTATATACTAATCATGAAGTAGCAGAAAGAGAAATTAAGAAAACAATCCCATTTGCAATTGCACCCAAAATAATAAGATACCTAGGAATAAACCTAACCAAAGAGGTGAAAGTCCTGTACTCTGAAAATTATAAAACACTGATGAAAGAATTGAAGATGGCATAAATAAATGGAAAGACATTCCATGCTCATGGAGTGGAAGAATAAATATTGGTATAATGTCCATATGACCCAAAGCAATCTACACATTTAATTCAATCCCTATCAAAATACCAACAGCATTTTTCACAGAACTAGAATAAACAATCTTAAAGTCTGTATGGAAACAAAAAAGACCCCAAATAGCCAAAGCAAACTTGAAAAAAAAAAAAAGCAATGCTGTAGGCATCACAATTCTGAACTTCAAGTTGTATTACAAAGCCGTAGTCATCAAAACAGAATGGAACTAACACAAAAATAGAGACATAGATACATGGAACAGAATAAAAAATCCAGAAATAAACTCACAATTATATGGTCAATTAATCTTTGAGAAAAGCAGGGAAGAATATGCAATGGGAAGAAGGCAGTATCTTCAACAAATAGTATTGGGAAAACTGGACAGCAATATGCAAAAGAATGAAACTGGACTATTTTTTATACCATACACAAAAATAAATTCAAAGTGGATTAAAGACCTAAATATGAGACCTGAAACCATAAAAATTCTAGAGGAGAATACAGGCAGTAACCTCTTTGACATTGGCCATAGCAACTGTTTTCTAGATAGGTCTCCTGAGGCATGGGAAACAAGGTAACAATAAACCATCAGGACTACATAAAAATTAAAAGCTTCTGCACAGTGAAGAAAACAATCAACAAAACTAAAAAGCAACCTATGGAATGGGAGACGATATTTGCAAATGACATATCCAATAAAGCGTTAGTATCCTACATAAATAAAGAAATTATAAAACTCAACACCCAAAAAACAAATATTCTAATTAAAAATGGGCAGAGAGACATTTCTCCAAAGAAGACATAAATATTGCCAACAAACACATGAAAAGATGCCAATCATCACTTATTATCAGGGAAATGCAAATCAAAATTACAATAGGATATCACCACGCACCTGTCAGAATGGTTAAAATCAACAACACAACAGGTGTTGGTGAAAATGTGGAGAAAAAGGAACCCTTGTGCACTATTAGTGGGAATGCAAACTGGTGCAGCCACTGGGGAAAACAGCGTGGAGGTTCCTCAAAAAGTTAAAAATAGGGGCACCTGGTTGGCTGTTGGTTAAGCATCTGACTTAGGCTTAGGGCATAATCTCATGGTTCATGAGTTCAAGCCCATGTCAGGTTCCATGCTGACAGTGCAGAGCCTGCTTGGGATTCTCTCTCTCTTTCTCTCTGTCCCTTCCCTGCTTGTGCTCTCTCTCTCTCTCTCAAAATAAATAAAAACTTAAAAAAAAATAGAACTACCTTTTATCCAGCAATCGCATATTTACCCAAGGAATACAAGAACACTAATTCAAAGAGATACAAGCACCCCTATGTTTATAGCAGTATTGTTTACAATAGCCAAGATATGGAAGCAGTGCAAGTATCCATCAATTGATGAGAGGATAAAGAAAAAAATGGTATATATACACAATGAAATATTATTTACCTATAAAAAGGAATGAAATCTTGTCATTTGCAACAATGGGGATGGAGTTACAGAGTATAATGCTTACCAAAATAAATCAGTCAGAGGAAGACAAATACCATATGATTTCATTCATATATGGAATTTAAGAAACAAAACAAACAAGCAAAAAGAAAAAAAAAATAAGAGAGAGAGAAATCAAGAAACAGTCTCTTAATTATAGACAGCAAACTGATGGTTACCTGAGGGATGGGTTAAATAGGTGATGGGGATTAAAGAGTGCACTTGTGATGAGCACAGGGTGATGTATGAAATTACGGAAATCACCTGAAACTAATATAACACCTTATGTTAACTAACTGGAATTATAATAATAACTTCTCTTGTCTAAAGACTCAGAGAACAGAATTCCTTGCTGGAAAATTCTAGAAAGGTCGATTCAAAAAAAGGGAGTCCTAAATTCTGGGTATATCCAAATATCTGGCTGAACCATAAAAAAAAGCATATATAGAGAAGACTCAATGAAAACCAGATGAAGATAAAAGAACTTAACTGAGACTTAAGCTGTTGTCAAAGACACAGTATTCCAGTTTGAATCCAGCGAAGTTTAATGTCTAATTAAAAAAAAGCACTCTTCAGAAGTATGTAAATGAATCTTGGGGCTCCTGGGTGGCTCGGTTAGCATCCAACTTCAGCTCAGGTCATGATCTCGCCCCACATTGGGCTCTGTGCTGACAGCTTGGAGCCTGGAGCCTCCTTCAGATTCTGTATCTCCTTCTCTCTCTGCCCCCACTCCCCCACTCTCTGTCTCTCTGTCTCTCTGTCTCTCTGTCTCTCTCTCTCTCTCTCTCTCAAAAATAAACAAACATTAAAAAAATTTAAAGTATATTAACTGAATCTAAAATGCCCACTACATAACATTCATAATGTGCAGTGTACAACCCTAAGTCACTTAACATACGAAGAACCAAGAAAATATGACCCATTCTCAAAAGAAAAGATATTCAACAGAAATAAACCCTAAGATGATCCAGAAGTTGTATTTGGCAGATAACTATATTAAAGCAGCTATGAGAAGTATGCATAATGACATAAAGAAAAATAAGCTCAAGAAAGAAATAAGAATTATAAAAAATGAATCAAGTGAAAATTCTAGAACTGAAAACATAATATATAAAATTTTGAAAATGCACTGGATTGACTTGTTCATATATTTGAGATGACAGAGAGAAATCTCAGTTAAATTGATAATAAAGATGTAGCAATGATCCAATCTGAAAAATAAAGAACTAGGTTTTTAAAATGAATAGACATATATAATATAAATGATTTATATATATTTATTATATATTAATTATATAATATAAAATGATCTAACATATATGTTTAAATAGAGTCCCAGAACACGAAAGAAAGATGGGACAGAAAACCCATATAAAAATAAATGGATGGAAGAAAGATACATGCAAAGTGTATTAGTTTATTTGCTTTTTAAATTTCTGCATAGCAAATTACCACAATCTTAGCAGCTTAAAACCATGCACGTTTCCTATCTCATGGTTTCTTTAAATCATAAGTCCAGGCAGGCTCAACTGGATTCTTTGTTCAGGGTCTCACAAGGCCAAAATCAAGTTATCCAGGCTAGGCTCTAATTTGGAGGCTCCAAGGGGAATCTGTGATCAAGCTTATGCAGGTGGTTGGCCACATTCGGTTTTTTGCAACTGTATGACAGAGGTCCCATATTCCTTCTGGTTGTCAACTGGAGGTCACTTTCAGCAACATGAGGCCTCCCTCAGATCCTTCCATGTGATTCTCTTCATCTCAGCAATGGAGAAACCTCTTCACGTCAAAACCCCCTTATACTCCCAATCTCTCTGATTTCTGTGATCAGCCAGAGAAAGTTGTCTGCATCAATCAGCTCATGTTATTATATCAGGCCCACTCCAATAATCTCCTTTTTTCTATATAATATATCATATTCATGGGAATTATATCTCATCATATTCACAATCCTAAGGACCAGGACAATAAATCTTAGGAGACCATCTTGGGAATCTCTCTGACACAAAGTAAGTATAAGAAGGCTGGGTGATTGTATCAAAATCTGATACAGTAGATTGTAGAGACAAAAAGATAAGTTTAATAATGATAATAGAGTAAATTTAAAAAAAAGAAATAATAATTGTAAATGAATGTATACCCAATAACAGAGCTTCAAAACATATGAAGAAAAAATTGACAGAATTAAGGGGGAGAAATAGGCAAGACCAAAAGCATAGCTGGCAATTTTAATGCCCCTCTCTCATAAAACAATAAAATAATTTGAAAAAATTCACTAAGATATAGAAAACTCAACAACACCTGGGCACCTGGGTGGCTCAGTTGGTTGAGTGTCTGACTCCTGATTTCAGCTCAGGTCATGATCCCAAAGTCATGGGATTGAGCCCTACTTTGGGCTCTGCACTGAGCATGAAGCCTGCTTAAAATTCTCTCCCTCCCTCTCTGCCCCTCTCCCCCACTCATGCTCTCTCTCTTTTAAAATAGTTAGTAAATAAATAAATACATAAATAAATAACTGAACAACACCATTAACAGCTGGACCTAATGGATGCTTAGAGAGTACCACTCCTAATAACATCAAAATACACATAATTTTATTTTTTTAATGTTTATTCATTTTTGAGAGAGAGAGACAGAGAGTGCCAGTGAGGGAGAGGCAGACAAAAAAGGGATACAGGATCCAAAGTGGGTTCTCTGCTGACAGCAGTCAGTCCAATTCAGGGCTCAAACTCAAGAACTATGAAACTATGAAGTGAGCTGAAGTCAGATGCTTAACCAACTGAGCCACCAGGAACCCCAAATTACACATAATTTTAAAGGGTACAGAGTATATTAACCAAGCTAGACAATATGTTAGGCCATAAAACAAGTTCAAATTTAAGCAGATTATAATCATATATTCATATTTCTCATGACAAGAGAATTAAAGTAAAAATAAAAAGGAAGATACATCACATTAACAAGATAAAGGATAAAAACCATATAACCATCTCAATAAATGCACATAAAGCATTTAACAAAGTACAAGAAACATCCATTTATGATAGAAACTCTCAACAAAGTAACTTTAGAGGGAACATATATCAATATAGTAAAGGCCATATATGAAAATCCACAGCTAACATCATATCAATGGTGAAAAGCTGAGAGCTTTTCCTTTGAGATCAAGAACAAGACAGGATGTCCACTATCACCACTTTTATTCAACATAGTACTAGAAATCCTAGCCATAGAAATTAGACAAGAAAATGGAATAAAAGCCATTCAAATTGGTAAAGAAGAAATAAAATTTTCACTATTTGTAGATAACATGATACTATATAGAGAAAACCCTAAAGAACTCCACCAAAAAACTACTAGAATTGATAAATGAATTTGGTCAAGTCACAGGATAGAAAATTAATATACAGAAATCTGTTTCTAATACTTCTAATATTTCACTAACAATGAAGTAACAGAAAAAAATTAAGAAAACAATCTCCTTCTCAAAAAAATCCATGACCTGTACACTTATGATGAGTGAATTTTGTAGTATGTCAATTCTACTTCAATAAAGCTTTGTGTACCATAAAATATTCCATTTACAACTGCACCAAAAAGATAAACTTAACCAAAAAGGTGAAACACCTGTACTCTGAAAACTATAAAACACTGATGGAAGGAATTGAAGATCACACAAACAAATAGAAAGAAATTCTATGCTTGTTAAAATGACCATGCTACTTCAAAGCAATTTACAGCTTCAATGCAATCCCTATCAAAATACCAACATTATTTTTCACAGAACTTGTGCAAATAATCCTAAAATTTGTATGGAATCACAAAAGATTCTGAACAGCCAAAGCTATCTTGAAAAAGAAGAACAAAACTGGAGGTATCACAAACCCAGATGTCAAGATAAACTACAAATCTCTAGAAATCAAAACAGTATGGTACTGGCACAAAAACAGACACACACATCAACAGAACAGAATAGAGAGCCCTTAAATAAACCCATGATTATATGGTCAATTAATCTACTTCAAAGGAAGCAAGAATATACAATGGGGAAAGGCAGTATCTCCAACAAATGGTGCTGGGAAAACTGGACAGCTACATGCAAAAGAATAAAAGTAGACCATCCACAAAAACAAACTCAAATGGATTAAAGACCTAACTATGATACCTGAAACCATGTAATTCCTAAAAGAAAACATAGGTAGTAATTTCTTTGACATCAGCCATACACTCTTTTTTTCTGGTTATGTTTCCTCAGGCAAGGGAAACAAAAGCAAAATTAAACTACAGGGATTATACCAAAATAAAAAGCTTTTGCATACTGAAGGAAAGCATCAACAAAACAAAAAGCAACCTGTTGAATGGGAGAAGTCATTTGCAAATGATATATCTGATAAGGGGTTAATATCCAAAATATATAAAGAACTTACATAACACCAAAACAACAACACAAACCCACAAATAATCTGATTACAAATAGGTGGAGAACTTGAATAAACATTTTTCCAAAGAAGACATAGAGATGACCAACAGACATATGTAAAGATGTTCCACATCAGTAATCATCAGGGAAATGCAAATTAAAATCACGATAGATATCACTTTATACCTGCCAACATGGCTAACATCAAAAACACAAAACATAACAAGTGTTGACGAGGATGTGAAAAAAAAAAAAAGGAACCCTCATGCACTATTTGGTGGAAATGTAGATTCACGCAGGCACTGTGGAAAACAATATGAAGTTTCCTCAAAAAATTAAAAATAAAATTACCATAACATCCCATAATCTCTCTACTGGGTATTTACCCAAAGAAAATGAAAACACTAATTAGAAACATATATGCACTCCTTTGTTTATCACAGTGTTACTTGCTGTAACCAAGATATGGAAGCAACCCAGTGTCCATCAACAGTCAACAGATAAAGAAGATATGGTGTGTGTGTGTGTGTGTGTGTGTGTGTGTGTGTGTGTGTGTAAACACTCATATACAATGAAATATTACCCTGCCATAAAAGAGAATTAAATCTTGCCATTTTCAACAACATGGCTGGACCTACAAGGCATAATGCAAAGTGAAATAAGTCAGTCAGAGAAAGACAAATAACATATGATTTCATTAATATGTGGAATTTAAGAAACAAAACAAAAGAAGGAAAGGAAAGAAAGGGAAGGGAAGGGAAGGGAAGGGAAGGGAAGGGAAGGGAAGGGAAGGGAAGGGAAAGGAGAAAGAAAAGAGAGAGAGAGAGAGAGAAAGAAAGAAAGAAAGAAAGAAAGAAAGAAAGAAAGAAAGAAAGAAAGAAAGAAAAAAGAAAAGAAAGAAAGAAAGAAAGAAAGAAAGAAAGAAAGAAAGAAAGAAAGAAAGAAAGAAAGGAGACAAAAATAAAAAATCCATTTTTAAATTGAGAGGACAAACTGATGACTGCCAGAGGGGAGGTGGATGGGGGTATGGGTGAAATAGATAAAGGAGATTAAGAGTACATTTCTGTTGATAAGCACCGAGAAAAGTAAAGAGTTGTATCATTATATTGTACACTTGAAACTGATATGATGCTGTATGGTAATTATACTTGAATTTAAAAATTATGAGAAAGAAAATATATAGAAAAACGTAAGTTGGAAATGAAACAGTATACCTCTAAATAATCCATGTGTTAAAGAAGAAATCACAATAGAAATCATAAAAAGTTTTGAACAGCATGATGATGAAAATACAACATATCAGAATGTGTGTATCTGAAAGAAAATATATAGCTTTAAATGATTATATCAGAAAATCAGAAAAGTCAAAAAAAATCTATGACCTAAAATTCTATCTGAAGAAGCTGGAAAATAGCAAAGAAAACCCAAAGCAAAAAACATGGAAATAATTAAGATAAGAGCAGAAATCAATGAAATGGACAACAGACATGCGATAGACAAAATTAACAAATTCCAAAGCTGGTTCTTTGAAAAGATCAACAAAATATTTTCTAAAAAAAAAAATCTTAGTTACACTGATCATAAAAAAAGAACACAAATCACCAATATTATGAATAAAAGGAGAAGTTATCATTACAGTTATAAAAGTTATCATTACAGAATAAAAGGAGAAGTTATCATTACACTAAAATCATTAAAAAATGAGGATCCTATGAATAATTTTGTGCTAACAAATTCAACATGTCCTCTGAAAAATGCAATTTAAGTAAATTGACACAAGATGAAAGAAACTTTTAATAGCCCCATATTGATTTTAAAAATTGAATTTATTTTTTTTAAGCTTCCTGTAAAGGAAGATCCGGGCCTACATGATTTCACTGATGAAACCTAACATTTAAGAAAGAAACAGCATTGATATTATGCAAACTTTTTCAAGAATTAGGGAAGGAGTAAAGATTGCTTAATTTGCTTTCCGAAGTCAGGATAATCCTAATACCAAAACCTGAAAGAAAGCATTACCAAAAATAAAAAAATAAAAATTACAGATCAGTATCACTCACAAACATAGACATAATATCCTTAATGCTAGCAAACTGAATCCAGCAATATACAATATCAAAAAAAAAAAACAAAAACAAAAACACAATGACCAAGTCCCATTTATTCTAGTAATGCAATTGAATTAACATTAAAAATCAATGTGCTTCATCTTATTCAGAGAATGGAGAATACCCATATGATCATTCTCATAATGGTAAAGAAAGCATTTGATAAGATTAAACATATTTTCATGATTTTTTTTTAAATTTTTTTCTTTCAACGTTTATTTATTTTTGGGACACAGAGAGACAGAGCATGAACGGGGGAGGGGCAGAGAGAGAGGGAGACACAGAATGGGAAACAGGCTCCAGGCTCTGAGCCATCAGCCCAGAGCCTGATGTGGGGCTCGAACTCACGGACCGCGAGATCGTGACCTGGCTGAAGTCGGACGCTTAACCGACTGCGCCACCCAGGCGCCCCATCATGATTTTTTAAAAAAAATTCCCAGAAAACTGATAACAAATGATTTTTTAAAAATGTTAAGGCATTTAACCAAAAAAATGTCATATTTAATAGTGAAATAGTGAATGTTTTATTTGAAATAGGAACAAAACAAGTCTGATGCCCAAGTCACCAGAGGGGGTTCCAGTCTAAGAGGGCAACATAGGAGGCACCTGAACTCTCCTTCTCCTAAGGACACGCCAAATCTAAAGGTTCACATGGAAAAATTCTCTCTGAAAGAAATCCAGAAACTAAGCAACTCCCACACATCTAGCAAATGAGGAAAAACCCACATTAAAACAGAAAAGGCTGAGACACACTCTCCATAAACCTGACCCCTGGCACAGCAACGTACAAACAGGAGGGAACTCACAACTCCCACCTTCTCCTTGGGGAGTGAAGGGTTTAGACCAAACACCTAGTGCCCCAGCTTTAAGACTCTCACCTGAGGGAGTTTTGATAGCTTCTACTTTCATAATGTATTTTCAAGACCATGCATTACTTTAATTTCCATTGTGATTTTTTTTCATTTACTAACAATCAACTTCTAAAAACTGGGGAGATTTTCTAATAATGCTTACAATATCAATTTCTAATTTCATTAACATGCCCCATGTTATTTCAGTCCTTTGAAAATTGTTATCTTAACCTATGGTCCAGCATAGGGTCTACTTTTATAAAGGTTCCATTGGCAATTGAAAAGAATGTGCATTCTGAATTAGTTGAATCTAGAGAGCTATACATACATTCTATATTTTTCAGTTTGGTCAATTTTCTTAGTTGTAATATATAAATATTCTGTATTCATTGATTTTTCTGTCTTCTTCTTTATTCCATAACTGAAAGTGGCATGTTAAATCTCCACCTCTGGTTATAAAAGCGTTAATTTATTCTTCTAGTTTTGCTAACTTTTGCTTTATATATATATATTTTTAATTTTGTTACTAGGTTCATACAAATTTAGGACTTTGGTATCTTCTGGTGGAATGGACATTAAAGATTATGTAATCTCTTACCTCAAAATGTATCCTATCTTATGTTAATATAGGTACATTAGCTTTTTGGAGTTAGTGCTAGAATTACATATTTTTTTTCTATTCTTTCTTTTTTTTAAAGTTTATTTATTTTGAGTGAGAGAGAGAGAGAGATAGACAGTGGGGGAGGAGCAGAGAGAGAGAGGGAGAGAGAGAATCCCAAGCAGGCTCCACCCTAGAAGCTCAGGGCCCAACACAAGGCTTGATCCCATGAACCATAAGATCATGATCTGAGCTGAAATCGAGCGTGGGGTGCTTAACTGACTGAGCTACGCAGGTATCCCCATCCTTTACTTTAATCTATTTTTCTGTCAACCTATTCTCAGTGTTTCTTATAAAGAGTAAACATTTGGGTTTCAAGGTTTGTTTGTTTTTTTATTTAGTTTGATAATCTTATCCTTTAATTGGATTGCTTATTTTATTTACATTTAATGTAATTTAAAATATTTAAATTTATGCCTAAGATCTTGCTGTTTACTATGTTTTCCATTTTCTTTGTTCCTTCATTCTTCTTTTCTTGCATTCTTTTGGATGAATCATTAGCTTTTATTCTCTTTTTCTTCTCTTAGTTATACATTCTTGTATTAGCTTACAATGCATATCCTTCACTTATTACATATCACCTTAACTAAGTACTTTTACCACTTCTCAAATAAAGTGAGGCACTCACAAGTATTTAACTCTGCTTACAGCGTTCTCCCCTCTTCTTTACTGATTTCATATATCTTACTTCTAACACATTATAAACCCTACAAGGCAATATTCTTGTTGTTGTTTTAAAGAATCAATAATGTGTTATCTTTACCTACACATGTATCTTTCCATTACATTTTATTGTTTTATTGCTTTATTCCTTCCTACAATTTCTGTCAAGGATTGCTTTTCTTTAGCATGAACTAACATTTTTGTACTGCAGGTGTGCTCATATTAAATTGTCTAATATCCTCCTTGTCTTAAATAGTCTTTATTTAGCCTTCAATTTTGAAGGGTATTTCCACAATTTATATGATTCTAGGTTGGCAGTTATGTCCTTTCAACTCTTTAAGGATGACAATCCATTGTCTTCTGGCTTTTGTATTATGTGTTGTAAAGCTGGTCATCAAGTTCACTATTGCCACTTTTTAGGGTAACATGTCTTTTCCTCCCTGCCTACTTTTCAGCTTTGTCTTTGATCTCCAGCAGTTTGACAAATTCAGCTTCTTTAATAGCTCATTATATGAATATATTTAAAACTATTTTATAAAGGTCTATCTAATTGTAATACCTGTAATCCTCAATGATCCCAAGAGATAAGGAAAGAAAAATGTAGACTTTAAACCCAGTTAACCCCATTACTTTTCTCAGCAAGATAATTCTTAACCATTTAGAGCAGTAATTCTGACTCTCATTTTTAAAAGACAATCTAAAAACATTGTGACACATGGAGAAATAATACCCTTGATAAAAAAATACTAGAGATTTCTGAATCCTTTCAATTATCAATGCTATCTTAAATCCCATCCTTAATTGTGTTTTAATAAAATACAAGGGCAAATATATACAGTTGATCTTCATTATTCACATTCTCTATTTTTTAATTTGATGACTTGCAAGAATTTATGTATCACCCCCAAATATTCATATTTTCACTGTCACTTGTGAACATGTGCAGGTAGTAAGAAAATTGAGTCCCCGAGCCTGCACATTCCCATTTGAGATAAAAATTTTCAGCTGAACTTTCACCTTGTTCCAGCTCTGATACTGTAAACAAGTATCCTCTTCTTGGTTTATTTAATGCTAAATTTTTGCATTTTTGTGCTTTACATTGATGATTGTGCTGTTTAAAATGTTTTTCAGGGGAACAGTCAGTTAAACTTTGGGCTCTTGATTTCAGCTCAGGTCATGATCTCATGGAGAGATCCAGCCTGGAGTTAGGCCCTGCACTGGATGTGGAGCTTTCTTAAGATTGTCTCTCTCCCTCTGCCCCTCCTCCACTCATGCTCTCTCTCTCTCTCTCTCTCTTTCTAAAAATAAAATAAAATATAAAACAAAGTAAAATAAAGTAAAATAAAATAAAAATGTTTTCCATGCATAGTGTTTAAGTCCTTAATGCAAGAAGGCAATACTGAAACCAATGTGACAATAAATTTCATATTAAAGTTTTTTTTTTTTAAAGGCTATACTGTATGTATCTTATGGAGAAAATACATGTGTTAGATAAGCTTCATTCAGGCATGAGTTCACTGCTGTTAGCTATGAGTTCAGTGTTCATACAATATATATTAAATAAAGTATCTTTAAACATAAATGCACATGAAACAAGGTTACATATTGAAGTTCACAGGAACCCAGTTCTGTGCTTCCGAGGAGGAGTGAGTCAGTATTCACTAAGTCAGTATTTGTAGTTATCTTACACAACATAACTACCATAAATAACAAGAATTGAATATAAATGGAAAAGTTTTGGGGGGACGGACTAAAATTGAATGTCAAGAGCATATGGGCATTTTTTAGACTTAAAACACTCTCTAGTTATGTTCAATCTGATGTTAACTGGAATTTTCAAAAATAGTTTATTAATAATATACCCCGCAAGAACAACTGGGTGATTTTCCAAAAAATAAAATGAAATTAAACTCCACTTGTAACTTATTTTTGGTAGAAGGGGACTTTGTCTAATTAATCCATTTCTCAACTGAAATATATTTACTCTCAAAATGGCAACAACCTCTCAGGCTTGCTATTCCTATCTTTCAGTCCTTATCCTCATAAACTGACGTTTCTTAGAGGGGTATAGACATCTATCACAACAGCCCATGAAGTAGAGGTAACTTTCTATACGGTCACATTAGGTAACATTCATTCTACATTATCTTGGTTCTTTTGAGGTAGTGTAGTGAGTAGGTTCAGGGAATGTACTCAAGCCAGACCTCTGACCTGGAATGTGGCTCTGCCACTTACCAGTTGTGGGATGTTGGACATACTACTTAAATCATGTGTTCCTCAGTTTCCTCATTTATAAATGATGATGAAAATAATGCCATCTCAAAGAGTTAGGAAGAAAAATAAATAAGTTAATATTTAAATCACTTAAAACAGTGTTCATACATCATAAATGATAAAAATGGTTCAATCATCATTATTATTTTTATTAGCACCTGATATCCAAGATAAAAAATGCCCTGGATGGAGATGTGTCTGAATGATCACAATGAAGAAAGTTTAAGTGACTTGGAAGAAAGAATTTGTTTGAATCTGTATGACTGTGTCTTTCTCCCTTTCCCGCTCAGTGCATGTACCATGATGTCTTAGATGTCGACATTGATTTTTTATTAATCAAATCTATAGATGATATAAAAATAGAGTGAATTCAGTCAGAAATGGTTATTTTCCCTTATAATACCTATACATTCCTGCTACCAAAGTTACTTTTATAAAATCTTGAAACTGGTTCTACAATTTCCCCCTTAAAACCTCTCATGATTCCTGGGACACCTGGGTCCCAGTTGGTTAAGTGTCCGACTTCAGCTCAGGTGATCATCTCATGGTTCGTGGGTTTGAGCCGCGTGTCAGGCTCTGTGCTGACAGCTTGCTCAGAGGCTGGAGCCTGCTTCAGATTCTGTGTCTCCCTCTCTCTCTGTGTCTCTCTGTCTCTCAAAATAAATGTAAAAAAAAAACCTTTTTTTAATTAAAAAAAATCTCTCATGATTCCTAATACATATAGAAATTTTCAAATTCTATTTTTGTTTGTCTCCAACCAAAGATTTCCTGATTGATCCTACTCCATATCAAAAGAAACAGCTTCTAAAAATATAAGGGTAAAAAGTTCTACCATTCTTCATACAAGAAGGGTACCTTGGATATTGGTTTCAGTTCTGGACAATATACTGTTTGAAACAAATTCAAGTTTGGGGAAAAAAAGAAAAGCAGGAAAAAAGGGATCCAGCACCAGGTCCTTATAAACAATTCAAGGATCAGCCTAAAAACAGGTAATTTAATGGGAAAGGAGATGTGGGAGCACTGTATATCTCTATCTGCTGTCTAGGAAAAAATGAACAGAAGTGTTCTGACCTGCCCTTGTGTAAAGAATAGAAAAGAATGAGTGAGCACTACAACAAAGGAAATTTCCATTCAACAGTACCAAACATACAATAGGCTACTTAAAACAAAGCCTATGATTTTTTAAATGAGCTGAAAAGGTTACCTAGCTTCTTAGAACTGTAGTTTTGATGAACTACAGTTTTGATGAATAAAGTGGGAGCTGGAAGAATATGTAACCTAAGAGCAATAGTTTTAAAACAAATTCTGAATAATATCCTTTCTAGATAATCATGAATATGCAATGTTCATGGATGTAGTTTCCAAGTACTTTCCAGACAGTAAAGAAGAAATTGAAATATATAAATAATTTTGCACATCTTAATATACCTTCCTTTTGCAACCGACAAAGGTTTCCAAGCTCTGCAAATAACAAAAGTGGGTTGTTAGTTCTAAATTTGAAACTCATGAAAACGTAGCAATGGTCTGTCATCAAAAATCAAAGGTCAATTGTTTTAAAATATAATTTTTTTGTCAATTTAGCTAACATACAGAGTATACAGATTGCTCTTGGCTTTGGGAGTAGATTCCCATGATTCATAACTTACATACAACACCAAGTACTTACCCCAACAAGTGCCCTCCTCAGTGCCCATCACCTATTTTCCCCTTCACCCTGCCCCCCATCAATCTAATTCTTCATCTAAGACAAAGTTTAAAATACTGAAATTGATGGAATATTTTGGCCTTCACAATTCCATTTATTCATGTAACCTTCCTGATTGATTTTTAATCCAGTGCTTTTTAAAGGTCAACTCCAGATGGCTAATTATCAAAGTAAAGCAATAATTTGCAACAGAGAGCCATAGCTATGATCATATAGCCCCATTCCTAGGAGCCCATAACCAAAACTTTGCCATGCAGTCAAGCAAAGACCCAGTCTGGAACCCCAAGGAAATGTGTATGTGTCTATTGGAAATAGTGTATTCCTCAAGATATAACGATGATTATTCAAACACTTAACATTTCTTCATTGTGAGTTTGACCACAGCTACTTGCCAACCAGTATTTCATTATTGTGTTTACTTAGAGTTGCCTTTTGGTTGAGATTGTAATTGTAGCAGATGCTACTTACAGTCTCTTAGCACTCAGACTTTCCAGTTGCAGGTTCTGCTGGCAAACTACTGCGACTCTACCTGACAGTTCTCAAATGTGAGAACATATTCTGCCTATGTGCACAGCCGACTGAAATTACCACAGAGTTTACATCATGGAAAGCAGCCTCCAACGAATGTGAAAGGTGGTGGATAGATATCCCAACTTCCTTGCTTCTTGGCTGGGACAATTCTTGGTGATTTTTATACCATCTCCCAGAGGTCTCCAGTGGAATTATGCCTCAATTGCCAAAAGCAGCAGCAAGCTCATTAGTCCCCCACTATTGACTTCCTTCCCTTCTTCATCTCTTTTCCACATTCTCCTGTTGGTATTTCTTGGGATCATCTCCCAAATAAACCACCTGTTGTTTCACATAGTCTCAGCAGTGAACTTTGAGGAAACCAACCTGAGATTATGCTTATCGAAAATACTATTATAGCCATGGGGGCACCTGGGTGGCTCAGTTGGTTGAGCATCTGACTTTGGATCAAGTCATGATCTCATGGTTTGTGAGTTCGAGCCCCACATCGGGCTCTGTGCTGACAGCTTGGAGCCTGAAGCCTGCTTCAGATTCTGTCTCCCTCTCTCTGCCCCTCCCCCGCTCATGCTGTGTGTGTGTGTGTGTGTGTGTGTGTGTGTGTCTCAAAAATAAATAAATATTTAAAAAATACAATTATACCCAAAATTGAATATTAATAGAGAACTGTTTTTTACATTAATACTCCCAATTTTTAATAATGTGCTAATTTTCTTTCAAATATGAAAATAATTCACAGCCATGAACCACCACTATATTCAATAATACAGATGAATCTCATAAACATAATGATGAGCAAAAGAAGACAGAAAAAAGAATATGCACTGTATGATAGATTTAAATATACATTTAAAAAAATTTTTAATGTTTATTTTTGAGAGCGAGAAAGAGAGCAAAAGCAGGTAAGGAGCAGAGAGAGAGAGGAAGACACAGAATCTGAAGCAGGCTCCAGGCTCTGAGCTGTCAGCACAGAGCCTGATGTGGGGTTCAAACCCACAAACATGACCTGAGCCGAAGTCAGATGCCTAACCAGGCACCCTTAAATATTTTTTAAGTAGGCAAGACTAGTCTCTGATGTTAGATTTCAGGGCAGATGTTGCTCTTGAGAAGGAGCATGAGGACAGTGACAACAAGGAGAACATCTGGGTGTTGTTTGTATTCTGCTTCTTGTTCTAAGGGGTGGTTGCACAGACATATTCCATGTGTACTAATTCATAGAGCTCTATGCTTAATTGTTCTGATCATTTAATTTCTATATATTTTTTAACAAAATTTATTTTAAAAACTGGGTCAAAATTAGGTACTTCTGAATACTTACCAACCCTAATATTTACTTCTCAAACTTGATTTTATTTTAGATAGCACAGACAAGTATATGAACATAATTTTTAACCCGTTGCAATATGCTCTGATTATCTCCCCTTAGATTCTTAAATTGAATATGTCAGCCACAATTATTCCTGATAATATTGGCTTTATTGCTCACAAACTGGTAATTTCTTAACATTTTAGAAAAGGCAAATCCTGACGATCAATTAAATCTTCAGACTCAAATGTTTCTCTTTGCACATATGGCCTTTGCACAGGATTAACACACCAACTATTGTTATCTTCTAATCTTAGAAAAGCCTTAAGAAGCAGCAGCCATATTAGGGATAGAGATCACTACTCCTTTACAGTTTACAAAAAGAATCTCTTAAAACATAGTGAAACAAACAAACAAACAAACAAACAAAAAAGAATCTTCTGCCCACACTGCTGAGAAATGTTTGATTAAGGAAAATAGGGGAAAGAAGGTTTTTATGTATCCTCTTGTTTTTTTTTTTAACATTTATTTATTTTTGAGAGAGAGAGAGAGTGAGTGGGGGAGGGGGGAGAGAGCAAAATAGACACAGACTCTGAAGCAGGCTCCATCCAGGCTCCAAGCTGTCAGCACAGAGCCCCACATGGGGGCTGGAACCCACGAACCATGAGATCATGACCTGAGGCAAAGTCAGACACTTAACCGACTGAGCCACCCAGGTGCCCCTCTGTATCCTCTTGTTAACGCCATTCACAAATTATTTTCTTCAACTATATTACAACAAAATAAATTTAAACTCTACGGTTGATGTAATTTAATATTTTCCTCCCTCTTAAGGTTAAAAGAAGTCTTTTTCATGGCAGAAACATTCTCTTTTATTTCTTCTCCAAAAGTGTCCTCCCAATTGCCTCTCACGAATTCATCCTCTCAGAGTTGTTGACATTGTCCTGCAAACTTCCTGTCCCTATGGACTGTCTCTTGTAGTTAGCAATGTTTTGAAACAGGAATGAACACACACCACCTCCTAAATCAGTATTTCCTGAACTCAGCATGCCTCACACTTTGAGAAGAGCAGCGGTCAATTCCACTTCTGTGTAATTCTTGAATTGTTCTGGAGCCCCATCTGCCTTTGCACTCAAATCTGCAAGAAAACCATTTATTTGAGGCTCTTTTGCCAACCCTCCTAGGAAGGAAGGAATCTAGTCACTTTAGTATTGTGCAAGATGCTCGTTTCCCCCTTCCATTCTCTTTCTCTTAAATAATTCAGCTACCACTGTTTGATATTACTTTTAAAAATAATGAATCCCCAAAATTGCCTGTCTCTTCCCCCCCGCCCCATTCCCTCCTTCTTTCTGTTTTATAGGATGGTATCTTTGTTTCAGACAAGGGTTTTAATAGGATTAAGTCCAATGTCTCCATAAGCATCCTTGTAATCTCATTCATATCTTTATTCTCCCTCATGGCCATACGCCATGTCATATACTTACATTTCTTGCTTTGCCTTTTCAGCTTCATATCCATAATTGAATGCCAAGACTAAAAGCTCTTTTGTTAAATAGCAACAACTTCCTGCTTCATGATGTTTAATCATTTTCAGCACCTTTTGCTCAGCTGAGAAATGATTCGTAACTGCTTCTTACATCTATGAATAGACAGCATCACAACTGTCTACCACTTTACTCACTTTCACTATGGACCCTTGAAACATGCACTTTCTCTATGACAAAGCTTTTATATCCTCTTCTTCAGAGTGACCCTCTCCTTCTCTTGACTTAAGATGAAAGCTCTTAATATGTCTTAAATATTGAATTTTTCCACAGTCTTTCCAGATAAACTGCATCTCATTCAAAATGTTATAATAACTTTAGCAATTCCTTGGTAGTGGACACAACCCAAAAATACATGTGTGTGCATTTTTCTGGTGATATACTTATATACATGTTGCCTAGTTCAATTAGAAAAATTGCTACAAATAAGGGACTCACTCCTTCCTAACTTCCTCTGGTATTGGTACCATGCACAAGGTTCTGACCACATAAGTAACTAGTGGTATCATCTTTTTAAAGATGGAATAATGTAACACAGACTCTTTATGCAAGTGGCTCCTACGCTTCACCTGACTTCCTGAACCACATTGGCCTCTGTGATTCTGGTCCCAAGCTCTATTCCTACAGTTAAGAGGAACATTATTTTAATGAAAATATGCCATTTACCTGCATCCATGGTACATATTATCTTGCATTGACAACCATCAGATTATTATTAAGTCAATTTATAGAAACTTAATAAAGATTCTGAATTTAACAAAGATAGATGGATAATCAGATGATAGGTATATATAGCAAACAATTAGGTAGGTAGGTACATAGACACAAACAGAAGGACAGACCATCCCAGTAAATTCTAAGGGAAAGGAAATACAACATAGAATAAGTCCTTAAAAAGGTGTATTGGATTTGTTACTCCAAAAGCCAAAGAAATTCATCTTATGCACGGATTCATCTTATGCATGCCTAAGTGCAGAATGGATGAAGCTTTATCATGCCATGTTTGTTGAATGAATTCATTTTCTTGACTATACATTTTGTGCCACTGCTATGGATGCCAAAACTTTCCTTGAGTCTAAGGCACACACAGTCTAGCAGAAGATAAAATAAACTATAATACCATGTGTCAAGTGTTTTAAGTCATGGCATCAGACACTTGATTGCAGGAGGTTAATGGTCGATTGGAAGGTGAGAAAGTGAGTGTGGACTATTTTTTTCAAGGTGTTTGGTGAGGAAAGGTATGAAACGGAGTGGCAGAATAAAGGGAAAACAAAATTTAAGTGGGATAAAGGAGATGGAGCGGAGGCTTTATGGGAGAAGCTAACAAAAGGAATGATGGAAAAATTACAGAAAAAGAGAAATCTGTGGAGAGTGACATAGACACTATTTTATTTATCAAGTCCTAACTTAGTATTTTTAATCGTTAGAAGAATCATTTCTAATAAAAATGCTGCTGGATTTTTATTGCTGCCATCACATTATGGAAATCTTTAGATAAAATTATAAAACTGTCCCAAGAATGCTTATAAAAATGTACACTTTAAATTAAAATTTTTAAGTTAGGGGGTCGCGGCAAGATGGCGGCTTAGGAGGACGCTGGGCTCACCGCACGTCCTGCTGATCACTTAGATTCCATCTACACCTGCCTAAATAACCCAGAAAACCACCAGAGGATTAGCAGAACGGAGTCGCCGGAGCCAAACGCAGACGAGGGGCCCACGGAAGAGGGTAGGAAGGGCGGCGAGGCGGTGCGCGCTCCACGGACTGGCGGGAGGGAGCCAGGACGGAGGGGCGGCTCGCCGGCCAAGCAGAGACCCCGAGTCTGGCTTGCAAAAGCGGAGGGGCCTGACAGACTGTGTTCCCACAACAAGCGCGACTTAGCGTCTGGGAGGTCATAAGTTAACAGCTCTGCTCGGAAAGCGGGAAGGCTGGAGGACAAAGGGAGGGAGAGCTGCTGAGCCCCCTGACAACAGAGCTCAGTTTGGTGGGGAACAAAGGCGCTCGCCAGCGACATCTCCCCCGCCCATCCCCCAGCCAAAATCCCAAAGGGAACCGGTTCCTGCCAGGGAACTTGCTCCCTCCGCACAAACACCCAACTCTGCGCTTCGGCGGAGCCAAACCTCAGGCAGCGGATCTGACTCCCTCCCGCTGCCACAGGGCCCCTCCTGAAGTGGATCACCTAAGGAGAAGCGATCTAAGCCTGCCCCTCCTGCCCCCATGCATCTTGCCTACCCACCCCAGCTAATACGCCAGATCCCCGGCATCACAAGCCTGGCAGGGTGCAAGTAGCCCAGACGAGCCACACCACCCCACAGTGAATCCCGCCCCTAGGAGAGGGGAAGAGAAGGCATACACCAGTCTGACTGTGGCCCCAGCGGTGGGCTGGGGGCAGACATCAGGTCTGACTGCGGCCCCGCCCACCAACTCCAGTTATACACCACAGCACAGGGGAAGTGCCCTGCAGGTGCTCATCACGCCAGGGACTATCCAAAATGACCAAGCGGAAGAATTCCCCTCAGAAGAATCTCCAGGAAATAACAACAGCTAATGAGCTGATCAAAAAGGACTTAAATAACATAACAGAAAGTGAATTTAGAATAATAGTCATAAAATTAATCGCTGGGCTTGAAAACAGTATACAGGACAGCAGAGAATCTCTTGCTACAGAGATCAAGGGACTAAGGAACAGTCACGAGGAGCTGAAAAACGCTTTAAACGAAATGCATAACAAAATGGAAACCACCACAGCTCGGCTTGAAGAGGCAGAGGAGAGAATAGGTGAACTAGAAGATAAAGTTATGGAAAAAGAGGAAGCTGAGAAAAAGAGAGAGAAAAAAATCCAGGAGTATGAGGGGAAAATTAGAGAACTAAGTGATACACTAAAAAGAAATAATATACGCATAATTGGTATCCCAGAGGAGGAAGAGAGAGGGAAAGGTGCTGAAGGGGTACTTGAAGAAATCATAGCTGAGAACTTCCCTGAACTGGGGAAGGAAAAAGGCATTGAAATCCAAGAGGCACAGAGAACTCCCTTCAGACGTAACTTGAATCGATCTTCTGCACGACATATCATAGTGAAACTGGCAAAATACAAGGATAAGGAGAAAATTCTGAAAGCAGCAAGGGGTAAACGTGCCCTCACATATAAAGGGAGACCTATAAGACTCGTGACTGATCTCTCTTTTGAAACTTGGCAGGCCAGAAAGAATTGGCACAAGATTTTCAGGGTGCTAGACAGAAAAAATATGCAGCCAAGAATCCTTTATCCAGCAAGTCTGTCATTTAGAATAGAAGGAGAGATAAAGGTCTTCCCAAACAAAAACTGAAGGAATTTGTCACCACTAAACCAGCCCTACAAGAGATCCTAAGGGGGACCCTGTGAGACAAAGTCCCAGAGACATCACTATAAGCATAAAACATACAGACATCACAATGACTCTAAACCCGTATCTTTCTATAATAACACTGAATGTAAATGGATTAAATGCGCCAACCAAAAGACATAGGGTATCAGAATGGATAAAAAAACAAGACCCATCTATTTGCTGTCTACAAGAGACTCATTTTAGACCTGAGGACACCTTTAGATTGAGAGTGAGGGGATGGAGAACTATTTATCATGCGACTGGAAGCCAAAAGAAAGCTGGAGTAGCCATACTTATATCAGACAAACTAGACTTTAAATTAAAGGCTGTAACAGGAGATGAAGAAGGACATTATATAATAGTTACAGGGTCTATCCATCAGGAAGAGCTAGCAATTATAAATGTCTATGCACCGAATACCGGAGCCCCCAAATATATAAAACAATTACTCATAAACATAAGCAACCTTATAGATAAGAATGTGGTAATTGCAGGGGACTTTAATACACCACTTACAGAAATGGATAGATCATCTAGACACACGGTCAATAAAGAAACAAGGGCCCTGAATGAGACATTGGATCAGATGGACTTGACAGATATATTTAGAACTCTGCATCCCAAAGCAACAGAATATACTTTCTTCTCGAGTGCACATGGAACATTCTCCAAGATAGATCATATACTGGGTCACAAAACAGCCCTTCATAAGTTTACAAGAATTGAAATTATACCATGCTTACTTTCAGACCACAATGCTATGAAGCTTGAAATCAACCACAGAAAAAAGTCTGGAAAACCTCCAAAAGCATGGAGGTTAAAGAACACCCTACTAACGAATGAGTGGGTCAACCAGACATTTAGAGAAGAAATTAAAAAATATATGGAAACAAACGAAAATGAAAATACAACAATCCAAACACTTTGGGACGCAGCAAAGGCAGTCCTGAGAGGAAAATACATTGCAATCCAGGCCTATCTCAAGAAACAAGAAAAATCCCAAATACAAAATCTAACAGCACACCTAAAGGAACTAGAAGCAGAACAGCAAAGGCAGCCTAAGCCCAGCAGAAGAAGAGAAATAATAAAGATCAGAGTAGAAATAAATAATATAGAATCTAAAAAAACTGTAGAGCAGATCAACGAAACCAAGAGTTGGTTTTTTGAAAAAATAAACAAAATTGACAAACCTCTAGCCAGGCTTCTCAAAAAGAAAAGGGAGATGACCCAAATAGATAAAATCATGAATGAAAATGGAATTATTACAACCAATCCCTCAGAGATACAAACAATTATCAGGGAATACTATGAAAAATTATATGCCAACAAATTGGACAACCTGGAAGAAATGGACAAATTCCTGAACACCCACACGCTTCCAAAACTCAATCAGGAGGAAATAGAAAGCTTGAACAGACCCATAACCAGCGAAGAAATTGAATCGGTTATCAAAAATCTCCCAACAAATAAGAGTCCAGGACCAGATGGCTTCCCAGGGGAGTTCTACCAGACGTTTAAAGCAGAGATAATACCTATCCTTCTCAAGCTATTCCAAGAAATAGAAAGGGAAGGAAAACTTCCAGACTCATTCTATGAAGCCAGTATTCCTCTGATTCCTAAACCAGACAGAGACCCAGTAAAAAAAGAGAACTACAGGCCAATATCCCTGATGAATATGGATGCAAAAATTCTCAATAAGGTACTAGCAAATCGAATTCAACGGCATATAAAAAGAATTATTCACCATGATCAAGTGGGATTCATTCCTGGGATGCAGGGCTGGTTCAACATTCGCAAATCAATCAACGTGATACATCACATTAACAAAAAAAAAGAGAAGAACCATATGATCCTGTCAATCGATGCAGAAAAGGCCTTTGACAAAATCCAGCACCCTTTCTTAATAAAAACCCTTGAGAAAGTTGGGATAGAAGGAACATACTTAAAGATCATAAAAGCCATTTATGAAAAGCCCACAGCTAACATCATCCTCAACAGGGAAAAACTGAGAGCTTTTTCCCTGAGATCAGGAACACGACAAGGATGCCCACTCTCACCGCTGCTGTTTAACATAGTGCTGGAAGTTCTAGCATCAGCAATCAGACAACAAAAGGAAATCAAAGGCATCAAAATTGGCAAAGATGAAGTCAAGCTTTCACTTTTTGCAGATGACATGATATTATACATGGAAAATCCGATAGACTCCACCAAAAGTCTGCTAGAACTGATACAGGAATTCAGCAAAGTTGCAGGATACAAAATCAATGTACAGAAATCAGTTGCATTCTTATACACTAACAATGAAGCAACAGAAAGACAAATAAACTGATCCCATTCACAATTGCACCAAGAAGCATAAAATACCTAGGAATAAATCTAACCAAAGATGTAAAGGATCTGTATGCTGAAAACTATAGAAAGCTTATGAAGGAAATTGAAGAAGATTTAAAGAAATGGAAAGATATTCCCTGCTCATGGATTGGAAAAATAAATATTGTCAAAATGTCAATACTACCCAAAGCTATCTACACATTCAATGCAATCCCAATCAAAATTGCACCAGCATTCTTCTTGAAACTAGAACAAGCAATCCTAAAATTCATATGGAACCACAAAAGGCCCCGAATAGCCAAAGGAATTTTGAAGAAGAAGACCAAAGCAGGAGGCATCACAATCCCAGACTTTAGCCTCTACTACAAAGCTGTCATCATCAAGACAGCATGGTATTGGCACCAAAACAGACACATAGACCAATGGAATAGAATAGAAACCCCAGAACTAGACCCACAAACGTATGGCCAACTCATCTTTGACAAAGCAGGAAAGAACATCCAATGGAAAAAAGACAGCCTCTTTAACAAATGGTGCTGGGAGAACTGGACACCAACATGCAGAAGGTTGAAACTAGACCACTTTCTCACACCATTCACAAAAATAAACTCAAAATGGATAAAGGACCTAAATGTGAGACAGGAAACCATCAAAACCTTAGAGGAGAAAGCAGGAAAAGACCTCTCTGACCTCAGCCGTAGCAATCTCTTACTGGACACATCCCCAAAGGCAAGGGAATTAAAAGCAAAAGTGAATTACTGGGACCTTATGAAGATAAAAAGATTCTGCACAGCAAAGGAAACAACCAACAAAACTAAAAGGCAACCAACAGAATGGGAAAAGATATTCGCAAACGACATATCGGACAAAGGGCTAGTATCCAAAATCTATAAAGAGCTCACCAAACTCCACACCCAAAAAACAAATAACCCAGTGAAGAAATGGGCAGAAAACATGAATAGACACTTCTCTAAAGAAGACATCCGGATGGCCAACAGGCACATGAAAAGATGTTCAGCGTCGCTCCTTATCAGGGAAATACAAATCAAAACCACACTCAGGTATCACCTCACGCCAGTCAGAGTGGCCAAAATGAACAAATCAGGAGACTATAGATGCTGGAGAGGATGTGGAGAAACAGGAACGCTCTTGCACTGTTGGTGGGAATGCAAATTGGTGCAGCCGCTCTGGAAAGCAGTGTGGAGGTTCCTCAGAAAATTAAAAATAGACCTACCCTATGACCCAGCAATAGCACTGCTAGGAATTTATCCAAGGGATACAGGAGCACTGATGCATAGGGCCACTTGTACCCCAATGTTCATAGCAGCACTCTCAACAATAGCCAAATTATGGAAAGAGCCTAAATGTCCATCAACTGATGAATGGATAAAGAAATTGTGGTTTATATACACAATGGAATATTACGTGGCAATGAGAAAAAATGAAATATGGCCTTTTGTAGCAACGTGGATGGAACTGGAGAGTGTGATGCTAAGTGAAATAAGCCATACAGAGAAAGACAGATACCATATGGTTTCACTCTTATGTGGATCCTGAGAAACTTAACAGGAACCCATGGGGGAGGGGAAGGAAAAAAAATAAAGAGGTTAGAATGGGAGAGAGCCAAAGCATAAGAGACTGTTAAAAACTGAGAACAAACTGAGGGTCGATGGGGGGTGGGAGGGAGGAGAGGGTGGGTGATGGGTATTGAGGAGGGCACCTTTTGGGATGAGCACTGGGTGTTGTATGGAAACCAATTTGTCAATAAATTTCATTAAAAAAAAAATTTTAAGTTACCCAGAAAATAGTTCAAAATGCAGGAAAAAATCAATGTAAGCATATTTATCACAGCATATTACATAAGAATGCATGTGAAACAAAGGTCCAGAAGAAATGTATTTGTTTGTTATAATTAACAAACACACATGATAAAATAGTATGCAACCATTGAAACTGCTAACAAAAATTTTTATAATACTCTAACAAGCATTTTTACCTTATTCAGTGTGGGAAGAGTACATACAGTGTGATTACAATTAAGTCAGATGGAGAGAAGAGAGAGGGAGGGAGAGGGAGGTGGAGGGAGAAAGAAGGGAGGGAGAGGGAGGTGGAGGAGTGAAGGAGGAGGGGGAAGAAAAAGGAGGAGGAGAAGAGTAAAGAAAATAGTACTATAGTAGCTACAAAATACACCAAAAATTTTAAGCAGTCATTTTTAGGTAGTCATCTTTGTAGTGGCAATATAGAAGGATCCCTACAGGCAATCTGAAATGATCTTCTTTTAGACCAATAGTTTAATATCTTATCCTACCGCAGCTCTGAGATGATGAACAGGGGTTAGTCCCCATATTTTCCTAGATTTGTTTTTTCTAATAATCACTCTAGGAGAATGTTAATAGCTGTTGGACTCTAAAAATAATATTATATTACATTAACTATGTACAGTTTTGGGTGTGTGTGTGCTAATCATACCTCAATAAAGTGATTTAAAAATAAACACTAAAGTAAATTACATAAATTTAAATAAATGCTTATTTTAAGCATTCTTATACTCTGGAATTATAACATCAGAAACTGAGGCAACTCAATTACCTGCACTTGTTCTATCTCTTCCATAGGCAGCATGCTGTCACTTCCACAGTATGTCCCTTAGTGACCAAATGGCTCCCTCTGCTTACCCTTAGTTTCTGGTCTCTCATCACTTAGTCTGTGAGGCACCAAAATAACACTGGTATGGCTCTGCTTCTTCCTAATGAATTCTTAACCAACTATTGCAAGGCTACCTGAATCATTTACTTATATTTTCATAGATCAAACTTGGAAAAGAAATAAATCGGCTCAACTCATTTTTTAATGCCACCATATAGATTGTTGTTCATTCTATGCATCTGTGAGCCATATTCAAACACCTCTGGTCCAAGCAGTTATGGCAAAGAGGCCAAGGTCATATGTACAAAATACAATTATCTAGGTAGCTAGAAATATGTGGCATTGGCATGACAGGTATTCAGATGATTGGCTTATCCAATACAACATGGTAACTTAGGCAGCAGACGCTATGGATTCCTGAACTGGAACACTAGAAATTCTAAATCAAATAAGAAACCAACCACTAGGAGCACCTGGGTGGCTCAGTCGGTAAAGCATCTGACTCTTCATTTCAGCTCACGTCATGATCTCACACTTCATGAGATCAAGCCCCACACTGGGCTCTGCTCAGACAGCACAGAGCCTGTTTGGGATTCTCTCTCTCCATCTCTCTCTGCCCTTCCTCTACCAAAATAAATAATTAAACATGAAGGAAGGAAGGAAGGAAGGAAGGAAGGAAGGAAGGAAGGAAGGAAAGAAAGAAAGAAAGAAAGAAAGAAAGAAAGAAAGAAAGAAAGAAAGAAAGAAAGAAAGAAACCAACAACATTCCACTACCCATTCCATCACTACTGTGACGATAGTGAACTGACACAGGAAGTCACAGAAGAGTTCCTGGCAGACACTCACTAAGTTTCCATAATTTGAGAGGATGAGAGCAGACAGTGGAAAAGATGAAAACTACTCTATTTCTACTACTATAGATCATTTAAGACCTGTTGGGCCAACGGAGTAATCCAAGACATACAGGTTTACTAGGTTATGGCAAGTCCCCTCCCTGATGCAGTGCTTAGTAGCACCAAAAAGAAAGCTGGTTGCAGTCACACCGTGTCCCTGGACATGAAGCTAGGCTAAAGAGACGTTGTGTAAAGAACTTTACCTGCATACTTTTACATCACCACATATTAGAAAAGAAAATACAGGAAAATAAAAGCCCCCCTTGATGGGAATATCTATGATCTATTTTCTCTGTACCTATTTCTGGCTTTAGAACTTCACTGTCCAGTACAGTACCCACTACCATATGTGGTTATTTAAATTTAAATGTAATTAAATTAGATTAAATTAAAAATTTATGGATTTATATCCTGAGCAATGCCTAAAATGGAAGATTCCTCCCTAGGAGGCAGCTGCCTGTCAGCATGGGCTCAGGAATTTGTGAACAGCAAAATCCAACCTGAAAACGTGGTTGTGTTCATTAAGCCCACCTGCTCCTACCGCAGAAGGATCCAAGAGCTCCTCAGTCAATTGTCTTCACAGAAGGGTTTTTGGAATTTGTTGATAATCACAGCCACTAGTTACACAATCAAGATTCAAAATTATTTGAAACAGCTCACAAGAGCCAGAAAGGTACCTTGGGTCTTTATTGGTAAAGATTGTATAAGTGGATGCACTTATCCGACAGAAATGCATCACAGTGGGGAACTGTTGAAGCAGCTAAAGCAAATTAGAGGTCTACAGTAAGTATAGAGCAGACCCCAGGCTGATATCCCCTATGAAAGCTGGATGACATTGCAGATGATACCACACTTCCTGGCAGATATATGTGGGGCTAATAGCTCCAGCAACTGTTTCCTTAAAATTCTGAAATATATTCACCAAAAAAAAGAGGGGTGTAATTTTGGGGGGAAAAATAGCTTTTGCTTTTTTTGATTCAGTATTAAAACTGAGCCAATTTGCCCCAAACCATGGGTCTGAGAAGAGTGATGGACATCCTGAGATTCCTCTCGATTGGCCCTTCAGGTTCCAAAAGACCATGACAAGTTACAGCTTAGGATTCAGTCAGGGACCCAAAAGATGTCCTCTCTTCGACACATGTTTCTTACAAACCGTTCTCTATATGCCAGGACTCCTCTAGCTCCAAGCCAGTGTTTTTCAACAAAGTTTATCCCAGACCCTCTGGGATGAATCTATAATTGGTTTTCTGCTACTGCTTGAAAGTTATTTTGTTGAGTCTGACTTTTTGGAATTTGCATTACGAAAACAATATGTATTTTCAATATGCTTTTTCAAGCTGCATGTGTTTCCCCAGTCATCATCCCCATCCCACCCCATCCTATCTTGAGAATCTCTGCTCTGAACCAGTGTTCTTAACCTTAACAATTGACAGATCTCATAGAAAATGTTCAACAGTTCTGTGAAAGGACCTGAGGACCCAATTTGAGAAACACCACATAAGTTAAACATGTTTGGTCTTCACTTGGTGCCACAGGGATCAAGGGTGCAAGTGTAGCTGCTGTGGCACCTCTGTTATGCAAGATGGTTGTCCAGGTAATAAGTCTGTATTAACTTGTTCAGAATATGAACAGAAGTAAAATATAAAATTTAAAGTGTTATCACAGAAAACTTGCAACCTCCTCCCCTAAGACTATCTCTGTGAAGTGGCCAAATTTGAGAAACACAGTCCTAAATGATTCTCTCTCTCCTTTTTCCCTCCACTCTATGAAATCTTTAGGGTCTCTTATTGTGACATTTGTTCTAGAATTGCAACATTAAGTTAATTTCCTTCTTCAGTGTCTAGTGTGAATGGTTAATTTCTTTTCTAATAAAGAAATACCTAAAGATGAAAAAAAAATTCAGTTCCTGAGCTGCACTAGCCAAATTTCAAGGCTCAATTGTCACATGTGGCTAGTGACTATCACATTAGACAATGCAATATAGAACATTTCTTTCCTAGAGCACTGATTGGTAGTAATACACAAGTACTAACCATCAAATTTACTTGATGAATTTCAAAAGTCTATTTGGAAAAATATATATGAGAATCAGAAAACACATCAAAAAAAGGGAAAAAAAACAGGGAATGCACGCTGAAGTAGTATGAAAATACATGCAAAGCTGCTATAATTAAACAGTACTGGAGATATCAAAAGAAATAGAAAAATAGGTCAATGCACAATTTGCTAGTACAGAAATATTTCTAAATATATCTGAGAATTTAAAATTTTTTAAATATGTCACTTCAAATCACTGGTATTAGAACAATTAGATGTAAATTTTAGAGAAAATAAAATAATTATTAGCTACTTACTTTACATCAATTAAAAAAATTACTCCAGATAAGATTAAAGATCTAACTGTGTTCAAAACAGCTTAACAATCTTGACATTAAAAAGATGGAAAAGGCTTTTTAAGGAAGACAGGAAACCAGGAATAATTATAGATACAAAATAGGAAAAAATCCTGAGGTATATATAAACCTGAACCTTCAAATCAAAACGGTTTGCTGTGTAACATGCATAGCAATGAAAAGAGGCCATTATCTGGAAATGGCTTTAACATATTCTAAATTTAAAGGATAAGGAGAAATTTTAAAAGGAATCCAAGCAGGGGGGAAAAATGGCATCCCCCCCCCAAAAAAAAACCATACATTTTAGTCAAGATTCCTTTAAACAGTAACAAAAAATGACTGTATATTTAACTTCAAATTCCAAAAAGTAATAATAGTATAGGCCACTTGGACCACGATTCAATAAAGGTGGAAAAAGTTTTTAAAGTATACATCTAAAAACCCAATCAAATGTAAATGTAAGGACACAAAACCACACTGTTCTAAATAATTCCTAGGGCAAAGAAGAAATCAAAGCTCTAATTATAGACTGTTTAGAAAAGAAGGATACTAAAGAACCTCCAGCTCCTGACAAATGATGAATTAGCTTGAGTTACAGGATTCCTCTAAAAAAAATTAAGAAGTAAATAAGAATAAAAGAGGAGAGCTCAGATACAAAGAACTAATCTGCAAGAACCTCTTGCAGAGAAACAAAGAAGCATCTTCTGGAATCTTCCATTTAGACAAGCTTAAGAGGAGCCTGTCTCAGATTCTTTCCTTAAACTCACCAGAAGGTCTATAAGCTAGTGCTCTGGTTCATCACCCCTCCTTGCACATTACAGATAGTATAGTTACAGCCTCAGATGAAACTGACCTCACAGGCAAGAACAGCTAGATAATAAGAAGTATATGAAAAATTATATTTTATAAAGATGCCCACACCTATATGTTCATTCATTCCCATATGTCCTTCTTACAATGTAACTGACACTCCCCTCACCAAGAAATGTGTTCTATGTTCTTTCCTCTTGAATTTGGGCAGAGACTCATGCCTGCCTCAAACAATGGCATATGGAAAAGTGATCTATATGACTATATGACTATATGATCTATATGACTTCCAAAATATATTACAATTCTGCCTGATGTTCCTTCTTTTTCCTTCCCTCTCTCTCTTTGGAATGTAGCCACCATGTTGTGGAGAAACTTAAGCCAAGAAGAGAAGTCACATGTGGGTTTTCCTGTAGACAGCCCCAACCAAGATCCAGCCAACACCTGCAACCACCACCAGAAATGTGAGACAATGCAATTCCTATCACTCCAGTCCCCAGCCTTCAAGTGTTGCAGCTGAGGCCCCAGATACCGTGGAACAGAAATAAGCCAGCCCTGCTGTATGTTGTCTGAATTTTGGAACCACAGAAACCAAGAATGACAAAAAATGATTACTGTTTTCTAAAGTCACTAAGTTTTAAGAGAATCTGTCATAAGTCTGTTGTGCAGCAACATATAACTAACACAAAATATATTTGTTACAAAGAAAAGCTTTATTACATAAAGTAGGATACAAAACAAGAATAAAATTCTCAAAGAAATAGGGCAGGCTTTAGATTATATGGAACAGGCAGCAGAAGTCAAAAAGAATAATCAAACAGAAATATTGGACACTAAAAATATAATACCTGAAAAACAAAATATAATAGATGAAATAAATTACAGGATCTATAAAGTCTAAGAAGGGATAAAGATATGAAAATTAAGAGAGAAGGAGAGTAGAAAAAGATACCAACATATGGATAATAGAAATCCCAGAAAATGACAAAGAAAAGGATGGGAGAAAAATTCAAAGGTAATAATGATATGTTTCCCTGAATTACAGAATTGATTAAAGACCTTAAATCAAAAAATCTAGAGAATGCAAAATTTAATAGTTACAGAAAAATCTACTCTACGCATGTTATAGCAAAATTTAAAAACATCGAAGTCATAAAGGATAATTTTTTTTTTGGTTTTTGCATGTGTGTTGCTTCACTGGTTTCCTAATTAAGTTTGTGATTAGATAAATAATGCATAATATTTGGGAAGATTAGATATTACCTTCTCCAGAAATCCTTCCCTAACCAGCCCCCTCTGAGGACAGATTAAGTGTCCCTATTTTGGGATTCCATAATATCCTGCTCACAACTCAGAAATTGTTCTTACCATGCTGTGTCTGTCCCTATCTATTAGCATGTTGAGTAGTGGTTATTAACAAGAGTGACACATCAAAACCCCAGGGGAGTTGTTTTTGTTATTGATGGTGTTTCTTAATCTACTTGTTCAGATCCCACTGCATGGCTTCTGAACTTGAATCTTTAGGAGTGGAGTACAAGTTTTTAAAACTATTCCAAGATTTAACCTTGGTTAAAATCATCAATACAGAGGAAAGGGACTACATATTTACCCCTGTATCCTAAGACTTACACAGTGCCTGGTAGACAGCATAGGACCAGAAAAATGTCTGCTAAATGAACTCATGAAATTTAGATGTACATTATTTCTAACATGTATAAAATAATATTTATGATTCCAAAACCACGGCAATTTGTTTCGCACTATGAAAATTCAATGTCATTTACTAATCCTAACATTGTATCTGAGTTATCTAATATCCTTATGCATTCTTTTGTCAGAGATCAAGTTTTATGTTAGTATTGACATACTGTCGAGAATCTTGATTTCAAGTGAACATTTTCCTTCTAATGCTAGATACCGGGCAGCTTAAACTGAAATCTGTCATGTACCTTTGCATTCCAGATTTAGCTATGATTACATAGTGGTTTTAGTCCATTGATAGATATCTCACTTTCCCCAAGAATAATATGATGCAGGTTTCTGAGGGGAAAAAAAGGCACTGAATAAGGGATTTTACATAGAAAAGATTAAAATTCCTGAATGTATCAAGAAACCATTATCTGTTCTTAGAATTTCAAATGACAGTAGTAACTGTTGTCATTAAATGTAGAAAACTCCATAAAACAACTGCTTATTTTCTACTACTCTTTTTAGGAAGAATCCACATATGGTCTCCACCCACAGTGATTATTTTAGCTTTGAAACCATTAGGAAAGTCTGAACAGGCCCTTGGCAAGTTTAATACCTTATACTTGTATAATGCCTTCCAATTTCCAGAGCATCTTCACTTACATTATCTCATTTGGGCATTACAGCGACCCTATGAGGTTTACACAGCAAGTATAATTGCTTACCCTTTATAGATAAGAACTTGAGATTCCACTCTGATAAGTGATTGACTCAGAGAATCAGAGCAGAGCTGGGATGAGGATCAGAACATCTGCCTACCTGCATGATGCTCTCTCCATCACTGTACAGTGCTTCCAGAAGATTCTGCCCAAAGAAGCAATGGAATATGGGCATTTACATATTTAATTGTCCTGTACTCTCAAAGTCCACTAATGACTTATTTCAGTTGGAATTTTGGGAAGAAGTACATCCTCAATCACGTAAAATGGAGAAAGAGAATAGATAAATTACACAGTACAATATCAAAAAAGAATCTTCATATGCTGTTGTGATGTGTTTCCTATGTGTTACATGAAGAATTTTCTTCTTTTCAAAATTTAAAAACTATATGCAATTTTAAAAGCCAATTAACAGATTCAAAATCACAGCTCTGTGCAATTAGTATCAGAATTTTGGGTCAACATTTATAGGAGACATTTGTTTGTGTGCCAGGAAGTTTGATGTTTTCTGTAATTCTCGTTTAACCTTCCCTCAGTCTTATGAGTGTATGCCATTTACATTATCCAGGCTTTCATAAGAGGTGAGTGCAGCATTCTATGCTGTGTGCCAGCAATAATCATGAAAATATGTGAAATGTGACCCCATGCCAAAACTAGGTTTCATAAAAAGTGATCTGTCCATGATTCAGTTGGCAGGCAGGGTGCACAGCTGACTGATATTTAAACTTTTAGGAAGTTAATGCCCAGAGGAAGCATATAAGGCAGATGTGGAAATTCATAGAGAAGTTCATCATAGGACATTGTGTTATGGAAACGGGAGAAAATTTTTTCCACTTCCCTAATTCACAGGAATGTTATAGGAATGAGTGTCAACACAACATTGAACTACCTAGATAAATACAGTTGAGCCTCCCCAAAAAAGACAAAATGTAAGTTACAGATTCATCTAAATTCCAAATTTCTTTGTATAATCTATAAAACTGACTAGATACGCAAGAGGGACAAATTAATGACCCTTTGAGAGTTTTCCCATTTCATAACTTAGAGTTTTTAAATTTTATAAATTAAGGCTTAATTTTAATTTTAAAAATAAATTTTAATACAGAAGGAATAAACACCTGATTCATTCTGGTTCTGTGCACTACTTTTCCATTAGACTTTTAATTTTTTTTTTTTTTCTACAGAGAGAGAGAGCACAAGCCAGGGAGAGAAGCAGGAGAGAGAGAGAGAGAGAGAGAGAAAATCTCAAGCAGGCTCCATGCTCAGTGCAGAGCTCCATGTGGGGCTCCATCCCATGACGCGGGATCATGACTGATGTCAAAATCATCAGACACTCAACTGACTGAGCCGCCGAGGTGCCCCTATTTTTCCATTAGATTTGATATTTTTCAAGCAGTCAGTAGCTCAACTGTGATGTCAGATAATATATGCCACATAGATCCTGCACCACATCGGTGGCCAGCAGTTCTCTATTTCCCCACCCCCATGCAGCTGAGCTCAAAGCAGAGCTCCTGTCATCCTCAACACTTCCCACTGATGCATTCTAAGATTTTCTCCATGAGACAATAGGGCAGAACAAGAAATGCCTGAAGCTCAGAAATCTGCACACTCATTTCAGCTCATATACCTGGGTCTCCATAGATTGGATCTACACACGGAAGAGAATCAGCAGAACTTCCACATTAAACAATTTTTCTCTCCTCTTATATTCAAGATGAATCCAATAACAATATCTAGGGTTTCTACCTTAGCTAGCCGATTCTAAGCTGCACTTAGAGCTCTTTGACAAATGTACCATGGAGCTCCAGACTGAAAATGCTTTTCCCTTCCAATCTTATGATCAATGGGTTTCCACAGAATTTACATGGTATTTCAATATTGGAAATGGAATTAAAGTAGCAAGGACATATTCATTCAATATTCATTTACAGAGTATATACCAAGAGCTAGGCACTTTGCTCATATTAAGTATTTTATAGATTTACATCAATAACTTGAATTCCTTCAACCACATAATATATGTTAAATTGTACACATGCAGTTGAGGTACAATAAAAAAGAGTCATCATACTTAAAAGATATTGCCATTCAGAAAATGACCATCTAACTGTAAATGGTATAGATCTTACATCATGTATCGGAAGGAAAAAAGCCAGAAGAGAATTGCTCTTTGCTCCTAGAGCTCATTCAGTCATATTTTCTCTCATCGAAGGGTTATGTAGGTATCTGACACTCTAAGTAAGTTTAAAACTTACTGACAATTTGACATTCTAAATAAGTTTAAATTTGATATTCTAAACAAGTTTAAAACTTTATATGGAAATAGATCATCTCTAAATGCTATGATTTTAAATTTCTCATTCTAAGATTTACCCTTTTTTACAACATGCTGCAGGATGGTAAATTATCAGAAGCCATGTCTCCTAACTATGAAGGAGTTAAAATAATGTATTTTATTATAACCAGACTGACTTAAAAGAAGATAGGCCTTCCACAGTTAAACCAAATAGAGATAAACTTGAAAAGATAGTGATGCATAAATATACAGGTTAATAAGAAGTGAGCAAGTCTAAGATCTTGATCTATCATGCATCATCCTCCAGTATGAATGATTTCATTTGCTTTTTAAATAGATAAATACAAAAACAGCATTTTTCCCTTGGCAAGAAAGTAACTGTTTTGTATTATTTACCTAGACTGCATCTGTGTTTCTAAAAAGAACAGTAAATACATTTCTGGAGCAAGACATGTTTCTGTGATAATGTGACTAATGCTCCTTAAACACTTTGGAGATTATTAGAATGCTTTCCAGAAGCTGCTATTGAACTCAGTTGGTTTAGCAAGAACACAAGATAAAAAGGAAAACATGTTCTCAGCATATTTTACTAAACTATTAGTAGAGAGCTGCAATTGGAAGTCCTCCAGCAGGGTAACTGCCAGAAGGTGAGGACCAGGATTCTGCCCAGGAATTCAGAGGACAATCTGGTTCCGAGCTAGTGTGAAAACTATATAGGCCCAGGATTCCTCTTTCAGGAAGGCTCTCTGAATGAACAACTCAACTTGGGTGATGCCCTCCCCGCCACCATCCACATCCCAAATCCTGGACTTTCCGCCTGCCCTGAGAAGTTAGATTCATAATATGGTTGTTGAAGAATTTTCTAACAGGTGTTCAGAACTTAACTGAGCAAGCACTTCACAAGAATGTTAAAGAGAAATAAAAGACCTGATAAGATTAAGTCATATGTGTTCTTTCCAAAGACAGGCCAGACCTGGGAGAATTATGGCTTAATGCAATAACCTTCTCTGATTTCTCAAACATCCTAGAACTGGGTGGTAGTGGTACCATCCAGGATGTACTCATCCTTCTAATTCATGACAGATTAATTCAGTATCTGTTGAGCTGCTATGGTGTGACCCCATGGAGTTCATATGTTAATGCACAGAGGTGGGGAGACAGACAAATAAGTGACAGACTAATAAACAGCCAACAATAATTTGGGTGATGTAAAATAAGTGATGTAAGTATTGCAAAGAGAGTGACAAACTGATGCCAATTTAAATGCAGGTGGTCAGAGATCTTGCTGAAAGTGAGCCACTTAAGAGAGAAATTATATGAAGAGTCAGAAACAGATTTTGTAAGTTCTAGTCACTCACGTCTTCAATTTTTTTGAAAGTCATCACATCGTATAACATTTTTTAAAATCTTGACATTACACACTTAGGAATTTAATTAATTTTTTTTACCAGTTTTGTTTTTAACATTACTTGGAAAAAAGTCCTCCTCCCAGATTGTCTACTTATAAGATTCTTCTAAGAACCCATATGTATTTGACCAAGTTTGCCTGCCTTGCTTCACTTTATTTAAATTCTTCTTCTAATTCCAGATTTCAAGCTATATTACAAAGCTGTAGTGATCCAGGCAGTATGGTACTGGCACAAAAATAGACACAAATTTCAATGGAACAGAACAGAAAACCCAGAAATGAACCCACAACTGTATGGTCAACTAATCTTTGACAAATCAAGAAAGAATATCCAATGGAAAAAAAAAACAGACTCTTCAACAAATAGTGTTAGGAAAACTGGATGGCAGCGTGCAAAAGAAACTGGATAACTTTTTTACCATACACAAAAATAAATTCAAAAAGGGTGAAAGACTTAAATGTGAGACATAAAAGCAGTATACATATAACAAAATAACATTTATACACACACACACATATATACATATATGTATACATATATGTATATATGGAGAGAGAGAGAGAGACAGAGAGACACAGAGAGAGAGAGAGAGAATGGAATATTATCCATAAGGAATTAAATCTTGCCATTTGCAATGACATGGATGGAGCTACAGAGTACTGTGCTAAGCAAAATAAATAAGTCAGAGAAAGACAAATACCATATGAGTTCACTCATGTAGAATTTAAGAAACAAAACAAACAAACATGAGGTGGGGGAAGAGAGGAAAACCAAGAAACAGACTCTTAATTGTAGAGTTACCAGACTGATGGTTGGGGGGCAGGGAGGGGGCTGTGTTAAATAGGTGATGGGAATTAAGGACACTTGTGATGAGGACTGGGTGTTGTATGTAAGTTTTGAATCATTAAATGCTACACCTGAAATGAATATTACACTGTATGTTAACTAACTGGAATGTAAATAAAAATTTGAATGCATAGGTCAATTGATCGATTGATCAATAGATAGATAATTTCTTCTAATGAGACTTCCACAGATTCTCTCTGACCCTTTTACTCAGTACTTATTGATTTATTTCCAGGATTGACTGTAATAAATATGTTTAGTTCTTTCCCCCAGACTTTTCCCCAGAGCTTTGATTACCAGAGCTTGTGACATTACAATATTGTCTCTTTAACGTTCAATTTACCCTCAAATTTAACATTTCTAAAACTAAATATATTACCCTATTCCTCCACCTTCCCTCAAAACCAAATATTTCTGCTTTATTTCATCTTTTCTGTTAAGAGTATTGTGATCATCTCATTGTGACTTAGAACCTCAGTGTCATAGTTTTTTTTAGAAAGAATGGGTTTTGTGTCATTTTGTTTTGTTTTTGAAGTTGCCCCATTAGAAACATTTAGTATTTATTTATATAGACTTAGAGGAATGCTTTAAAATAACATTCCAGAATTTTCATATCTCATTTATCAGTTGGCTAATAATAACTAGATTAAAATTATATTCACCAGGTCAGTTTCAAAAGGTGGTTGAACAGATTCAGCCTCTTAGGGCAAACACAGCTTACTCTTCTAAGAAAACAAACACAATTCTCTAGAGTAAACATTTTAACAAATGTAGTTGTTTTGGTTTTTTTAAACAATCAATCTGAAGTTTATAAAACATCAAGTCTTAGAACTAGTAAAACAAACCTTTGACTGTTACAGAAAAATCCTATGCTCTTTTAAGTAAACAGATTGACAAAAATTCAACATTAGAATGGCAAGATACAGAAGTATATTTAGCTCAAATTTTTGGATAACGTATTTAACTTCTAATTCCATATGGGCACATATGGCTATTACCTACTCAGTCTCTGTCAAAAAATGTAGTTTTTTGATACTTGTTCAAATGGTTTAGTAGAACGTGATCAAGTTTCTATATTGATCATGGGTCTTTTTCCTCACATATTTGCTAACTAATGAAAAAGCTGTGTTCACACTACTTAAACTCAAGATGCAAACATGGATGCTTAAAAATGTCTTTATTCCTTTAACACATCCTTCCATCCATTCATATCCACACAGTTCTGATCAATATTCTGTCCCCTACCCCGAAGTCAATGCAGGATTTAAGATGCCATTTTGTTGTTTTCTTTCGACTTGTTTTTTAACCAACTAAGAAACTGTCTAAGTTTTATACATGCACAGGTCTCCAAGAAAAAATAAATTTCAGGGGCGCCTGGGTGGCGCAATCAGTTAAGCGTCCGACTTCAGCCAGGTCACGATCTCACGGTCCGGGAGTTCGAGCCCCGCGTCGGGCTCTGGGCTGATGGCTCGGAGCCTGGAGCCTGTTTCCGATTCTGTGTCTCCCTCTCTCTCTCTGCCCCTCCCCCGTTCATGCTCTGTCTCTCTCTGTCCCAAAAATAAATAAACGTTGAAAAAAAAATTAAAAAAAAAAAGAAAAAAGAAATTTCATAAAACTTGAATGTTAAATGTTACTGTGGAAGAATATGATGTTCATCAACATTTCAAGAAGTCTGAAGAATACACTTCTGAATCTGTTTAACATCATTCTAAGTTGTTGGACAATAGCACTCTTTTTTTTTTTCAAACAGCATCTTTAAAATATCAAAGAACAACAGTTCTATAGAAAACCCTTTCACTGAAGGCTGGATTGTTTTACCTCTTTATTCTTCCTTCCCAGAATCACTTCTCCAATGCCTTCTGACCATGGCCAACTCCCCTCTCTCATCCCAGAAATGCACCCCTTATCTAGTTCCCTTATTTCAAGATGTTTGGCAGCACTCCACAGTAGCCAATGCTTTGTGCAAATCCAAGAAAAGAGAATGGAGAAAAACAGAGTACCCTAATATCAGAGGCATAATATTCCTGGAGAACCAAAGACATCATGGTATTCTTCATGTAACAAATTTCATGGGTATGATACTTCTGTCATCTTGAGGGCAAAATTATATTCATCTTACAAATTTAAGTGTTTGTTATTTCAGACTCTAAAATGTTTATTCAATGAGTGATAAGAGTATAATGTTAATTGCTGATCTGTTCCTAATTAGGTGCTATACAAACTAGGTTATGAATATTGCTCTTGCCTTTTAAAAGCTTAAAATCTGAGACAGAGAAAAACACAGGCTTTACAGAAAAGTGTAAGCACCCACCGATCAACTGAATTCACAACATTTTAACACACAAATACTTTGCACCAAAGAATGCAGGCATAATAAAGCATAAATAGGCTATCATTGAACTCATGGAGCTAAAACTTCTAATAAAGAGAAAGTTCTTAAAAGGTAGCAGAGGCATAAAATATATCATAAGAGAAGCAGATAATATAATGCAGAACATGGCAGACAGATTATAAGGAGGTGTCCATGATTCTTAAGATGTTCATGCCTTTCTGTAATTCCTTCCCCTTGAAAGTGGGCAAGACCTGTGACTTGATTCCAACTAGCAGAAAGTGGCAAAGGTGATTCGATATGCACAATTAAGTGTCCATGATTACCTAGGAGCATACAGTCCATCTTACTGGAGTCCCTCTCTCTCCATTGCTGGCTTCAAAGAAGCCACCAAACCTGCAGTGGCAAAGAAATGAATTCTTCCAACAACCTGAGGGAGCTTAGAAACAGATGCCCTCCCACTTAAGCTTCTAGATGAGAACCCAATCCAGACAGGCTGACACCTTGATTACAGCTTTATGAGAGCCTAAGCAAAGGACCAGGTAAGCTGTGCCAGAGTTCCTTCCCCACAGAAACTGTAAAATAATATTTACACGTTGTTTTAAGCCACTAAGTTTGGGCTACTTTGTTATGCAAAAGATAGCCTATATGCAGAGGCTCAAATGAAAGAATATCAGATTGTAAGCAACCAGAAAATTTTCATTGAGGAAGTAGCATTTTTACAGATGTTATGGATATTAAGGAATGATTATGATTTGAACACTTACAGATTAAGGCAACAAATGTCTCTCTCTCTTTGTTTAATGTTTATTTTTGAGAGAGAGAAAGCACAAGCAGAGGAGGGGTAGAGAGAGAGGGAGACACAGAACCTGAAGCAGGCTCCAGGTTCCAAGCTGTCAGCACAGAGCCCAACGCGGGGCTTGAACCCATGAACTGTGAGATCATGACTTGAGCTAAAGTCGGATGCTTAGCCGACTGAGCCACCCAGGCCCCCCAACAAATGTCTCTCTCTTTTTTTTTATTAACTTGTTTTATTTTTTATTTTTTTAAATTTACATCCAGAAAAAGACAAAAATCATGACTTCACTCATATGAGGATTTTAAGAGACAAAACAGATGAACATAAGGGAAGGAAAACAAAAAACAGGGAGGGGGACAAAACAGAAGAGACTCATAAATATGGAGAACAAACTGAGGGTTACGGGAGGGGTTGGGGGGGGGGGGGGAGGATGGGCTAAATGGGTAAGGGCACTAAGGAATCTACTCCTGAAATCATTGTTGCAACTACAAATGTCTCTCTTGAGAGAGCTACCATGTTTAGTCTGAAAATTAAAAATTAAAGCATGAAAAATAAATAAAATAAAAGCATGAAATGCCAAAAAGAAACAGCTCATTTAATACTGAGAAACTTAAAGCTTTCACACTAAGATACAAAGCAAGGATATCCCCTCTCACCACTCCTTTACAAACTAGACGGCAAATACTTGCTAATGTAATACAAGAAGAAAAAGAAAAAAAGGTGTGCAGATTAAGAAGGAAGACATGAGGCACCTGGGTGGCTCAGTCAGTTGAGCTTCCAACTTAGGCTCAGGTCGCGATCTCACAGTTAGTGAGTTCCAGCCCCGCACTGGGCCCTGGGCTGACAGCTAGGAGCCTGGAGCCTGCTTCAGATTCTGTGTCTCCCTCTCTCTCTGCCCCTCCCCTACTCACACTCTGTCTGTCAAAAATAAATAAACATTAAAAAAAAAAGGAAGACATAACTGTCTTTGTTCACAGATAGTTTGATCATCTATGTAAAAAATCCAAAACAATCAACAAAAAACTCCTGAAACTAATAAGCAATTATAGTAATATTGTATGATATAAGATTAATATACAAAAGTCATTTGCTTTTCTATGTATTAACAATGAACAAGTGGAATTTGAAATTAAAAACACAATACCATTTACATTATCACCTAAAAACTTGAAATACTTAGTTATAAATCTAGCAAAATATATACAAGATCTATATGAAGAAAACTACAAAATTCTAAAAATGAAATCAAATAAGAATTAAATACACGGATAGATGTCCCATGTGTGTGGATAGGAAGAGTCAATATTTTCAAGGAGTCAGTTCTTCCCAACTTGATCTACAGATTTAATGCAATCCTAATAAAAATTCCTACAAGTTATTTTGTGGATATCAACAAACTGAGTCTTATATTTATATAAAGAGGCAAAAGACCCAAAATAACCAATAAAATATTGAAGGAAAAGAACAAAGTGAGAGGATTGATCCTATCCAACTTGAAGACTTACTATAAAGCTACAGTAATCAAGTCAGTGTGGTACCTTCGATGAAGCCATAAAAAAAAACATGAAGAATACTTTAATGCATATTATTAAGGTAAAGACGTCAATATGAGAAGGCCCCAAACTGTATGATTCCAACTACATAACATTCCAGAAAAGACAAAACTATGGAGGCAATTAAAAAAATAAATAAGTGGTTGACCAGGGTTGGGTGAGGGTAGGTGAATAGGCAGAGCATAGATGATTTTCAGGCCAGTAAAAATACCCTTTATTATATTATAATGATAAATATATGCCATTATACATTTGTCCAAAACCATACAGAATCCAACACCAAGAATGAACCTAAGGTATCCTATGGATTTGGAGTGATTTTGACATGTCATTGTAGATGCAACCTTGGCAACAAATGTACCATTCTGATGAGTGGTGTTGATAATAAGGGAGGCTATATGTGGGGGAAAGGGCAGTGAGTAGGGGCTATATGGAAAATCTCTGTACCTTCCTCTCAATTGTATTGTAAGCCTAAAACAGTTCCAAATAAAAGTCTTTTAAAAAATAAGAAACACCTATAGGCCAGGTTGCTTAGAGTGTAGAATAGGTAGAAGTAACCAATATTCTTTGCAAGATGACTCAAAACATTATACCAAGGAGTTCATAATCTATGTGGGGAGCAAATAGATGTCACTGATGATTTTTGAATTGGCAGCAATGTGACCGAAGATGTGTTCAGATAAGATAATTCTTATTAATACAAGCTTAAGCACTGTATTGGAGAAAACACAAAGCCCAGAGGAACTGAGGTAAGAAGGGGCTGATTTAGAGGAGTGTGAAGGGGAAATTGTAGTGGGAGAAGTTTCCAGAAGCATGCACAAATGGAAGTGAAAAAAGGTAGCAACTGCTCGGCATGGAAGGGCAGAGTTGACTCCGCTTAGGTTTCAAACCTAAGCTTCCTTTCTTTCATGAATAGATCAAAAGAGATCCATGAATGGTCAAAGGAAAGAAAGGCAAAGAAGCTATAAGATGGTGTTGCTGCCAAGCATTTTTATCTATGCGTCTTGACGGAACAGTCTTAAATAAATCTCCAACTACCCCATTGAAAATGTCTCAAAACAAAGTAAAATATTTCTATGTGGCACTATTGGAAGTAAGAGTGAGTCAAATCCTGCTATCAGCTGTGTCCACGTGATACTTGTATTCTTTCATATGCATGACTTTGGATAAAATATGAGCTACACTTAATAATTTCATCATTATATAATATTTCTCAAATGTATATGTAATATGATTTTTTAACATAATGAGATAGTATACACCTATCTTCAGTAATGGGTGAAAGAAAATGAAGGTGTAATATCCTCAGCAAGCTAATTACAGGTCACCAGAGTACAGGTAATTCAGAGAAACTTACAAAATCCAACATCTCCATTTCCACCATCACATATATTGAAACCACCGTGACAATGCTGTCATTTTCCTTTGTGAGACAGAGGCAGGATGGCAGGCTCTAAATAATGCATAAGCTACCAACATTCCTGCTCATATCCTTTTCAAAAAATGGTGAGGCATCTCTTTTACAGTCCACAAAGAATTGAAATCATATGGTGAGCTCTTGGCACAAGTTGCAGTTTCTTCAGTGCACCTATGTCAGGGACACAGACTGCCACAGCATACAGATGAGGCCTGCACCCAGAGGGCCTCCTGACTGCGGACTTTCCCAAGGCTGGAAGATCCACATGAGCTTTGAATCCCGCCTCTACCTCTTCCTCACCAATAAGCATTTCTTCTCACCCACTTCATTCCTTTCTTGTGAAGTCAGATTAATATTTTACACAAGTCAACAGGGCTCTCAGAAAAATGTGTGACTCTTTCCTTTACCTCAGAATACAGATCCCAGCTTGGTAGACTGAAAATAGAATAGAAAATATAACCATTGCGCAAGTTGGTACTAGCTCTCAATTACAGGGCCACATGGATACACACTGACAGTTCAGTGTTTCCCTGAGAGTAGGAGCACAGAAGATCCAGGGAGGGAGAAGGAGGGTGAGAGAAATGAGCACTGCCCAAGCATAATGTACATTCCCCTTTGTTGTCTTCTCTTTTTCTCTGGATATTCCCTAGGCTTTCAACTTTCAGTATGAATTTTTCCAAGATCACTCTAACTGAAACAACTCACTCTGGTCCCTGAATGCATAGCAACTTCAAGAGCATGACACTCCTCTGTGAGATTTCTTGCAGTGTTGCTTTCTTTAACCATTTGTGGTATGTATATGACTTATACTTGTGGTATGTATATGACTTATACCAAGTAAAGGCCATAAGGTAGAGAATATGTAATATCGTTGGTTACCTACCACTTACATTATTCCTTCCAGTGCGCAGTAATGGGAACATAGCAGGTTTTCAATAAATATCAATGAAATGAATAAGGACTAATCTAAGAAAAGCCAATTTCCTTGGAGGAGTGGGATTAGTGACATATACAGGATTTACCAGAGAGTAATCATGTTATTCTAATCTTACATGAAGAGAGGTAAATATAATTCCTTGAAGGGAAAGAGGAACAAGCTGGGAATGAGGGGCTAAAAATTCATTCTATGCATGGTGCATTCACTGGTAGGGCCAAATTTTCCAATTTAGCCTAAGACCATGGAAAGCTATTAATACTATTCAGTAGGAACTTACATGTTAGAAACTATAAAAAGAAGATAAATAAATTTATCAAAGCATGTTTTTTTGTGTTTTGTTTTGTTTTGTTTTTACTATTTACATGACTGTATGTTGGAAATGTATTTTCTAGTCATTTATCTTTCTAGGCACCTAGCACAGCTTAGTTCCTTGTCACATAGCCATGGGTACTGGCATTTTGGCTGGCTGATTACACACACACTGGGCTGTAAATGATCCCCAAGCCTACTTTATGATGAACAAACAGACACAAAAAGGCCAAATATTTTGCACATGGCCTCATAACATAATAAAAGAAGTCACAAATTGAGCCTTGTTCTTCTGTGCCATGATAACACTTAGTCTGTAGTCAACACATATTACACAGTTAGTGTGGGGAGGTGTGAAGTATATTACAGACCCGCTTTTGAGATCCTAGACCTGTGCGACTTTGGGAAAGTTACTTTATCCTTCTGTGACACAGTTTTGACATCACCAAAGAGGGCAATTCCTAATAGACAGGCATAATACGATTGGAGATACATCTAAAACAGTGATTCCCAAAAGTCAAAGTAAATTAGAATCACCTGCAGGGCCTGTTAAAAGATGAGGTGACAGCCTCCATCCCTTGATGTTCTCATTTTGTAGTTCAGGAGTGGAGGCCAAGAATTTGCAATTCTAACAAGTTCTCAAGTGATACTGATGCTGAGGACATAGGGGCCACTCTTTGAGTACTTCTGGTCTAAAGCAACTAACAGGGGTGACTGGGTGGCTCAGTTAGTTGAGCAACCAACTCTTGATTTTGGCTCAGATCAGGATTCCAGGGACATGGGATTGAGCCCCACACTGGGCTTCGCACTGAATATGGAGTCTGCTGAAGATTCTGTCTCTCCCTCTGCCCCTCTCCCTTGCTTGCACTTGCTTCCTCTCTCTCTCTCGTGCGCGCTCTCTCTCTATATATAAAAAATAAATAAATAAAGCAACTAACATGGATTGGACACTCAGTAATTAGTAGCTATTATTATTTCTGAAGCATAAAAATCGGTTTAATGAAATGCTAGATGACAGGGAAGGTATTGAACATCCACAGAAGATATAACCAACAGCACAAGTCCTGTCAACTGAGAACCGAGATGGAAGGTCATTTCAGCCAAAGCTAATCTAAAAGATTTAAGATGGAAGTAATGCTCTTTAATTTTTAGTTAAAAAAAAATCCCTTAATTTTATAAATGACTTTTACACATTTTTTTAATGACTTGTACAAAACACTATATGGAAATGATTTACTTGTCTCTCTTCTTCCTCTTCATGTGTGACCTCTTTCCCTGAATGCCGTGAAACTTTCATGGCCAAGAAGTTGCATGATTAACATTAATGGGAGTTGCCTGCACTAATCCCTTGTGCATAACTGGAAGAATGGATTTTTATCTGCTAAACTATTCCAGACTTAGCCTTTACACACATAATAAAATGTAGTGTCAAAAAATTCTGTAAATGTGTTTTATGTAAAAGTGAACACATGGAGGTTAGAATGTTGGCTCATATGTATGAGACATGGGATACTACTAATATCTATAATTTTAAACAACGAATGCACACATGTAGGGGCTATTTGAGAAAAAAAAAATGCCTAGAACACTTTTGGAACTATAAAGTAAAAAAGGCAAATATTGAACCAGATGTAAGCTTCAGATTTGAGGCTTACCCATGTTACCTACTTCTATTAATTCTGCCAGTTACCAAAGTTAAAAGAAGTGAAGATCATACAAATATTCCTATTCATCCATTCTTCATATCAAAGATGAACTGATTCTGTCCTCAACTCCTCTCTCTCAAATGTCCTTTAATTTTCATTTCCAGTTCTCCATTTCAAAGCCTCATTACCTCTCACCTACAATATTTCAATAACCACTTAATTCCCCATTGCTCCATTCGAAGATATCTCACCCTTAATGCCATATAATTTTTTTTTCTTATCATTCAGCCCTCTATTCACAAGGCAATTATTTGCATTGCCTAATTACTAAAGTCCAAAGTTGGCCTGGTAATCAAGACCTCCATGGTTTGGCCCTAATCCCATTGTCCACTGTTCCACTATTTTTTTTTTTTATATTCACGTCACTCCAGGCATGTTGAATAACCAGACTTCTGGCAAATCTTGAGCTTTCATTCTTCTATATTGTTGCTCACAGTATCTCTGTCTCTTTAAATAACTAATAAAAAAATTTAATGCTTCATTATTTATAAAACAATTTCACAAGAATAGTCTCAATTGATCCCCTAAGGATTAAATAGAGTTGTAAACTAGGCATTTTCCTTTCCATTTAACAGAAGAGTAGAGACTTACAGAAATTACATATTGATAGAAATAGCCCAGCAGAGATACAACTGCCATAATTCTAAAACAAAATCAAACCAAAAACATACACACATGCACACACACAGACACACACAGACACACACAGACACACACACACACACAAACACACAAATGGGAATCATTCCAACCTTGAACAATCTCATCTTATAGATCATAATAAGGAAAGAAGTTGCAAGATCTATACATCAAAAGAATTCATCTGAGAATGTGCCTTGATAGAACGTGAATCAATTCAATGATAATTACATTTAGGCAGGCTGATGTAGAATGAATTCCAATAGCCTGAATATGGATCCTCTATGGACCTACCAAGTCATCCTATTGAAAAGTTCATGACTAATAGGTTATTTATTAATTTTCAACCTAGGGAGTTTTGCACCCCAGAAAATAGAATTTTCCCTTCTTAAGTTTCTATTCTTTGGCTTTTATATCCTTTTACCCCTCAAAAAGGAAACCAAAAGTTTGTGATGATGCTAGCTGTCTTCTCACTGTTTAATGTTGCTGTCAATAAAAAAATAAATTTGTTTTATCACAAGAAAAAAAAAAGGAGATGGTATGTTTTGACCTGTAGAATCTAAAAGATGTAAGTTTGACTAAAGGACCAACTAGGTCAAAATTACCTGGTACTTTGTTAAAAATGTAGATATAAATTAGAACTTAAGATATGGGCCCCAGAAGTACATTTTTCAAGCACTTCAAATGATTCTCATGTCCTCTAATCTGTAAGATACAATAGAGATCTTCCACCCATATCAAAATGGAGTAGCTTGTATGAAACCAGATTTTCTGTCTCAGACAACCATAAAAGATGAATAAAATGCAAACAAAAAGAAACAAAACACAACAAAACAAAAACAAAAAAACTCAATAGCTATTGAAAGGCTTCTGAGAGCAACCAAGGAAGCCTGGACTTGAGGGATTAATCTCAAGGAGGGTAGAGAAGTGCATTGAGGTAAACCTCATATCCACCACCATTTTTTTCTACAATTCGTTTCCTAATTCCCAGCATGATTCACAAAAACCATACAAAAAGCTACCGCCCCAACCATGTGGTAACAATGGGCTTGGAAATAAAAATTTGAATTCAGAATTATCATGGCAACCAGGATATGAGGCGTCAAAATCCAGGAGAAAATAAAATCATAGTAAAGTAAACCAACATACATTTTGGCTCTTGCCCTTATATATTGGCTAAATGGAACAAGAGGTAAAAATGTCACCTTGAAGCTGCTAAGATTTTTAAAAACTAAGATTTTTAAAAATATTTTCACAGAGCTTGGATGTTAAAATATGAGTTCAGGGTCTTCCAAAGGTCAGGGGTTATTTATGGTAAACCATCCAGACATTCAGATAAGACCTCAGAAGGATAGCAGATCAGTAGTAAGAACAAACCAGAAACAGACCTGTCTGAAAATCAGCCTTAATTCACCTCATCATTGATTGGATCATCCTTTACTCTAACTGCCTTCTGGAATAAAAATCAATTCTCTCAGAAGGAAGATGATATTATTAAAATCTTTTCCAAGTTTTATATTGAAATTCAAACTTCCAAGCATAACTAGAAGTAATACTATATGACAAAAAAGTAACAGACCTATAGTAATGCAGGTATTGGAATGATCACAGGGAATATTAGAATAACTGACATGTATGTTCAAGAAAATAGTTTAAAATATAGAAAACTATCAATAATATCCAAAGTATGGAGATAGTCCGAATGTCCATGAACTGATGAATGAATAAAGAAGGTGTGCTAAATATATACAATGGAATATTACTTGGCCATCAAAAACAATGAAATCTTGCCATTTGCAATGATGTGGATGGAGCTAGAATGTCTTATGCTAAGCGAAATAAGTAAATCAAATAAGACAAATACCATATGATTTCACGCATATGTGGAATTTAAGAAACAAAATAGATGAACATATGGGAAGTGGGGGGGGCAGTAAAAAGAGAAGAGAGGAAAACAAACCATGAAGATTCATTAATCATTAAGATTATTAATGATAGAGAACAAACTGTGGGATAATGGAGGGAGGTGGATAGGAGATGGTCTAGTTGGGTGATGGGAACTAAGGACAGTACTTGTGACGAGCACTAGGTGTTGTATGTAAGTGATGAATCACTGAATTCTATTCCTGAAACCAATATCACATTGTATATTAACTAAAATTTAAATTAAAAAATAAAATATAGAAAACTTCATAGATAACTGAATCTATAGAAATAAAAATTAATAATTAAAATTTTTTTTTCACCGTTTATTTATTTTTGGGACAGAGAGAGACAGAGCATGAACGGGGGAGGGTCAGAGAGAGAGGGAGACACAGAATCGGAAACAGGCTCCAGGCTCTGAGCCATCAGCCCAGAGCCCGACGTGGGGCTCAAACTCACAGACCGCGAGATCGTGACCTGGCTGAAGTCGGACGCTTACCTGACTGCGCCACCCAGGCGCCCCAAAAAATTAATAATTTAGAAATTAAGTTAAGAAATTAGGAGATGAGTTTAACAACTAATTAGATACAACATAAGGGAGTATTAGTGAACTAGAAGAAAGTTTAGTATAAAATATCCAAACTAAACCACATTCAGATCTTAAATAAAAAAAGAAGTATGTAAGGAACATATGAGACAAGAGAAAAACACCTAACATAAGAATGAGGGAAAAAATGTGATCAAGAAGTATCCAAAAAAAGTATTCAATGAGATAATGACCTGAAAAAATATAGATCAGCAATAAAGTCTAACGCTAACTTTTCAACAGAAATGAGAAAAGCCAGGAGACAATGGAAAGAAGTATTTAAAGAGCTGGAAGAAAATAGCTGCAAACCTAAAATTCTATGTCTAGTGAAAATAATAAAGACTAAGTAAAGCAATTTTTAGACAAAAAAAGAGAGAAGACATTGCCAGCAGGTACACCTTAAAAAAATCTGAAACGAAGTTCTTCAGGCAAAAGAAAACGATTGCAGTTACAAACATGGTAATAAAAACAATAAAAAAGTCTCAAAAAAGTTAAAATGTTGATGAATTTTAATAAATGTTGACTGTTTAAAATAGTAATAATAATTCCTTCCAGGGTTTAAAAAATATATGTAGGTTAAAATAAATGACAACTGTTGTCAGGAATAAAAGTACTAATTTATTATACAAAGAATAAGTCAAATATACAAGTTTTAGTCTCTAAGGTAACAGTTAATTGGAGAGTAAATGAATGTAACCTAACAAACCAAGATAGTGGGGGGAAATGAAAAAATAGTAAAAGATCAGAAATAATAAAAAAGAAGCAATGAACATGTCAAAAAGGAAAAACAAATAATAAATACACGGGTTGAAATCTAGTAACTATATTAATCATAAAAAACTAAACATACAACTAAATAACTAAAGATTACTAGACTGGAGAAAACAACAAAATCAAAATATACAACGCTTATTTGATATATACTTTAAACATAAAGATAAGGAAAAACTGGAAATAAAATGATGGAAAATATATGCCTTATGAACACTAACCAAGAGAAAGTTGGTATTGCTACGTTAATGTTAGACAAAATAGACTTTATGACAATAGGAAAACCCCATGGTCCATTTCATACCAATACAAATGTTGATTTGATAGGGAAAAAAATCAGTTTCAATATGAAAGTAGCAGCACATTCTCAAAATATATAATACAAATACTGACAGATTTAAAGAAAAAATAGATATATTTACAATCATAGTTGGAGAATTTCAACACACTTCTCTGAATAACTGAAAAAGAAAGACAAAACTTCATAGTAATAAATAAGGTATGAACAACATGATTAACAAATTTGACTTAATTGGTATGTATAGAACATTACACCTAACAACCGAGGAATTTATACTCTTTTCAAATGCAGACAGAATATTTACCCAAAGTTACCATGCACTAAGTCACAAAGCAATTCTAAACACGTTTTAAAGGTAATACTCATTCATCAGTTGATGGACATTTAGGCTCTTTCCATAATTTGGCTATTGTTGAAAGTGCTGCTATCAACTGATGAATGGATAAAGAAATTGTGGTTTATATACACAGTGGAATACTACTTGACAATGAGAAAGAATGAAATATGGCCTTTTGTAGCAACGTGGATGGAAGTGGAGAGTGTTATGCTAAGTGAAATAAGTCATACAGAGAAAAACAGATACCACATGTTTTCACGCTTATGTGGATACTGAGAAACTTAACAGAAGACCATGGGGGAGGGGAAGGAAAAAAAAAAAAGTTAGAGAGGGAGGGAGCCAAAACATAAGAGACTCTTAAAAATTGGGGTGCCTGGGTGGCGCAGTCGGTTAAGCGTCCGACTTCAGCCAGGTCACGATCTCGCGGTCCGTGAGTTCGAGCCCCGCGTCGGGCTCTGGGCTGATGGCTCGGAGCCTGGAGCCTGTTTCCGATTCTGTGTCTCCCTCTCTCTCTGCCCCTCCCCCGTTCATGCTCTGCCTCTCTCTGTCCCAAAAATAAATAAACGTTGAAAAAAAAAATTTTTTTTAAAAACTGAGAACAAACTGAGGATTGATGGGGGGTGGGAGGGAGGGGACGGTGGGTGATGGGTATTGAGGAGGGCACCTGTTGGGATGAGCACTGGGTGTTTTATGGAAACCAATTTGACAATAAATTTCATATTAAAAAAAATAAGTAAAGGTGATACTCATATAGAGCATGTTTTCTAACCATAGTGGAATTAAAGTAGAACTCAACATTTTTTTAAAAGTGTCTAGAGACAGCCAGAAAATAAGCAATAGACTTCTAATGCATGAGTTAAAGAAAAAAATCACAATAAAAATTATCAAATGCTTTGAACCAAATGAAAGCAAAGCTATAATCCAACAAAAACTGTGGAATACAGCTAAACCCGTATTTAGAGGGAAATGTATAGTGTTAAATGAGCATTTAAAAAAAAAAAGAAGAAAGCCTTAAAATTGATAGTCTAAGTATTCATCACCAGACACTAGGAAAAAACCAGTATACTAAATCTGAAGAAAGTAGGGGGGAAATAATAAAGATAAGAGCAGAACTTCATGAAATAAATATCAAATGTACAATCCAGAGAATATTTAAAATATTGCTTCTTTAAAAAGACTATTAAAAAATTAATAAGTCTTACCCTACCTGATAGAAAAAAAGGGGGGGAAGATGGGAGGAGGAAGAAGGAGAGAAAAGAGGCGAGGACAGAAAAAGAAAACACTAATTACCAATATCCACAGTTATAAAATGGACTCTTAAGCTAAAGATATTTAAAAGACATAGAGGGGCACCTAAGTTGCTCAGTCCATTAAGCATCAGGCTTCTGCTCGGGTCATGACCTTTAGTTTCATGAGTTCCAGCCCCACCTCAGGCTCTCTGATGTCAGCAAGAAGCCTGCTTCAGATCCCCTGTCTGCCTCAATCTGCCCCTCCCCTGCATGCCCTCTCTTTCTCTCAAAAATAAATAAACATTAAAAAAAATAAAATACATAGAGGATAAACAACCTTAAGACAATAAACATGAAAATTTGGTTGGCATGATCAAATTTCTTAGAAAATAATACTTAAAACTAAGACAAGAAAAAATCTGAGTAATTCTCAATCTGTTAAAGAAATTAAATCTATATATTTTTTTCCACAAGGAAAACATCAGGATGGCTTTATCAGATGCGTTTACCATTAACTTCATTCAAACGTTTCAAAAGGAAGTAACACCAATCCTATTCACCAAAAACAATCAGTTAACACACATCACCATAATCACCAATAACACCAATTTAATCAGTGAAATTAATCAGTGAAATTCACTACATTAATGGAAAAAAAGAATTAAAGTTATATGGTCATCTTAATAGTTGCAAAAACAAAACAAAAGCCTCCTTTTCATGATACAAACTCTTCACAAACTAGGCACAGAAATGATTTTCCTTAATATGATAAAGACTACCTACAGAAAATCTACAGACAATATATTACATGGTAAAACAGAAGATTCTCCCCACAACCCACAACAAGGAATGAGACAAAGAAGTCCCTCAACAGCATTCCTTTTTTCAATATATAGGGGCCCTCAGCTGTAAGCTCTCCCGGCAGCAGGGGGGAATGAGTGCCCGTCCAAAAGAGGGATGTAGGGGGCCACCACAGCATCCGCTACAGTACTTTACATGCATTATTTCATTTATTTCTTGCAACAACCACATAAGGAAAGTGCTATTATTATCAAATGACAGTTGCAGAAAATAAAGACAAAGATTCCTTGTATCTTGCTAGCAACAAAACCTGTATTGTCTACCACTCATTTTTCTAGGGTTAAATTTATGAAAGCCTGCCTTCTTTTAATCAAACACTGAAGAGAACAAGATTTTGTCCTCACACCTGGAGAGTTAAATTTATTTGGAAGAAATAATTATTTAGAAGTCTAAAAATTCTTACAATGTCTTCTACCTGATATTTTTAAAGTATTCTACACCCGTGAAATGGCTTAGGTGTTTTCTCCATCCGCAGATGTTTTCCTAGGCAGCTGAGAGTACATTGTTCAGGCCTTTCAATTATGCATTAAGTCAAGATGTTTATTAAACATCCACTATCATCATGGCCCTATTGTTCTGGACACTGAAGGGCTCAGGGCTCGGCATGGGAATTAGAAACCAAACCAAACCAAAACAAAAACTCTTTCCTCTTAGGAATGTTTATTCTCCTCAGCCCAATAAGCAATAAAACTGAAATTGCAGTAGGCCTCATACCAGGAGTCCTACTAAAAGATGAGATTATTTGTGAAAAGATAGCATTATTTTAATTGTCTAATCTTTTTTTATTCACGTTTTTATTTAAATGCTAATTAGTTAACAGTAAAGTTAGTTTCAGGTGTAAAATTTAGTGATTCATCATTTACATATAACACCCAATGCTTATCACAAGTGGCCTCCTTATTTGATGTAAATTTCATTACTACAGGGATCTAATGAGTGTTAGTATACTAAAACATTGTGGGAAATTAGATTACTTGCTTTCATTTGAATTATAACCAGTCACCATATTTTACAGTTTTCAGGCATCACACCACTTTTGTATATTATTTTTCATAGTTTTATTGAGATATAAGTTACATATAGTAAAATATGCATTTCTGAAGTATAAAATTTTTTTCTTATTAATTTTTATTTTATTATGGAAATCTACATTCATCGTTTAAAAAATAAAATAGCATTGAGGACAGCTGAAGATTTAGTAATCTCAGAGACACCACCCCCCCTCCTCCTTTCCAATATATTTATAATACAATGGTTTGGTTAAATCAGTAGTCAGAGTTTATAGTATTGTGTCTATGTAAATATTGTTTACTGCCAAATATACTACAAATACATTGGTGTTTCTTTTGCCTAGTTAATCTTTACTTCTATTTATTATTCTGGGTTGGTCTGTTACGTGCCTATCTCTAATTTTATTTAAAGATCCCTCCAGACCTAGCAAATTTTTTTTCCAAATTTTTAGTACTTCAGAGAACCTCTGAAGTACTTGAAGTATATAATTTGATAAGTAGCCACACATGTATACATTTCACATATATCTAAAAATAAAGACAATGAACATATTAATCATCCCACAGAAGTTTTCCTCTTGTTGCCTTATAATCCTTTCTTCCTATCCCTGCATATCCTGTACCACATGACAACATGAGATTTATCCATGTTGTGTATCTTTCTTACTGCTGGGTAGCACTCCACTTTAAGAGTATCCCACAATTTGTTTTTCCATTCATGTGTTGATAGATATTTGGGTTATTTCCGGTTTGGGACTGCCACAAAACAAGCTGCCCAAGTCTTTATTTGCACATGGGCACCCAGTAGTCTTGGGTAAATGTCTGGAAGTGGAATGACAGGATCGTATGTTGGTGTATGTTTAACTATTTAAGAAAAACTTTGTATTCTCACTGGTTATGTTCTTTAGCATGTACTTCTATCCTGTTGAGATAGGCAAGCAGCATTAGAAATATTCACCATGGAAAGGCTCTTCTTCCTCCACCAAGATTCCTGCTCCACGATCAGACCACCTCAAGCCAATATGGCTTGTCTGTGTGATTCCCTACTCAGCCCTGCCTCCTCTGGAGAGGAACCACTTCAGGCCTCAAGTCTCCCATCCACAGGTTCTATATCTTCTACCCAATTTTACAAACAGGTGAATGCCTCTCAGTTTGGAAAAATGTAATTTACTGGCTCTTACTTCTAACCACTAGTATTCTCTCTTCACTCTTTTTCACTGTTTTTGGTAGCTCTTCCTCCTGTGATATGAGTCAGTGTTCCAGATGTTTTCTGGTATAGTCAGAAGCAGACTTCTCATTCTCCTTGTGTTCTTTGAATAGTTTCCAAGTGGAGAAAGGGAAATACCAAATTTACTCTGCCACACTCAAATGTCTACTTTTCCTTTTAGTACCAAATAAAAGATCAAGGTTCAGTGCTTTTAAGACCACATGAAGCCCAGTTCTTCATGAGAATCCTGTCCTGGTATTTTAGCATATTTCTGGGAATTTCAGGAAAGTACCTCACATTCCACAAATCTATCCTCATTAATGTATGTCATCTCCAACAACTGTCTTACTCCAGACAGCTCTTTACCTTCTTGCAATTTACCTCTTGTTAAATCATAACTAACCTTTCTAGCTTTTTGCCACTTTCCATAGTTATCTTTTCTAATTCCCAAAGTCCTTCTGAGTTCAAGTTATGATTTTAGCAAGATATTATGGAAGGTCCAGGGATAACAGCAACACAGAGAAATAACAATTGCCAACAGAAGTAGATGATCCTAGTGCTCACAAGGCCAACCCCAACCTGAGTCCCTGACTCCTCCCTGTGAAGCATTCATAGGCTCAGCTCAGGTCAATTCCCACCAATGAACTAGGAATCTTCACCCAGAATAGTTATAGCCCAACATCCTTCAGCCTCAAGAATAGAGAATAGAAATGATTTACAGAAGAACTATCCATTGCATTCAGGGGAAACTCCATCCCTCCCCCTTATGGATGTTATATAAGCCTACATAACCAGGACAAGAATATCACAATAGTCCATGGTTATGCATCGCATCCCTCCCCCTTATGGATGCTTTATAAGCCTACATAACCAGGACAAGAATATCACACTGTCAGATAAAATACCATGAGGAACACACATGGAGGTAGGCCAGGTAGTGTTTAACTAAGCCCAGCTCAAGTTCAAATTACAATCTACCTCCCAAACTAATACAGCCTTGCTACTCTAGGCTGGCCTCCAAATCTTCAATAAACAAAGTGTTACTTACATCAGAAAACACAATGCATACACACACAGATCTCCCGAGAGAAAGAAAAGTTTTCAAGCATAGAACAGTCAAAGTCCAGGTTTGGGCTTGGGTTGTGAGAAAATCACCTAATTCTTCAATGGCATAGTTCTAATATAGCCAAGAACACATTCTTAACCTATACTCTTAAAATCTGTCTAAAATGTCTCTATTTAAGTTAATCCAGTAATTCAGAAGTTTCTAAACCAAAATCAGGTCATATGTAACTAAAGATTTTTATCAGAATGCTTCTTCCTAGAACAAAAGACAGTACTCCCCAAAAAAGGCAGAAATTATTTGCAACTCTGAAAATGACTGTTTTTCAACTGACTACACTTTCACAAAACATTTACAACAGTTCTAGGAATAAATGCCTTAGATATTTATACCCTTCTCCAAACCAAAGGGTATCTATCCTTGTTCACATAGCAAAATATTTAATAAGAGATGATACTTAAAACTCAATATAGTCCTCCAGTGGACTCTGGTCCACACCAAACCTAGTAAGATCACAACTTCACTTGCCATGGACACTCTACTTAGTTCATGGCAGCCTAAGGCATCCTCAGCCTCCCTACTAACCACCTTAACATCACTGGCTAATTATAAACATTTTGGTCTGTTGCACAGAGATTTTTTTTCACATGTATAACTATCAAACAAAATCTCCCACTGCACTTTTAGAATTTTTTTAACTTAGTATACAACTTGATACTTAGTCCCACTGAATTTTCATCTTTCTTATTTTTTTCATTACTCATCCATCAAATAACCTTTTTGAATCCTGACTATCTTCTAAATGTTAGCTGTTCTCATTGGTTCTTATTATTCACGAATATGATTAAGTTGCCTTCCACCTAGTTGACATTATTGAAGACATTTTTGAACAAAGCATAGTCACAGGTGGGATACTACAACATGCCACTGTAGACTTCAGTTCATATTGATCTCAACACATTATTCAACATCATAATCCAGGGATCAACACACTGCAGCCTGTGGGTAAAATTCACCTTGTCTTCTGCTTTTGTAAAGAAAGTTTTATTGGAACTCCTGCCACACTCATCCATTTATGTATATCTATAGCTGCTTTCATGCTACAATGGCAGACTTGCATAGTTGCAACAGGGACCATGAACCACAAAGCCTAAAATATTTGCTCTCTGGCTCTATCCAGCAAAAGTTTGCAGACATTTGCTCTAAAGTGACAGATAGATCAAAGAGGTATAGATATGACCTAATGGTATAATCATTCCCTTTTTAGTCATGCAAACATTTTCAAATGTCATCTTTCTAAAATGAAAATAACTATATATACAGCATTTTCTTGGTCTATAGATTCTTAGAGCATCATTCATAGAGGAAATGAAATTATTTTTGTTCAGATTTTCTCGGTATACTCCCAGCCTCCTAGTGATTACTGCTTCTTTTCCTCAATTGGCAATTTTCCTGCTTAATAACCCATTCTAAAATGTGGCTAGGAATCCTCCATCTGTAGTTTTAACATTTCTTTTGTCTACTCTTTTGGAAGTTGAATCTACCCTACTTTTCTGGAATATCTCTCATTCTCCATGATAAAGTACAAGGGTTCCATGATCAAACAGGAAAGCCATTTCATTCAGTCATTATAATACCAGAGTAAAATAACCACTAGGGTATATCCTTTATTTAACACCAAGATACCTGAAATAAAATCAGTGTTTTAATTTTTAAGATGATTTATTGGATATTATAAGTTTTGAAAATTATTTAATATTCTGAATTTTGAACAGTTTTTGAGCAATCAACAACCTAATTAGTGCACTTTACTACAAATAAAAAAATCTAAATGTTATGAAATGAGACAAAAGAATAAATTCATAAAATTTATATGTTAAACATACATTATAATTTTTATATAAAAATCATTAGCTGTTCCCAGCTCTGATGCTTTTCTCTACCTACATCCCTCTACACCAAGCAGCTCTTGGAGATGCTGCCTCTAATATATGTCTTCTGTTCATGGGCTTCAGACCTTGAGCTGAGCCAGTTCCCTCAATAGTTTTTTTTTTTTAATGTTTTTATTTACTTTTGAGACAGAGAGAGACAGAGCATGAGCAGGGGAGGGGCAGAGAGAGAGGGAGACACAGAATCTGAAGCAGGCTCCAGGCTCTGAGCTGTCAGCACAGAGCCGGATGCGGGGCTCGAACTCACACCCTGTGAGATCATGCCCTGAGCCAAAGCCGGACGCTCAACCGACTGAGCCACCCTGGCGCCCCACATCAATAGTTTTTAGGAGTGCAGCCTCAGAGCAGTAAGTCCGCTCTGAACGCGGGGCCACGTTACCGCCATTACTGTCCGTCTTCCCACCAATCCCTGGGGTCTGGCCTGGGCTCAGTCTACATTTTCCCCAACAGAAATACTCACGCATGTCAAAAGATTTCTCCTTCCAGTTCCACGCTTTAACCCTTCCCCCTATTTTTGGAGTCACAAACTTGGCTGGGAAGAGGTGAGGACCTGAGTTGTTGCTAGCTACTTTCAAATAATGAGTTACATGGAAACTAAAAAAAAAAAAAAAAAAAAAAAATCTGAAGATAGCATATTCTGACCTCATTCTCCATTCTGCTACCTTGGTTCAGGCTTTCATGTCTCACCTGAATGAAGGTAATGACCTCTGAATCCAGTTGCTTTTACCATACTGCCCCTAGAAAGATGTTTCTCAGTGCTTCAAATCCTCTCGAGGCTCCCCATCACTCACAAGCATAGTTCCAAACTTCTTAGCTAACATATTGCAGCCTGTGTTATCTTCCACCACTTATTTCATGGCCCCAACACTCCAACCATAACACAGTGCATATCCTTGAGCACAGGATGTTTCTGTGTCTTTGTACTTATTTCTTCTTTCTGGAACAATCCTCACTTTTCCTTCAGAACACCTGCTATTCATCCTCCACAAAAATGATCATTTTAATGCATTGGTTAAGTAGTTCCTAACCTGCACTTCAAGGTTACATTAAGTGTTCCTATTCTGTTCTCTAATAATACACTATTCACGGCTCTTTAATGGAACTTTTCATGCCATATTAGTTACTTGTTTATATATGTTTCCCTACCAGAACCTGAACTCCTTGAGGAAAGGGCCATTCTTTCTTCACCTTTGTATTGCTAACTACTATCACATTACCTTTCACATGGCCAGAGCTGAGCAGTACTTAATGCACAAGTAAATAGATGGGCCAACTCATTCAAAATAGCCTGGTCCTTTCTTACAACTTCTATATCCATCTTAAATGCCAATTAAGTCTCAATTGTATTTATTTGATCCTTTCTGCACTTGAATGCGGTCAGATCATCTGTAACCTCTATACCTGCAATTTGCAGCTTCTTTAATTTCATAATTTGAAATCCATTTTAAATGGATCTTTTCTCCTAGTTTACCTCAAGTCAAATAAATGGTAAATTAAGCCAAAAGATGGCTCTGCTTGCTTTCACATCCATCAATGCCTCCCTTCCCACTGGGCTATTTTTGCTTCACAGCCATTCCCCTGCACACATGACTGAATCCTCCCTGAGGGTCTCTTCTTGATTGGCCATGTGCCTACCATTATATTTCTGACTGTCAATGTTGACTGTCCCCACTCTCTGCCCTGTTTGCTCTTCCCCCTTCTATTTCTTTGTCTGCCCCACAGGACCCTTCCCTCAGCATCACATGGGGGGAGCTGGTAATCTGAAAACCTACATCTAGAGCACATCTCTAGCTCCAATAGTAACCAATTAACTTAGAGTGCCAAATAGCACCCACCACTGCTGCTGAAGCAGCCAAAGGTATTGTATTTGATATTCTCCTTGTGTTCTGATGTGATTGTCAAAACACCCTGCAAAGTAAGTACAAATGTATCCATTTTTAAAGATAAGGAAACTGAAACTGAAAGAGTCACATGGCATGTAAGCTGTGAAGTCCAGTGAAGCAGCATGGAGTACACCAAGCAGACTAGGGTTCAAATCCTGAGTCTATCACATATTATCTGGCCCATTGCCAGTCAATTAATCATTTTAAGTAACAGTTTCATATTTATTAAGAAATGAAACTGTTACTTAAAATGATTAAGTAACTTAAAATAATTAATGATTGCTACCAACTTTGTAGCAATGTGTATGATTGATAAGTGACTGGCACACAGTAGGTGCTCAAGAAATGGTAACTCTTAATGTGACAGTGACACATTTGACACATGGCTTCAAACTTGATTAAAAGTCTTTGTTCCCAGGATCATAATTCCCTCTTAGGCGATTAATCTCTTTGTTAAGTAAAGGGTTCAATAAGATGGCTCTCAGTATTGCAAAGACCTGCCTTCTCCTTCTAGTTTAACCTGGTCCTAAGATTGGCTTGTCACTTAACCTCTGAACCTCAGTCTCTTCATCTATAAAATGAAGAGGGTATCTTATTTTCCCGGCTCCTTGGAGATTTTGAGGGTCTGATTACAGAAAGTAAAATATTTTGAGAAATGTCATATGCAAAGGAATCCCTCTATAGAGTTAACTGATTAAGGCTCCCTCACCATGACCACCTCAGAAATGTTTACAGTTTCATAGAGTAAATAAGAAAATAAAAGCTGCAAAGAAAAAAGTTACAAATATCTAATTTTTGATGCTCTAGACCTCAACAGGTAAGTATGAGAAGACACTCTACTGCTTGGCAAGGCATTCAGATAATGCCATGTGATTATATTTGGCTTCCAATTCATGAAGCCAGACCTAAGAGAGCATCTGTTCTGAAAATCAGTGGGTCTTTTTTCCTTGCCTAAAGAGAAGATTTCAGTTAAGTAAGGAAAAAATTATGCTCTAAAAAAACAAAAAAATATTAAATGCAGCATGCCGAAACAGGATCCAACATAAACTGTGCTCAGCTAACGCTGCCTGCAGTGTGAGTGCACTTGGAAAGGATCCTGTGCTGTGAGCAACTGCACACCCCAGGAATATTATGGGATAGTTGAATGGCTAAACACCTCATTGGATGTAATCCAATTACAATTACAGAATCCACTGAGGAAGTTTTGGTCTAAGAGGGGTGAGAGTTTGGGAGCTAAGTCCCCTGCATCGCCTATATTTCACACTGTGCCCTGTCTGGTCTATGCTGAACCTAGATGTAAATAGACCTGATCTGATACACAGGTCCCATTTCTCCATTGTTCTCAACACTTCCTATACTCAGAAAAGCTCTAGCTACTTTATGAAGAAGTCCTGAAACATTGATTCTGGCCCTACAGTGGGAACTAGCTCAGCATCGTACAGTGCCCTGGCTATACTGGAATGATCACAGTGGTCTTCTTAACAAATTTAGCTTATTTGTGCCTACAGAAATAGGGAGATGGTACAAAACAGTAAATGAAAACTCAGTGTAGAGTCAGATCAACATTTAAGCCCTCTATCCAGCTCTGCCTTGCTGTGGTGTCTCTCCCTGCCAAGCACAACTCTTCTCTTCCATCTGGCTATGGGAGCCATTCCCTCCCATCGACTTGCCTGCATGAGGGATGTTTTATCTCCCATAGATCAAGCCTGCTGTCTTTATTGTTCCTCCCTGTTCATCTATAAGAAGATTCTCAGCTCTTGTTGATAATGTGAGTCAGTCTCCTGTTTCCTTCCCTGGAGGGTCATCAATCCTCAAGAACAGCAGGTTCTCTGCTGCTTCTAATTCCTCATACATTCACTGAAGCCTCCCTTAATATAATTTCCACTTTCGGGGTGCCTGGGTGGCTCAGTCGATTGAGGCTCCGACTTCAGCTCAGGTCATGATCTCACGGCTCGTGGGTTCGAGCCCCGCATCAGGCTCTGTGCTGACAGCTCGGAGCCTGGAGCCTGCTTCGAATTCTGTATCTCCCTCTCTCTCTCTGCCCCTAACCCGTTCACAGTCTGTCTCTGTCTCTCTCAAAAATAAATAAACATTTTTTTAAAAATTTTAAAAATTACATAAATTTTTACCCTCCAGGGAAGGAAACGGGAGACTGACTCACATTATCAACAAGAGCTGAGAATCTTCTTATAGATGAATAGGGAGGAACAATAAAGACAGCAGGCTTGATCTATGGGAGATAAAACATCCCTGATGTTTATTTTTTTTTATAGTTAAACATTTTATATTTAAACATTTAAAAAAAAATTTTAAAAATGTTTATTTTTGAGAGAGATGGAGACAGAATGTGAGTGGGTTAGGGGCAGAGAGAGAGAGGGAGACACAGAATCTTAAGCAGGCTCCAGGCTCCGAGCCGTCAGCACAGAGCCCGATGCGGGGCTCGAACCCACGAGCCGTGAGATCATGACCTCAGCTGAAGTCGGAGCCTCAATCGACTGAGCCACCCAGGTGCCCCAAAAATAAATAAACATTAAAAAAAAATTTTTTTAATATAATTTCCACTTTCAATATTCTACTGAAAATGCTCTCCCAAAATGCCAACAGTAATGCCTACATATTAGCTCCTACTCTCTCCTCTCAGCCCTCAAACAACTGAAATTTGGCACTGTTGCCCATATCTATCTTCTTCGAACATGTCTCCTGTTTGGGGACACCATTTCTGTTGAGTCTCCACTCTTCCTGACCATTCATATTTTAAGCTTCTATTTCTCTGCAGAGAATTTAAGTATCAGCATTCACCATTCCAGAATAGAGGATTCTATTCTCAATTGTCTTCCAACTATTCACTTTGACTATGATGATGAAGGTAGTCATCACTTGGTTGCAAAGATTAAGATAATTGTTCAATACCTGGCATTTACTAAGCATTCAATAATAACAGTAGTTATAACATTTTTTTACTTCATTTCCTGTAACACTTTACTATGAAATCTACATTTCAGTATACAGAAGATTTGATACTTTCAAAAGACAATTGGTATAATCTCAGACATTATCTTCATCGTGGAATGTCTTGCCCCCTCCCCCAAGGACTTGTTGTTGTAGTTTCTGCTGTGTTGTAAAAAGCCCTTTTTTAAATTGAAGTATAGGTGACACAGAATGTGACTATTAGTTTCAGATGTACAACATAGTGCTTTAATGTCTATACATTATGCTATGCTTATCACAGGGGTAGCTACCATCTGTCAGCATACACTATTACAATAACATTGACTGTATTCCCTATGTTTTGCCTTTTATCCCCATGACTTATTCACCCATTACTGGAAACCTGTATCTCTTACTTTGCTTCAACTATTTTGCCCACCCCATCCTCCTCCCCTCTGTCAACCATCAGTTTGTTCTCTGCATTTATGGGTCTGTTTCTGCTTTTCGCTTATTTCTTCATTTGTTTTGTTTTCTAGATTCTACATATAAAGGGAACCAAATGAAATTTGTCTGTCTCTCTCTGATTTATTTCACTTAGTATATAATACTTTCCAGGCCCATCCATATTGTTCTGAATGGCAAGATTTCATTCTTTATTTATGGCTGAGTAATATATATATATATATATATATATATATATATATATGAGATTATATATATATATGAGATTATATATATATGAGATTTTATATATATATATGATACACAGATATCTGTGTATCATATATATATATATATATATAATCTCATATTTTTATCCATTCATCTATACATCTATCAAGGGACATTTGGGGTGCTTTATCTTGGCTACTGTAACTAATACTGCAATAAACATAGAGGTGCATATATCCTTTTCAATTAGTGTTTGTAAAGAACATTTTAGGGGCGCCTGGGTGGCGCAGTCGGTTAAGCGTCCGACTTCAGCCAGGTCACGATCTCGCGGTCCGTGAGTTCGAGCCCCGCGTCAGGCTCTGGGCTGATGGCTCAGAGCCTGGAGCCTGTTTCCAATTCTGTGTCTCCCTCTCTCTCTGCCCCTCCCCCATTCATGTTCTGTCTCTCTCTGTCCCAAAAATAAATAAACATTGAAAAAAAAAATTTAAAAAAAAAGAAAAAAAAAAAAGAACATTTTAAAAATCAAATTACTGGGACGCCTGGGTGGCTTTATTGCTAAAGTGTCCGACTCTTGATTTTGGCTTAGGTCATGATCTTATGGTTCATGAGATCAAGCCCCGCACGGAGCTCCACACTGACAGTGTCAAGCCTGCTTAGGATTCTCTCGCTCCGCGCCAACCCCCCCCCCCACAGCCACCGCCCTCTATCTCTATCTCTCTGCCCCTCCCCAGCTCACATTCTCTCTCAAAATAAAATTTAAAAATAAATAAATAAATAAGTATAAATCAAATTACTATAAGAAAAGAAAGTACAGAACAATAAAAAAAATTTGGATATTTACATGGTTTAAACATTGCATAATTCTAAGGACTTGTTGCAGCCTTCAAAACCTGTTTAAATATCAACTTCCCATCAGAATTTTGTGCTGGGCCTCCTGAGCACATTGTTACCTCCATTAAAACTAATTGCCTGATGTCTTCAATAATAATGTAGCCTGTCAAAAAGCCAGGGTCTCATGTGACTCAGTCTCTATATCAAGTACATTCAAGGCAGTCCAACAATTAAAATATTTATAATATAATTCCAATTTGTCTTTTCACCTCTCCATTTGTATATGCTATCCAATTTATAACCCACAATAAAGCTTCTCAAACAGGTCTTTTGGCATTTCTCAATTCTTTCTCATTATCTTCAATAAACTGTTCTAGAACAATTCACATGCTAAACCTTCTCCCATTCACCTAGGACCCATGGCATTTTTTTTTTTTGCCTCACCTTTTGGATTGAATTAGCCTCTTATTTATCTGTTGTTTGTTTGTTTGTTTTTTGCATCAATATTCCGATATTCCTAATTCTGTGTCTCCCAAAACGTGGAACTTCCCTGGAAAAGACAGAACACTTTTGAATGTTTATTTATTATTTTTGAAAGGCGGGGGGGGGGGGGGGGCTCACACATGCCTGCAAGCAGGGGATGGGCAGACAGAGGGAGACAAAGTGGGCTCTGAGCTGACACCAGAGAGCCAGATGAGGGCTTGGAACTCATAAACTGTGAGATCATGACCTGAGCCAAAGTCAGATGCTTAGCAGACTGAGCCACCCAGGCGCCCCAAGACAGAGCTCTTTTAAATGTCACAGGATTTGAATGGGGCAATGAAAAACCTGATAACACTCATGTATGAACAAATCACAACACCACAATTTTAATTGTATATGTTTTCTTCCCCTCAATTTAAAATGGTACTTAAAGGGAGACTCTATATCATTTCCATCCTTAAAGCACCAAAGCACCCATAATTCATGCATTTATTTTTAGAACATTTAGTATACATCTTGAGGTGATAGAAACTGAGATACAAGCAGAAGGAAGAGGGATGGAAGAAACAAGATCAAAAAGGATATTGCTCTTGGAGAGTTATGATAAGTGATCAAGATCAGTATGTCTAGCACATTAGAGATGCTCAAAACTTACATGCTGAATTGATAGCACTCCCCTAGCTACTATTCTCTGTTTTGCAGAAAACTGGCATACAAAACTTCATAAATAACTTGCAGTTGTCCTCCACCTAGATGCTTTAATTGGTTATTAAAAGTCTAAAAAGTAATTCATAATAATTACAAGTAAATGTTTAAAAGGTTTTTAATTTTTAAGATAAATTAGTTACTTTTGTAACAAGATCACATTTACCTATTTGTTTATAAAATACATTCTTAGATGAAAGAGAAAGGAATTAAATTAGAATTAGTGTGCTGTAAATTGCTCAAATATCTGAGTATATCCACCAGAGTGTGCCTTGCATGTGGCCACCATGCCCACATGTGTTCATAGTGGGAAAAAAAAAAAAAGATGACAAGAACTGATGATTTCATAAAGGCCCCATATTTAATACTCCTCGTAACAAACCAGCAAAAAAGCAATGTCACAATGACGAAACTCTCTGGCATTACCATCCTTTCTATTCATGTTTTCCCTCACCTCTTCCTCTTCCTGTAACATCATTTTTATTCCTTTCACAAACTCCATTCTTTCCATATCCCTCACTCCCACTTGAACACTTTTTATTTTAAGAGTTCGTTTAACTTCCATCCCTTTAAGTTTTCCCTTTCCTTGCCATGCTTTTTATGCTTCCTGCCCCACCTCACTCTCTAGCTCCCTCTTGGGAATGGAAGTGGCTGAAAGCAGCAGGTGTGGCTGAGAAAACTGAGCAGGAAGGAGTAGAGTGAAATGAAGCTGATTAGCTGTATGAATATGTCATTCAAGGGCTTATAACCACACAGACTTTACTTGGGGAGGTGACACGAAAGACCTTCAACCCAAGGGGAGATTCAACATACACTGACTAACGAGTTAAGGCCCATCTGGATCTCATTTTCTTGGAAAGACACTCCTGGATGTTAAGAATTAAAACCCACCATTCTCTTCATGTACTTTCAGTCAGTTCCTCCTGCAGAGTAATTGGAATGCCCTCTTTACCTTACCTTTTCAAAAGAGCTCCCTTTACCATTTTTCAAAATCTCCCGAAACCAACATTTCCTTAAGAAATTCTCCCTCACCTTTAAAGCTGTACAGGCCATTTGGCCTCATCTTCAACTTTCGATACAACAGGTTTCTACCTTGCTTTACAAATCATATAATTACTTAAATAAAGACTAAACATACTCACAACAAACCTTAAGGGACTGGACAAGCTAGACAAGGCAATATTTGCTTGACTAAAAATTTACATGTCAGCTTTTGTTAATTTGTAAATTTTCAAAATCCCTTTATCTCACTAAAACTTTTCTTCATCCTCATGGATAGTGTTTTAGTGTCTTGAACACTATTTTCTTGGTCCTGTCTCTTTCCCTCTCCAATCATAGCCATGTGGGCCAGTCTTTTTCCAAACCCTTCAACAGGGTCCTTTCATCCAAGTCAACTCTAAACTTCTCAACACTGATCCTAATAAATACCCCTCTTCTCCTCTCTCCCACCCAGACCACTAAGTGCTATTGTTCTGTTTGGAAGGAGGATTCCCTGATAGTGATTTCAGGGATGGTGGGCATCACCATAATTCATAGTGACTTAAATGTTGTTTGGCTCTTCAGCACCACTTGTTAATTTTATATAGTACTTATTTTCAATCCCCCAAACACCTATTCCAAATCTTCACCTTTCTCCTCAAACCAATCAATTCATTTCACAGTAGAGGATACTGATTTGTTCTCGGCCTAGAAGCCCAGAAAAACATATCCTCAGCTTCTCATCTCTCTTCATAGAAATCTGTTTACATGCATTCCCAGTCTTATAGCCCTCCTTCCGGTCTCAGAGAAAGAAACATCTTTGCAAAACACTCAAGCCTTATGCTCTCAAATTTTCTTACCATCAAATTTTCCCTCTGCCTAGATACATTCTAAACATTTAAAAATAAATACTGAGGGGGCGCCTGGGTGGCTCAGTCGGGTAAGCGGCTGACTTCGGCTCAGGTCATGATCTCACGGTCCATGAGTTCGAGCCCCGCGTCGGGCTCTGTGCTGACAGCTCAGAGCCTGGAGCCCGTTTCAGATTCTGTGTCTCCCTCTCTCTCTGACCCTCCCCTGCTCATGCTCTGTCTCTCTCTGTCTCAAAAATAATAAACGTTAAAAAAAATTAAAAAATAAATAAATAAATACTGGGTAAATAGAGATAGAGAAATTGGAATTCTCATGATACACGGCTGCATTACCAGCAGGAATGTAAAAACAGTACAGCCACTTTGAAAGAAGTTTGAGTTACTCAAAAATTAAACACAGTTACCATATAACCCAGCGTTTCTATTATTAAGTATATATTGAATAGAAGTAAAAAATATATGTCCACACATAAGATTGCATGGCAGAATGTTCATGGCAGCGTGTTTTACAATAGCCAGAAAGTGGAAATAATCCAAATGTCCATTAATTGATAAATGACCAAACTCAGAAACAAACAAAAAATTTGGTATATCCATATAAAAGCATATTCAACCACTTAAAGGAATAGATTTCTAATACATACATAGATAAACCTTGAAAATATGTTAAGTAAAAGACGCCAGACACAGCAAGCCATTTATTATATGATTCAATGTTTATAAAATGTCCAGAATGAGCAATCCATAGGGACAGAAAGTTAACTAGTAGTAGCTAGGAGTTGGAGAGCAGAGTGTGAAGTAAATGCTAATGTGCATAGCACTTCTAAAGTTGACAAAAACTTTCTGAAATGAGATAATAGTGGTTATAAAAGGGTGAATTTTATATGTTATATATCAATTTTTGAGTAATTTTATTTCTTCCTCATGATATAAATTTTCACAATTCTGTAGTACAATGGGAGTCTTTCTTTATCCGTATTTGTCAGAACTATTTTACCCACCACTCATGTTCCTTTGCATGTGGAAAGAATTCCATTATTGTGACTTTTTTTATTTTTTTTATTTTTTTTTTTTTTTCAACGTTTATTTATTTTTGGGACAGAGAGAGACAGAGCATGAACGGGGGAGGGGCAGAGAGAGAGGGAGACACAGAATCGGAAACAGGCTCCAGGCTCTGAGCCATCAGCCCAGAGCCTGACGCGGGGCTCGAACTCACGGACCGCGAGATCGTGACCTGGCTGAAGTCGGACGCTTTACCGACTGCGCCACCCAGGCGCCCCAATTGTGACTTTTTTTAAATGTTTATTTACTTGGGGGAGGTGGGGCAAAGACAGAGTGGGAGAGAGAGAGAGAATCCCAATCAGGCTCTGTACTGTCAGCACAGAGCCTGGAGAGGAGGTCAGTCTCACCAACCGTGAGATCATGACCTGAGCCAAAATCAACAGTTGGATGCTTAACCAACTGAGCCACCCAGGCACCCCCATTAGTGTAACTCTTAGAATCTCTTGGACATTTACTCATTCTACACTGGAGGAGGTGAAATGACCACCAGAGATTACACTCGATTTTTTTCTTGAGGGCTATCTAGATAGCTAGCTTCAGATAGCAAACTTACACTACTATTCAAACTGTCTCTTCCCTTCCCCTGACCTCAGAACTTAGGTTTCTACACACTGTAATGGTTTATAACATTGCCTCAGGGTGTCTCACTTAGTTGGCAGTGCTCTGCTGTGTTGTCTGAAATATTCAGTCAAGGGGATGCTTTCTTGGTGTCTTCCCATAATAGTATTCAATCACCCTCACAGATGGTGGTTCAGAGTTACAGAGACGTTCTAATTTCTTTGCTAACAATACAATCTAGGTTGTTTTGGGTCCATTGTTTTTTTGTTTGTTTGTCTGGGGTTTTTGGTTTGTTTTTATTTTTAATGTTTATTTATTTTTGAGAGAGAGTGCACACATGCATGCACAAGTGGGGGAGGGGCAGAGAGAGAGAGGGAGACACAGAATGTGAAACAGGCTCCAGATTCCAAGCTGTCAGCACACAGGCTGATGCATGGCTCGAACCCACAAACCATGAGATCATGACCTGAGTCAAAGTCGGACACTTAATCGACTGAGCCACCCAGGTGCCCAGGTAAGTAAATTTTGAAAGGAGAAAGAAAAAAAAAAACACATCATCTTAACTCCACTTCAGTGGAACTTTCCCACTAACTATTTAACTAACCTTCCTGATTTAGCCTCCTGTCCTCCAATGCATCCTCCATATTGCTGCCGGACAACTGATCAGTTCCCTCCTTGGCCCAAAATTGCTTAAGAGGCTACAAGGTATGGGGGCACCTGGGTGGCTCAGTCGGTTGAGCATCCAACTTCCGCTCAGGTCATGATCTCACGGTTGGTGAGTTCGAGCCCCGCGTCAGGCTCTGTCCTGACAGCTTGGAGCCTGCTTCTGACTCTATGTCTCTCTCTCTCTCTCTCTCTGTCTCTCAAAAAAATAAACATTAATTTTTTTTTTAAAAAAAGAGGCTACAAGGTATGATCTAAGTTACTTTCTGTGGCATTTGAAGTTCTTTCATCTGTGGTCTCTGTCAACCTAATTCCTCTTCTCTTTCAGCCCTATTCCCCTCCTTTTTATACTCCAGCCAGATTAATACACAGGAAGGCAGAGAACTGCAAATATTTTCACAACTCTCATACCTTTGCACATGGTGTTCTCTGTAAATTATCTTTCACCCTGTGCCCTCCTGGAAAACAACTATTTTACCTCTAAAAATCTATTTCAGATCAGATGTCTTGTCTGATGTGAACAGAGTTAATCACTTTGTCTTCCCTGCTCTCTGTCCCTATACCTGAACTCATCACACTACACAGTAATTATTTCCTTATGTAAAATTCTTACTCTTTTAAAATTGCATGTCATATGTTTATTAGGCAGCTTTTCAACTCATTCATTCTTTCAAATATTTACTGAGCAACAGCTCTGTTCCAGATATGAAATACAAAGACAAAAATATCCCATGCTTCTAAGAAAAATGAGGCCAGTATTATTATTTAATTTCATTTGGTTTTTCTTTAAAAAATTTTTAATGTTTTTTCATTTTTGAGGGACAGAGAGAGAAAGAGTGTTAGTGGGAGAGGGGCAGAGAGAGAGGGAGACACAGAATCTGAAGCAGGCTCCAGGCACTGAGCTGTCAGCACAGAGCCTGACACAGGGCTCGAACCTACAAATTGTAAGATCATGACCTGAGCTGAAGTCGGATGCCCAACGGAATGAGCCACCCAGGTGCCCCTAATTTCATTTGGTTTTAAGTCATATATCTCTAATTATACTCTTAACTACCTTGGCCACAAAGCGGCAAATGTTGTATATGTTACTTTAGAACTTTCAGTGCTTAACAGAGAATCTTGCCTGTTGTCAGGGTTTCATTTGCCATAGCCTACAATTTGGTCTTCTGTCTTCTGTTTTGCTTTGATTCTCCACCTGCCAACTGTTCTTCACAAAAAAACTCAGAATAATATTTCTAAAAGACAAGGCTATATAAATCATTACCTGCTTTAAAACATTTAATAACTTTTCCTTTAGGACAATATCTCTCTTCCCCATTAATCTAAAAACTCATTAATAAGAGCTTAATCTTCTTGTAATCCCAGTGGTCAGCAAAGAGTCTAGCACCCAAATATTTGATCCCATTTATATTGGTTGGATTTGCTTAAATATTGGTTGAAATTACTGGACGGATCTTGGGATCTGACTATATGTTGTATTCAAAGATATGTTAATTTCCCTGGATTTGGAGTGATTAGGACAATACTTGTATTTTGTCTAGCTTATTTGTTTACAAATCACCAATATTCTGGGCAAATCATGTTCACTGTCCTAGTGAAAAGGAACCATGATTTATTTAGAGTATGATCTAGCACAGTAACATGTTCAAACATACAGCAACTGTTTACATGGTGTTACACTTGGGTTAACCGCCTAGTTTTTGAAAAGGAGATGGTAACAAAAAATAGATTTTCCAAAAGCCATATTTTTTTTGTTTAAGTAACTTCTCCGTTTTATATTTCCCAAGACTCTGATAAATATTCCACAAATAACTAAGGACATACATCTTTCTTTAAAGAGCTTAAAAGTAACTGTCATTCTTTTTTATCAAAGGAAGGTACTAAGACAGAAAGAGTGAGTGATATGACCAAGGTCACAAATATAATCATGAGGTGCAGATGATAGTGACATAAACAGAATCAGATAACGATTCACAGAACACAGGGAGGAAGGCCAGGAATACTAAGCAGGGAATAATGATGGGGATATTAGACAGATAATTCTACAAACTAACACGCTTCATCCTAAATAATAAAATCCCTGACCATACAAGGCAGAGACCAAATCAGGAATAAGAGAAGCAAAATCTGAAACCATACGTGGAAAAACAGTCCTCTCACTAAGGTTTTAATAAGTAATATCCTATAGACAAAAGCCAAAGAGTCTTTCCAAAGCGACAACACTCATCAGGAATTGCCATCTCCATTCCTTTAGGACAATCAATATTATATAGGTTTAAAGTAGTTCATTTAGCCCTACCTAGTACCTAGATTCTTCCTCATTTCTGCTTCTGAGTGCTGACCTATTGTTCCTACTGAAGCTATGGGCTGGTAGTTGATCTCATAGTCCATTAACAGAAAGTTTCAGGTTTAAAATGCTTTTTAAAAGGGCATGATCTCATGCTACTTTATGGAGTATTTGCATTCCTTTATTCCCTATTTTACTACAGTCATGCTCACAGAGGCACTTCCTTCTCCACAATGAGTTTATGTTTCCAAAGCCTCTTTATCCTCTGCTCTTCCAAGGACCTAATCAGGTGCATCACCTGGTGGTTGAAGTCACAGCTTTGTCAGTCATGGCCAGGAAGGCGCTGGTCCTTCCCAGTCAATTCTGAAACTTCAAGAAAATTTACATCGTGAAGGGACTTGTCCTGAATTTATGAGAAGGCCAAGGTGTGCTACAGATCACTGCATTTTTAAAAGTAGTCCTGTCTGGCCTGGTAACTAAGACAACTATCCTTTAAATTATTTTTATAGAACCACAGAAAACAATATAAACAAGCAGGCCCTACAGATAGAATCCAAGCCAGAAAAAAAGGGAGGATTTCTGCTTCCGTTCTGCTAATTTTTCTTTCTAAAGGATGGTATGTGGGAAGAAGTGAATGGATTCTCTTTTCCCTCTAGCCTCCCCTGTTAGCTGTCAATCATCAATATGCATGTGCATACTGAAGTGAGTGGTACTTCAGAGAGGAGTCATCAAGAAGGAGAATATCATATATTTCATATTATGACTAATACTGAGATTCTAGTAAAAACATTCATGCTACTATAAGATACCCTGTCACGTGTAAATTCCATGACTTGAGCTAAATGGATCCTATTCTTAAGGGCTCTTACCTTTAGCCTCTCTTATCTTCAAAATGACATCTTATCTTCAGAAAACCCTCTTTTTCCAGTGTTGGAGCAGAAAGTGTTCAGGTTTTAAGAGGACGCACAGGTGAGGTGGGGGGCCGATATGGAGGAGGCCAGCCCTCTCTCTGAAAGAACAGACCATGGTTAATACACTTGGTATGAGAAGGTTTACCAAGAATGTCTCTCCAACCTACCTGAAATCACTTTCATATTGTCATACAGTTTGACAGTTTACAAGCTAGATCTGTCTGAGTTAGTAACATTTGCTTTTAAGACGCCAACATTCCCAGGAGGCTCACTCAATTGCTTTGTTTCAAAGTCAAACTGAGATCAACCTTCACACACAAAACATGAATATGAATGTAGAAAGAAGAGAATGGATTTGCAGCAGCAAGACCTCATTGTAGAGGACTAAGAAAATAAGGAGTTCAGACAGCCAGTGGTTAGCAACAGGGCGACGTGAACAGGAATTTGAGAGGGGACAAGAACCGACCACATTAAGTGCCACTCTTAGCTCATTTAATCCCCAAACACTATAAGGTGTTATTATATCATGTGGGTTTTTTTCCTCACAAATAAAAAACTGGAACTCAGAGAGGTTGTCATTTTTCCAAAATGTCTTAGTGGTACATGGTGCAGCTAGAATAGGATTCAGGTGTGTCTGGCTCCAAACTGTGTACCCTTAACTATAGTGGGCATTGCCTGGAACTGGCCCGTGGGAGGTGCAGGCATGGCTCAAGAGTCACGGTAGGGACAGGGTCCATAGAGGCTGGGTTTTCCCTTGCATTCTCCCCTCTTTCCCTTAATAGCTCAACCCTAATTTCACATTCTTTTTAATTGCTTTCTAGGATTCCATAGAAGAATGAACTCAGGAAAATGTCACTTTTTCTTTTTTATCATGTTCCGATAGAGTATAATCAATGAGACATAAGCAAGATAACAAAATTTTGAAGATACGGGTTCCATTTTCTTTTGGTCCCTCACTCATATATTACTGCATGAAGGTTAAGAGTATGACCATAGTATCAGACTGCTGAGTTCAAATCCCTACTCCATCATTTGCCACTTGTGTAACCTTAGGTAAGCTCCTCAGCTTCTCTAGGCCTTGGTTTCCTCATCTGAAAAATAGGGATGATATAAACGTCTACCTCATAGGATGGAGGTGATGGTTCAATGAGATAATGTATACAAAGCATACCGGCATAGGATGAGCACTTGACAAAAGCCAGCTATAGGTTGCTTTACTTGAAAGCCATTTTTAGTTCTTGGGGCATGTTTAGGATCTAAAAATTTAGAGTTGCCTATCTTCATATACAAGTATATAAGTATAAGTATATAATATATACTTATATATACATATATATGTATATATATATAAGTATATGAAGATAGAACATATATAAAACATTTATTTTCAATTGTACAAAATATTTTATTGGTTCATTTAATGTAATAATAAAGCAGAATTTTCAAGATAAAAAATATCTTTTAGCAAATTTTTTTCTCAAGGGGCTGAGTATTAAATAATTTAAGCTGCACCATCTTAATGTGGGTATTTTCTCAAATTTAGAAATATTCTTAGGATTATAGGGGCTTGTGGTCTAAGCATTGCAGTTTGGCTTAGATTGCCCAAGTTCAGTAAATCTACACATTAAATAGTACTCTATAAATTAATCTTGATTGCTCTACAAAGGTATCTCTGCAACTTATGTCTTCTTAAAATCAGTTCCATTCTTTAACACCATTCCATTATGCTTTAGTATGTAGTTTAATGCTTTTTTCTTCCAAGTATAAAATATAAGCTAAGAAATAACATGCTTAAGGCAGCATTTCTGATCTGGCAGTCTTCAATTTTGCAGTCAAGAATGTGTTCAACAAGCCAGAGATGTACAATTCCCCAAGCAGGTGAAAAAATGTGATTGTGAGGGCTGAGATGACAGTTTTCATACTATTTCCAATGCGTGTCCTGTGCATCTGTTCTATATCTAGGAATGTGTTTTTACATTTTTCTAGAGAAAATTAAATGAGCGTTTTTATGTTTCGTTTCCCAGTTATCATAAAATATGTAAAAGAAAATACAGAAATTAAAGGGAAAAAAGATACTTATCTGAGTGCAAAGCAGCAAGATTTCAAGGCTGGTTATAACCCTAGACAACCTTTGTCACCCGTACAAGTGTTTCTTCAAATAGTGGGGAAATCATAACAGGTATGGAGTAGAACCTTGTGTTTATTTTGTTTAAAGTGAATACATTCATTCATATAGAGCACAGATAAATTTTGCAAGACTCTGAAGTCTCCTTTCAAAAGAGGCAATGAAACATTTGAAATCATTTAGTTGGCAAAGAGTTTTCCCTTGAATTTAACTGGATTCCAGATAAAACTCTAATCAGCTTAGAGATATATAATACCCATTTCAAGATGTCTCACTTTTATACATTTTACAACACCATACACACACATAGACACACACACACACACACACACACACACACACACACGAAAACAGAGCTATAGGTTGCTGTTTGATTATAATCTGAGGCTTTTAAACATAGTTAACATTTTCATAGACTAACAATGTGTTTGCAATTATATTATAAAGTATTATTAAAAGTATTATAATAGTAGCTTATTTGTGATCTTTTAGAATTTTAATTAGTAAAGAGAACTGAGCAAACATGCCCCTGCTATTCTATTCTAGTAAAACACCCCAGAAGGATAAAGTTTAACTAGAAAATAGCGCATATTCTTAATGATTTCTATGGACTGAATGTTTGTGTTCCCTCAAAATCCATTTGCTGAAGTCTAAATCTCCAATATCATGGTATTTGAAGGAGGGGTCTTTTGGAGGTGACTGGGTCATGAGGGTGGACTCTGCATGAATAGGATTAATGACATTAAAGGGATATGCAGAGACCAGAGCTCTCTGCTCTCCAATATGTGAGAATACAGCAAGAAGACGGCCATCTGCAGACCAGCAAGCAGTACCTCACCAAACATCAGATCCACAGGAGTCTTGATCTTGGACATTCCAGTGTCCAGAACTGTGAGAGATAAGTGTTTGTTGTCTAAGTCACCCAGTGACTTAGAGATTTGTTATAATAGCCTAAACTAAGACAATGATATTCTTTCAAAAGTATTCATTATTCTCCTCCTTGACTTTCTCTTCTACTTCCTCTGTCCCCCATTCTCTTCCTTTGCCATCCTGAATAATGCAGCCTTAAAGGCATTAGATGGGACAGGCAAGATATACATCCGCTTGGGGAAAGGTGATAGAATGTATGGAGTGATGAGGATGGTGATGAGGGATAAGATTAGGGAGTCAGAAATAAGCAGGGTGATAAGGGCATCCATGCTTGAGGGTGGCCTGGTATAGGATGTCAAAGTTCAAACAAGATGAGGTTAGTGGAAGCAGAAAGAAAGGAGGTCCAGTGCATTGAATTAGACATTGACCAGGGTGAGGAGGGCACCTGCCAGGATGGCTGCCTGGTTGATGGTGACAGAGCTTAGGTAATGTGAGGAAGACAGCCATGAGGCATGGAGCTGGCCAGGAATGGGGCCAAGAAGGGTATGGAGGTCACCCATATAGGAAAACAGCCTGGCACAAGGACATGGAGCCCAGACAGAATGAGAAAGACATATGGGCAGGGGAAAGGGGTGAGAGAGCCATTGGGAATTTATTACATACAGTAGAAGTGATCAAACAAATAAATCAAAGATAATGGGAACCAAGTTTTTCAGTATAAGAAAAGAGAGTTACAAATACCAAATGTGAGAAAACTAGAATGAACTCCAAACAGTTGAATTAAAACAGGTAGGATAAGGTCTGGTTTCCAATAACTATCTAATGAGATAAATAGAAACATAAAAAGAAACATACATGCATGCATATGTGTGTGTGTGTGTGTGTGTGTGTGTGTGTGTGTGTGTGTGTGCGCGTGCGCGCGCATGTGTGTGTCCACTGAGAGGTCCTGGGAACAGTGACATCCCAATAACAATGAGCACACCTGGTGCCCAGATCTTGGCTTCTAAATACTATTTTTCAACAAAAGAACCAGGAATACATGGAAAAATGGTTGATAACAAGGGTGAGGTAGGGAAAGTGAAGCTGAATGTATAACATTTTCTCCAGAAAGCAAAGCTATGCTCATAGAATGATAGGGACATATCAAAATTACATAGGAGCCCCTGGAAAATCTGGGAATATCTTAGCATAAAGATTAATAATAAGACTACTAATAATAACATAGAATCCATTAAATAATAAAATAGAAAACCATGAGTCCGTACAGATATAAGTAGATGAATGAAAAACTTTTGAAAGTTTAACACACAACAAATGGGATATTTACATAGTTTCAAAGTAATTCTCCATAAAATACTTATTAATTACAAAAGTGTGAGGAAAATAACTTCAGAATGCAGAAGCCTGGCAGATACCACCTTAATCAAGTGATGAAAATGAACAAAATTGTGCACCACCTGACAGGTGTGTAGAACACGGTTATCACCTGAGTGATGTCCTTGCTGAAGGTACATCACCAAAATCCGATTATAATGTATAATCTGTGAATCCTGCAGGGAGTGGCATTCTACAAAAAAAAAAAAAAAAAGTGATATTCCGTAATCTTCAAAGTGTCAGGGTCACAAAAGTAAAAATAATGAATACATAAAATAATATTTTATTTTAAAAAAGAGAAGAAACTATTCCAGACTAAAGGGACATAACAACCAAATGTGATGTGTGATTCTTAACTGGATCCCTTTTCTATAAAGGGCATTATTAGGAATTTTGGCAAAACGTGAATGCGGTCTGAACATTAGATAGTAATACCAACCTTATTTTCTCGATTTTGATATTTATACTGTGCCTATGTAGCATAATGTTCTTGTTAATACAAAACACATACTAAAGTGTTTGAGGGTATAATGCTTTATGCTAGAAATGAAGAGAATATAATTTAATTTTTTCATTATTAAATATTAAATTCCACTTTCTAATATATTCCTCCCATATATTAAATTTTCTTTATGTCCAGGGAAGTCCTATTGCAGATTCATTGTGGAAAAATTCATGTCTAGACAAAATAATTTTCAGCCTTCATTTCTCATCAGGTTAATAGTTGTCTTCCTTCATGGTCTCTTTCTTAAGGAAAGAGATTAAGGAGAAAGAGATTATGAAGAAAAATTAAAATAATATAAAATATAAGTTAATTTTTTAAAATGTGGACAACGGCACAATTTTGGCTTGTCTCCTATGTCCATGATCTGCTCTCTTAAAAGTTATAGTCATACTGACCACACAGAAAATTTCTATCAAGCCAAAAGTTCCCCTACACCATCACTGTACCACTGTGCTATATGTTCAGCTAATCATGACTGCAGAGCCTTTAACTGAAAGAACCTGAGCTTCTGATTTAGGCACACCTAGATTGAATTCTGGCTGTGCTACCACTGGAAAAAATACCAAATAACCCTTAACCTCCATTTCCTCCATTTGGAAAAATGACCAAAGTGATATCCAGCTCAAAAGGCTGTGGTCAGGGACACCTGGGTGGCTCAGTTCAGGTTGAGTGTCATACTTTGGCTCAGGTCATGATCTCATGGTTCTTGAGTTTGAGCCCCTCATCGGGCTCTGCAGACAGCTCAGAGTCTGGAGCCTGCTTAAGATTCTGTGACTCCCTCTCTCTCTGCCCCTCCCCCTCTTATGCTCTCTCTCGCTCTCTCTCGCTCTCTCGCTCTCTCGCTCTCTCTCTCTCTCTCTCTCTCTTTCTCTCTCTTTCTCAAAATAAATAAACATTAAAATTTTTTAAAAGGTTGTGATAAGAATTTAAAGAAACAATGCACCTGTTCAAAAAAAAGTACATAAAAGTCCTTTTTAAATAGTTGCTACTACTATTATTCTCTCCCAGATACATAGAAGATCCTCATTTAAATAGGTAGTTGCATTACCATTGTTATATTTCCCATTTTTTCTAATATACCTGCTCTGTGAATTTTTAACTCCCTCTAGCTACATATTTATGAATGGTTGATTAATAAAAAGACTTATTTTTCAGCTGTCTTTAATCCTTTGTGCCCATAATTTTCTCATTGTAATGACACATTTATGACAGATGGCCTCCTACTCTGCTAGAGAAAATAAGGGAAAATGAGTGGCTTTTCTAAGGATAATTGGGATAAAGGTATGTTCAAGCTTTGGCTTCTGGAAGATGGCCCCAAGGAGCTTATGCGTGGACTATTTGCTCTCACATCTGTTAAAAATTAATGCTGTGTGTACATTATGTCATTGGAATAGATTCTCTTCATTAATGGACATATTCATATACATAGAAATGCAATGACTTTAATAAGTTCTTGAGAAAGCATGAGGTGCAAATGTTGGTATGTTGATGTGGATACTTTAAAAGAGTTCTAGATAGATGGAATTTAGACCCCTTTTAACTTTTTGGCCAGTATCACAGCAGACCTACTGATGCACTAGTCTTGTCATATGTTCCAACAGGTTTGGGTAACTCTTCAATAAAGAAAATGAGCAATTTTCCTACTGAAGAAGCAAATTTTGCATAATGACTAAAAGTATGGGCTTTGTCTTTGGATTAGCCTTGATTCAAATCTCACTCTATCTCTTTACTATCTGTATGATTAAGTAAGTCACCTAAGTGCTGACATCTTCATCAATAAAATGGAGATAATGATGACTACCTTGTGGGAGAGACGTGGGTGTGAAATGAGAGAACATATTACTGATGCACTTAACACACTATCAGACACATGGCAATCTCGGAACACATTGCAGTCATTGTTCCACTTGTCTTTTAATCCTTCATAGAAGACAATGGGATATATGGGGAATCAGCCATCTAGCCAAGTTTGAAATCCAGAAACCCATCTTATGATCATTTTAAGCCACAGGATCTTGAAATATCAGGTAAACCATAAAGGTATAATACAGTTTAATTCATATAGTATTAACACATTAATGGAACATAGGAGAGAATCAAGTCCCCAGGTACTCTTAACTGTTGGTCTAACCATTCAATATTACAAAGTAAAGAGCAACTGTTGTCTTTGCTGTTAAGATAACAGTCTAAAGAATTTAAATAGCCACAGATATTTTTTAGATTGACTAGACATACTCTTGGTATTTTGAGTTCACAGACCTGAGTTTCGTCAGCACTGAGGCTCTAATTGAGTCTGCAAACATCTTGTCAGGAAACTTTAAAAATAGGTTGGCTTGGTAACCAGGAAATAGTGATTATTTTGCAAACCTGAAGTCAGGCTTTCAGCCAGTGCCCATCTACAACAGTGAATGGTTAGTCCACCAATCCCTAAAGCCTAAATACAAGCCATAAACTAAAATGCCAGGTAATAACCAGGGACTAGCAGTGGTGTCATCAATAGCCCTGGCCCTGGTAGATTTCCAGCCTTAATATTCTGAGCCTATTGCAAAAACAGCAGCAAGAGATCTGTCATTGAGGCATTCTAGGTCAGGTTCTGCTGAAAGAGTGATGATTAATGAAAATATATCAGTCAAGGAAGTAAGTGCTTTATTCTGGCACTGCTTCTGAAATACATGGTAAGAGACTTAAACACAGAAAGAAAACATGGAATCTAAAACAACTTTGAATTTCTTCCTGAGAGAGGGGCCAAATGATGTTTCTCATTGTACTTCAAGCCAGAGAAACTTTTAACTGGATAAAGGCAGTCACCATCTGGCTACCCTGGGCCACATCTCAGCCAGACCACCAGACAATACAATAATTTTCTTGCCAAAACCTAAGTAACCAAGAACAAGTGTCCTCCTTAGCACCACAGAAGACTTCAGAAATAATTTAAACTAGTATCTTCTGTGTTACCTATAAGAGGTAACACCAATATGGAACTTCAGCATCATCCAATTATGGCAAGAAGGGGCAGAAACAACAGTAACTTCTCTGGAGTTATCAGCCCAATTTTGGAAATAATTCAACATAGATGAGGTACAATGATGACCAACAATCTAACTTAAGGTATATTTTATTCAATATTTCATTATTCTTTTTATATTTTATTTTTTTTAATTCTTTTTCTTGCCCTGTCTAATAGCATTTACTTTTCCAGGCATTTCTAAGCACTTTGCAAATGTTAGTTCATTCCCTCCTTATAACTTTATGAAATAGATACTACTATTAACTTAATTTTACGTATGAGTGTATTGGCAGTGGCATTGCTTGAGTTTCTAAAAGAGTTTCTAAAATAGGTAAAATAAAAATATGGGAAAACTCTGGATTTCTCTAAAAATGACATTTTAAAATGCAAAAAATAAAATGCAATAAATAAACAGTTTATTTAACTTCATGAAGATATTATCTTCACGAAGATTTATCTTCACGACAACTATTTATCTTCACGAATCTGAAGATAAGAGTATAAAATACGCCAGAAAAATCCTCATAAAGCCAAGTCCTGGTTATTTTAATGGTGTATATTTTAACTAAAATCTGGGTGAGGTAGATTCTAACGCCAAATGGCTTTATACTCACTACCCATTTCCCCTTCTAGCATTCTTGCTGTCTCTCTCTTCCTGTCTTTGTTTTCTTCCTTCCATGTCTCACTCTCTCAGACTCCCTCGAAGAAATAATTATCAGAGGACTTTTCTCCCTCTGATAAACTACGGGGGCTAATAATGAAGAGATGGGTGAAGAGGGGTGCAAAATACGAGAGGACTTACTTCAAACGCACAGCACATCAAAGTGACTTGCCAGGAAGCCGGGAAATCTTGCTGAACTAAGCTGGGGTAGCTTTCTTCTCCCCTCACCTTCTTGCTCAAACCACCACTCAGGGAAGACTCAGCAATGGAAGGTATTTCACAGTCCAAGCCAGCTGCCTCCCTCTGTGCCAGCTGGGGAGTGATAGATACATACCAGGTGTCACATCTTTTATTTTGATTAAGTAAATGCTCTCAATAGATATCACTGAATAATATTATCACCTAATTCTCTTGGGCTTTCTTTCTCTTTCTTGAAGTATTTGACAGTAGCTTTCAAATTAGGTGGCATAAATGCAAGAAGGATTTCTGCCAATGTGGCCTAGTGTGTTGAGTGATATAAGACGAATGGATGCATCATCTGTGATGTCATCAAAAGTGTATTATTGGAAGTGCAACAACACATTTTATAAGAAAGGCAAGAAATGAGCTAAAAAGAACCTATCATGTCACAAAACCAAATGAAGACTTTATCTTCAAAACCGGACAGTGTTGACAATATAACAAATATCCAGATGGAAACTGAAAGGTTCTGATTGTCACAATTGTTTCAAACATATGTGCTTACCTTGTCACATAAATAAAGCGTTTGGATGCTTTTCCAAGTCACTTTTCATCCATATCTTAGCTACACTTATGCCACAACCTCAGAGTTGTTTATGAATCTTTTTTCCTCCTTAATACAAGGTCCATTGCCCATTTCCCTTTCCATTCTCTCCCCTTCCCAGGCCAAATCCTGCCCAGAAGAGGGACCAGTGAATATTGCCTGAATGAGTAATGAGGAATAACACAGAGAAAATGTAAATGAAGACTTTTGTGTGCAACTTTTTCATGGCTTGAAGTTGATCTGGAAGACATTGCCTTGGCATGCCTTGTCTAATTCCTGAAGAATAGTCCATTTTATGTCAAACTTGAGGAAATTTTTGCTAACCATTTGCATTGCATCATTCTACAAATGTGAATTAGAATTACAAACAGTTGATGGCAACAAAAGTCTATATTATTCTTTTTTATTCAGTCTACCAACCCAATGGTTCCATAGTACAAACAAAGTAATAGAAAAAACTTAGGGACAAAATATATTTTCCATCTCTTTAAAGACTGAAACATATGAATGACTCATGCCCAATGTTATGTTTAAGGAACTTTAAAAAATTCAACATTGGACTTTTAGTGCTGTCATCATTTTATACCTGCTGCTAAAACCCGTATTTTTCTAAACCTCCTACAGCTTTGGATTTGCAGGGCTATCTACAATACCGATTTACTTTCTAATATGTTCAGAAACTATAATAAACTACTAGTATTGGCCTCTAAAAAGCCCAGAACCCAGTGAAGGTTCTGTTTCTTTTCCTTTGCTTCTTAACAACAAAAAAAAATTTTTTTAATGTTAATAAAATTATATAATCATGTCATTTGGTATAGAAAAAAACTGACAAAATCCAACACCATTCATAATAGAAACTCTGAGCAAGTTAGGAATAGAGAGTTGCTAACCTCAACTTGATAAAGAACACCCCCCAAAAAACCTACTGCTAACATCATACTTAATGATGAAAGACTAAATGCTTTCTCTGTAAGATCAGCAAGGTCAGGATGTTTGACATCTACTCTCCATTCTTTTTTTTTTTTAATTTTTTTAAGCTTTATTTGTTTTTGAGGGAGAGAGAGAGGGAGACACAGAATCTGAAGCAGGCTCCAAGCTCCGAGCTGTCAGCACAGAGCCCACAAACCGCGAGTTCGTGACCTGAGCCAAAGTTGGACGCTTAACTGACTGAGCCACCCAGGTGCCCCTCTACTCCCCGTTCTTATTCCATATTCTACTGGAAATCTAGGCACTGCAATATGGAAAAAGTAAAAGGAATATAAATTGGAAAGGAGGAAATAAAACTCTCTCCTTGCATGTAACATGGTTATCTACATAGAGAATCCCAATAAATCTACAAAAATAACCCTAGAACTAACAAATGAGTTCATCAAGGTCAAAAGATAACAGATCAACATACAAAAATCAATCACATTTTCACATACTGAATAATATGTATAGGATCTATATACTGATAATACAAAATACTGATGAAATGAATCAATGTCCTAAATAAGTGGGGAGATATACTGTCTTCATGAATCGGAAGACTCAACATAGTAGAGATGTCAATCCTTCCCCAATTGATCTATAGATTTAATGCAATGCCTATCAAAATCCTATTGAGAATTTTTTGTAGACATAGCAAGTTTCTTCTAAAATTCATATGGAAAGGCACAGGTCTTAGAATACCTAAAACATTTTGACAACAAAGAAGACAGGGGAAGAGACCACTCTGATATTAATGTTTATTATATAGCTACAATAATCAAGACAGCATAGTCAGTGGAGGGATAGAATCATTGATCAATGGAAGTAAACAGAGAACCCAGAGATAGACTCACACAAATGCGTTCAACTAAATTTTAACAAAGGTATGGGAAGAAGAGCCTTTTCAATAAATGGTGCTGAAAATAATGGTGCATCCCTTCACAAAATGTGAATCTCAACCTAAACTTTACTTATAAAAAATAAACTCAAAATGGATCACAAACTTAATTATGACCCATCACACTTGTGTAACTATAAAACTATAAAACTTTTAGAAAATCTTCAAGATCTAGGACTAGGCAAAGATTCCTTAGACTTGACAGCAAAAGTACAATCCATAAAAGGGAAAGGTGATAAATTGGACTTTATCAAACTAATAAATACTAACCATACAATAAAATGTTGATAAATTCTACTATATAAAAATGAAGACTAATGATACATTATAAGCCATCATGAAGAACATGAAAAAATAAATCAAATCCTATGAGAACATATTTACAAACATTACTATCCAAAATATATTCACAACTCATTCAAATGATTTTTTTAAATCAGGCAACCAAAACAAAATGGTCAAAAACTATGAAGAGGTAATTTTATGGAAGAAAAAACTTAAACAGCCCATTAAACTGTGAAATAGGCCTAACTTCATTAGTAATAAGAGAAATAAACATAACACTACAATAAGATACTGTTTAACATTCATTAGAGTGGGAAAAACATTATAAGTCCATTACCGACAAGGCCTAGAGACAACATAAAGCAAAGGGTATTCTTACATACAGCTGATAAGGGTATGAACTGATACTGGCTCTTCAAAAATGAATTTGGCACATTTTAGTAGAGATGAATATGTGCATACCCTCTGCCTCCACATTTCCGCTTTAAAGCATACACTCTCAAGAAACTCTTGCCCATGTACATCAGAAGACATTCCCATGAATATCAATAACAATGGTGTGCTTTCAGGTAAAATTTTTTTAAATTAAAAAAATAACTTCCATATCCATCTAAAAGAAAATGGATAAATAAATTTTGAAAAATACAGTGGAATATGATATGATGATGAAAATGAACATGACTACAAGCTATCACACGAAAGGATCTTAGAACCATAATACCAGGTCAAAACATCAAAAACAGAAGACCAAACGTGATATGAAATCATTTTGAAAAAACTAAAAAACAAGCAAAATTAAGAATTGCCTAAAGATACTTACATATGTAATGAAACTAATTTCTTTTTATTTTATTTGAGTTGACATACAATGTTACATTAGTTTTGGGTGTACAACAGTGATTCAACTTCTCTATATGTTATGCCACGTTCACCACAAGCGTAGCTACCATCTGTCACCACACAATAACACTACGATACCATTGACGATATTCCTTATGCTGTACGTTTATTCCCACGGTTTATTCATTCCATAACTGGGAAACTATATCCCTCACTCCTCTTCATTTGTTTTGTCCATCTCCCCATCATCCTTCCCTCTAGCACCCATCAGTCCACCCTATGTATTTATAGCTCTGATTCTGCTTTGTGCTTGTTTATTCATTTTTTGGTTTGTTTTTTAGATTCCACATAGGAGTGAAATCATATGGTATTTGTCTTTGTCAGTGAGACTAAAATAAGGGAAAAGCAAACAGGAGGGAGAAAAGATCTGGAGAGAACATACAGGAAGGTCTAACATGCTTAGCAATGTATTCTTTTAAAAAAAATAATGTTTATTTATTTTTAAGAGAGAGAGAGAGAAAGTGGGGAGGGGGAGACACAGAATCCAAAGCAGGCTCCAGGCTCTGAGCTGTCAGCACAGAGTCCAAAGCAGGGTTTGAACCCATGAACTGAGAGATCATGACCTGAGCTGAAGACCGATGCTTAACCGACTGAGCCACCCAGGTATCCCAGAAACATATTAGTTCTTAAATTGGGAATTAATTCAAAGTGCTTGTGTTATCTTGCTTTATAACCTTCATGTATCATGAATATGAATACAGAATCAAATATTACAAAATATTGTATATTTGAATACTATAGTATATATGAAACAAATATTACAAAATCAAATTTCTGAAAGAATAAAAGCTAAGGAAAAAATTAAGAAAAAGGTAAAAAAAAATGTAGATTTGTGCTCTAAACTTTCCAATAATCATCTCAGTAAAATGACCTTCAATGCAAGCACACTACTGAATGGAAAGAACACTACTTTTTGAGTTTAATATTTGGATATAAATATTAGCCCTCAGGGGTGCCTGGGTGGCTCAGTTGGTTAAGTGTCCAAATTTGGCTCAGGTTATGATCTCACGGTTCATGGGTTCGAGCCCCACGTCAGGCTCTGTGCTGACAGCTTGGAGCCTGGAGCCTGCTTCAGATTCTGTGTCTCCCTCTCTCTCTGCCCCACCCACATTCACGCTCTCTCTCTCTCTGTCTTTCAAAAATAAATAAACATTAAAAAAATGAATAAATAAATAAATATTAGCCCTGGGAATGCCAGGTATGTGGTTAGTGATTTAGACAACAGTTATGCACATTCAGCTTCCTCTTCCATAAATATGGAATAATTGCACCTACCTCACAAGCATATTGTAAGATTGAATCGAGAAATAACACAAAAACAGCTAGCACAGAATCCCTCAGGAAAGATACATTATGTTCAGTCCACAATAGCTATAATTTTAATGATGATCTCTTACAAACTGGCTAAAACTTTGAGGCACCAACCTGTTACTAGTCTCTTGAGTTGTGGGTAACATCTTACTTTCACCACCAGAAAGGTATGATTAGTGAAGGAAGGTGGAAACTACCATTTACTGAACATCTCCTATGGTTCAATCCTAAGAGTTTTATAGATATTCTGACATCAAATCTGTAAGCAATTACAATGAAGAAGGCACTATCAACTCCATGATACAAATGAGAAAACTGAGCTTAATTACCTTGCTGAAGATAATTCAGCTGGTCATTAACAGAACCAGTGTTAGAACCTAAGTGGTTCCCTTGTCCGGGTTCCAGGCCCTCTACAGCAAGAATGACTGCCAATAACCTGTCTCCTAGTTTAAACCCAATCGTTCCCTGCAGCTTCAGCCTCCAGCCCCTATCTTAGTCTTAGGGTCCTGTGTAGTTCACAACCTATTTGCAAAGAGATGAAAGTTGATGCCTTGAGCTCTAAAGAATTCTTAAAGACTTCTTGCTCAATCAAGTCCCTTACTTCTCTCATTTTGTAAAATTTGAATTAGCTTCCGTGAGTGTTGGAGGGACTGCTTGAAAAATTCTAGCTTATTTTTACAGTATGTAAACCTTTATGGCTTGTATCTATACCATAAGAATAATACACAAACAAAAATTTTTATCAGGGGCAAACCTTAAATCTTATCACTAAAATTCAGCAAAGTCTGAACTCTAATGGCCATTTCACTGAGGAAGGGAACAGAGGAAGAGAGCAAAGTAGCATAACAGGTGGGAAAAGATGGGAACAAAAACTTTGGAGAATTCCAAATTGAAACTGGGCCCGTTTACAGTACTGCCAATGGTGACTTTTTCTCCATGTGAGTCAATATCATCCCCATTTCACTACTTAGGGCTCCCCACTACATTTTAATCATTGGTTTTCTAAAAGCCTATACAGTTTAAGTTGTCTAAATTTCCTTCATGTCCATCAGTTTTCAAATTTTCCTCTCTGAGAGGTTTGGTAGGTAACTAACAAATCACATTGCTGAAGAATGTAGGTTCTGGAGTCAGAACTCTCCCAGATCTTTATTTTATTAGATAAATAACTTTGGTCCAATTATTTAAGTTCTCTGAGATGTAGTTTTCTCATCTATAAAATGGATTCTAATAATAGCATCTGCCTCCTTCAATTGTTATGAGAATTAAATGAGGTAATATAACACCATCAAAGGGGATAGCCCAGAACTGTAAATGTAACATTTATCACCAACATTGGCATCAGCATCAAATTGTGAGCTTAATATTACTTACAGTAATGCTAATATGTTATAAGCAGAATAGGACCTTTATGTGATATTTGATGATATTAATGATACAAGATGATGATGCTACAAGAATCAACCAAATGGAGAAAATGCCTTAACAGAATTTCTTAAAAATATAATTGCAAAATAGTTCACAATGGCCCTCTATACATAATGAGAGACATAAGCAAAGCCTGGCTCTTACATTTTATTTTGGTATATTGTATCCTTTTCTTTTCCTTTTTTTATTGCCTGAACTTGTAAAATAATTCATCTTACTATAGGAAGGATTCCAAATTACTTCATAGGAAATAAGAATAATAAGGAAAGAAATAAGGAAAGTTGACACAACAGCATGTTCTTTCATATTTTTACTTTGGTACCTCTCCATCCCTCCCCCCAACTGTGATATAATTGTATGTCTAAAAAGATGTATTCTTGGTGCTTTCAGCCTCTACAAGAGCATGAAAAAAACCCTCATGCTAATTTATGGCAGTTTATTTTACATCCATATGGGAAAGTTCATTTGGCTTGAACTTTTTTTCAGACGCTGATGAGGCTGCTATTGATTTAGTACTCTCCTAGAATACAAACCCACAAAACACATAACAGAGGAAAAGCTAATTATGGTAATAAGAATCAAGCATGCATAATTCCATTAAAAATAGTCACCTCTCTTCGTATATCATGACTTTTTTTTTCTTTTAACAACTCTTCTGTTCATTAGAAGAAAATTACCTTTTAGTGTTAAGTGGACTATAAATGCACTGTTTACATTGTAACTGGAAAAAACTAATGTCATATTTAGTATCAGGAAGATTATTGCTATTGGTGTTGTCTCACTGTATTACTTCAAAACAGTGTATAATGAATGCCTAGTTTGCACATGCTGAGTCATTGTCCAAGATTTCATTTTAGAAGAACATACCTCTCCTGGCCTTTATGGATAGATACTTGAGTTCTGGCTCACTTAAGTTTCAAGTTACCTTACTGTCTCTTACTTTTTGTGAGGAGCAAGTGTTTTAACTACTCAACTATTAGGACAAAAGTTAATTTTTATTTCTACAGAGTATAAAAACTATGAACCATAATGCGAACATTCCAAGGGATTCCCGGGTTTCAGAGGTAGAAAAGACAGCCAAATTCAACTATTCCACACTTCTAGCAACTGAAGGAATCCTAAAAATAGATGCTTCCAGCAAGAAGTCCATTGCCTCAAAAGGTAACCTGTTCTACATATGAGTAATCTTGTTAGAAATTTCTTTGCTGGTCTGAACAGCTCTGTCATTCTTATCTGTTGGAACAAGTTCTTCTATCTAAACATAGATTAAGACCAGGTAGACACAGAGTAATGATGTGAGAAAGATGGAGAATTTAAACAAATTGAACAAATAACACAAGAGAGGTGGGGAATATTTATGTGCCATAAAAATATGAAAAATCACCTACATTTCTATTATCAAAGAAACAAATTAATAAAATGCATTGCCATTTTTATCTACCAAGTTGACAAATATTTTTGAAAAGTAATAAATGTTAGAGGGCTGGAGGAAGAGTAAGAGTAGGGAATAGGATCGCACATACAATGCCAATGGAGTATAAATTTTTACATATTTTTAATGTGCATTTTGCAATGAGTATCAAAAGCATTAAAAATATATTTACTTTTGAACCAAACTCCCATTTCTATTAATTTATTCTAAGGAAAAAAATGTATTAAGAATGTTCATTAAGCTTAAATTTAAATATAAAATTATAAATCATAAATATTAGTAACATTTTTGTGACCTTGTTTAATTCAAGGGACTTCGAAGGGTTTTCAAGGGTCAAGGGTGGTTTACACTGGCTGCCAGAAGCTCTACTGTCAGCTTCTCTTTCATAGAAATCACTTTTTATGGAATTAGCCAAACCAGATCCAAAAAGCCACAGAAAAAGGAAGTAAGAAATCTTGAACTGCCATTCTGGATCATTCACCTTCAAACTGGAACCTGCATGAAATTCTCAGTCTTCACAATAGCAGCAACCCCAAACTAATGCCTCCTTCTTACTCATCAGAGCCACCATTTCTTGGGTCTTCATAAAGATCTTCAAAATCAGTTTAAAAAAAAAATAATTATGACATCTTACATATCAATGTTGCCTAAGTAGTTGAAATTCCCCCTTTAACATTCTAATGTGGCCTACTCTGCAATTTTTACAGGAGCTTGCTACTATAAATAATTATATTATCAATACTTTAAATCACATTAAAATTCTGGGGTTCCTGGGTGGCTCAGTGGTTAAGCGTCTGACTTCAGCTCAGGTCATGATCTCCCAGTGTGTGAGTTGGAGCCCCATGTTGGGCTCTGTGCTGACAGCTCAGAGCCTGGAGCCTGCTTTAGATTCTGTGTCTCCCTTTCTCTCTGCCCCTCCTCTGCTTACACCTCTGTCTCTCTCTCTCAAAAGTAAATAAACATTAAAAAAAAATTTTAAATGCAAGCTCGTGCAGCCACTCTGGAAAATAGCATGGAGGTTCCTCAAAAAGTTAAAAATAGAACTACCCTACAACCCAGAAATTGCACTACTAGGCATTTATCCAAAGGATACAGGTGTGCTTTTTCGAAGGGATACACGCAACCCAATGTTTACAGTAGCACTATCTGTATGGAAAGAGCCCAAATGTCCATTGATGGATGAATGGATAAAGAAGATGTGGTATATACACAATGGAGTATTACTCAGCAATCAAAAAGAATGAAATCTTGTAATTTGCAACTAAGTGGATGGAACTAGAGGGTATTATGCTAAGCGAACTTAGAGAAAGACAAATATCATAGGACTTCACTCATATGAAGACTTTAAGACACAGAACAGATGAACATAAGGGAAGGGAAGCAAAAACAATATAAAAACAGGGAGGAGGACAAAACAGAAGAGACTCATAAATATGGAGAACAAACAGAGGGTTACGGGAGGGGATGTGGGAGGGGGGATGGGCTAAATGGGTAAGGGGCATTAAGGAATCTACTCCTGAAATCACTGTTGCACTATATGCTAACTGATTTGGATGTAAATTTAAAAAAATAAAACAAAATAAATAATAAAAAATAAATAAATCACATTAAAATTCTTAACTGCAAAAAAAAAATCTTAATTGCTTACACTATATTTTTATGTCTTTTTCTTTATTCATAAGTTAACCTTTGATAAACGATTTAGGAACAAATTGTGATACTGTGTGATTTCTTTCCAATCTGTTAAGCAGAAATTATATGTTCATTGAATAGAATGTAGGTCCAGATATGTGGGAATGTGAAATTGTGTCTGACTGATTTGGGGTCAACTTAATTGATCGTACACGAATCCTCTTTATTTTGGTTTCCTCATGGTAAATGATAGTATTCATGGTAGAAGTTATGCAATAATAAAATATCTTACAGGAAGCACTTACTACTTAAATTACTGTATTACTTAATTTAAAAAAGGGATCTCAAATGAGAAAGATTGCTTGCTGAACATAAAGAGCATAGTGTTCTTTCACTGAGCCACCTGTAGGAATGAAAATGCTCACATATTACTTTAAAAACAATGTAAATAAAATAGACCTAAAAATCAATAGAAGCAAAACTGAAGGGACTAGAAAACTGTGCTTCTGTAATAGTGACTTGATTTGTAATAACCTGGGGAAGGAAAAAAATAGGTATTTCTTTATAGGAGACAGCGAAGAAATATGACATAAGAGCCAGAGGCTATACTGAGCCAGTGAAATTGTCCATTATTTAAACTGCAGGTGGTGACACTCACATAAACTGGAATAGCAAGATGCATCTAAACCAAGTGATGTGAGTGGATTTAGTGTGAAATGCACCGTGGGATTCTGTACTTCATGGGAGAATACAGGTGTGCTCTACCTTAGGAGAGCATGGTAGTAGAAATGCTACCTTTGAAAGAAGACCAATTAAAGCCTAAGTACACTGAATCTATAATTTCAACCCTATTTGTATATTATTAACAACTTGGCAGAAAATTTGGGGAATTAAGGTTCCTGAGGTAGCAAAAGAAGGAAAAAGAAGGGAAAGTAAAAGAAAAAGGAGATGAGCAGATGAAGAGGAAAGCAGATGCAGTAGAAGGGGGAGATGAAGAAGGAAAAAAGGAAAAGTGAAGACTGAAGAGAGGAGAGATACCTAGGAGATCGGTAAAAGAGGTAAGATCCAGTGCTACCAAAATGTTGAAAACATATTAATGGAAATCAAAAAAGCCTTCCTGCTTCCAGACAAAATTGTAAAATTGATGACATTGGTCTTCATCATGCCCACTCTTACCCTATATTCCCGGGATCAAAAGTATTTTCTGTAAAGGGCCTGCTAATAAAAGTTTTTGGCTTTAGCAACTTCTCATCTCTGCTGTTGTGATACAAAGCAACCACAGACAATGTGTAAGCAAATAGGTATGGGTATGTTCCAATAAAACTTTATTTACAAAAACAGGCAATGGGCCACATTTGTCCAACCAGACCATACTGTTCCAATCTTATTATATTGTTTTACTTCATCTAACACATTCCACTAACCATTGCCCAATCACCCAATGCATCACTGACTTTCCCTAATTTTTATAATTATGCTCCCTGTCGTTAAAGCTTCACTCCCCATTTCTTCTCTTTATATTAAGTCTTCCTGTATCTTTCAGGTAGCATCTAGCCACCATAAAATCACCCCCTGCTTAGCAGCTCATGAGAGGAAGAGAACTACAATCTAGAGGGCACCACAAGATCCTTCTACCACTACTAAATACATCCCAAATGAACTGCACTAGGATCCTATCCAACATCTACATAATTCTTTGTTCAATCATTCAAGAATTGAGTACCTGTTATATATTTCACCCTATAAAAAAAGATAGCTTTAAAAATTAATTCTTGACCTCAGGACTCAATCTAGTATGAGAAGAGATTACTTACATGCCACTGCCTTCCTATATCCACCCTCCCCCAACCCCCCTCAAGTCATTAGAAAGCCATCATTAACCTCAGCAGTGGCAAAAAGCAAACTAGAATAGGGAGGCTAGAACTAGGAAAAATTAATGAGAAGATATTTGAGGACCAAAGACTTGATGATATAGCAATTATTTCTCCTCTCTGGAGTTTCATTTCTAGTCAATCACTAGGTCATGTTGGGTAGCAGGCACCAAAAATGCTCTATCCTGATAAGGGAGAAGAGAAAAAACCCAATTTATCAGACAAAATACTGTCCTTACTCCTTTAAGTTTATGTCATTTTGTGAAGAACTTCCAGAGAGGAATGGTTCATGACTACCAATCCTTGATACCAAACTAATTTAAAAATTGTATTAAAACAAAATGAAATTCAACAGTCTGCTAATGGCCATGGCACATTATACTGTATCAGATTAATCTTCCCACCAGTATCAGTTAGAAAAGCTGGATAGCATATAAGAACCTCTGCTTGGAGGCAGCAAATGGCTACCATGGTAGCAAGACAGGCAGGGAGGCACACATTCCAATCTCCACTCAAGAGAGAACATGCTGCAAAGATTGCCCTTAGCTAATAGCCCCACGCTTTGGGATGTGCTGAGGCACTCATGTTGAGGCCGCATATTCTCCAGGCTGTGCCTGTCCAACAGGGTACTCTTCTAATGAGCACTCTACTCTGCAGCTCCTTTATCAGCCTGGCTGAGCCTATCTCAGAGCTGCACTGGTCTGAGACTCTTCCTGCCCAATCCTACTCTTACCTTCCTCCTCTGCTCTCAGCGGCATCAGGTCTGCAATGCAGTCTCTCTGCTTACTCCTGCTCACTCTACCCTATGATTCACATTTACCAACCTCAAAAATAATGACACTTTCTCAGTAGTGCAGCCACATTCCACAGGAGGCTAACAAAGGGTATTTTAATCAAATACTTTGCTTTGGAATGTAACCAACAGCTTGTATAAACATAGCAAAATGCTTCATACCATGTGAACTTTTGGCATATTTCGCCAAGCAAAATGGCTGCAGCTTTCTATTAGTGAAGAAGTTTATCCAGAATGGAAATGCATAATTTAGGTTTAATAAGACTTTTCAACATAAGCTGTACATACAAATGTGTATTTTCTCCTTTCCTTGTGTTTACAGCATGAGATAAGCTGTAGACCAATTTTATGTAGCTATTTTATATGCAAATAAGAGGTTACTTTTACGTGTTTTCAGTTTTATAGGAGACAGGCAAGAGAATTTCAAATAATGCAGTTTCCACTTTAGTCAGAGGATTGACTTTTCTATTTTCTGTGGACATCTTTCTCTTGACAGCTGATGAAAAATGTTTAAACACTAAAGGCTTAAGATATCAATACAATTTTATAAACAATTTTATTATTTCAGGTTAAATGAGCTCACTTTGGCTTTTTCAGTATGAGTTGAGATGGTCAGTTGACCTCCTCCTCTATTCAAAAGCAGTAAGTGTCTTTTGTATGAATAATTTCCCAGGATCCCCACATGGACAGATGTGAAAATCCTCCAATGGTAATGGTAAGTCAGCTCAATAATGTCACCTGTCTCTGGCCTCTTAGAATTGGGATGAGGAGTTCATCTATTGGCTGGCATCAGCGACCTCAAAAGGAACTGAGAAGAGGATTCTGACATGGACAGATTACAGATCCCATAAGTGCCTTAGTTTTGGCAAGATGGATAGATTTGGAAGGACCCATAGACCTAACTGAGCTAATACAGACAGCATGCTGTTGATCCAATGATTCTCCATCAGGAACAAAATCTGCCTTGGCCAGTAGTACACTAAAGGAGCCAACAGCCATTAGGCAGAGGCTCAAGTAAGCAGGTGGTTTCTGTCAATGGATATCCTACGGTGAACAAAACAGAGCGTGGAGAAGGAATTAGGTACATAATAGGTAGATATTTGGGCAGGGAGTCTTAATGGATATGGTGTGGCAGAGGGGGAAGAAACTGGAGTTCAGGAAGAATTCTGTCCTGAGATGACCGAACAGAAGGCAGTACCTAAAATCAAGAGGAGAAGAAGTTCTCAGTGCACTTGTTCACCACAATTGAGTAAGATCTACTACTAGAATCTATTTACTAGATAAAGGCCATAGCAGAACCACCAGAAATTCCTTTCATCTGCTCCATACTCAGGACTCTCCATATCCTACCTGAAGAGTACCAGGTCTGATGGAGGGAAGGTGGTCAGGAGAAAAACCGGAATTCACACCTGTAATTCTGGGGGCTGCTGTAACAGGAAGCCAGACAGAATGGATAGAGGGAGTATCCCGCTATGGGATATTGGAAAAAAACTGGTCCTAATGAAATTCAATATCATCATCTGAAAATAGAAAACAACGTCAGCTTCTAAAGTTGTTGAAATGATTGAATTACAGATGGTTAGCTCATAGTGTGAAGACCAAGGATGTGAGTGAACCAGGCCTTTCAGCTACTCATAGAATCATACAATGATCAAGGACATTCTCTTAACTTGGGAGCTTTTGACAGGTTATCAATAGTGTGGCAATAACAATAGCTAACATATATTGAGTACTTATTATGGGCCAATCACTCTTGATTCTTTACATCTATTATCCCATTTGATCCTCTCAACCCTATGAGGTGGGTAGTAGTATCAACTCCATTTTACAGATATGAAAACCAAAGAATAGGGAAGCGAAGTGACTTGTCCAAGGTTACACATTAGCAAGTGGTAGTAGTAGGATTTGAACAGAGGCTTAGGAGCCCCCACTTTTAGTTATTTTAGTTACACATAACACCATACTTCTACCATGGAGCGGGGGGGGGGGGGGGTGATAGAGGAAACTATGTAAAAGCAAGAATTAGCCCATTCAGTACCTATTTAGAATACCAGTGGTAGACCACAATGAGACATGTAGAAAAAGTAGTCAAACTGTGGCAGCACGTTTTTAATGTCATTTTTTCCAGTGATCATTTCCCTGACTATGCTCTTGGCATGGAGCTATGTCAGCACAGCCATGGCAGGAGCAGGGTTTATGGCCAGAGCCTTTATTACCAAAATGAGCAATGGTGCTGTATGACCAGCATTATTTCTGAGTTGTGGTCCTCTGTGGTGCACAGAAACAAGCAGTACCTACATCATTTTTCCTCTGATTTGTAAATTCCAGAATGACAGAATACTATGTATTAGATCATCATATAACCTATCTACAAAAACTTTAAATATAAACTTATGCCCTCAAGCATCTGGAAGATTTAGTAAGGTTTGCAAAGTCATTCACTCAAAAAGGCTTTCAATGATAATTCACCAAAAATAAATTAAAAGTGGAAGAATTTTTTAAACAGCAGCTTGATATCTATGATATATCTACAGAGCATTTAATATGTTTTGATGTATTTTTTTCACTTTTACTTAAGCAATTCATGCTTTCAGATAACTTAGAATAACATCATCTGAAAATCACCTAAAATATTACCACCAGAGATGATCATTATAAATATTTTATTTTTAAGCCTTCAGGAATTCTGCCCTAGTCATTTAACATTTAGTAAAAATAAAAACATATTTGTCATACAATATAGTCTACTACGTAACTTCCTCTCTCATTTAGCTATAGTATGAGTACCTTTTAATGTCCTATATAAAATTACATTTCTTATGACTACATATTTTTATTTTATGGGTGCCCATAATTTACTTCATCAGTCCCCCATTGTTGAGTTTCTAGGTTATTTCCAAATTTTCTTATTTATTTTTAAGATTGCTTCTTACACTTAGCAAATTAACATTTAATCTATTATGTAGAAATATTGTTACCAATTTCTAGTTTGCCTTTTAACTTTGCAGTAGCTTCCATTCAAAAATAAGTTTTTAATTTTAATGTAGAAGTGTATGACAGTTTCAATTGTGAGTTCTGCTTTTAGTGCCATGCTGAGAAAGCCTTTTTTTCAAGAATAAAGAATACCCATCCATTCCTGTGATGTGTATATATTCATGGGTGATCTCATATAACATTTTTATGGCCTCATTTTTTTCATATAATATGTTTTTGAAAGAGTTGATACTAATACAATCCTGGAAAATCACATATCAAAACTGTCAGATAGCTTGCTTTGTAAAAGAATATTGGGATGACTCTGCTTCACAGGAGAAAGGAGCCCTTGTGGATTACAAAAAACTCAATGTAGAAGACACTGGAGTTTCTTCTGTGAAATGAATGATTTCATTACATTTCTATGAAAGTTGATAAAATGGTGCTACATAAAGACAAGTAGATACCCTCAGTTAGATGTCCAGGCTGAGCTGCTTATGACTAACAAGGATATCCACTCCCTACTCCATTTGTAAGGACTTATTTCTGAGGATGCTGCACCTTCCCACCAGCTTATTCTAATTCCAAATGGACTGCCTCCATAGCTTCATCTATTCCTTCAGAGGCTGTGAGGGATATTTTTACATCAGAGAGGACACTGGTCAAAAAGAGAGAAGGCATGCCATGGCTACTACTCCTAATAATAGTACTACATTTTCAAACCATGTAATTTTGGTTTAAGATTTTTTTAAGTAGCAGCTAAGAAACCTGACATGTAATGTGCAAATTGCAAAACCTTGACAAGATTCTACATGCCTTTTTCTTTCACTGATTTTATTTCTAAATTATTTTTTTTAAGATCCTACAATGCCTCTGCGATTAAACTTTAATAACCTTAAAATCTATTCATTATTCCATGGTCACCTTTAAGATGTCAGTCAGTGATATCACTAACTTCCCAGTTTAAGATGTTTTTCCCCTTGGAAGAATCTGTTCATTACAGTAGTTAACAACTACTCAGTTAGCAAAGAGCCTTAAGACAAGGCATGGGACAAGTTAATGGCATAACAAATCAGTCGTTAAACTAAATGGTCAGTTTGCACAGTAGAGTATTATTGCTTTATTGAATCCAACTTAAAGATTTACAGAAGTTACATTTTATTCCAGGTACAAGATGCACAAATGAAATACAGAGGGGTGCAGTTTTGTTTTACGCTGCTTTCATTAAGAACCCAATTGCATGGCAAAATCAGTTAGTATATATCTCGGTCCATGTGACAGCCAATTTTCCACTGAGATTGGAAACTCTGGGAGCTTTTTAATCCTTGTTCTCACTCTGGGAATACAGGGGTGGGAGTTACAGCATGTTTTTAAATTGTTTAAAGTAAAGCATCAATGGTAACAAGGGCTTATTCCTGACTCCTGAGCAATGGAACATCTCCGAATGGATAGTGCATGACCTGAATTCTGGGTCTACTTTGATAATGAAATTTGTCTGGGACACTCTTACTGGCCCAACATGGTCAGGTATTTTTCTCCAGTGAATTTCCTTTCACAGAAAATATATATTGCTATAAACATAGCTGTCACCAAATAACCTGTGACACAAGCAACTTGACCATCTAAAGGCCCTAAGCTGATAGCATCGTGATTCACTTCACAACTATTTTTTCTTTGCATCCCAGTACTTACAAAGATCTAGGGATATTGTATATATCAATCCACATAAGGTTTATATTCTTGTGGAGAAGGCAGCTTTCCAAAACATAATTTTACATTAATACATTACCGTATTACATTAAACAGGATACATTAAGTACATAAACCATTACACAGGATATATACATTAAACAGGATGAAATACATTAAATACATACATTAAACAGAATAATTTTACAAGGAATAAATGCTATAAGGAAAAGAAAATATGTCCAGGAAGAGTGTTGAATGGGAGTCCACTGTTCATGTAAGGAGTAGAAATTATGTTATTTGGAGAACTGCAGAAAATCAATCAATCAGGGGTCCACAAAGTAAAAGAAAGATAAATAAGTTTTTGACTGAACACTTATAAAGCACCCTTTTACATGCTTTCAAAGGCCTGTCTGCTGCTTTTAGTTCTCTGAGAACCTTCTTTCTCTTCAGAACAGAAGAGCTACAGCAATAGATTAAAGCTTAGAGTTTAGGGATAGTACATGCTCAAGATTCCTGCTCAGTGCCTAGCACTACATATATAATGCTTTTTACAGCAGTAACAACAATGATGAGAAAGGTCAAATTGCTGGGGTTTTGGAATAATTGCTTGGTTCAGATCTATAAAAAGCTATTAAATCAATCCTCTAGAGAATAGTATGTTTTGTTATTCTGTAAGGGCATAAGTGTAAAAGTTCTTCAGCTTACAGACCAATTCTGGACCTCAGTTTAATATCACTTAATATATTTATGTTCTATAGTTGCAAGCCACAAACTCACTTCAAATGTCTTTAGTGGGAATAAAATACCACAAAATAAACTGTTAGACTTTGTGTGTGTATGCAATAACATCTGACAATCCTTACTTTCCAGACTAGGTACTTATGAGCCAGCAACAAAAAAGAATAGATTTTCAGAAAGCCTGTGTTCAAAACCATACATACCACTGGAAACATTTTAAAAATGATTTCTTTCAGTAGGAATTATTTCATTTTCATATTGTGGCTGGTAAGGTAAACTCTTGTTTGACAACATAAAGACTATTTATGAAAGACATACGACATCAATTGCAGCTTACATCATATGGTATATTTGCATAAACGTATATGACATCATTTTAGAATCCTTTGTTTCTTGTTCCACTGGTACTTTTACCAAATACAGACTGACAGTGTCCTACACTAATTAATCCATTTACTAAAACAAGCATAACAAAACAAAACAAAAATCCGTTGTCTTTCCCCTCTCAGGGAACTCATTGAAAATTAAATGAGAGGAGCACCTGGGTGGCTCAGTCAGTTAAACATCCAACTTCAGCTCAGGTCATGATCTCATGTTTCATGGGTTTGAGTCCCTCATTGGGCTCTGTGCTGACAGCTCAGAGCCTATAGCCTACTTCAGATTCTGTCTCCCTGTCTCTCTGCCCCTCCCTTGCTCTCTCTCTCTCTTTCCCTCTCTCTCTCAAAAATAAACAAACATTAAAAAAAAAAAGAAAGAAAGAAAATTAAATGAGAATTCCCCTCACAGTTCTTAGCTCTCCTAGCCTTAGCAGAGGAAGCAAGGTGTATCAGTCAGGGAGCCAGCAGGAAATAAGTGACATTCTCTCAAAGGTAAGTCAACAGAGTGTAATAAATGAGACATCTTACAGAGATGGGGGCAGGTTAAGGGAGACCAAGATGGGTGGTGAAGCAACCTGGAGCTGGCAACAGCAAGAACAGGTTCCACCAGGTTTACAATGGCAAGGGGAGTATATTAGTTTCATACTGTTGCTGGGAAAAAAAAATGACCACAAAATTAGTGACTTGAAACAATAGAAATTTTTCTCTTATGCTTCTGGAGTCCAAAAGTCCAAAATGAGTCTTACCAGGCTAAAATCAAGGTGGTGACAGAACCACTCTCCCTCAGGAGCCAGTAGGGGAGATTCTATTTCCTCGCCTTTTCCAACTTCTAGAGTTGCATGCCTTGCAAGTTCCGAGGTCCTTTAATCTTCGAAGTTAACGGTATAGCATCCGCTCTTTCTGACTTGCTTCTAACACATGACATTTTCCCCCATCCGTGTGTAGCCAAATCTCCCTATATCCTCCTCTTTTAAGAATACTTTTAACTAGGGGCACTGGGTGGCTCAATCAGTTGAGTGTCCGACTTCAGGTCATGATCTTGCGGTTCATGAGTTCATGAGTTCGAGCCTCGCATTGGGCTTTCTGCTGTCAGTACAGAGCTTGCTTTGGCTCCTTTGTCCCCCTTTCTCTCTACACCTCTCCTGCTTGCACTCTCTCTCTCTCAAAAATAAAATAAACGCTTTTTAAAAAAAGAATACTTTTAACTATATTTAGGGCCCACTTGGATAACCCAGGATAATCTCTCCATCTCAAGATCCTTAACTTAATCGATCTGCAAAGACCCTTTTTACATGAGATAATATTCATGAGTTCCAAGGATTAGAAGCTGGATATCACTGGGTGCCACTATTCACCTTGCCACCAGGAGAGTCTGGAGTGGTAACTGGAACCCAGGGAGACCTACAGCAATAGGAAAAAACTATCTGACAGAATATGCAGTTTATTTTTTAATGTTTATTTATTAATTTTGAGAGACAGAGAGGGAGAGAGAGACAGTGTGTGTGTGTGTGTGTGTCCACGCACACACACACACACACACACACACACACACACACACACACACGCGCGCACATGAGTGGGGAAGGGGCAGAGAGAGAGGGAGAGAGAAAATCCCAAGCAGGTTCCACACTGTTAGCCGGACATGGGGCCCAAACTCACAAACTATGAGATCATGACCTGAGCCAAAATCAAGAGTTGGATACTTAACTGACTGAGCCACCCAGGTGCCCCCAGAATATGTAGTTTAGAACTACTTACCACATGTGGTAGTAGAACACAGCCACTACCAAGAGATGACCAAACAAGAAGAGATTCTGGGAAATAAGTACCCCTACCTCTCTCATCCCACCCTGCAATTTCTGCCAATGCCTTCCATAGTCCAACCTCAAATGGAAACTAGAGTGCAAGGAAGGATAGACCATTCATCCATAAAGGTCAGCATGCTAGAGCTCAGAGGATGGCAGAGAAAGCTGACCAGTGGACTTCAAGAATCAAATGGAAACTGGCCAGCAAAAATGGGTACCAGAAGCAAAGTGACAACAGTTCTGAGGCCATGTGTGGGACTGAAGACTTCTACAAGAGACTGAAGAAATATGGATCAAATTACAATGGCTAAAAATAAATAATCAACCAAGCAGTCTGATTTCAGAGAAGTAAGGTTCAATTCAGGACCCACCATAAGGACTTATCTCGGAGACTGGGAAATCATTCTAGGGCTATTTCACTGTGCACTCATGGAACTCAACCAGGCTTTAATTCTCCAAGACTCATTCCAAGATTTTGGAACCTTAACGAGGTTTTTCACTTACAGATTCGCAGTTTATAAATGAAAATAAAGAATGAATTTGTTAAAAATACTAATTCAAAGGGATACACGTATGCCTATGTTTATTGCAGCATTATCTACAATAGCCAAATTATGGAAGCAGCCCAACTGTCTACTGATAGATGAATGGATAAAGAAAAGGTGGTGTATATATAGAAGGGAATATTGTTCAGCCATAAAAAAGGATGAAATCTTGCCATTTGCAATGATATGGATGGAACCAGAGAGTATAATGCTAAGCAAACTAAATCAGCCAGAGAAATACAAATACCATATGGTTTAACTCATATATGGAATTTAAGAAACAAAGCAAACAAAGGGAAAACAGTCAAAGAGGCAAACCAAGAAATAGACTCTTAACTATAGAAAACCAATGGTTACTAGTGGGGAAGTGGGTAGAGAGATGGGGGAAATAGGTGATAGGGATTAAGGAGTGCACTTGTCAATGATGAGAACCGGGTGATGTGTTGAATTGTTGATTCACTATATTGTGCACCTGAAACCAATATAGCACTGTATGTTTATACGGGAATTGAAATTTAAAAACTTAATTAAAAAATGAAGTAAACAAACAAAAAAAGATGTATTTGTTTTAATTGAGTGAGAAGAATCTAACACATGTCACTTTGGTTTAGATTAATGATGTCATAAAAGCCAAAATTGTGTTTGAAGCCTCTTCTCTAGAGACATTTAGGTTGTAACTGAAGTAGATGGGATTAGGGAAGGCAAAACTTGGTTACCTTTGACATCCCATTGACTTTATGGCCAGGAATCAAACTTGCTTACGTCAGAGACCAAATTAGTGTCATCTCTAGGCCAAAGTCTCTGTGGAGAAATCAGTCTGTGCTCCTAAAAGCTTTCAATCTCAGGATGTTTGGTCTTGGTGGTTTTTATTTCACTGGCCACAATATTAAGACTCAAAGAGTGCCAAACCCTTGAGCAAAGCCCAAAGAACAAAAACTTTGTGACACAATGGTACCTGACAAAAGAATTGCATGTTGAAGAAAAATAATTGCAATTTATTGTGAAGAGTAGGAATTCTAAAGACTACTTCACTCCCATTTTAGAAGTTATTTAAAAATATTTTTGAATAAAAGAGTGGAAAAATCTAACATAAAAGTACCCGAAAACAAAATGAGTGCAGTATAAATGATTTGGTTTATAGGTACAAAAGACATGCATTTTAATCAGTAGAGTCCCAAAAGACCATGATTTTTATTCTTTACAAGTTGATCATAGTGTAACTCTTACACAGAGAATTAAAACCCCAAAGCCTAGGTGAAGTATAATGCTTCTACCATTGCCAGAACCCCAAAAACTTGGACAGGGACTGGACACTCCACCGGCCACACAATGAGACTCTTCTCTCACCTTCATCTGCCACTCTTGGTTGTCTTGTGTGCCACCCTCTTGCTTAGACAGGGCCCTCGAAAGTAGTTGCCAGTGGCTCAATATCTTGGAGTGGATGAAGAACAATTGGAAGATTCAGTAATAAAAATGAGGAAGCTGAGGGTGAAAAAACATGAAGCCACAGATTTGTCAGAAGAAGGAAGAAGATGCATTTGAGCAATCTAAAGACTCAACAAGGGCAGATGCATCCACCATAATTATAAAAGGAGAAAAGAATGGCATTATGAAGTTCCTTATAGACTTGACACAGAGGGTACAGAAATTTTGTTGTTAAGGAAATGCCTCATTCCATTAGCCTCAGGATCACCAGTTTTATATCCAGAATATCATAATTCTTCATCTAAACATGGTAGAGCACCTGTTAGGATGAGCACTTGGTGTTGTATGGAAACCAATTTGACAATAAATTTCATATTAAAAAAATAAAATAAAATAAACATGATAGGGCCATTTCATAGACAGATGACTGTGAGTCCCCTTTCCTTCTTTAGTGCTCATGGATGGGTGACCCTGTGATCTAGTCATAAATCTAAGCTCAAAGATTTGAATGGCAATGTATTCCAAGATGCCATCTTGGATAGCAACTTGATGGAACTGTTGATCAGGTACAATTAATGAAAGAAAGAATAACTTAGATGAAGAAATGATCTTTACTTATGTTTATTGCTCGTTTTGAGATACTAGCTGTTGGAATTTATCAATTCCTATAATTTAGAAATCAAAAGAAATTCATACAGAAAATAGAAATGGATACATCAAACCAGAGTGATACTAATTCATTCCTCATAAAACCTTGAACCAGATTAATAAAGCTTCAACCAGAGGTTTTCCCAGAATACAGGCAAGGAAGAAATCAATGAGATCTGATAAGCAAATGCTCCTTTGTGCAACGATTCAGACTTTACCTAACTGGCCCTGTATTTTTCAGTTTGGAAGGAATTAACACAGAGAAGCAATATCGCCATAGAAGGCAACTGCAACAGATGTGTGGACTGAGCAATCAGAGTCAATGGCCATAATGATGCTGAAAATGTACCACATTCACTTCTGCAAAGTCATATATTTGCTTTTCTAAAATCACTAGAATGTGTGTGTGAGTGTGTGTGTGTGTGTGTGTGTGTGTGTGTGTATGAACAGTCTCTCAAAATAATTATTGTACCACCTGAAGCACACCTTTAGGGTACTAAATATAGTGTCTATGTCTCTTCTTATTTATAGTTTCTAATATTTCTCTTCCAAAACATAATATATATTTATCCAGCATGATGATAGATTTTATGCTAGAACTGTATGAAAGAAAACAATTTGTGTCTTCCCAAATAGTTCCAAATCCACATTGAGGTTACAGGTTAGCCTGCTGTTATTTTACAAATAGTATTCTAAAGATACAAGGAGGAATAGATGCTCTTTAGCATTAAAAAAAAATGCTATTTTCTTTTCTTGCTCTTTAACATGCACATTGAGAAACCTTCCCAACAGTTCGAGAAATCTAGGGACGTTTCAGTGACAAAATTGAGAAGCATAAAAATTTCTGCCGGCTTTGCTACATAAACCTCACTTAAATTTTTTTTTAATGTTTTCACATTTATTTATTTTTGAGAGACAGAGAGACAGATTGTGAGTGGAGGAGGGGCAGAGAGAGAGGGAGACACAGAATCCGAAGCAGGCTCCAGGCCCTGAGCTGTCAGCACAGAGCCTGACAAAGGGCTCGAACCCACAAACCGTGAGATCATGACCTGAGCTGAAGTCGGATGCTTAACCGACTGAGCCACCCAGGCGCCCCTTAAATTTTTTAACAAAAAGGAAATAGTACCAAGCACACACACACACAGTGAACAAACTTTGGGTTACATGGAAAACACTGACTTAGGTAAGAACAGTTCATAAATGGCTCACAATGAAATAAACATTGATTAATGAAAAATTTTTAGGTTCCCAAAAGTAGTTTTCCAAAATTCTTAAATACATACATTATATTTTATAGCATTTATTGTAGAAACTAAATACACAAGTAATTTCACTGAAAAAAAAATCTCAAGGACAAATCTAAAACCATCCTTTCTCTCTCCAAACATCCCCCAGGCAGGACACATGGGACACAGACAAGACTCACAACAAGTCATCTTGAAGACTTCTGGTCCAAGATAACAACCTGAATCCACATCATTAATTCCAGCTCCTCAACAGATTCCCATTCAAATATTCAAAGAAATATAATCAGTAATTATCACTGGAAATTGGGCAAGAGTGCTACTCACATTCTAGAACGTTTTAAAGACTTTTCATAATGTATATTGAAGATTAAACAAGACTGAAGCAAAGACCTACAACCTACAACCCCTGAAGGTGATGAGAAAGGCTAATAAGTAGTAATTGAAAGAATTTTCCAGTGTAAATTCATTAACATCCCTCCCCACTCCTCAACTCAAAGCAGAAGAGAAAGAGGGTTATCAACTCCTAGAACGCAGTAATAATGTAATCAGTCACACTAATATCAGGAAGTGGCCAGATTCCAGAATCCACACAGATTCTGCTGAACATCCTTGGCTCCCATGTGGCATGATCAAAATGGTGAGGTGAGCAAGCAGGGAACACAACTATTCCTAATACGGGTGTGCTTGCCAATTGGAAAAGGCAGTTACCTTCAAGAGAGTGAAGAAGGGTCCTCAGCCAATAAGAGATACAAAGAAAATTTTGCCTTTTTGCCTCTACCTTCATAGGCCATCTGATTGTTCTGCCTAAATATCAACAGATTTCCTATTTTTCCTTAACACCCAAAAATGTCAATAGCCTTTACCTAAATTTAAGTTAGGTTTCATCATTCCTCTTTATATTTGAATCTTCAGCACTGTTTTTAAATTTAACAATTTTTATTTAATTGTGTTTAAGTTTATTTATTTGTTTGAGACAGTGTGAGAAGGGGGTGGGCAGGGAGAGAGAGAGGGAGACAGAGAATCCCAAGCAGACTCCATACTGCCAGCACAGAGCCCAATGCCGGGCTCAAACCCACAAACCATGAGATCATGACCTGAGCCAAATCAAGAGTTGTACGCCTAACTGACTGAACCACTCAGGTGCCCCTCTATTTCATTTTTCCAAATGTCTCATATAAATTTTATTATATTAATAGTTGATATAAATTCACCGTGTCTCTTTTCTTGAATTTCCATATACTATTTCATGAATTTTATAGAAATTTTTGAGCATAACTTTTAATAAAGCAATGTTCTTTTCATGATGGAATCTACAATACACTAATTAGACAAACACACTAAGAAATCTTTCCTGGTGTTATATTGCTTCCTTTTTTCTGTCCTCTATAGTTTTAGAAGAACTGTATCTCTTAAATCTCACTAAGAAAATAAAGTATTGTCAATGTTTATTCTCACTTCTTTATTTATAAATCATCATTTATCCAAATTTTATCAGACCCCTGTGTTTTAAATCATAAAATCTGAACTTGCCTCTTGGTTTTCCTCTGTTTGATCATCCTTACCAGTGGGAGCTCATGTAACGGAAAATGGGAAATGAGATTTACTGACTTTTACTTTCCAAAATTAGATTCATTAGTCTGCTCTTTTGTTATTAAATAAAAATGAAGATAAATGAACAAAATATGTACTTCAAAAATTCAGGAAAGGGACTTAAGAAAACTAGAATGATGGCATTAATAAAGATTAAACACAAAACCAAATTAGTTAGAAAATAGGAAATCAGTAAAATCAACTAATTAAAGAGTTATTATTTTGTAGTAAACAATACAAGAGATAAAATCTTGGTAAGGCTAATTAAGCAAAAGCGAGAAAACAGAAATACAATCAGAATTATGATATTTTTTAAATAAAATCATTTAAATGTTATCACAGTATCTCTGAAAATAAGAAATATCCTAAAAAACAAGAAACACCAAAACTGACTAATCAAATAGGTAACAGAATAGCCCAATATACACAGAAGATATTTTAAAAGTTACCAAAGAGTGGCACCTGAGTGCCCCTCAGTTGGTTAAGAATCTGCCTTGACTTTAGCTCAGGTCATGATCTGATGGTTTATGAGAGAAGCCCCACATCAGGATCTGCCCTATCAGTGCAGAAGGCTTCTTGGGATTCTCTCTCTGCTCCTCCCCCATGTTCTCTTTCTCTCCTTCTCTCTCTCCCAAAATAAATAAATAAATATTTTTAAAAATTAGAAAATTTGCCAAAGAAATACCACCTCCTCCACTTCTGTTCATCTAACCTGGATATCTTAATGGTTTAAAAATGTGATCATTCCTGTAGTATTACTGTCCTGGAACACCAAAAAAAAAAAAAAAAAAAAAAAAGATGATTTCATGTTTTCATTTTAACTAGATAAACCTGCTGTTAAAATAAAACAAAATAAAAAACCATAAAACAGAACTACAGAGAAACCTTATTTGTGAATACATGTTAAATATTTCTAGATGTAATATTACCATTTGAGTCTGGCAGCAAGTTTGGTATATTGATTGATAAATAGCTAGTTTTATTGCTAGCATAAAAGGTATATATTCTCCTTGTAAAAACCAAACAACTCAAGAAAAGCAAAAATCACTCTAATTTCCACTACCAAGATATAACCACTACTAACATTTGTGTTTTTGGTTTAAATGTTCATTTATTTTATTTTGAGAAAGAAAGCATGTTAGTGTGTGAGCAGGGGAGGGGAAGAGAGAGAGGGAGAGAGAGAATCCCAAGCAGGCTCTGCATTGTCAACACAGAGCCTGACAAGGGGCTCAATCTCAGGAACCATGAGATCATGACCTGAGCCAAAATCAAGAGTTGGACACTTAACCGACTGGGCCACCCAGGCATGTGGGTGATTGGATTACTACTAACATTTAAATAAACATTCCTCCATTTTCTCTCTGAAGAAACACACACATACATATAGTTCAATATAAACAACTTCATGTGAATGAATCATAATATATATATATATATATATATATATATATATATATATATACATAATACATGTAATCTGAGAGTTTCATTCAACAACATGTCATGAACATTCATCCATGTCAATAATATAGATCTATACCATTTGTAATGGTCACCTATTATTCATTTGTACTTATGTGCCATAATTTACTTAACCAGTTTAATGGATGTTTGGGTTGTTTCCAATTTGGTGCTATTATGATTAGCTCTATACTATTACTCCTCAGGCATAAATCTCTTCCCATTTGTGATTACTTTCTAAAAGTAGGGTTGCTGTATCATATAGCATACACATTTTATATTTTCTATTACCAGAATGCCTTCCAGAAAAGTTACACTATTTATAGTTCTCTTGACTATGCTGGAGAGTGCAACTGCCTCACACCTTCACCAGCACAAGGTATTGTAGTCATTTGGTAATAGATCTTGGTTTGGTAAAAAGGAACGCCAGCTGTCCAGTAAATTTACTCACCATTTTTGGCATTTCATTATTCAACAAATAGTATATTAAACATCTGTAAGTTCTAGAAGCCTAGCTAGGCTTAGACACTGAGGATCCATGATCAACAAGAGAGATGTGGCCACTGGCCTCAAAAAAAGAGTTTTTGAAAGAAATGGGGAATAACTAAATTAAATAAATAAATGAAGAAAATAATTACATATTGAGATTATCAGACTGCAGGAAATAAAGATATTTTGAGAATAAAAGGGGAAGGACCTAATTTGGATAAGAGAGTTAGAAACTACATCTCTGAAGAAGTGATATTTAACCTGAGATAAGAAATATAAGATAACCTAGTTCCAGGCAGAAGGAACACAAAGGCAAAGTTCTAAGGCAGGAAAGACATGATGTGTTCAGGGAAAGAAGGGAGGTCAGAATAGCTAAAATGCAGTAAAATTAAGAGGTAGGCACTAAGCCATGTATAGCTTTGACTACCATGATGAAGACTGTTAATTATCTTCTAAGATCTGTGGGAAGACACTGAAGGAATATAAATTTGATACAATTAGATATACCCTGTAAAAGGTCTCACTGTAAACTCCATGAAGATTACTTGGGTAATTCTTGGCTTAGAAAACTGAGTCAATAGTGATGCCACTCACTGAAATGGGGAAGCATGGATGAGAATAGGTTTTAGGGTAGATGAATGCCAAGTGTTCCATTTTGTTCATGTTAAGGTAGAGATGCCTATGAGACATCTAAGTGGAGATGCAACATTCGCAGCTACATATGTGAGTCTTGAGCTTAGATAAAAGAACGATATACATTTGGGAGTCCCCAGCAAGTGAATGGTAGTTAAATCATGCAATTGGATATGCCCATCTAGGGAATGAGTATACACTGAGAATAGATATAAGAATTATTCTTGGGTACCTGGGTGGCTCAGTCGATTAAGCATCTGACTCTTGGTTTTGGCTTAGGTCATGATCTCATGGCTTTGTGGGTTTGATCCCCACACTGGGCTCTGCACTGGCAGCACAGAGCCTGTTTGGGATTCTCTCTCTCTGCCCCTCCCCACTTGTGCAGTCTCTCTCTCTCTCAAAATAAATAATAAACTTAAAGATATATTCTTAAAGCCTAAATGTCCACCAACTGATGAATGGATAAAGATATGGTTTATATACTTGGCAATGAGAAAGGATGAAATCCCACCATTTGCAGCAACGTGGATGGAACTGGAGGGTATTATGCTAAGTGAAGTAAGTCAGTCAGAGAAAGACAGGTATTATATGTTTTCACTCATATGTGGAACTTGAAAAACTTAACAGAAGACCATGGGGAAGGGAAGGGGAAAAAATAGTTACAAACAGAGATGGAGGGAGAAAAACCATTTAAGAAACTCTTAAATACAGAGAACAAACTGAGGATGGATGGGAGAGGAGGCGGAGGGGAGGGGAAAATGGGTGATGGGCATTGAGGAGAGCACTTGTTGGGATGAGCACTGGGTGTTGTATGTAAGCGATGAATCACCGGAATCTACCCCAAAACCAAGACCACGCTGTATACACTGTGTGTTAGCCAACTTGACAACAAATTGTATTAAAAAATTTAAAAAATTAAAAATTTAAAAATCAAAAATCAAAAAAATTCTTAAATTAAAAATAGGGGCAACTGGGTGGCTCAGGAGGCAAAGTATCTGACTCTTGATTTCAGTTCAGGTCATAATCTCACGGGGACATTGCAGAGCCTACTTGGGATTCTCTCTCTCTCAAAATAAATAAACATTTAAATTAAAATCAAAGGTACACCAGAATGTAAATCTACGGCCAAAGGTAAAAGATCAACTAATTAGTAAAAAATGCAAAGTATGTTAACTACCATTATAAGGGATCAATAAGGGATCAATATTCATTTGGAAATATCGAATGCTATTTTCCACACTAAAAAAACAAACAAACAAAAAAACAAAAAAACAAAAAAACACACAATCATGTGGTTAAGTTGTTTGTCTTTTACATTTTACTGCTTCGAACTTTGGACAAGTCCAAACCTGAGTCCTTGGAGGTTGCTATGGACAAAGGAGAGAATGAGGAGGCTGCCTCAGCCCCATGAGGTAGGCTGAGCACTCCTCATGGAGAGGCCAGTATGGAGACAGAAGGAAGCTGGGATTGTGCTAGAAAGGTGCCAGTGATGGCAAAATGTCCTCCCATTTCTTCTGCCCCAAGAGAAGTATACAACATGATGCCCACTACCAGGGGTGTGAGAAAAAATCCATGCATCTCACTGTGGAAGAGGGAACCTTTCTTCCTCAGGAAGAAAATAAAGCACTGGGCATCATAGCAGAGCACTGGACCTTTTCATTCCATAAGATTCTGACAGACAGCACCAGCCACTGGTAAACAATAGTCTTCTCTGACATGTTGAGAAAGTTACCATTATTGCTATTATTATCATTCCTTATTGGCATATAATTGGAAAGGAGAGCTCCAACAGGATTCCTGATAAGAATCATTAGTCTGTATTATAAAAATATGTAACTAGAGATGATGGCACCTGTACAAGCAACTTTAGACACTGTAATACAGCAAATTATAACATTCCAACCAAAACAACATTTAGATACTGATCAATTCCTATTACACCAGGTCAAATACAAGCCCCAAGAATGGAAGATAAATTTATCTTTCAGTGGCCTGTGTAAATCCCTTGGTTGAGAGAGGGGGAGGGGATGGGAAATACCACTAAAAAAAATCAATACCTTTATTGATTAATCAGGCTACTGTGATTTATTGGACACTCATTCATTTGTTTATTACCGTCATTTCATGCATTGCCTCTGGCTGTGATAAATGGTCTGGACTCTTCTTCAGAAAAGAGCAAAGCTTTTTAGCAGTTGTTCTTGCAGTGTGGGCCTTCCAGATACCTACATATTTGCTTCAATGGTAAGTTAAAAGCTTACAGATTGCTGGTATGTGTGGTCTTGTAAACACCAGATTCTCCCAAGTAAGGAACCCAAATGGCAGGGCACACAGACATCAACTCTGGATTCTTCCAAAATGGAAACAGAAAACTAAAGTAGAAATATGCTTGATATCTAACTGACAAGGTTAGGACTTATAACTCAGAATAGGCCTGGCATTTTCTGTATTATTTACTGTGTATGTTCTCATTAGGATATCAATAGCCTAGCTGCTTCGTTTTACAAATATTGTATAATTTGATTGTTGTCTCCCAGGTCCCTTTTAACTACACCCAGTGGACATAATCCTCCTTCACCTCTGAACAAAAACTCTCTATTATAAGGCATTATTGTTGATTCTTGGGTAATAGGTATATTCTGGTTACTTTAAAACACGGTAAATAAGAATGTACCCTCTAAGGTATCAAAACACCAGACTAGACTCAATATTATATTTTCACTTGACTTAGTATTATGTCTTTTTCCCTTCTTACAAGGGAAAGGAACACGGTACTTCTCTGCAATTTCATCCAACAAACTTCTGCTCCTACTTGACTTCCAGCTGCTATTTCATTCTTGGCCAGAGATGAACGAGGGAGGGTAAAGATGGGCCAGTTTTTCCCTGACTAGGTGGCTTTCCATGCTCTGGGCCTGCCAGATGGTGAAAGCTGCATCCCCAAGTGGTACCTGGCAGACAAATAAAGGTGACTTTTTCTCTCTAAGGATGTTTTCACTGGCCCTTCAGAGGCTCCCTGCTAGATACTGCTGGCCTACGGTTGTACTGCCCCAGGCAAAATAAATATCTATTCCAAGAGGCCACTTACTCTCCTTTCTCAGCTCTTTCTATGCTTCAAAATACTTTCTACTGATATTCCCCTACCTCTCCAGATGGCCCTACTGGATTAGACTCAAGATGACCCAATGCCTGCTCTCTCTCCCATGTGTTTCATATCTAGACTAGAGGAAACAGTCAGGCCTCCCTTCCTTCACAAATACTGGGAGTGCTGATCAAACTTAACACAATATCTAGGGTAACCAACCATCCTAGTTTGCCCATGACTACACCAGTTCTGTTACTGAAAGTGCCCAGAATGAGGAAACTTCACAATTCTGGGCAAACAGACCCTGACTACAGAGCTACCTTGGCTGCACCTCTAATTATTATGTTCTGATTGCTTCCTGCAGTCAGACCCATCCAAGGCTGCAATCTTACTTGAGCTTTCTTAGTCTTAGGCCTACCGATAGTCCTTTGTGTCTCCTAACCACACGGTGTGGCTTTCAAAGCTCAAAAAGGGGATCCTCTTAAAGAGCCTTTCCTTTGGCTGAGAATATGGGGTAGCATCCCCTTCCACTAAGCCAAGGTGGCACTTCTCATACACCTCCAAAAAGAGGTCACCACGAGCCCAGAGAGCTTCTCAATTTATACAGTTACCCTCGGAGATGAATTGATGGATTGAAAACATCTTCTTGAGAATTTACTCCCAATTAAGTTCAATTAAGTGGGAAGTTTATATCTTATTTAATTTGCATGACACAGATTCACTCTTTCAAATTCAGGAAGACATAAGCAACTTACATCTCCGGGCCTCACTCTTGATCCCTTCCTGAAAAAGTCTCCAGCTATTGAAAAGTTGTACTTTCCACTTTCCAGCTAGCTAATGGTAGAAATGGACAAGTTGAGGATCAAGTGTGGATAAGTAAGTCTCCATTTGACGTGCCTCTTCACATGGCACAAGATGACTTACCACACTCCATATAGTTGTCATGGCACCATGCTAACTAGAATAACTGGCTACTGACTGGACTTGGTGGTTGAGATGAAATATAGCCCCAGATTTATAATAGAGACACTGCTTACATGGATGACCATTCAGTGCCACCATCTAGAGTTTCATAAATAATTTTCCTTCCATAGACCAAGGATTCCCAGCCCTTCCCAATTCACATCATTACTCAGCTTAGTAGAAGTTAAAAAAAAAAAAAAGCCTTGTTCAGCCACTCTTTTTCTCATCAGCTGGTAAAATTGCTGTACTAACAACTGTAGTGACATTTGGATCTCTGGGACTAACTTGTAAGTTCCCTTAAAATTCTACCATCAGTCAAAGGCTGAACTATTTCTTGCAGCCATTTTCATTCTAGAGACTTGATGCCCTTTGTTACTCAGGCCCAAATTCACACAAGAGATTCAATTTGAAACTTCTCCTGTAGCCATTCAAACCCCCAAACTCTAATATTCTCTGGATACCCCTCATGAAATTCTCTGACCTCCCTATTCTGGGATCATAGCCAAATTCCCACATTTCATGACTTTGTCCCTTGAACACTACACATCTGTTCCTGCTTTAGAATTTTTTTCTAATAGGCTTATTGCTCAAATCCTGCCAATCAGAACAACTCTTCCTGATTCTTCCCAAGTTCTGTTAACTTCTGCAGAAAAAAAAAACTTTTAAGTTATTTTCCAACTACCTCTTTCAGCATCATTATCACAGGTTTCCACTGACCCCTCTGCAAGATGATCATACACATTCTCAGGAAGCCACTACTTCAGACATCTTATTTGCACACACAGCTCTTCCTAGATAGCACTAACACTAAACAAAAAAATATGAGCAATTAAAATACACTTCAATTCCTCAGGTTGCAGCCAAATAAAGATACTCTTGATTTCATATATGAATTTATGATGGTTATAATATGCAAAAGATCTGGTGCCAGAGTTCATATGCATAGAGTGCAGTATAATGATTCATTTTCCTCAAAACATCACTAATACAAGCTGATCCTATAATGACCCCAACCTCCTCCTCTACTTGGCAAGACAGAGAACAAGAATCTCAAGATGCCTGTATGCTGAATGCCACATACTCCAATATATGCAAAGATAAGAAAAATAAGCTCTGGTAAAGTCTATAAGTTAAAGAACAGAGAGTTATAAATCTTTGGTCCCTGGGTAATACTCCTCATTGATGGCCTCTGAGTAGAAATGCCTCCAGTAAGATAAAAGGAGAGGGTGTGGATTGCAGCCCTTTGTATGTGCCAGTGTCTTGAGTCTAGTCTCTAATGCTTATTTCCCTAGAAAATGCTTCCTTGACAATCTACCATCCCTAGATTGTTCCTTACATGTTCCTACATGTTTTTTCCTATATGTTCCTCTATCAACTCTACTTGTCTTATTACAGGACCCATCATACTTTGTTATAATTGCTGGTTTAATATTCGTCTATCTGATTCTAGTCTGACCTTTTAGCATAGAGACCATGTCTGCCTTGGTTGCTGCTACATTCTTCCTAACAAATGGCACAAATGCAAAACTATTTGATGAGTGAGTGGAAGAAAGAAAGAAAGAAAGAAAGAAAGAAAGAAAGAAAGAAAGAAAGAAAGAAAGAAAGAAAGAAAGAAAGAAAGAAAGAAAGAAAGAAAGAAAGATGAAGGAAGGAAGGAAGGAAGGAAGGAAGGAAGGAAGGAAAGAAGGAAGGAAAGAAGGAAGGAAAGAAGGGAGGGAGGAGGGAAGGAAGGAAGGAAGAAACAAACAATGAATCTGCTGATCACCATCACAGATGTTCAGGGTGCTTGAATCAAATTTTTGCTTTCCTACAATCACTTGATTTTGAGGGCATATAATTACATAGTATGCCACTGAATTGATATGATCATCCCTCAAATGTTGATTTGTTAATCTCATCTACCTATCAGGTAAAATAACTATAAAACACTAATCTAATTACTGTGATAAATGAATCTTAATGCCTATATAAGTACAAAACACTAATCTAATTACTGTGATAAATGAATCTTAATGCCTATAGTTTAAATATTAAACTATATATAGTTTAAATGCCTATATATAGTTTAAATACTTTGCTCTATACCAACTTAAAGTTCTAGTAATTTAAAGTTAACTTTGGATGGGAGTAGTTCTTTTTAGACTAAAATTTTCCACTTATCTAATCTTTAAAATATACTCCAGAAAGAACCATAAATGAAGACTAAGTTGTAATTACTCAGTATTTTCTTTTTAAAAAATTTTTTTTTTCAACGTTTATTTATTTTTGGGACAGAGAGAGACAGAGCATGAACGGGGGAGGGGCAGAGAGAGAGGGAGACACAGAATCGGAAGCAGCCAGGCTCTGAGCCGTCAGCCCAGAGCCTGATGCGGGGCTCGAACTCACGGACCGCGAGATCGTGACCTGGCTGAAGTCGGACGCTTAACCGACTGCGCCACCCAGGCGCCCCACTCAGTATTTTCTTAATAAGAGTTGTTTCGTGAACATTTTATTACATCATTGGAAAATTTCAACTAGTAGTACTTTGTTTCCAGAAGTTCAGAAAGGCAAAGTTTAATATTGGCTGCTCCATTAAAATGGAAAGAGGAAAGCCTTCCACGAAAGTATAGAATCTTTTTAGACTCATGACATGTCCCAGTCCCTGGCTGTGTGTCTCCAAGGCAGCTGGAAACACAGCCCATGTTCACTGCCAGAGTCTCCTCACCTACAAACAGGACAAAAATGCTCTCAGAGATTCAACATGTTTCAAAAGGGGGTAAACATACTTCATTACTACTTTTTAATGCTGTTTCTTTCTTTCTCTTTTTCTTTCTTTTCCTTCCTTCCTTCCTTCCTTCCTTCCTTCCTTCCTTCCTTCCTTCCTTCCTTTCCTGTCTTTCGGGAGAACTCAGGAAATTTATCTCTGAGGTATTTGCATGTTTGTTCATTTTAGATCCTGTCTTAGAGTGACAGGAGCAGCCAGCATTAATTTGAAATGGTCTTATGAAGACATATTTTCTCCTTGCTTTTGGCTTAGAAAGGCAGTACTTTCCTTTAGTGGATGGATTATGTGTTAAATGACCTACAGCAGATGGTTTAATAACATCAGCTTCACTTGAAGAATTCTGCACGTGTTGAAAAAGTCATCCTAAAGGCATTTGTTTTCATGATTCTTTCATGTCTACTCTAGCCAAAGGCTGAGTTTCCTCAGGACAGTCAGTGGCTACTGACACTCCTCAACCAACCAAAAAGTCACCCTTGATTGAAATTAACACTGTTTAAAGACAAAACCATGATACTCTTCTCCTATGAGAAAGTTCATATTTACATTTGTGTCTGGTTTGAATTCTCCTCTCAGATCTAAGAGTGTTCTCAAAATGTTCTTCCCCTGACCCTTCTCACTCCCCAAGCATATGGCCTAAAAAACTACCCAGCCTTCATCTGAAGGTACTTCCAATAGGGGGTAAGAAACTGATGAACTATTTTCATCAGAAACATTGTTTAAGGACATAAATCAATGAATATTTATGACTTGGAGAACTGCCTCTGACACCCACAATATGCCCCCAATGGGATGGCAGAGTTTATTTTTGTTATTAGCTATAATACTTACCTATATTTATAATTTTCTGAAATTAATAAAAATTAAGTTGTGTCTAGCGGCTATCTCCAGATTTAACACAGGAGGTCTTTTTTCAAAGTTCAATTTAATTCCAACTGCATCACTACGTTCAGAGACACAAAACAACCAGTCTAGAATCAGTGCATGTCTGACCAAAACCATTAGGACAGCAAACCTAATCTTAATCTCAATTTATTGTGAAATGATACTGTATGTAACATATTGTCACGAGTCAGGAGGAATCTGTGTATTGAATGTAATCCATCTATCTGACAGCCTCCAGACTCCATCAGCAAAGATCAAGATAGATACCCCCAATTCTGGAATACTCTCACGCCCAACTCTGACAGTCTGGCCACAGTTAATGGCCTGAACATCACTAACTGACTGTCAGGGCAGTCATATCATGGCAGTCCCAGGATACTCAGTCCATCCCTCATCCCCAAGACTCTAATCAACATATGGTCCTTTCCTACCTTACCTTCTGCTCAAACTTCCCAGATCTTCCCGCATCCTTATTCTGTGTAATAACCTAGATTTCCTTGTTAATAGAAGCAATTTTAGAGAATTCCACAACTTTCCATCACATCTACTTGCTGTCCTGCATGTGGGCCCAGATCCTCTGTTCTTGCCCCCGTTTCTGTGCCCTTTCCATGCTCCTAAAATTGGACACTCAATCTCCCAATGACTTATGTGCCAGATCTCGTTCTCATTTATTCAGTATCAGCACTCCAGCAATTCTTCCCTCTTTATTTTGCATCATCAACTTATTCTCACTGATTTTTCCCACTAACATACAAAATACAATTATTTTCCCACAGTAAAATAAAGACAATCCTCTCATGACCCCACTATACCCTCCAGCTACTGTGCATTTCTTTCCTCTTATTTACAGCAGAACTTCCCCAATAAGTAAGCAAACTCATTTCCTCCAGTTCTCCTGTTTGCTTATAAGCCTCCTATAATCAGGGCTTTGCTTCCACAACTTCACAATAATTATTCTTAGTGCTATCACCTATGTCTTCTATCACACTGTCCAAAGCTTTGGGGATCATCCTTACCAATAAATAACTCATTTGTGAGATTTGAGAAACACTGAAGAAATCCATTGCCCATCTTGGTAAACTGAAAATTTCCTTTCTGGAATAGGTGATATAGAAAATAAAATTATGGAAAATAATGAAGATGAAAATAAGAGGGAAAGGAAACTGTCAGATCACAAGGGGAGACTTAGAGAATTTAGTGATTCCATAAAATGAAACAATATCCATCATAGGAGTCCCAGAAAAAGAAGAGTGGGAAAAGGGGGCAGTTTATTTTAACAAATTGCAGCTGAGAATTTCCCTAACCTGGGGAAGTAAACAGGTATTCAAGTCCAAGAGGCATAGATAATTCCCCTCAAAATCAACAAAAACAGGTCAACACCATGATATATCATAGTAAAACTTGCAAAATAACAAGATAAAGAGAGAATTCTAAAAGCATCTAGGGACAAATGTCCTTAACCTACAAGAGTAGACATATGAGGTTAGCAGCAGACCTGTCGATGGAAACTTGGCAGACCAGAAGGGAGTGTCAGGAAATATTCATTGTGCTGAATGGAAAAAATTGTGCAGCCAAGAATTCTTTATTCAGCAAGACTGTCATTCAGAATAGAAGAGATAAAGAGTTTCCCAGACAAAAAGTAAAGCAGTTTGTGACCACTAAACCAGCCTTGCAAGAAATTTTAAAGGGGACTCTTTGAGTAGAGAAAAATAAATAAAATAAGAAGAAGATCAAAGCAACAAAGACATACACATTCTTCTAGAGTGCACATGGAACATTCTCCAGAGTGTATCACATACTTGATCACAAATCAGCCCTCAACAGGTTCATACCATGCATATTTTCAGATCACAAGACTATGAAACTTGAAGTCAACCACAAGAAAAACTTTGGAAAGCCCTCAAAAACATGGATGTTAAAGAACATCCTGCTAAAGAATGAATAGGTTAACTAGAAAATTAAAAAAGAAATTTAAAAATACATGGAAACCAATGAAAATGAAAACACAACAGTCCAAAACCTTTGGGATGCAGCAAAGGCAGTACAAAGGGTAAAGTATATTGCAATTCAGAACTATCTCATGAAGCAAGAAGGGTCCCAAATAAACAATCTCATATTACACCTTAAGGACCTAGAAAAGGAATAGCAAATAAAGCCTAAAGCCAGAAGAAGAAGGGAACATATAAAGATTAGAGCAGAAATAAACATTATAGAAGCAAACAAACAAACAAAAAAAACAGATCAATGAAACTAAGCTCTGGTTCTTTAAAACAATTAAGTAAATTGATAAACCCCTAGCTAGACTTATCAAAAAGAGAAGAGAAAGGACCCAAATAGATAAAATCACAAATAAAAGAGGAGAGATCACAACCAACACCACATAAATACAAATAATTATAAAAAAATACAATGAAAAATTATATGCCAACAAACTGGACAATCTGGAAGAAACTGACAAATTCCAAGAAACATACAAACTACCAAAACTGAAACAGGAAGAAATAGAAACTTTGAACAGACCCATAACCACAAAGAAATTGAATCACTAATCAAAAATCTTACAACAAACAAGAGTTCAGGCCAAATGGCATCCTAGGGGAATTCTACCAGGCATTTAAAAAAGAGTTAATACCTATTCTTCTTAAAGTGTTCCAAAAAATAGAAATGGAAGGAAAGCTTCTAAATTCATTCTATAAAGCCAGCATTACCTTAATTCCAAAACCAGACAAAGACCCCACTAAAAAGGAGAATTACAGGCCAATATCCTGATGAATCTAGATGCAAAAATTCTCAATGATACAAGCAAATCTAATTCAATGGCACACTAAAAAAAAATATTCACCATGATCAACAGTATTCATTCCTGGGATGCAAGGCTGGTTCAATATTAGCAAATCAATCAACATGATACACCACATTAATAGAAGAAAGGATAAGAACCATATGATTCTCTCAATAGATGAAGAAAAAGTATTTGACAAAATACAGCATCCTTTCTTAATAAAAACCCTCAGGAAAGAAGGGCTAGAAGGAACATACCTCAACATCATAAAGGCTGTATATGGAAGACCCACAACTAATATCATCCTCAATGGGGAAAAATTGAGAGCTTTTCCCCAAGGTCAGGAACATTCTCACTACCGTTGTTCAACATAGTACTGAAGTCCTAGCTTCAGCAATCAGACAACACAAAGAGATAAAAGGCATCCAAGTCGGCAAGGAGGAAGTCAAATTTTCACTCTTTGTAGATGACATGATATTCTATTTGGAAAACCCGAAAGACTCTACCAACAAACTGCTAGAACTGATACATGAATTCAGCAAAGTCACAGGACATAAAATCAACATACAGAAATCAGTTGCATTTCCATACACCAATAATGAAGCAGCAGAAAAAGAAATCAGGGAATCAATCCCATTTACAATTGCACCAAAAAACCATAAGATACCTAGGAATAAACCTTACCAAAGAGGTAAAAGATCTGTATGCTGAAAATTATACAAAGCTTAAGAAAGGAATTGAACAAAACACAAAAAAAAATGGAAAAACATTCCATGCTCATGGATTAGAAGAACAAATATTTTTAAAATGTGTACTACCCAAAGCAATCTACACATTTACTGCAATCCTTATCAAAGTAACACCAGCATTCTTCACAAAGCTAGAAAAAACAATTCTTAAATTTCTATGCAACCAGAAAAGACCCCGAGTAGGCAAAGTAATGTTGAAAAAGAAGACCAAAGTTGGAGGCATCACAATCCTGGACTTCAAGATACATTACAAAGCTGTAATCATCAAGACAGTATGGTACCAGTGCAAAAACAGACACATAGATTAATGGAACAGAATACAGAACCCAGAAATGGACCCACAAATATGGCCAACAAATCCTCAACAAAAAAGACAGTCTCTTCAGCAAATGGTGTTGGGAAAACTGAACAGTAACATGAAGAAGAATGAAACTGAACCACTTTCTTACACCATACACAAAAATAAATTCAAAATGATGAAAGATCTAAATGTAAGACAGGAAATCATCAAAGTCTTAGAGGAGAATACAGGCAACAACCCCTTTGATCTCAGCCACAGCAACTTCTTACTAGACATTTCTCAGGCAGCAAGGGAAATAATATAAAAAATGAACTATCCCCAGGACCTCACTAAGCTTCTACATAGCAAAGGAAACAATCAGCAAAACTAAAAGCCAACTGACAGAATGGGAAAAGATATTTGCAAATAACACATATGATAAAGGGTTAGTATCCAAAATCTATAAAGAACTTATCAAACTCAACAGCCAAAAAACAAATAATTCAGTGAAGAAATGGGCAGAAGACATCAATAAATACTTCTCCAAAGAAGACATCCAGATGGCTAACAGACACATGAAAAGATGCTCAACATCACTCATCATCAGGCAAATACAAATCAAAACATTAATGAGATACCACCTCACACAGGTAAGAATGGCTAAAATTAACAACTCAGGAAACAACAGGTGCTGGCAAAGATGCAGAGAAAGGGGAACTCTCTTACACTGTTGGTAGGAATGCAAACTGTTGCAGCCACTCTGGAAAACAGTATGGAGGTTCCTCAGAAAGTTAAATATAGAGCTACACTATGACCCAGCAATTGCCTACTAGGTATTTATCCAAAGGATACAAAAATGCTGATTTGAAGGGACACATGCACCCCAATGTTTATAACAGCACTATCAATAATAGCAAAATTGTGGAAATAGCCTCAATGTCTTAGACTGATGAATGGATAAAGAAGATGTTGTATATAAATATATATAAATACATATATATGTGTATATATATATATATATATATACCACAACAATACCACATATATATATATATATATATATATATATATATATATATATTACTCAGTGATCAAAAAGAATGAAATCTTGCCATTTGCAACAACATGAATAGAACTAGAGTGTATTATGCTGAGTGAAGTAAGTCAGAGAAGGAAACATACACATGATTTTACTCATAGGTGGAATTTAAGAAACAAAATAGACAGGGGTACCTGGGTGGCTCTGTCGGTTAAGCATGCGACTACAGCTCAGGTCATGATCTCACAATTTGTGGGTTGAAGCCCTGTGTTGGGCTTTGTGCAGACAGCTCAGAGCCTGGAGCCTGCTTCAGATTCTGTGTCTCCCTTTCTCTCTGCCCCTCCCCGCCTGCTCTCAAAAATAAATAAACGTTAAAAAACATTTTTTTAAAAGAAACAAAATAGATGACCATAGGAGAAGGGAAGGAATAATAAGATAAAAACAGAGAGGGAGGCAAACCGTAAGAGACCCTTAAATACAGAGAACAAACTGAGGGTTGAAGGAGGGGAACAGGGAGGGGGATGACCTAAATGGGTGATGTGCATTAAGGAGGGCACCTGTTGGGATGAACACTGGTTATTATATGTAAGTGATGAATCACTGGATTCTACTTCTGAAACTAATACTACACTTTATGTAAGCTAACCTGAATTTAAATAAATAAATTAAAAAGAAAATTTCCTCTCTAGAATTTCCCCTTTTCTTACGGTGCAAAATTTCTGCAATTGCAATTTCTTACACAAACATATTACACAGATTAGCAGGTATATAGGTCAGTGGATGTCACCCTAAAAAAACCGTAAAAAATGAATTTTCTCTATTCTATGCCTGTTAACACAAATATACAGTTAAGGGATTGGTGAGGTACATCAGTCAGCCTACATGTTGGCATGTAATCGTCTCCCTGCCATATGGGGCAGTCATCAAAAAGGCAACATTAATTTATTTGAACAGATTTGTGTCATTATCCCTCTTAGGAAAAAAATCCAGGAAAAAAAATACCACTTTTGTTAAAAAATATTCCCCTCCCGTAGCCAGGTCTATAATTGACTACATTGCTAAGCATTCATGTTTAAGGGTTAAAACTTGCTGTCCAAGAAGATAATTTGTTACCTAGCTAACACATCAACAGAGATTTCTTAAGGTAATTAATAAGCCATTGCTATCCACTAATATGAGAAAGTGGGCCCGGAGGAAGGAAAAACAGTGTGGGAGAGAGGAAGAAGCCTAATGGGATGAGGCCACATTCAGGAATGCAGAAGAAACTGTTACTTGGAAAGACAGTGTGGCTGGCCATGGCATCTGAGGAGCAGATACCATGAAGGAATGTGAAGAAGAAATATTGAAAGAAGTGGTAGAAAATACCTGAAACTCTCAGCTTTCTTCATACTTTTGTTCAAGTGTCATCCTGCTTCTCAGAAGTTTGATCTTCCATTTTTTGCCTCTCAGGTCTATTGTCATTAAGTCCCAAGAAGATTGAGTTCTGATAAAAACTACATCCTCAGAAACTTAGTAATGCCTTTTTTGAGGAAAATAAAGTGACAATAAGGTAGGTTATATCTGTTGACTAAAACTGGCTTCCAATCATCCTTTTCCCATTTAAATGTTTATTGCTTAAATTTTAAGTGTGTCTTTTAGTCTTTCAGTCCAGTTTCCATTTATTTTGCTCAGATATCTTTTTCTTCACCTTATGATAAAAATTCTCCACCTTCACCTTATTCTTCCCTAATTTAACAATCTCCCATTCATTTGTATGTATTTTTTTCTCTTTCACAAATTACCTTTACTGTTTAAGCAAATGGTTTTAATAAAGCAAATGTATTATTAATTGCTCTCATCTCAGCTGGTAATAACGATGATTCCTAAAAACCTGGGTGTCACAATCAGAGCCATCCCTGGAAAAAGATGGAGACTTATCTTTTCAGGACTGCAGTCCCCACCCTGAATCCCAGGAGAAGAGTTAAAGCCAAAGGGGAAGTTAGAGATCACAGTCACGGACCAGCCATCTCGTCATGCAGATAAGATGGATGCCCAGAAAGATGGAGAATTTTTTTCAGAGTTTTAAAGAAAACTCTCACAAAAGTTGCTACTAGAGAATTTTCCTGGGTCAGGGACCCCAAAAGCAGATTCTGACACAAGGTTTCATACACAAGTAAGTGAGAAAGAAATGTTCCAAGAAGCTGGTGAGGTATGTGACTTAGGTCTGGCTGGTGAGGGTCAGGAAGAATCAGAATCTTGCAGCAGCCTCTGGCTCTCTATACATGTGCAGGCAAAGCAGCTCTGGAAGCCCCCAGGCCATTGGCTAGAGCTAGTCTGAAGGTACCAGCTGTTAGAACAAAGCCATAGGAGCTGGGGGCCAGTGCACATGGAAGGAAAAGAGACCTGAACGGATCTGAGCAAATCATCAACAGTGTCTGCTCTTGGTATTCTCTCTCTAACTCCAGAAGTGTCATCCTGACACGATGGCATGGGACAAGGAAATTTTCCCCTTTTGAATCTTCATAGAACTTTTGCAATTACCTCAGAGAGTTCTGTTTTTAAAATATACTCAAATGTCACCTCGATTATGTTATTTCCCTACCGTGACTCCTGTTACTTAGAGATTCAAGTCTAAACATTTTAGCCTGACATCCAAGGCCTTCAAAAATATTATCCTAAACTCCACATAAGACCTACTTTCCACCCCATAAAAATGTTGTATTTGAGGCAAATTGTTAGCCATCTGTCTTAAATTTTACACCTTTCTGCTTTCATGGTTTTCTCATACCAAGCACTGCCAAATCAGCAAATCTCCATCATTCTAACCCAATCTTCCAAAAATCTCACTCGGACTATGTATTTTGTACAATCCTTTCTTACCACATTCACCTGAAGTAATACCTCCTTCCTCTGAGTTCCCATTGCAAGTTTTGTCTGAACTATGCATTTGGCAACACTATTCTGTGAAATATTTCCTATTGTGTTCTTCAACTATTTTACTTTTAATTAACAGACTTTACATTTTAGAGCAGTTTTAAGAGAAAAATTAACAAATTAAGGAGAGTTGCCATATACTCTGTCTCCTCTGACTTCAGTCTCCCTTATTATTAGTATCGTACATTTGTGTGGTACATTTGTTACAAGTCACAAAGCAATATTGATCTGCAGCTATTAAATAAAGTCCATAGATTACATTAAGACTCACTCTGTGTTACCCAGTTCCATGAATTTTGACAAATGTATAATGTCATGTATCCACTCTTAGATTATCATACAGAACAGCTTTACTGCCCTAAAAATGCCCTAAGCTTCATCTGTTCATCCTTCTCTACCCTCCTCCTGAACTCCTGGCAAACACTGATCTTTTTACTACCTCCATACTTTTTCCTCTACCAGAATGTCTTCCTCAACTATTTGTAAATATCCCACTACCATTCAAAAGTCTATGCATTTGTGCCCTGCTTCTTCATATAGATGAGAAAATTCTCATTATATTCCCATCAGCATTTACTAGAGAAAGAACCATGTGCATGTAGACTTTAACAGGAATGCGTTAGTTTTCTATAAATGAATGTAGATTCATCTTTCTTATTTCTTTAGGAAAAATTTAAAAATACCTATACCTTGAAGTAAAGAATTGCCTTTCCAGAATAAGGCAGAAAAAGTTTGTTAAAGATTTTAAAAAAGTAATTTGATTGAAAAGAATCAACTGGAAAAAAAAAGTAGTCAGATGTAACTAAATACACTGAAGCCAATCCTTCCCAGATAACAGAAATAAATTAATTCAAAATATAATGGAAAATAGATTGTGACGAATCCTTAGAAATGCAAATATCTTAAGAAAATTGGAACTATGATACTTTATGGAGAGACATAAAGAAGAGATTTGAGTAGGTGGCAAGTGAACCATATTCATCAGTGGAAGGATTCAGCAATATAAGAGGTCAATAATTCCAAAACTAGCTTATGACTTACTTTTGAGAACTTAAAACCATATTTCTCAGGCTCATCTGAAAAAAAATAAATGATATGAGTATCCCCCCCAAAAAAACTTTTAAACAAAAATAAGGAGATTTTTCTTTTTTAATGTTTATTTATTTTTGAGAGAGAGAAGGAGAGACAGCACAAGCAGGGGAGTGGCACAGAGAGAGGGAGACACAGAATCCAAAGCAGACTCCAGGCTCTGAGCTGTCAGCACAGAGCCTGACATGGGGCTCGAACTCACAAACCATGAGATCGTGACCTGAGCTGAAGTCGGATACTTAACCGACTGAGCCACCCAAGCATCCCATGGAGCTTTTTTCTAACAGGTATAAAAACACACCAATAGTAAAATGTAAAAAATATTTAAGATCTAAATGACTATAACCTTTATGTTTTCTAAATGTGTCACAAGCTAAAATATGTTTCACAGGGGCGCCTGGGTGGCTCAGTCGGTTAAGTGTCCGACTTCGGCTCAGGTCAAGATCTCACGGTTTGTGAGTTGGAGCTCTCCGTCAGGCTCAGTGCTGACAGCTCAGAGCCTGGAGCCTGTTTCAGATTCTGTGTCTCCCTCTCTCTATGACCCTCCCCCGTTCATGGTCTGTCTCTCTCTGTCTCAAAAATAAATAAACGTTAAAAAAATAATAAATAAATAAATAAATAAATAAGTTTCACAATTTTGAAAAATAATAAAAGGAATTAATGCATAGACTAAAGAGAATAAATGGAATCCAGAAAATAGAAATAAATTTTGAATGAATAAAGAATACTAATAGATATATTAATACTAACACTAAAATATAGTAGCTAAAAATCCTTAATGAAGAGGCTGATGAAATACTTACTTTTGTTTGCATTGCTATGCAAAATATATTTTGCAAAAGACCTTCAGTAAAAGTCTCCAGTAAAATATGTACATAGACCCATGCAAACATGCCACAATGAAAGAATCTTGAAGACTCAAGGAATAGGCAATGTGTCAGCCATGTTTCAATACAGGAAACAGAAACCACTTGAGATATTTCCAGCAGAAAAATTTAAGAGAGGATATTAGATCCTTTCAAAATATTTGAAATGGCTGGGGAAATGGGAAACAGGGAGCCACAATACAGCTTTTGCCTTGAAGATCCCATTAGTGCAGCCAGGATGCAAATTTTGCTCTGCTGGGAACTTTGCTGCTGACATCACAAGTGTTCCACATTCATGAAGGTGTGACGACAATGGAATGTGGAATCTGGGCATCACCAACATTCATACCTCCAGGAGGCCTCTAATCCACTAACCACATTACAGAAAAGTGGCATCAGTCTCCACTTCCACCTTTCAAAACTCATGCTCATGTATCTAATTGGTATAACCCAATTCACATTTAGGGACTAGGGAAAAACACAGATTTTAGCTCCTCAACTACTCTGAACAGAAGAGTAAAATGGAGATTGAAAGAGCCTCTGTAAGCATATAAAATCAACAAGTTGCTAAAGAAGAAATATGAGCGGTATATTTTTATGAGAAGAAAATGTTCAATTTTACTTGTTATTAAAGAAACACCAATTTAAACCAAAATAAATATAATTTTCTTCTAATATTTAATGATAAATTCTGAGAAAAGTGCAGTGAGATGGAATGTTCATGCACTACAAAAAAGAGTGAATACGTACAACTTACCTAGACAGTGATATGGCAATAGGTATCTAAGACCTTAAAAATTATTCCATCCTTTGATATAATAATCTACTTCTTGGAATCTAACTTAAGAAATAATGTGCTCTACTGCTAGGAATTTAAGAAATAATGTGCTCTACTGCTAGGAATTTATCCAAGGGATACAGGAGCACTGATGCGTAGGGCCACTTGTACCCCAATGTTCATAGCAGCACTCTCAACAATAGCCAAATTATGGAAAGAGCCTAAATGTCCATCAACTGATGAATGGATAAAGAAATTGTGGTTTATATACACAATGGAATATTACGTGGCAATGAGAAAAAATGAAATATGGCCTTTTGTAGCAACGTGGATGGAACTGGAGAGTGTGATGCTAAGTGAAATAAGCCATACAGAGAAAGACAGATACCATATGGTTTCACTCTTATGTGGATCCTGAGAAACTTAACAGGAACCCATGGGGGAGGGGAAGGAAAAAAAATAAAGAGGTTAGAATGGGAGAGAGCCAAAGCATAATAGACTGTTAAAAACTGAGAACAAACTGAGGGTTGATGGGGGGTGGGAGGGAGGAGAGGGTGGGTGATGGGTATTGAGGAGGGCACCTTTTGGGATGAGCACTGGGTGCTGTATGGAAACCAATTTGTCAATAAATTTCATTAAAAAAAATAAATAAAACTTTTAAATTGGAAAAAAAAAGAAATAATGTGCTCTATTATGCTAAGTGAAATAAGTCAGACTGAGAAATATAAACACCATATTATTTTACTCATATGCAGAATCTAAAAAAAAACAATTGAATAAACAAACAAAAGGCAGAATCAGACCTATAAATACAGAGAACAAACTGATGGTTGCCAGAGGGGAGGGGAGGGCGTGGGCAAAATGGATGAAGAGGACTGGGAGATACAGGCTTCCAGTTATGGAATGAATAAAGTCACAAGGATAAAAAGCATAGCCTAGGGGATATAGGCACTGATACTGTGTAATTGTGCTGTATAGTGGCAAGTAGTAACTACATTTGTGATGAGCACATCATAACGTATAAAAAGCTGAATCACTATGTTGTACAAGCTAACATGTTGATGTTTGTCAACCAGACTCAAATTAAAAAAAAAAATTTTTAAAGAAAGAATGTGGTCTTCAATTTATGATCAGGAATACTGGCAACAGGAGAAAATAAGCAGCTTTATTTAAAAGTGTCAAAAATCAGATAATAACTAGTGACCAACAAAGGGGGAACAATTGAGTAAGTTATATTACCTCTATACAATAGGTTATTCTACAGCTTTGTAAGGACACTGGAATTTCTTCATGTTATAAAAACAAGTAGGACACAAAATATTTATGAAATATGGAGCTAACTTTGTAAACTCTTGACAAATTTGATGTAACAGAGAGAAGGGACTGGGAAAAAAACACATAAAAGCCTTAACACTCTATCTTTGTTGAAGGAGGAAGGGAATGGTTAAATTTAATTTTCATCTTTCCAGCACTCTACAGTTTCCAAATATTCTATAGAAAGACTACATTTTTTAAAACTATTAAAGATAAACCAAAAATTATCATTAAAAGATGAAAGTAATAATCTTCTAAGAAAAAAAGCTTATTTTTTTTTCTTTCTTTCTAGTTTGAAAATGCATAAATATGCTTTAGTGGATTGAGGATTTTGTCTTCATTTACAATTGGGACTTAGCATGCCCTTAATTTCTGGAAGCTATACTTTTAATATGTAATGGCATGGCAGGGAGGGAGTTGGGGGGACTGAAATTTACAAAAATAGGGCCTAAAGTTCACAGCTGGGTTCCTCTCAACCACCTCGCTGTGGTTCTCCTCACATAAAGACTATATAGTCAGCAATTCCACTAGCCACATTTGTTTCCACATCTATTTCATCAGTTCAAATGCTAGAAAAAATTGAGAATTTCTGAAGAAGAAATAATAGTGAGATCTATTTGTAAGATAATATTTTAGTAAAATTCTGATGAAAATACAAATATATCAGCTGTCACATTCTGTTAGATGCTCTCCTTAGTTTTAGAAAATGGTGAATACTAACCCTTCCATCTTCAGAGACAATTTCACAATAACTGGGTGGAGCCAGAGGGGAGGGGAGAGGATGGTCAAATGAGAACCAAGAACAAAAGTGAATAAAGAGCATTGCTTTATGCAAAAAGTATGTCAGCTCCAGACGCCAAGCAGCAACCCACACTCATGGGTATTCACAGCCACTTCCTTCTTCTTCACAGGCTTATCTACTCTACAAGTGTACACAATGCCCTCCACTGTTTCATATCTTCCCTGTGTCACCCCAACGAGTAACCCTCCATACCCACCTCCTCAATTCCTGTCTCCTCACAACTGATAGGCAAAGAGCTTCCAGCCGTCTTTCTTCAGCCTTCCAAGTGCCTGCTGTGGTGTAGGCTCTTTACCTAAGACACTGAAAGAGAACCTTTGTTTTCAGACATGTATGCATCTATATCCAAGGTCTTGATTGAGACTTTTCCAGACCATTCCTAGGCTTTTGGCCTCTCTTTGTTATTTACATGCCAATTAATTCACATAACTAAAAGCAAGAAAAGAACTATAAATTAGATGTCATCCTATTAGTTTCATTTCATTTCATTCTGTTAAGCTTCTCTTAAGAACTGCCCATGTTACAGATTCCAGAGACTCCTGGCTTTGACTGAGGCAAAGCTCCAATAAACACATAGACTCTGTTACCGGGCTGGGAACAAGATGGATACATTTGCTCTCAACATTAGCCCTGGCATAGGCTCTGCTCTGGAGTCTGGGGAGTTTGTGTAGTTTGGCTGACAGTTTTGCCTTTTATAAAAGGCTGAGATGATTGTTTCCATGTATAGTATTACAACTGTAAGGACAAAATGCAGTTTTCCAAAACTCCATTTTTCTCATTTTGTAACATACTCCTGAATTAAACCATCATAGTTTATCGATCAGAATCGCTCTGCCCACTTATATACAATTGTAACTATATATTGCTACACTAATGGAACCTAAAACCATGGTATAGTCTCATTGGAACAAAAGAAGCTTTCCTCTGTTGTGTGAATTTCACCTCAAAAATAAACCTCTATGCATCAAATTGATTAGATTTCTTGTAAAAGAGTAGCTGCCGTTGCAAATCCAAAGTAATAGATGGTTGACATGTGACACTAATAGTAGCCAATAAAACAGCTACAGGAAAATTTTCCCAAATGCTTTGTAAATTGATTATCTATAATACCCTATGATAAATTGACCCATAATGTCATCTGATGGCTATTTATTTAGGCAGAAATTCAGTCTGGGGAATTTGAGAAACAAAATTTCAGCACAGCAATGATGATGGTAATACATTTCACAGTCCTCTAGAATAGCAGATATTAGTGTGGTTTATTAGCTTTGCATTTGCCCATTTGTCTAAAATAAGACTTTTACCAATCTTAGTTTGGTCAAGAAATAAACCTACTCTGGAGCACCTGGGTGGCTCAGTCGGATGAGTGTCTGACTTCGGCATTCAGGTCATGATCTCGCGGTCCATGAGTTCAAGACCACATAAGGCTTGATTCTGTCAGCCTGTCATCGCAGATTCTGCTTCAGATCCTCTGTCCCCTTCTCTGTGCCCCTCCCCCACTTGTGCTCTCTCAAAACTAAATAAACATTTAAAAACAAAACAAAACAAAACAAAAAAGAAATAAACCCATCTGAGTAGCAACGGGGTAGTTTCTCGTACAGCACCTCAAACTCCCAATGGACTCCCAGCTCCCCACTTCAACCCCACCAAAAAATCAACCTCTCCATTCTCTGTTTCATTAATAGGACTAGCATTAGTTCAGGCTTCCAGGGTCAAAATGAGTTATCTTCAAGTTGTCCTTTTCAATGAGCGTGCAATTCAGTTATCATCAAGACCTGTTCTTTCTTCTTATTGTCCCTCTCACAGACCCTTTTCTTGCACTTCCACAACCCAAAGACAATTTCACTTATTATTCCCCATTCTCAACACTGCAGCCCTCCTTCCTCTACACTTCCCCCCCATTCTGCTTCATGAATCCCACACAGATCTTCTCTGAGGGGTCACCCCCTATTCATGATTCAATGAGTCCCTCTGGCCAAGAAAAGCAATTTTCCAAATTGTTTTTCCACTGTGACACATATGTGTACCATCCAAGCTGATGCATAAATAAAATATGTAATCTGGAGCTAGAACTCTGCTCTTCAAAAACTATCTTCTCTCTGTGCCTCCAGCCAGAATTGCTTCCTCTCCTTTGTGCTTTCCTATTCTGTCTTACTCACTTGGAACACATCACCCATTAGCATATACTGAAAATATTTATATATGCACTGTAGTAGGTAGATTCAGAAAATGGCCTCCAATGATTCCCACTTCCTGATATGCAAGATCTTGTATAATCCCCCCCCTTGAGTGTAGTATAGACATAGTGACTTGCTTCTAATAATAGAATATAGTAAAAGTAAAGGAATGCCATTATTGATTCCATTATAAAAAACTGACTTCCATCTTTCTAGCAGACTCTATCTATTGCCTTCTCAGCTCATATACTTTGATGTGCTGAATTCTAGCAAGGAAATGAAGGCTTCAATTCAACAGGCTTGGAGGAACTGAAATTTTCCAACAACTATGTGAATGAGCTTGTAAGTAGAACCTTCCCCATCAAGCCTTCAGATGAGACTGAGCTTTGACTGACACTTTGATTTCAGCCCTTTAAGAGACCCTGAAGGACAAGACCCAGCTAAACTATGCCTGGATTCCATAGCCAAAGAAACGATGAGATAACTATTTTAAGCTTCTAAGTTTGGGGGTAATTTGTTGCACAGAAGTGAATATAATACATTTATCTTGCCTCACCTGCTTAACTATATAGTCTCTGCCAGGCACAAAGTGAATGACAAAACTGGGTGTGAGCACAGTGCCCAACGTAAATGATAATGTACAAAAAATGTTAATGTGCAGGAAATGCTAATTGGCAGTAACTGAATAAATACATGACTTTACTAAGGCAATTTTCTCAATTGTTACAAAGAGTAAATATCATCACTTAGTTTTTTCTAAATGTATTAACTACATATAAAGTTTATACTATCCTTTAATGTCATATCTTATATTTTGATTTTTTCATATTTCTCTATCTCCTCTGAATTTCCTCCTGCGTTCTTAGCAGAAATGTGGTCATGTCATCTTATCATCTACTTACCTATGGGAATGCATAATTGACAGAATGATAAACGACAGTAAACTTGTACTCATTTTTGAAGGGCAATATGCAACAAATACAAGTTTCTTCTATAATATAAATGTGTTTAAATGATCAAAGAAATAGATATATCAGGATGCTTTGAGCTACAAATAGTAGACAAATGAAACTTGTGATTCATAGCAAGGATATGTTTATTTCATACATTAATAAGTCTATTGGTTTTGGATTGGAAATTTAATTAGGTCATCAAGGACCCAATAGTTTCCTTTCTACTCTGCTCTGTTCTTCTTAGAATAGCTCCCTCATGGTTATAAGGTGGCTGCCACTACTCCAGTAATCAGACATAAGAATACCCAGTGGAAGAAAAGCATATCTCTTCCTGGGGGTCTGTTTTGTAACAGCAAAGAAACCACTCCCAGAAGCACCTAACAGACTTCCCCTTGGATCTAAATGACCAAAACTGGATCATATAACATGTTTTAAATGAAACCCTGAGAAGGGGTTTAAGATAACCACCCTTGCTAAGGAAGGGCTAGCTGCCTGAAGAAAACTAGGGTTTCACCAGCAAGGAAGAAAGGAAATGTTGTTTACACCCATGAAGATGATTTAAGTGGTGCATAATTCATCACAAAAAAATGTGCTTATATGAATTCAGAAAAAGAGACAAATGTTGTCACCTTGAGTGGTTTGGGATCATGATAAAAGACTTACAAATTAGGAGACTTCAGGGGAAGATGGCAGAGTATGAAGATCCTAAACTCACCTTGTCCCACAGATACAACTAGGTAACACCCACATCAGTATAACTAACCCAGAAAATGACCCAAAGACTCACAGAATAAACTCCACAACTAAATTTAGAGGAGAAGCTGCATCGAAGAGGACAGGAAGGGCGGAGATGTTGTTGGGAGCAAACAGACCTGTGGGCCCTCCAAGGGGGGGGGGGGGCAGGGGAGGGTGCCATAGTCCCAAGAGGGGAGAGAAACAGACTCTCACACTGGTGAGCCCAGACAAAAAGAAAAGTCCCCATAACATTCGGCTTTGAAAACCAGAGGGGCCTAATTTTGCAAATTCTTACAATCAGCAAGACTTAAAACCTGGAACTTTAAAAGTCAGGGGCTAACTCTGGGAAAGCCAGGAGGGTAAGAGGAAACAGAGTCCCACCTTAAAGAGACAGTATAACAAACAGCCCCATCGAGATACAACATAGAAGCAGCAGTTTGAAAAATGCCTGGAGTATACAGAAAGGAGATTTGTTCACTAATTTCAGAGTATGTGCTTGACATGCAGGAATCATTGGGAGACATCTCCAGGAACAAAGGAGCTGGCCAGGACCATTTCCTTCACACACACACACACACACACACACACACACACACACACGTTTTAAACATTTGGCCCCCTAAGGATGCCAACATTTGCTACCTAACTTGCTAACAACACACCCCACCCCACATGATCCCCTATGGACATGCCCCTCTAGCCAAGCCTCCACTCCAGGTCCCCTCTCACAGTAGACCCCTATAAACTTTGCTAAGACTGCCCCCCCACCTCTATGCTTCTAAGGATTCACCCTCTCTAACACAGACTGCCTCAGCCCCTGTAGCTGCAAGGTCCCTCCTGTAAGTGACCAGTGAAAACCTTGCTAACACCTGCCTTAAGCACCTGCACACTTCTACAAATCTATCCTGCCCCCACCCCCAATTCTCACTTAGTCAGAACCCATCCAAAGCAGTGCCACAAGTCTACCAGAGTGTAAGGCACAACAACGATTAGACTGTGGGCCTGGCAAAGGGCTGGGGGAAGACAGCTGATCTGACTGCAGGTCCCACTAACCAAAGAAAGCTTCTCAGGGGACAACACAGAGAGAATGCCCTGACATTTGGTGCTACATTTGGTGCAATTCTGATAAATACCTCATCAGACTTAACTCAAGTCCAAGGCAGCCCCATACTGGCTCACTAACACCACAGGAACCAAACCCTGCCCACAACAAGCAAAGAGAGCCATTGCAGACGACTGGACTGAAGAAAAACAATGCTCAGCCACAACAGCAGGGTGCATGCAACACACACGAGACACACCTGAAGCACCAGGTTTCAGTGAACAGGGAACATTGCACTGCAGGGCACTACAGGTACTCTTCTTCCTAAGGCCACTACTTTCTTTTTTTTTTTTTAATTTTTTTTTCAACGTTTATTTATTTTTGGGAGAGAGAGAGACAGAGCATGAACGGGGGAGGGGCAGAGAGAGAGGAAGACACAGAATCGGAAACAGGCTCCAGGCTCTGAGCCATCAGCCCAGAGCCCGACGCGGGGCTCGAACTCATGGACCGCGAGATCGTGACCTGGCTGAAGTTGGACACTTAACCGACTGCACTACCCAGGCGCCCCATAAGGCCACTACTTTCAAGAGCAGGAGATATAGCTGGTTTTCCTACCACAAAGAAACAGATACAGAGAGTTTGACAAAATGAGGATACAGAGGAATATGTTCCAAGTGAAACAACAGGACAAAAACACAGCAAGAGACCTAACCAAAATGGAGACAGGTAATATGCCTGATAGAGAATTTAAAGTAATGGTCATAAAAATACTCACTGGACTTGAGAAAAGAGTGGAGGACTTCAGTTAGACCCTTAACAAAGAGATAGAAAACATAAAAAAGAATCAAGCAGAGATAAAGGACTTAATAAATGAAATTAAAGGTATAACAGATGGAATGAACAGTAGACTAGAAGCAGCAGAAAAAATGGATTAGCAACCTGGAAGACAGACAGATGGAAAGGAATCAAGCTGAGCAGGTGAGAGAAAAAAAATACAAAATGAAAACAGACTTAGGGAAATCAGTGGCACCATCAACATGTGTATTATAGAAATCCTAAGAATAAGAAGAGAGAGAAAGAGAGGCAGTTGTATTTTGTATTTGAAAAAATAATAGCTGAAAACTTCCCAAATCTGGAGACAGAAATAGAAATCCAGATCTAGGAGGCACAGGGAACTCCCCCCACCCCCCGCAAAAATCAACACAAGGAGGTCCATACCAAGACACATAGTAACTAAAACGGCAAAAAAAGTAGTGATAAAAAGAGAATTTTAAAAACAGCAAGAGAAAAGAACACAGTTACATACAAGGGAAATTCCATAAGGCAATAGCTGATTTTTCAGCAGAAACACTGCAAGCTAGAAGAGAGTGGCATGATTTATTTAAAGGAAAAAACCTGCAACCAAGAATAACCTATCTAGCAAGGCTATCATTCACAATTGAGAGACAAAGACTTTCCCAGACAAACAAAAGTTAAAGGAATTCATGACCACTAAACAAGTCCTACAAGAAATGTGAAAAGGGACTCTAAGTAGAAAGAAAAGACCACAAGTAGGAGTTAAGAAAAGTAGGAAGCACAAAAGTAGTACATATATCTATAACAATCAGTGAGGGGACCCACAATAAAAGGACTTAAAGTATGACACTAAATACCTAAAACATGGGGGAAGAGGAGAAAGAACAGGTTCCAACTGAAGTGACCATCAACTTAATATAGATGGTTATATGCAGATGTTATATACAAACCTAATGGTAACCACAAATATAAAAAAAAACAGTAATAGATATGAAAAAAAGAAGGAATTCAAGTATATCACTTAAAAAAGCCAACTAACCATGAAAGAAGAAGCAGAAGAAAAAAGCAGCAAGGAAGAACTACAAAAACAGCCATAAAACAAGTAACAAAATGTCAATAAGTACATTTCTATCAATAATTGCTTTGAATGTAGGACTAAAACCCCAAGTTTCCATCAGTAGGTGAATAGATGAAGATACAGTGTGTACACACACACACACACACACACACACACACACACACACACACTGGAATATTATTAAGCCATAAAAAAGAATGAAATCTTGCCATGTGCAACAACAGGGATGGATCTAGAGGATATAATGCTAAGTGAAATAAGTCAGTCAGAGAAAGACAAATACCATATGATTTCATTCATATGTGGAACTTAAGAAACAAAACAAAGCAAAAAAGAGACAACTAAAAAACAGCCTCTTAACTACAGAAAACAAACTGACGGTTACCACAGGGGAGGTGGCTGGGGGAATGGGTGAAAAGGGTGAAGGGGATTAAGAGTACACTTATCTTGATGAGCACTGTGTAACATTTAGAATTGCCAAATCAGTATATTGTACAGATGAAACTAATATAACACTGTATGTTAACTACACTGGATATAAACTTTTTTTTAATTCACAGAAAAAAAGAGTTATAAATTAAGATTAAAATCATTATCCATTCACAAGCATTATCTACCTTTTAATAATCTCACTAAACTCTGCAACTATAGTAATAGTACCATCAGTTCTTTTCTTAGTCATTCAGTTTATATTTATGGAACAATATAATGACCTTAAAATAATTTTTTTCAAACACTATACTACAAATTCACGATGTAACCAATTTTGAAACTTATCTTTTCCTAGGAAGCCTGACTGACAAGAGTTAGTTTCCCCTTGTTTACATTTGTCTTTAATTACCCAGGTTTGCACCTGATTCAAGCAAAAGAACAAAATGAGCCCCCAGAAACCTGCGTTGCATCTAAAAGTCTTCTGGAGAGGAAATACACTGGGATCAGATAAGTAGTCAAGTTCATTAACTTGCCTAGTTGCTACAATGAGACAGTAGATCATGGTTATTAAAAACTTTGGATTTGGAATCATATCTAGATTTAAATCTCAACCCCATATTGTATTAAAGATATATGGTCTAACCTCTGTAAGCCAAAATTTCTCTATCTTTAAAATGGGGATTATCATACCAACCTCATGTGGTTATGAAAGTTAAATGAAATAATGTATGTAAAACATTTAACACAGCAGTAAACACTCAACTTTTAGCTGTCATTGTTACTTAAGCTGTTCTACTAAACATTTCCCAACCACATCCCATAAACTGATGTCCTCCAACTGACTTCCAAGACTGTGCTGTAGGAAAAGATTGGAGTTAAATTCCAATGCACAGAGGTGGGATTGATGCAGAAGGTTCTGGAGACACATTGCCCCACTTTACACTGTATTCCAACAGGCCTCATCTCTCTCTTGTTGGCAGGAAGCAGAGACAGAGGCAGAAAGAAACCTGGAATCCCTGTTAAACACATAACAGATTGCTCACATCTTTGCCTCTTCATCCTTCTCCAGAGGGCTCATTTTTTTTTACTTCAGGGACTGCCTGCACATTGGGGTTTGCCCTTCCAACGGAGGCTCTTTGTCTTTCCAAGTGGCTTCCATTCACTGACCTTGGATGTGAGAAATGCAAATGAGCATCTGCCCTGCCCTGTCCTCCTTCTGAATCTGGCATACTTGAGAACATCTTTAAACCTCAGAATATATTTAAATCCATGATTTCCTAAGCTAAATCAGCAGTATCCCCATTGAACACTGAGTAAGGTAAAGAGACAAAGGACTTGAGGAGATGTTTATTTCTTTACCTTTTATTCAAATTTACAACTTGTAAGTTTTTGTAAGTGATGGATATGCCACAGTGAATCACCTTACTCTACGTTGGAATAAAGGAATCTAAATCCATTCAAGGCACCTTCTTGATTGCAAATTCAACCGAATTGTTTTTACCCATCACAATCATGGATTCTGATTTTAGAATCTTATTTAGTAGACTGCAAAGAGCATTCAGCTCAGGCTTCAGATTATTAGTATGGCATAATCACCTGGCTGGATGTAAAGTGACAACATTTCCTGGTAGACTTTTGCTATTTGTGTCCTATTGTTCCATTTTGTGTTCCAATAACCATCCCAATTATCTTTGTTTTCCCAATTATCTTTTAATAAAACAATATTAGTATATTTGAATATGAAGGACTCATTGCCATCATTTTCTAAAGTGAAAAGTAAATTCCACTGTAAATCCTAAAGTTAAAATCAGCATCTTGGGATTCTATTACTTCAGTAATTATCTTCCTTGTCCTGTCATACTGAATGAAAAGACACACTTTTTTAGGCATCATGCACTCAATCATTTGAGGAATTTTTTTTAAGGAGGCTTCAGATCCAACATGGGGCTTGAAGTCATGGCCCTGAGATCAAGAGTCAGGCACTACCAACTGAACCACTCTCTTACTTGCACTGAAATAGAAGAGTAGCCCATTTTATAAGAATCATAATAGAAATACTAACAAACATATCAAAGTTCTTTGGAAACTTTTTGATGAAGAGCATAATGAAAAATTGAAAGTGGTATAGATGAGATATGGAGATTTACTTAGGTAAAATATACAAATATACACTGCTACTTCAAGCAATCTTAACTAAATGAGTGAGATTATACACCAAGACTTTTTTTTGAAAGCTTGATGAGATATTTTAAAAAATTTAACTATAGCCCAGATGGTATAGATTATGGTATCCCATACATGGTTTCATTCAAATATGAATAAAACAAATTTTATAAAAATGTGTTGATATACACTGAAAAATTGTGTTTTTGGAAACCAAACTAACCTTCTAAGGGCGAAGGCAGGATCTTCTTTGGGGAAAAAAATCCTATTGTCAGTCCTCCTGGGAAGAAATCTATCATAGGACAGAAATGAGAACTCGGTGGAGCTCGGATTAAAATAAGGGAATTTCATGCCCCATTATCTGGGTGTGGGAATCATTATGGTTGGGAAGTCCAAGGTCTGAAGACACCTGGAGTATCTGTGGTAGAAGGAGAAGCAAGTAGAAATGGAATGCTGGACCCAGGCAGGGGGCAGCCAGACAGGGGATCTCAACCTGTGCAATGGCTATAAATTATTCTCCATCTACACTTCCTCTCCCCATGACCCCACACTTTGGGAGGTTAAGTAAAGTTACAGCCTGACCTCTACTGTTCATTAGAAGATAAAGAAGAGCTTAACTTACAGTTTGGATGGGGCTTTCTAAGAGAAAGGTGTACACACACACATACACACACACACACACACACACACACACACACACACAGAGCCAAAGTGATTGCAGGATCAGGGCTTCCCCCTCACAGTAAAAGCAGCAACAGTGACAGTTGCTTATCACTGTCCAAGCAACACTAGGCATCCATTGGGGAACTTATCAGAGAGTAAACACTTTAACTGCTATTATGACCAATTTAACCAGATAATTCAGTTTAGTCAACCTACAATTTAACCTTTATTTTCTTGTTAAGCTAGCCAATTGTTTATTTAAGTTAAACTGTATTAGCTAGCTCTTTTCTGTTTTATATAAATTCAGCCTGTGAGAATCAAGAATTGTAAAGAGGAGAAATTTCTTAGTCTTTTGCATGCTCCTCAGATTTTTAAGCCCCTCATACCTGAGCTCTTAATTCTTTCTGCTGCCATACTTTTATCATTAATTGAGACAAATTTAGAGCAAATTGGTGAAATGACTATCTTTGAATTCCCAACAAGTCAGTGACAAAGAGAGAGGTCTGAACCCATATCCAAGGAAACTATTCTGGTTAGAATCAACTACAAGATTAGCATTTTAAAATTTTCATAATTATTACCCCATTTTCCCTCTCAATATAAAAAGCTAACAAAATAAAGATGTTCAACTTATGTCCTTATTTAATCACCTCAAAAGTCTGTTAGGAAAGAATTAGTGCTTCCTATAATTTAATCATAGTTCATTCTTATAAAGTAAGGTATAAATATTTTGGTTTGTCTATGAACCTAATTTAGATTAGTAAAAGCTAATAACCAACACAAAAGAGATACAAAGATAAAATTAAGGATCTTACCTGGAATGGTTCTATATATTGGTTCTGATTACTGCATATATGTTTTATTTTATTTTTACATCTTCTAGCCTATAAAAGCTTTAAAAAATGCATATACATAATTGAATATAATGTAAACCAAAGATTTTGGTAACAGACCTTATTGATTCTCTGCATGTACACATATGGCTTAGTCCTCAAAACATAATTATTTTAATATATATAATAGAGATTTCAAAATATAACCAAGTAAGCCATTGAAATATTGGTAAAATTATAAGAAAGGATGATTCAGTTCTGTGTATCAAAAAGCAAATAGGGTCTATTGTTTAAATGTTTGGTACAAATCAGATAAATGACAACTAACAAGCCATGTGCGTTTAAATTTTCTTCTCTCATGTGCTGTATTTTTTCCACCTTCATTGTTTTATGTTTTCCATCTAGAAGAAACAGCCATCAAATGGAGACAAGTCTCTTTAAGTTTATGTTGGACAAGTGCATTTACAGAACTCAGTAACTAATTCCTCAGGAATAATTTGCCAATGAATGGCACCTACAGGCTAGAACTCTTTGTTGTTTATAGTAAAGCCTGCTACAGAATTCAAATCATCTTAAGTCTTAGCATGGCGATTATCTGTGATCTTAAGGAAAGTTCTATTTCCTTAAATCTTAACCTAAGAAAGTTAATTCGTTCTTGTTTTCCCAAACAACAATCAACATAGACTAAATTGTGCAGTACACAAATTGAGTATGATGCCTTGACATTTCAGAAAATGAGACAGCATTCCTCAGGGATAATTCAAGCATTTCTTTAGTGCATGTGGCATGCCTATAACCAGACTAAATCTCAAAGAGAAATTGTGTTTTGGTATAAATGATCACCTCAATATCTATTACATTTGTTGCAAAGTTACCCCTTTCCATTTTGTTTTTGAAACAACTTGAAATTTTTGTAACGGTTTCCATCATTCAACAAATAATTTTGAGAGCCTAGTATGTGACAGGCAATGTAGTAGGAGCTGAAGAAACATACCAGAAAAGGCCCCGTTCTCATAAAGATCATATTCTACAGATAGGAAGACAGGCAGTAAACAAGTAAATAAATAAGGAAACCAATTTCAGCAGATAGTAAAAGCTATGCAGAGAAAAAATCAGTCCTGTGGCAGAGGAGAGTTGAGGGAAGTGCTTTTGGCTGGGCTGCAGAACTAAAAGCTTAATGATGAAGGTGCCGGCCATCAAACACCAAGAGAAAGAGTAGTCCAAGAAGGAGAGCAGATAGAAGGCCCAAGATAGGAACAAGTTGGTGTCGTGGAGGACAGATGGAAGAGAAATCCGCATACCCGAAACACAGTCTGAAAGCTAGGGGAAGAGATTGGAAAGTTACTTAAATTTTGTAATCTTCAATCCCCAACTCCATTGAAATCAGAATTCCAACAGCATTGCTGTACTGGCATGGCAGCATTTACTGAATGAAGTTGGTTACTATTATGGATTGAACTGCATCCTCCCAAATTCGTTATGTTGATGCTCTAACTCCCAATGTGACTATTTGGAGATAGAAGCTTTAAGGAAGTAACTAAAATTAAATGAGTTTATATGCATAGGCCCTAATTCAATAGGACTAGTGTCCTTAAAGAAAGAGGAAGAGGGGCACTGGTTAAGCACCCAACTTCGACTCAGGTCATGATCTCACGGTTCGTGAGTTTGAGCCCATGTCAGGCTCTGTGCTGACAGCTGAGCCTGGAGCCTGCTTCGGATTCTGTGTCTCCTCCCTCTCTCTCTGCTCCTCCCCTGTTCTCTCTCGCACTCTCTCTCCTCTCTCTCTCTCTCTCTCTCTCTCTCTCTCTAATATTAACATTTAAAAAAAATTTTAATAAAATTAAATGGTTGTAGGCAATCAACTTTCATGGCACCACCAAGGCCCCATGATTCAGTCATGCTGCTGATTTGTTACCAGTTATGTTCTGACCTTTGATGAAGCCTTTCTCTAAGCAACAAAGCAAATCACAAAATCAGTGAAAAACTAAACTGGACAGTCACATTTACAATAAAAAAACACCTAAATTCAAAAGTGTAATAAAATATTAAAAATTGCATTATAATGCAACATATTAAAGTGTCTCTTTAATATATAGAAAATACAAATATATAGGACAAACAGCAAGACTTTAAGCACTACAGGAGGAAAAGATATCACAGATATTTTAAATACAAATAGAAAAATATAGAAAAAATACAAATAGAAACAATAGAAAAAAAATATATATGGGGAATATGCTTCTCCAGGAAGTATGAAAATTAAGACGACTTTGAGAAATCATTTCATGCTGATAACAGTAGTAACAATTTTAGAACACCTGGTATCATTTTGGTAAAATAAATACACTGAATCAATGCCCATGAGATGAATTAAAACAACCCCTTTGCGAAAAACAAAATTACAACATGTAGCAGAAGCCCTGAAGATGCTTATATCATCTGAGTCATAATACTATTCCTGAGAATTTCAGTAGAAGAAAAATGGTAGAAGCATATAGAGATTCACTGCAGAATATCAGAATGATAAAATATTATATAGTCACTAAAGGTTATAACATTAGGAATTTTTGAGAAAGGTAGAAATAATATAACATAATGGTTGAAAATATAAGTATTGAAATCAGATGAACAAGGACAAGAATTGAATTCTGTCTCTGCCATGCACAAATTATGTGAACTAAATTTTTCTCACATGTAAAGTGAAAATAACAGGATTAACAGTGAACATTAATTGAACACTTACTGGGTGCTAATTAGAGTTCTAAATTTAGTAAGTACAGTCAACCCTCATTATTTGCGGGATTCCATATTTACAATCCTCCTATTCGATAACATTCATTTGTAACCCCCAAATCACTAGTCCTGGTGCTTTCAAGGTCATTCAGGACAGGCACAGAGCAGCAAAAAAAAAAAAAAAAAAAGTAAAGTACCTGAAATTTCCTGCAATTTGCAGCTCCGTCAGCCTTCCTGTTCAGCTAATACAGAGGTAAGCAGAGGATAAAGAGGCAGGGGGTGTGGAATAGTGCAAGAAACTCGACCTTGGGTCCAATGGGAGAGGGACTGAGTCACAACCATAGCCACTATGTCTGACAAGTAAGTCAAAGCAAACCACTTAGATCTATACCTCATTTTCGCTTTTGTAAAATAAACAGAATCTACCAGGATGAGTTGTTTTTAGGATTTAAGATTATAATCTATGTAAAAGAAGAGTGTGTGTGTGTGTGTGCACGCGCGAGCCCGCGTGTGTGTGTGTGTGTGTGTGTGTGTGTGTACATGTTTCCCCTAGAGATGATGGTTCGGTATTCACTCATTTAGTGTTCCCAGGATATCTAATTACTATAAATTATAAGAATCAGATATTTGTGCACTGACTCATCTAATCTTCACACAAATCCTATGAAACACAAGTGACATAAAAACTGGAGGAAACAGCTACTTCCCCAAGTCTGAACATTGATAAAGAAAGAGGTGCCATCTCTAGAGCCTGGCACCTAAGAGCTTGAAGAAGGGCACGTGGAGTGGTGATCAGAAGGGGCTGCCCCACTGGGTGCAGCTGCCTCTGTTGACCTGAGTGTGGTTTGGGGAATGGCAAAAGCAGCTGGAGACTAGAGTTAACCTCCACTGGAGTTAACTACCACTGTTCTGGCCACACTCCCAAAAATGGGGTGGAGGGGTGGGGAGGGGATCAGAAATCTCTTCTTCCTGTTTCTTTTCTTCCAACTTCCAATTGCTCTTTAGTCTTCCTATTGGCAGAACCTGTAAGCACACTGGCAAAGGAGTCTGGGAAACGTAATTTTCAGAATCTCAGCCCCAGAATCGGGGGATGAGGAAGGAGTAAAAAGGTAGGTGTGGAGCTAAAAAATTTATGGTTACATTTATTAGCATGAAGGCTAGAAACCAGAGCCCAAACCAAAACCTGGTATTGCTATTCTCTTACAACATTCAACCCCAGGAAGACAAGAGTGAGGAAATGCAGAATGAGGCAAAAAGAGGTAAATCGTAGCATGTTATCAAGCTGGCCACCAGTTGGCATCAGGTGAAACTGGGTGCTCCATCCCCTGGCATTTTCTTCCAAAGAGCCTAGGAACTGCTGGGTCTCAGGAGGGAAAAAATAGTAGAACTTATGTGCTTGCTCCTCTCCGGCTTGGGTCCAATATTGGCCACATGGGCATAAACTCCCCACATTCCACATTGCCCATGCGTGGTAGAAGAGTAGGTCTTATAGAGTCTAATTCTTCAAGGGCAACAAAAACTCAGGGCAGGAGGAGGCAGGTGGATGGTGCAGGCATGACAAAAGGTACCATTAAGTTGCACTGAGATGGAATCAGTTATTTCACCAGTGGCTGAGTAGAGCTACAAATATTTGGCCATTCAGAGGCTACAGTAAAAGATGTGGCCAGAGGCTCAGAAGACAATTGAAGCCAATAGAACACAAGATGATACAGAGGAAGAGTCTGTTGTAGTCAATGACAGGAATGAGAGTTCACACAGGTGTATGCACTAAAACACCTGGGTATATCCAACATCAGGTAAGATTAGAGAATTCAAATAATTCACAATTCAAACTGGACATTTTTGTCTAGGACAAATGACAGGCTGGACAGGGTCCTGGGACAGCTGCTATAAACCAGGACTGTCCCAGACAAACCAAAATGTCTAATTTCTCTAGGTATAGCTAGAAGAACTACAAACAAATTGAATGTTTGTCTAGATGAAGCATAGGGAAGGATTTTTAAATACATATTTATTATATTTTCCTTATAAAGTTTTAAATTTTATTTAACACTAAGCTTAATTTTGAAAAATAGTCATTAGGAACATAAAATTATAGAAATTATGGGCCATATTTACAATATTCTATATTTACTGACATTCTTGGCCCTTTTATTAAGAACAACATAAATATCTCTTCTGGCTGTGGGTATAATTCAGGAACCATTCCTTCTTTCACCTCCTAGCTTCCACTGTATTAAATTCTAGCTATTTTTGAATCAGCTAAAGAGAAAACTAGCATCTCTGTTCAAGGCATTCCTTCTGAATGCCTTCTGAAAACATTCACTTTTTACTTTTGCTAATTAAAACTAAGCACAAAACATGTTCAGTGTCAAAGAAAAAAAATTATTCTGACACCCATTAAAATGGTAAGGGAGACTTTATTCAAGACTATTGCAATAGAGGAGAGAAATCAGGCTCAACTCCAAATATGATAACGACAAGTGGGGATTTATAGCCAAAGAACAGAAGGAAGGAGTCAATGGGTGGAAAATTCCTAAGAGGAGACACAGAGAGTAGAGAGGTTTTTGCTACACCGACTTAATAGGATTCTTACTAATTTCAGGCCAGAGTGATCAGATGTCAGGGATGGAGAATGAGAAGCTTTATCAGATATAAGGGTGATTAGAAATCAAGGGTGAAGTGATTCTCTCTAAACCTACTCTGCAGGATTCCTGCGGACTCTGCAGGATTTCTACTAAGACTGAACTTAGCAAAAACAGACACAGAAGTCCAAGGAAGGTCAAGACCCAGTCAAGAAGAAGGCTTAGAGGAGCCTAATGAAATTTGGGTCAAGGAAAGAGACTGAGTCACTAAGAAGGTAACGAATATAGGGCAGAAACATGGAAAACCCTTCTCCCCATCTACTATGCTATGTCCTAGTATCAGCTCTCACTGACTAGGTGACCCCATCTTTATTAATATCTTTCTATCCTTGTATTTGTTTTTGGTTTTTTTAAAGGCCACAATTTGCCTTGTACCTATTTATGGGAAGCTATTTCTGATATGATTTCAGGGAGTACAAATCCTTTTTAAGGAAAAGAAGAATGGGCTATGCTGGAGTGCTAATGGATTTCAGCAGGAAGCCTATCACCCAGCATTCTGCCTGAACAGTCCTCAGCTGGACAGCACTCATGAGCCCAGATGCCAAGCTATGGACAACTGTCCCCAGGCAGCACCATCTGCTTCCATGGGAATCTCCCTAGGCATTTAGTTGGCAGCTCCAGGTTGGCCGTGAGGTCAGCCATGTGGGGAGGATGCCTCTGGGAGGCTGTCTGGCTTTTCTTAACACTTGGGAGTTCATTTCCTGTCATTTAACCAGAGTCAGCATTTGATTAGATTTTCTTTCTTTGAGGACAAAGGTAGTTGAGATCTCCTTAGCAGCAACTTAGCAGAAAGTACAATAGAGCTCAATTATCTCACCTAACTATTGAGGAAATCTTTTTTTTTCCTTAAAACAGTCAAACACAGTGCATCTCAAAGAGTATGTTATAAACCTCAACTCTGCACAAACTGCTCCAAGAAAAAAAAGGGTCTCAGAGTCAAGTAAGTTTGAAAATACTTTACATCACACCTCCTTAGAGATGCACCACACACATTAAATAGTAATACCCCTGAGAAGTACAGTGAAAAGCAATCACTTTAACACAGCTTAACTCGGTATTTCCCAAACTTAGGAGAACACAGAATTTCAACTTAATTCAGTTACTTTACAATCTGTAAATTGTGTAACTTGCTCCCAAAAAAGGGATCATCAGAATACAGCAAGTCACCATGAATCATCAAAAGCTTGGTAGCCTCAGGGCAGATGTATGGGCTGCACAAGAGAGGACAAATGTCTTCCACAGCTTCCATCTTCTGTGGTTGTTAGAATACGGCATATATTTTATGAGATGGGCAGAATTCATTTATTCTTCTTTTCCACCATTCACCTAACGTTAACCACGCCCCTACTGGCCACAACATAGTGCCAGGTACTGGGGATATAGAAGCAATCCAAGTAACATTGCCACAGTTGATACTCCAACCAGAAAGAGGCACTTTTGAAAAGTATTCATAATGAAATGCAATGTGCGGTAGAGTCAGGATTTGCCTCTGGGTGTTTTCTTTAGAAGGTTCATTGATTAGCATACCTAATCTGGGGAATAGGTAAGGCCTCCCAGGAAGCCTCTTCCAGCCCACCGAGGCAACAGATAAATTCATCCCATGGTAATACTAGACAAAGCAAGGAACACTGAGAACAAAGATTAAAGACAAGGAATGCATCATTAGTGCTTTTTTAGAGTCAAAACAGGAAACTCATGACAGACCACCACTGCATTTAACAACTCAACAAAATCCTGCACAATGCTAGCATAGGTATATCCGAAGGACAGAGGCCATTTCAAATAACTTTTGTATCCCCTTAATGACACAACTGTGCCAGGCACATGAGCCACATTATGAATTTTAAACAAAGAATAACACCATATTTCACATAGGTACTAGTAATATCATAGTCACACAGTAGGCATTGGATGAATAAAAGAAACATCTCATTTTCACATATGAAGGATCATTCAGAGTTTCACCATTTTCAAAAGTTTCTTTGTAAACATAGCCCAGATTATAAAAATTAAGAAAGTAAAAGAAAATAGTATCTGTTAAGCCTTCTATATGCCAAGCAATTTGCCAGGATCTAGACATTTATTTAATTTGTGCACTGCTCGAGGGTAGTGGCAAAGTTTACTCCAATCACTTCCCTAACCCTGGTACCTGGTGCTATGCTAGTAAAAGCAAGGTAAAAATTTGTTGAATGGAGGGAAAAGGCGATAAATGAATTCTGCCCATCACATAATTTAATCCTCAGGATAAACCCATGCAAAAGATACCACACTCCCAAATAAATTCAGGAAAATATTGCCTTGAACTCTTCTTAAGATTGCCCAGTCTTTGAGAGACATATACTCACTGATCAATTAAGTGTTTGTAACTTCTTCTAAACCACCTCTTAGTTAACAGTTTATTTCACATTTCTGTTCTACGTGAATGGAGCACATCTGTCTCACTTTGTCAATTGTAGTTTCAAATTTGAAGGTAACTATTTGAAATCTTGGCAAATATATGTAGAATTCTAAGTTAAATGCATGTAGCATGCTATATTCCATAGTTAATAACGAAAATGTATCCCAGGGTGCCTGGGTGGCTAAATCAGTTAAGTGTCCAACTTAGGCTCAGGTCATGATCTCGTGGCTCATGAGTGCAAGGCACACATCGGGCTCTGCACTGCTGAGCCTGCTTGGGATTTTCTCTCTCCCTCTCTCTCTCTCTGCCCCTCCCCTTCTCACACTCCCTCTCTTTCTCTCTCAAAATAAACAAAAAGCAAACAAAAATGTATCTCTTCTTTCCCCAGATCTTGGCTAGTATGTCTCATCTTCTTACCTGGAGCTGAACTTACTCAAGGAACTGTTTTGGGACTCAAACGTGCTCAGTGCCCAGGTTAATGGCTCCTCCTCCTCAGTTGACCTGACACTCCTTACGTGCACAACACCCCCCCACACACACACACACAGTATGTATGGTTCTTAAATCTTAAAATGGACTTGGCTAACTGTAAAGCACAAAAATAAAAGCAATCTGGCAAATGTATAAGGTAGGTAGCCTGCCATACTGGTAGTTAATTCCCTTAGTTTTCCTTTAAAGATTCCTTTATCTTAATATAGCGGGTTATCACCTTCATATTGCATCCATAATGAGGTTACTTATCCTGCATATCCAATGGGACTGTCCCCTAGGTAACATATCCTCTATTCTAAGAGATGCCTGAGAGGGAAACCACTTCAACCATTAAACGATGCATACTTTTAGCTAGGAAGTGGGACTTTTGTTCCTCTAAACCAAAGATGGCATCTTAAGCTTTAATGTTTTCTGAATGTCACAGTTAGAAATGGATTATTTAGCAAGTATACTAGCATTCTTGAAAATAATGTATACCAATTAATTATGCTGGATGCTAAATCAGAGAAACCGAGTTTGTCTTTCTTTAAAATCTGTTTGCAAACAATGATGTGTGAGACACAGATAAATGAACATCTCATATCTATACATACATCAACTATCTCAAATCAGACTCAAATCGTCTAGTTTGAGTAACATCTCCTATTTTGTCTATATGAAAGAAAAGTGTTAATGAGTATTGAAATGTCACAAAGTCCGGCAACAAAAAGGAAGAGGAAAAAAAAATCAAAGCATCAGGATAATTCTTACCAAGATTTTTTGCTCCCTAAAAAATTGAGGGTTGACGTGCAATATGAAAGGCAGGCTTTGAAAAGAACAGATTTTTTTTTCTCACACATCTTTATATGACCGCTCAAGATTATGAAGATCAGGTCTTTCCTCGCTGTCCTTTATATGGAGAGACAAAGGAACAGGACTGGGAGTCTCCCCAACTCCCCCTTCAGGGCAGGTAGTAATTCCCCTCTTTGAAAGAGATTTAGTTCTGTGAAATCTCTATTTCAAGGAAGACATGGCAAAAATCCAGGTTGTTTCCCACAAATTCAAAGTGTTCTGTGTCTTTTGTTAAAAGAGAGTGACTGGGTAGAGGCTGCAGTCATCTGCAGTTGCCTCCCATTGGGTGATTGATGTCACCGTGGTGTGTGTTGCCTGGTGGGCTGGAAGACAGGCGCGCTGCTGGGGAGAAGCCCGAGGCTCCAGCCCTGCAGTGCCTCAGAGCAGGATGGATTCATGGGTAAAAAAATCGACAACTATTGAAAACGGACTGATTGTTGAGACGAATCAATAATGATTTTAAGAAAATTAAATGCTGGCCAAAAAGGGGTGAAAAGCACCTTTTAAAGCTCTAAAGCTTTAAAGCAGCAATGGAAGGGCTAAATTTAGGACCTCTTGGGTGATTTCCCAGACCTGAGCATTTTGATTCTGTGTGACCATTCTCTAGCTCCTTATCAGCTCATTATCTCAGATGACAGGGCTCCAGGCCTTCAGTGTATAAACAATTGCTTAGAGAAGAGAAGCAAACTGGGGTGGACCAGCTATCTTTTATTCGTATCTGTGGGCCCTGAAAGGATTACTAAATGGAAGTCCTGGGGTTCTGTCTGGGCCTTGACACAGACACATACAAAGCAGACCAGAGACATTTTTATAAAAGAAGGAATAACACAAACACCGCGTAATCACAACCAGGGACTTTCCCTCTCTACTCTGTGACCATCTCTTACCTCACATATCTCTATCAGCCCCCAAATGCCTATTTTCAAGACATACACATAAGTGAATAAAAAAAAAAATCTGAGTAATATTCAACACTTAACTCCCTCCCTAACTGGCATACAAAAGCCCCTTAATAACATTTTAACTTGATTAACATAGTATTTAAACTCAGCTTCACAAATTAAAGTCTTTGTTTTTATTAGAGCATGGAAGATCCTAAGGGATATAAATATCTTTTGATTACAAAATCTCTACACATAGTAGGAAATGATGTAATTCCCAAAAGCATGAGATAAAATAATAATCCCCTCTCACAGTCCTGCCCATTCACAGAGACCCTCAGAATGTCCAAGTTTGTCCTTGTCCATGTTCACAGCTGTGCTGGCTCTATCCGTGGGGGTCTTGGAAACTCACTAGCAGTAAAGAGGGTATGGGGCCAGGTCAAGGAGGACAAAGGGGTGAGTACTGTGAGAAGGTCTCTTTTAAAAAGACTGTATTGGCCCTGCTGTGTCTGCTCTACTCCTAGGGTTCTGTGTTAAGGTAAACCCCTCAAATAGCATACACTGATAACCAACAGGATTTTATGTCTGTTTGGCTCCTTGCAACTTACAAAGCACGTCTTTTTGTATTATTCAGCTCATGAACACAGCAATCCCGGAAGCCAGGCAGGACAAGTAATTCTGTTCACCATATTCTTTAAATGCTAAATGATTTGCCCAAAGTACGACAGCTAGAAAGAGGCAGAGTTTGTGCAAGAACTCAGCCTCTGATACTTGGTCTAGTGTGTCTTCTGCTTGCTTCCCACAATCCTTTAGCAAGAAGAGACTTAGGCCATTCTCAGAAAATACAGTAAAATCACCCCCAGGAGAGACAGGCAGATGGATTTAATTTCCACTCTTTAGTGTGAGAGAGTTCAGTGACCATAACAAAAGCTTTGATTCAAATAAAAACTGAGCATTTATCATATGGTAGGCTGAATAATGACCTCCCAAATATGTTCATATCCTAATCCTTGGAACCTGTGAATGATACCTTACCTGACAAAGATGACTTTGGAGATGTGATTAAGAATCTTAAAATGAGGAGAGTATCCTGGATTGTCTAGTTGAACCAATCACAAGGGTCCTTTTAAGAGGGAGGTAAAAAGGTCACAGAAAGCAGAGTTGACAATATGATCATAGAAGCAGAGGCTGAAAATATATAAGAGAAAAAAATGATTGGAAGATCCCACACTGCTGACTCCTCCTCAAAGATGGAGGAAGAGGGCCATGAGCCAAGGAATTCAGGCAGCCTCAAGAAGCTGGAAACGGCAAGAAAACGTACTCTCCCCAACAGCCTCCAGAATGAATGTACCACTACCAACATCTTGACTTTAGCCCATTAAGATTTGTGTCAAATTTCTGGCCTACAGAAATGTAATATAATAAATCAGTGTTACCGTAAGCCACTAAATTTGTGATAATTCATTGCAGCAGCACTAGGAAACCAATATACATCACATGCCAGCTTTCCCTCTGCTAAAGTCACAAAATATGATTCCATCAAATGGGAACTGAACCCACAACTTTCCATCTGGACCCACTGAAAATCACTGCCAAAGGCAATGATTTTTGGCTTACAGAGAAAATACCAGCTAATATTTATTGCTTAGTATGTGCCTTATAATGTTTTGCAACGTGTGTGTGCACATTATCTCATTTAATCCTCATCATAACCCATATTATTTAACCTTTCTAGGCCTTAATTTCCCCAAGTACACAATGAGGAAGCACCAATTTCATATACTCTGTTGTGTGAGCAGTCCCCAAAATGGCCCCCAATGATCAACTGTGATACAGGGATTTATAAATTTATGAAATATATATTTTGTCTTTGTCCCCTTTCCTGGCACATAGCTCCCAAAACACTTGAAATTTCCTAAATGATTGGAGTAATAAAGGCATCTTTTTAAATAATATTTGGGTGTTTTCCTCAGTTCCTAGCTTCAGAGTGATAAAGGTGACTACGGGTATCTTTAGTTACTCATAACAAGCCCCTTTCAACAACACCTGACTTTGTTAATGAAATGATTTTTTGAAAACTCCTAAGGATGGAAGCTGGTTGCCAAGGGAATCCAATTTCATTAGAAGTTTGGAAATTTCAGGTTCTCCCACACTCCCACCTCCAGGGAAGGGAAGAAAGATGCTGGAGGTTGAATAGATGGTCAATGGCCAATGATTTAATCAATCATGCCTACATAATGAAGCTCCACAAAAATCCAAAAGGACAAGTTTCAGAGATATTCCAGTTTGGGGAGTGGGGAAGTGCTGGGAGGGTGTGCCAGAGAGGGCCTGGAAGCTCTGCATCCCTTTCCACATGTCTTTCCCTGTGTATCTCTTCCATCTGACTGTTCCTGAGTTAAGTGCTTTTATAATAAATCAGTAATCTGGTAAGTAAACGGTTTTCCTGAGGTTTGTGAGTTACTCTAGCAAATTAATGGAACTCGGGAGTGGCGTGGTGGGAACTTCCAATTTACAGCCAGTTGGTCAGAAACACAGGTAATCACCTAAACTTTTGAACAGTATGGTAAGAACTGAGGCGTCTTACCAGAAACCAGCACTAACTTACCAAGAATGTGAGAGAATGATCTTAGAAGCTGACCTCCAGCCCTGGTCTGTCGTCAGATAACTGTAGCCCCAACAAACATCTTGACTATGGTCTCATTAGAGACCCAGAAAAGAGAACCACCCAGTGAAGCTGCTCCCAAATTCCTCATCCTTGGAAACTGTGTCAGATAATCAATATCTATTGTTGTGTTAATCTCCTAAATTTTGGGGTCATTTGTTACACAGCAACTAATACAGTTGTTATGAGAACAGAACTAGTTAATATTCTGAGTAATATAGAAGGTGCTTAAAATAGTACATGCCACATACTAGGTATTATTTAAGTGTTTATAAAATAAATTGCTTCATTAAAATGATGGACACTAGGAACTGCATCCTGGTATGTGATGGGATCACACAAATGACAAATACATAATCCCTGTCCTCAAGGGGCTCACAGTGAAAGAAAGGGAGTTAGTTGTAGGGGGATAGATAAAACTGATATGTTTTACACAGCATAGCTACAAATGCAAAGAAACAGTTACATGTATGGAAAACCAATCATTAAAATGTATGCATTTCAGTAAATATAGATCAACATAAAACGTTTCAACAATTAAAATGAAAGTGTCAAGTGGTTTGATTTTTCTGTAACCGTTTTTCTCCCACTTCCACTTATTTGTTCCCTTAAATTATACATTAAATACATTTTTAAAAGGTTGGTGTCTTCATGTAATAATAACTTGCAGTTGGCATTTTCAAGGAATTTTGAATGCTAAACTGGCCATTATTAACTTATACTACTAATTTTTACATTCTCTATCTTTAGGCCATGTGCCTTTAAGAAAACATCCTAAATCAAAAATAAGGAATATTTCTTAAAATATTTAAAATAAATTTTTTAAATAAGGAATATTTAAAATAAGGTAAAATAAGCAATTTTTTAAAAGAACTTAAATTTGTTCTTTATTTTCTCCTTACGAGTCATTCGAAAATAAATTTATCATACCAGCCTTTACCAAAATGTTAGAAAACAAGGGTAGTCTACTTTTCTGTGAGACATGAATCAAAATTATCTGAATGAGTCTAAATGAGATGTCTGTATATCTCTGATCTTCTTGTGCCAAGATATGCAGCAATTTAGAACACTGATCAGTGCAGTAATATTCCTGTAGGTTATTTTTTTAGCCTCCACCACTGAGGTTCTTCTTACTTTTTTGCAAATTCTGCACTTGATAGAGCCAAAACCAAAATATCCTCTTAGCTGCTAAAGAGTATATTTTGAACATTTATTTTAGCTTTTAGAAATGCTGAAAGAAAAATAAGGGGAAAAAAGAATACCTGTGGCTCTACAAGGACAGTCTTCGGTTTCATGGAACACTGAGGATGTCACACCTGTCGGCTCTTATAATCCCTGCCTGCAGTTAATTTGATTTCTCCATTCGAGTCAAAATGAATTGCATAACTGAGCAACCACATACTTTCCATCTTATTAAACCAATGAGTACGTTATACACTGTGCCCCTCCAGTCATCCTAACTGAGCTCTCCACTCACAGCCGAAAGGTTTTAATTGCATAACCAGCTGTTATTGTCACTTGAGGCCCTATGTAGAGTAATTAGTGAGAAGACACTAAGTCAACCCAAGAGAACTCTGATAGAATTATATTCTGCCCACAGATGTGCAAATCATCAGGTATGTGTGTGCAGATAGTGATCAAGATACAGCATTAGCCCCTGAATCCCCTAGGTACCTTCAAAGCTGTATATTTGGGAATGGGAACAATTCCTGGGCAATAAAAGTTGACTTGCCCAAATGAGTGCTCCAAAGGATGGAGCAATTCACATAGAAGAGTAAACACAAGAACAACATAGAATTGTCAAAATTATATTTGAGGACAGCAGGAAGTTGAGTCTAGTTGGAGAAAGACAGGAGCTGAATCTACAGAGTAGTTCCATCACAATTATGATGGGTTTACATGTGAAACTACGGAGGCTGGATCCCAAATGGGATATTATGGCAAGGCATGAATGTGTGTGTGTGTGTGTGTGTGTGTGTGTGTGTGTGTGTGGTGCACAGATCTGATTTGTTTCCTGGGAAGATAATATTGGCAATGGGTGTACTGGGAAGAAGTGAGATGGGAATGTACTATGAGAAATAATGAAGTCTTGAGCCAACTAAACAATTGGGAATGTTATTTAAGTAAACAGAAAGAAACTACTTACACCCACTTTGGAGTAATGAAAATAAAATAGCTCTTATTTAACTAAATAAACTGGAACCATTAAGAAGGAAGAAAGGGAGAGACGAATATTAGTAGTGAAAAGGAAGAGAAAATAGAGTGAATTTCTAAAAGTTAAAATCAAGTATATTTGGTAGCCATTTTTTGTGTGTGAGAATGAGTGAAAAGACAGGAGAATGATGTTTTGATAATTAATCTGAGACTCAGTCTAGGAGAATGGTGAAGGTGTCTTGAGATATAGTTATCTATGCGCAGTTTACATTTGGAAATATGGCTCAAGAGCTTAGAAAAGGTCATGGATGTAGAGAAAAAAACTCAGTGGTCATTACAATAGAGATAACCACATTATTAAGCTCCCATTCCCTTTCCAGGAACTCTGCTAGGTACTTTACATATGTGGTCTTATTTTTTTTAAAACCCTCGTTAATTAAAAAAATACCTTCCACAAATGAATGACCAAGATTCAGGAGGATAAATAATTTGCTGAAAATCATAAGGTTAGCAAGTGATTAAACTGGAATTCAAAATCAGTAAATATTCAGTTTAATTTCTGCTGAATACATCTAAGTATTTTAGAAGACCTCTTATTTTTCAAGATGAATGGCTGTTGGCTAAAGCAGGGAATCAGTAAAAAACGGTTTCATATAAACCTTAAATACTTCATTTTAACTTGAAAAAATATATACATACCAATCTTTAGATGTTGGGCCAAGAGCACTTTTTTCAGTATGGAGGTTTACTAATGGAGATATGTGCCTTCATAAATCACACACATAACATACCCATCATCCATTGTCTGTGATTTCTACTTTGTATTTCTTCAAGAGAAAAGAGAACCTAAACCCATTTATAAGGCAATATGAGTGAGATAGTTTTCCCAGTATATCTCTGTTGCATTTCCCACACCTAACTTGAAAGCAATTTTCAGGAAGTCATTTTTATCAAATCTTTCCAAAGTATTCAACTTAATTTTCATAAGAAACACTTTTTCTTTTTGTACTCAAAGTTTAGCTAGCAGTTTATCCAATATGTAAATAAATATGTCACTGTAGTACACAACAACTGGAATAACCGGTTTGGAAATAAATCAGTCCCTTGGTAAGAAAACAACTCAACTATTAGAAGCAGGAATGTGCTGACAGGCATGCAATAGTGGCCTGTAGTGTACCAGGAATACTCAGTATCATCCGGGCATCAGAACTTACGAGCCGTATGGGAATGAGAGCATCAATCAACCTATTGAGACAGTTCAGTGCAGATCTGTTAAGAAAGCTCCTACTCTAGCCTTATGTCATGAGAATTAATATTTGGAATGATAATCCTAAATTATAAACATTTTTGAGCACATGAATCATTATGTATTTTTTAACAAGTACAAGACTGATTCCTGCCCTATGAGGAATTTAAAATATAGTCACTGAAGTGAAAGACCCTTAATCACAAAAGAAATATGCAAAATGGTATTTGTTGGGCACTTGTGAATACTCCCAGGGACTATTCTAAGTTTTGGACACACATTATATCATAATAACCCTTGAGTAGTAGCTTTTAAGACCTGACACGTAAGGAAAATAAAGCACAGAGAGGTTAAATAATTTACAGAATGTGACCCATTTGGTAAGTGATGGGTTAATTTCCAACCCAGACTCTCTATCTCCACAGCATGAGCTATTAACCAACCATCATATATCAATAAGCTACCATCTGCCAGGAACTGGACTGTGCCACTCATTTATTTTATCTAATTTTGATCTTCAGATAACACTTCAAGATATATACTAATAGTCCTACTTTCAACATCTGTCATGTCACAGAGCTGGGAAGTGGCAGAGCTAGAATTCAAATACAGACAATTTAACTTTAGTTTTCACCTTCTTTACTCTATGCATCACTGTCTCACAATATTTTTTATAAGTAACCGCATGCTAATCTTATGAAAAAGGCCTGAAGAAAACAGAAGCAAATAAATTGTATATATCTAACTAAACAAACAAACAAACAAACAAACAAACAGTTGGGATGCTTCATACAATCATGCCTTGCCATAACACTGAGATGAATTACCCCTGTTCTAACTAATAGAAAACTATTTCCTCACAAAGAAAGTGTATAGATTAAAATTAGAAAATGTTTTCTGATATGCTTACTACAGACAAAATTTAAAATTTAGAAAAGTGAAATGAAGAAAGTAAAAACGACTCACAACTCCATCACTAGATATAATGTCTGTTAACATTTTCTTATATTATCTTACAGATTTTTGAGTGTATGCATACAGAAATTTCTCTTACAGATATTTTTTATATGAATTGGCAATAATGTAATTGAATAATTAGGGAACATCATTATATTATGTGAAGGAGTGTTTTTGTGACTCTGTGCTTTGTTTATCATCATTCATTATGAGTGATTAATGTGATGAGATTGTGAAATAAATTCTTATAGAGATGGTAAATATATCTTGGCTTTCTCCCTGTCTATTTCTGGCTGCTGCTTCTTATTTTCTTTGGCACATGCCTCCTCCTCTAACAACTAAACGCCAGTTTGCCTCATGAACTCAGCACTTGACTCTTCTTACTCTGTATTTTCCCTAGGTGATCTATAACTTCCATATCACCTATGATCTGATAACTCCCTCTTGTATTTCTAGTCCATTCTATTTTTCTGATATTTATAGACATCTCCTTGGCATCTCCATTTAATTATGTAAAATCCATCTCAAAGTCAATTCTTGCTATACCTCTCACATCTATTCCCTATCTTGCCTTTCCTTACCCACACAGTTCATTAAGCCAAGACTTTGAGAAACAATTGTGGCATGTCCCTTTCATCCATCTTCTGTAGTCAATCTATTACAAAATCTATAGGCAATAACCTTCAAATCTATTTCTAATCTGTCTACTTCTCTCTAGCTCTATCCTTGTTCCAGTAATCATCATGTCTCTTCGTTCAAGTAACCAAGTATGACAAGCAATAGTTGTATGTCTCACTATTTCCACCCTTAAGCCCTAACATCTCTTTTCCACACAGACACTGAAACAATCTTTCTAAAATTAAAAAAAAAAATCAAGCCATCCCATTAAAACCTTAGCATGGTTTCCCATTGCACATAGAACAAAATGTAAACTCCTTAACATGATCTATAATGTTTTGCATAATTAGCCCCTCCGACTTCTCTGACTTCACTTCATATTCCATTCATTCCACTTCAAATATTTTCTTCCAGTTCTTCAAGTACACTAGATCCTCTCCCAGGGAAGGAGAAAAGCAATTTAGTAGTATCAACAGTTGAAAGGTGACTTCTGGTCTGGACAAGAAGGCACAAACCCATTTGTCCCTATTCCTTCCCACTAGACACTATACATCCTGTAAATAATGCAGTGAACAAGCAAAGAACTCTGAAATGTGGTAAGAAGGCAAACTTGCATGGAACGCCATGGCTGGAAAAACAACAAAGCAGCAGAGTGATCTGTGCCGCCCTCATCCACGTCAGAACTTGTAAGTCACTTGCACCCAGCATTTTCAGACCCCCAAGCCAGCAACAAAAGCCAGCCTAGCTAGCTTCACTTCCTTGCTCTTAATCAATGGGAGCCCTTCTGATAATATCAGACAAACCTATAAGAACTGGCAAGAGAGATCCTTCAGGAGCCCAACCAACAATTAGTGGCCTGAGGAATTTTTCTTCTTGCTTAGTAGTCCTAAGACTCCCCTCTCCCATTGAAAGATACCAGAGATACCCAGGAGGACTGGAAGAGGGACCCAGCACAGCAAGCAGCACAGTCCAGAAAGCCCCTCTAACCATACAGACTTAAGACTTTTCTTCATTGGGATACACCTGCCAGCTCAACCCAAGAAAACCTCTCCTTCCCCTTAGCCAGCAGCAGCAGGTACCAGTGGGAGTCCCACCAACAAAAGATTAAATCAAACAGCCTGAAACAATACTGCAAATGGTCTAAAAAATAATCTGTCATTGTAATAATAACCCCCAAAAGGAGGCTAGGGTCTGCATGCTAAACAGAATGACCTACTAAACAGCCTACTAAAATGAAAACATTAATTAGGCCCAGAGAGAACACAACAGATAAAACTCCCAACTCCCAACTGCATTCCTTGGCTTGTGGCCCCTTCCTCCATCTTCACAGCAAGCAGCATAACATTTTTAAATCTCTACCTGATTCTCTAACTTCCACTCCCCTCAGCATATCCCTTTTTATGACTCTCTGCCTATCTCTAGTAAGAAGACATGTATTGTATTGGACCCACCAGACAATGCAGAATGATCTTCCCATCTGTTTCTTGATTTAATCTTATCTCCACAGCCCCATGTGTCATGGAAGGTACTATATTCATAGGTTTTGAGGATTAGGACATGGACACCTTGTGGAGTAGTTGAAGGAGGGGCCACTCTGTTTTCCATACCAATAGATTGTGATAAGCATATCTGTATGTTGTAATAACCACATTAACCACTATGAAAACTATTCAGAGATGCACTGTAAGTCTTTCAAGATGATATCCAAAATAGAAAATAAAAAGTTCAAGTAATTTACAAGAAGGCAAAAAAAGAGAAATAGAAAAACAAGAATAAGAGAAGAGAAAACAACATTAAAAGGCAGACTTAAGCACTAAAATATCAAGATTACCTTTTATATAAATGATATAAATGCACTTATCAAAAGACAGTGATTGACAGGGGAGCCTGGGTGGCTCAGTCAGTTAAGCATCTGACTTCAGCTCAGGTCATTATCTCATGGTTTGTGAGTTTGAGCCCCACATTGGGCTCTGTGCTAACAGCTCAGAGCCTGGAGCCTGCTTTGGATTCGGTGTCTCCCTCTCTCTGTGCTACCCCCTCTCATGTGCTCTCTCTCTCTCTCTCTCTCTCTCTCAAAAATAAATAAACATTAAAAAAAATTTTTTAAAAACACAGTGATTGACAGAGTGGATTTAAAAAAATGACCCAACACATGCTGTTAGTAAGAAACTTATTTCAAATTCAATGACTTAAGTATATGTAAAGTATGGGAGGTGGGATGGGCTAAATTGGTAAGAGGCACTAAGGAATCTACTCTTGAAATCATTGTTGCACTATATGCTAACTAATTTCGATGTAAATTTTAAAAATAAAAAAAAATTAAAAGTATACGTAAAGTAAAAGGATGAAAAGGGAGCTCCTGGGTGGCTCAGTTGTTTAAGCATCTAACTCTTGGTCTTGGCTCAGGTCATGGTCTTACGGTTATGAGATCGAGCTCAGCATAGGACTCTGAGTGTGGGGCCTGCTTGGGATTCTCTCTCTCCCTCTCTCTCTCTCTGCCCCTCCCCTGCTCACACATTCACGTGCATGTTCTCTCTCTCAAAATAAATAAATAAACAATTTTTTAAATATTAAAAAGGACAAAAATTTATACCATGAAAACATTAAATACAAAAATCAGGATCAAATTATTATTTGATAAAGTAGATTTCAGAACGAAGGAAATTACTGGAGACAAAGAAGGACATTACATAATGATACAAGTCATCAATGTACCAGGAAGACATAGCAATCCTAAATGTGTACTCAACAAATAAAAGAGCCTCAAAATACATGAACCAAAACCTAATAGAGCTTAATTGAGAAATAGAAAAATTCACAATTACAGTTGGGAACTTAAACACTTTCCTTCCAGAAACTGATAAGACTTACAGGCAGAAAATCAGCAAAGATATAGGAGATCTGAACAACACAACCAACAACAAAATTTAATGGACATAACTGAACATTCCACCTAACAACAGCAAAATACATATTTTTTTAAGCACCTGTGGGATAGTCACCAACTTAGACCATATCCTAGATCATAAAACAAACTCAGGGTAAAAAAAAAAGAATTGAAATTAAATAAGGCATGTACAAATGAGTCATAAATCAAAGAGGACTCTCAAAGGAATTTTTTTAAATACATATAGAATCAAATGAAAACAAAAATATAACATTTTGTTGCTAAAGCAATGCTGAGAGGAAAATCTATATGGCATTAAATATTTACAGTAAAGATGTGGAAAAATTTTAAACTAATAATGTAAGTTCCTACCTAAAAAAATAAAATAAAACAAACAGCAAGAAAACCTAAAACAAGTAGAAGGAAGAAAATAATAAAACAGAAGAAATTAACAAAGTTCAAAATAAGAAAACAATAAAGAAAATGAATGAGACAAAAAACTAGCTCCTCTTAACATATACACAAAATCAATAAATCCTTCATAGGACTGACCAAAATAAAAATAGAAATGACGCAAATCACCATGATTTGCAGGATCTGTAATAAGATCCTATAGTCATTAAAAAGATAATTAGGGAATATTATGAGTAACTTTATGCTCATAAATTCAAGAACTTTGAAGAAGTGGAACAATTTCTTAAAAATCAAAAACTACCAAGACTCATCCAAGATGAAATAGATGTAAACTACAAAAACAGTAAGAAAAAAGAAAACTACAGACTAATAGCTCTCATGAACATAGATGCAAAAATCTTTGATAAAATAATAGCAGCCGAAGTCCAACAATGTATAAAACGTATATGGCAAATTGGGAATACAATAGTATTACTTCACCTTAGTAAAAACCATATATAAAAAACCCCGGAAGGTTACATCATATTTAATGGTAAAAGACTGAATGCTTTTTCAAGAAGATTGGGAATAAAGCAAGAATCCATTCTCACCACTCTTATTCAATGTAGTGGTGGTCTACTCACCACTACAGGAAGGTCTACTCACTGCAATAAGAAAAGGAAATAAAAGACATACAAAGGAGAAAGGCAGAGATTCAACTGTTTCTATTTGCAAAAAACATGACTATTTACGTAGAAAATTCCAAAGAAACTATAAAAAGCCTTCTGGAACTAATAAATTAATAGAAGTTTATGGCATACAAAGTCAATCCTCATTCTATGAATTATCAATGAACATGTAGAAGACAATGCCTATCAAAATCCCAGCAAGGTTTTTTGTAGCCATAGACAAATTATTCTAAAATTTACATAAAAACAGGGGTGCCTCAGTGGCTCAGTCAGTTGAGCGTCCCAACTTCGGCTCAGGTCATGATTTCACCGTTTGTGGGTTTGAGTCCCACATCAGCCTCTGTGCTGACAGCTCAGAGTCTGAAGCCTGCTTCAGATTCTGTGCCTCCCTCTCTCTGCCCCTCCCCCACTCACACTGTGTCTCTGTCTCTCCAAATGAATAAACATTAAAAAAATTAAATAAATAAAATAAAACAAAATTTACATAAAAAGGTACAGGACCTCGAAAAACTAAAACATCTGCATCCTGACTTAGAATAAATTGAGAGGAATTACACTATTCATTTGTAGGGAGCTGAATATTAGCTGTCCAAAATACATGTCACATTCTGGAACCAATAAATATATCTTCTATGACAAAAGAGTGAAAATTACCTCATATGGCAAAAGTTGTGATTAAGTTAAAAATCCTGAGAAGAGGAGCTTATCCATCTGGATGGATGTCAATTATAATCACATATATCCTTACAAGAAAGAGGAAAGGGGAGTTTGGAAACAGACACATAGATAAAGTATACACAGAAGGAAAGGTGAAGTAAAGACAGAGGCAGAGATTGAAACGATGCAGCCACAGTTCAAGAAGCCAAGGACTGCCAACTGCCACCAGCAGCTGAAAGAAGCAAGGAAAAATTATTTCCTACAGTCTCCAGAGAAAGCACCGCCCTGCCTACATCATGCTTTCAGACTTCTGGCCTCCAGAACTGTGAGAGAACACATTTCTGTTGTTTTCAACCACCAAGTTAACGGTAATGTGTTACAGTGGCCCTTGAAATTAATATATAATATAAAAATTTATTGTATACATAAAGTAATTAAGACAGTATGATATTGACAGAGGAATAGAGCTATAAATTAATGGAACGTAGAAAACACAGAAATAGATCCTATGTATATGCTTAACTGATTCTTGACAAAGGTGCAAAAGCAATTCAATGGAGGACGGGTAGGTTTTGAAAGAAGTGGTGCTACATCAATTAGATATCTTTAGAGCAAATAAAACCCAAAAGTATTGACCTAAGCTTTATACCATAGACAAAATGAACTCAAAATGGATCATGTGCTTAAAAATAAAGAGTAAATCATAACACTTTAGGAAAATAAATAAGAGAAAATATGGGATTTAGGGCTAGGCAAATAATTCTTAGACTTGACACCAAAAACACAATTCTAAAAGGATAAATTGATAAATCTCATTAAATGCAAAACATTTCATTGTGATGTCTCACATAAAGAGGATGAAAAGATAAGCTACAGACTCAGACAATATATCTGCAAACCACATATCCAACAAAGGACTAGATCTAGAATATTTGAAGAATTCTAAAATTTCAATAATTTTTTGAAATCCAATTAGAAAATAGGCAAAAATAATAACAGACATTTATGAATATATAGATGACAAGCACATGAAAATATGTCAACATTATTAGCAATCAGGTAAATAAATACAAATTAAAACAAATAAGGGGCGGACCAAGATGGCAGAAGAGCATGGAAGGTTTTTTTTTTTTTTGCATCTCTCATTCCTGAAATACAGCCAGATCAACACTAAACCATCCTGCACAGCTAGAAAACTGATTTGAGGATTAACACAACAATCTGCACAACCTGAACCACAAAATTCAGCAGGTATGTGGCACGGAGAGGTGAACTGGGGGGAGAAAGCTGTGGAGGGCAGGGAGATGTTTTTGCTTGCAGAGAGAGGATGGAGACAGGGGGAGAGTACAGAAAGCATCCCCCCTGCCCAAAAGTAGCCGGAAAGAACAAAAAAGGGAGAGAGGACAAAAGGAGAGGGTTTAAATTCCATTAAGACTCTATAAACTGGAGGAATGCAGAGTCTGAAACTCCACAGGTGGATACCTGGTGGTGCTCTGGTGGGAAGGGCAAATCCCCAGGAGCAGACAGCAAGGTCCTCAGGGTCCTCAGACCACACAGGGAGAAGAGTTTCCCCTGCTGAGAGGACATTTGGTAGAGGCTCTGTGGCCACCCCACAGCCAAAGGTCCCAGCGGACCCCGGAGAACAACCACATTCACTGGTGCTAGAACAAGGATGCTAAAGGGGAAGTCTGGCGCCAGATGTGTTGTGATTTTCCATAATCCCTGAAACGCTGCTGCTACACAATCGAGTGAACTTTTTCTGGGGCAGGCTGGCGCCCAGTCACAGTCTCTGGGCATCAGCAGCAGAGCAATCTCCCCGACGTTCCTGGGGGAGGGCCAGCACCCGGCCATTGTTCAGTGATACCCTCCCCGCAGAAGATTTCAGTGGGTCAAAGCCACACTCCCTCAGAAGAGAGGGGTTGGGAAACACAGCCACATCTGAGATAAAACTCAGGAGGGAGGTGCCCCCTGGCAACCTAATGGCTTGGTCATGGACAGTGTAAAAGTGGGGAGTGGACAGAAGCCGGGGACAAAGGAGGGAACATGACTGCTGGTCAAGGAGAGGACAGAGTTCTGATACTAGAGACTGGGTAGCTGGGTGACGCCAATTTCACCACTCCGGCACATGTGCATACACACCTACAGGCACCACAACAATCCACCCCAGTAAGCTAAGCAGCACCATCTAGCAAAGAACAGAGTTGTTACACTAAGCCCCGCCCAACTGGGGTCAATGTCACTTGTCAGGAACAACACAAGTCTCTCCGCCTGCTTAGATTATGGACTATAAAGTATTTCATAGTTTGACTTCTAGGAGAAACCGATGTAATTTCACTCATACTTCAGTCTGTTTGCTGGTCCATCTATTCATTTTTTTTCTTTTATTATTCTTGAATACAGAAAGAGAAAAAATTTATTTTTATTTTCCATTTCTATTAAAAGTATTTTTCTTTAATTTTTTTTACTATATTTTTATTTTGTAAATTTTTTCAAATTCTATTTTTTAACTTCCATCATTTCATTTGATTCTATTTCATTGTATGCATTCTTTTAAATTTTTCAAATATTTTCCCTTTTCTCTTTCTTTTCTTTTCTTTTTTGTATCTTTTGCTTTTTTCTCTAATCTATCAAGCTCCTTTCAACAACCAGACCAGAACACACCTAGGATCTAGCATCCTTTACTTGAATTTTTTTGGGTTGTTTTTAATTTTAATTTTTTTTACCTTATTAATTCCTCTTCTTCCTTCAAAATGACAAAATGAAGGAATTCACCCTAAAAGAAAGAACAGGAAGAAATGACAGCCAGGGACTTAATCAACACAGAGACAAGCAAGATGTATGAACTAGAATTTAGAATCATGATAATAAGAATACTAGCTGGGGTTGAAAACAGATTAAAATCCCTTTCTGCAGAGATAAAACCTAGTCAGGATGAAATAAAAAATGCTATAACTGAGCTGAAATCTCAACTGGTTGCCACAGCAGCAAGAATGGATGAGGCAAAGCAGTAAATCATCGATATAGAGGACAAACTAATGGAGAACAATGAAGCAGAAAAAAAGAGGGAGACTAAGGCAAAAGAACATGATATAAGAATTAGAGAAACAAGTGACTCATTAAAAAAGAAGAACATCAGAATCATAGGGGTCCCAGAAGGTGAAGAGAGAGGAAAGGGGTAGAAGGGTAATGTGAGCAAATAATAGTGGAAAACTTTCCTAACCTGGGGAACCACACAAACATCAAAATCCAGGAAGCACACAGCACCCCCACCCCATTAGATTCAACAAAAACCAACCATCAACAAGACATACCCTAGTCAAATTCACAAAATACTCAGGCAAGGAAAGAATCATGAAAGCAGCAAGTGAAAAAAAGTCCTTAACCTACAAGGGAAAACAGATCAGGTTTGCAACAGACCTATCCACAGAAACTTGGCAGGCCAGAAAGGAATGGCAGGATATATTCATTGTGCTGAGTCAGAAAAATATGCAGCCAAGAACTCTTTATCCAGCAAGGCTGTCATTCAACACAGAAGGAGAGATTAAAAGTTTTCCAGACAAACAAAAATTAAAGGAGTTCGTGACCACTAAATCAGCCCTGCAAGAAATTTTAAGGGGGACTCTCTGAAGAGAGAAGAGATGACCAAAAAAAAAAAAAAAAAAAGGAGAAGAAAGAAAAAAAAAGCTACAAAGACTAGAACGAACCAGAGAACACCACCAGAAATTCCAACTCTACTGGCAACATAATGGCAATAAATTCATCTTTCAGCACTTACTCTAAATATCAATGGACTAAATGCTCCAATCAAAAGGCATAGGATAACAGAATGGATAAGAAAACAAGATATGCTGTTTACAAGAGACCCACTTTGGACCTAAAGACACCTTCAGATTAAAAGTAAGGAGATGGAGAACCATCTGTCATGCTAATCGTCACCAAAAGAAAGCCAGAGTAGCCATACTTATATCAGACAATCTAGACTTTAAAATAAACAATGTAACAAGAGATGAAGAAGGGCATTATATCATAATTAAGGGGTCTATCCACCAAGAAGACCTAACAATTAAAAACATTTATGTTCCAAATGTGAGAGCACCCAAATATATAAATCAATGAAACACAATAATAAAGAAATTCATTGATAATAATACCATAATAGTAGGGGGCTTCAACACCCCACTTACAACAACGCACATTTCATCTAAACAGAAAATTAACGAGGAAACAATGGCTTTGAATGACACACTGGACCAGATGGACTTAACAGATATATTCAGAACATTTCATCCTAAAGCAGCAGAATATACATTCTTCTCCAGTGCATGTGGAACATTCTCCAGAAGAGACTTCATACTGGGACAAAAATCAGCCCTCAACAAGTAGAAAAAGATCAACATCATACCGTGCATATTTTCAGAACACAACGCTATGAAACTCGAAATTAACCACAAGAAAAAATTTGGAAAGATAACAAATACTTGGAGACTAAAGACCATCCTACTAAAGAACGAATGGGCTAACCAAGAAGTTAAAAAGGAAATTAAAAAGTACATGGAAGCCAATGAAAATGATAACACCACAGCCCAAAACCTCTGGGATGCAGCAAAGGTGGTCATAAGAGGGAAGTATATAGCAATCCAGGCCTTCCTAAAGAAGGAAGAAAGGTCTCAGATACACAACCTAACCTTACACCTTAAAGCGCTGGAAAAAGAACAGCAAATAAAACCCAAAAACAGAAGACAGGAAATAATAAAGATTAGAGCAGAAATTAATGCTATCGAAACAACAACAACAACAACAAAAAACAGTAGAACAGATCAATGAAACCAGAAGCTGGTTCCCTAAAAGAATTAACAAAATTGATAAACCACTAGCCAGTATGATCAGGAAGAAAAAGGAAAGAACCCAAATAAATAAGATCAAGAATGAAAGAGGAGAGACCACAACCAATGCAACAGAAATAAAAACAATAATAAGAGAATATTACAAGCAATTATACACCAATAAAATGGGCAATCTGGAAGAAATGGACAAATTCCTAGAAACATATACACTACCAAAACTGAAACAGGAAGAAATAGAAAATTTGAACAGACCCATAACCAGTAAAGAAATTGAAGTAGTAATAAAAAATCTCCCCAAAACAAGAGTCCAGGGCCAGATGGCTTTCTAGGGGAATTCTACCAAACATTTAAGGAAGAGTTGACACCTATTTTCTTAAAGCCGTTCCAAAAAATAGAAATGGAAAGAAAACTTCCAAACTCTTTCTATGAAGCCAGCATTACCTTGATTCCAAAACCAGACAAAGACCCCACTAAAAAGGAGAACTATAGACCAATTTCCCTGATGAACATGGATGCAAAAATCCTCAACAAGATACTAGCCAACCAGATCCAACAATACATTAAAAAAAATTATTCACCCACAACCAAGTGGGAATTATACCTAGTATGCAGGGCTGGCTCAATATCCGCAAAACAATTAACATGATTCATCACATCAATAAAAGAAAGGACAAGAACCACATGATCCTCTCAATAGACACAGAGAAAAGATTTGACAAACTACAGCATCCTTTCTTGATAAAAACCCTCAAGAAAGTAGGGATAGAAGGATCATACCTCAAGATCATAAAAGCCATAGATGAAAGATCCAATGCTAATATCATCCTCAATGGGGAAAAACTGAGAACTTTCCCCCTAAGGTCAGGAACAAGACAGGGATGTCCACTCTCACCACTGTTATTCAACATAGTATTGGAAGTCTTAGCCTCAGCAATCAGACAAGACAAAGAAATAAAAGGCATCCAAATTGGCCAAGAGGATGCCAAAATTTCATTCTTCACAGATGGACATGATACTTTATATGGAAAATCCAAAAGACTCCACCAAAAAACTGCTGGAACTGATCCATGAATTCAGCAAAGTTGCAGGGTATAAAATCAATGAACAGAAATCAGGTAGATTCCTATACACCAACAATGAAGCAACAGAAAGAGAAATCAATGGATCGATCCCATTTACAATTGCACCAAAAACCATAAAATACCTAGGAATAAATCAAACCAAAGAGGTTAAAAATCTATACACTGAAAACTACAGAAAGTTTATGAAAGAAATTGAAAAAGACACAAAACAATGGAAAAATGTTTCATGCTCCTGGATAGGAAGAACAAATATTGTTAAAAAGTCAATACTACCCATAGCAATCTACATATTCAATGCAATGCCTATCAAAATAACACCAGTATTCTTCACTGAGCTAGAACACACAATCCTAAAATTTGTATGGAACCAGAAGAGACCCTGAATAACCAAAGCAATCTTGAAAAAGAAAACCAAAGCAAGAGGCATCACAATCCCAGACTTCAAGCTGTATTACAAAGCTGTAATCATCAAGACAGTATGGTACTGGCACAAGATCAGACACTCAGATCAATGGAACAGAATAGAGAACCCTGAAATGGGAAAACTGGACAGCGACATGCAGAAAGATGAACCTGGACTTTCTTACACCATACACAAAAATAAACTCAAATGGATGAAAGACCTAAAGGTAAGACAGGAAGCCATCCAAATCCTCAAGGAGAAAGCAGGCAAAAACCTCTTTGATCTTAGCCACGGCAACTTCTTACTTACCACGTCTCCAGAGGCAAGGGAAACAAAAGCAAAATGAACTGTTGGGACCTTATCAAAATAAAAAGCTTCTGCACAGCGAAGGAAACAATTAGCAAAACTAAAAGGCAATGGGAGAAGATATTTGCAAATGACATATCAGATAAAGGGTTAGTATCCAAAATCTATAGAGAACTTATTAAACTCAACACCCAAAGAAACAAATAATCCAGTGAAGAAATGGGCAAAAGAGATGAATAGACACTTCTCCAAGGAAGACATCCAGATGGCCAAGCGACACATGAAAAAATGCTAAACATCACTCATCATCAGGGAAATACAAATCAAAACCACAATGAGAGACCACCTCACACCTGTCACAGTGGCTGACATTAACAACCCAGGCAGCAACAGATGTTGGCAAGGATGCGGAGAAAGAGGATCTCTTTTGCACTGCTGGTGGGAATGCCAACTGGTGCAGCCATTCTGGAAAACAGTAGGGAGGTTCCTCAAAAAATTAAAAATAGAACTACGCTATGACCCAGCAATTGCACTACTAGGTATTTATCCAAGGGATACAGGTGTGCTGTTTCAAAAGGACACATGCACCCCAATGTTTATAGCAGCAGTATCAATAATAGCCAAAGCATGGAAAGAGCCCAAATATCTAGTGATAGATACATAGATAAAGAAGATGTGGTATACATATACAGTGGAGTATTACTCAGCAATCAAAAGGAATGATATCTTGCCATTCACAACTACATGGATGGAACTAGAGGGTATTATGCTAAGCGAAATGAGTCAGTCAGAGAAAGACAAATATTATATGACTTCACTCATATGAGTACTTTAAGATACAAAATAGATGAACATAAGGGAAAGGAAGCAAAAATAATATAAAAAAAGGGAGGGAGACAAAACATAAGAGACTCTTCAATATAGAGAACAGAGAGTTGCTAGAAGGGTTGTGGGAGAGGAGATGGGCTAAACGGGTAAGGGGCTTAAGGAATTTACTGAAATCAGTGTTGCACCACGTGCTAACTAGCTTGGATGTAAATTATAAAAAGTAAATAAATTACAGAAAAAAATGAGATATCACACACATGTATCAGAAAAACTAAAATGAAAAATAGTGATAGCACCAAATGCTGCTGAGGATGAGGAGAAACTAGATCATTCAAACACTGCTGGTGGAAATCTAAAATGATACAGCCACTCTAGAAAATGGTTGGACAGTTTCTTATCAGTCTAAACATACAATTACCATATGACCCAACAATTGACTACTATTAGACTCTAATTCCAAATAGTATGTAACTTTTGGGAATTGGCTTTTTCACCTCAGCATAATGCCTGGGAGAGCATTTATGTACAGGTTTTTGTGTAACTTAGGTTTTTATTATTACAAAAAAAGTAATAATAAAAACCTAAGTTACACAAAAACCTGTACATAAATGCTCTCCCAGGCATTATGCTGAGGTGAAAAAGCCAATTCCCAAAAGTTACATACTATACAATTTCATTTATATAACATTTTGAAATAATAAATTTTATTTTAAAATAATTTTTAATGTTTATTTTTGAGAGAGTGAGAGACAGAGACAGAGGGAAAGAAAAAGAATACGAGTGGGGTATGGTCAGAGAGAGACAGAGACACAAAAAGTCCAAAGCAGGCTCCAAGCTCTGAGCTGTCAGCACAGAACCCAACACAGGGCTCGAACCCACAAGCCAGGAGATCATGACCTGAGCCAAAGTCGGACGCTCAACCATCTGAGCCACCCAGGTGCCCCAGAAATGATAAATTTTAGAAATAAAGAACAGACGAGTGATTTCCAAGGATTAGGGATGGGATTGTAGGACCCAGGTGGCAAGAGGGAGTTAGATATGGTAAAAGGCCAAACTTTAGAAAATCTCAAATGAAAAGGTTTTTTAAAAAAGAAAAAATTGCATTAAAAAAACCATGCTGAGTAATCTAACTCTTGAATGAGTGTTTTGAAGTGATTTGTCAATCTACATAGATAAATTTTACTAGACTGTAAGAGTAAGCCGTTTCTAATATACACGAGAAAATCTAAAATAAACACTGTGAAGGACATTCCTCTCAAACTTTCATAGCATTTGTTATGTGAATATTAATACTGTATATTCACTCTACTATGTGATTTTTGTAATTATTTAGAATCAAATTCCATAAATGTTTTTCATTATTGCTCCAGCCTGTGTAATTGTTCTTGCAGATCTGAGAACACATACAGCTCTAAGGAATCTATTTCTCTTCACATTTGACATGAGGAATACTTGTTCACATATGCCCTTATATACTTCTGAAATTATTAAATGAACATCGATTATGTCTGTGTCTTGAATTATATGTGTGAAAAAAACGTACTGCTTTTATTGACATCATTGCTACAGATTTCTTAATTAATCCACAACTACTGTCACAATTCTATATATACATGAGTGCCAGTTTAGAAATTATTTAAGCATGCATTCCTCTAAAATCATAGCATCTTAAGTCTTTTATTAAATGAAGTTTTCACTCTATAATACAAAAGCAGTAAATTTTCATTACAGAAAACACAAATTAAAAATTAAAATGCCAACTTCTGAAGAAGATGGCAAAGCAGAATACTAAGCTCACCTCATCCCACAGATACAACTAAATGACATCTGCACCAGTGTAAATAACCCAGAAAACAACCCAAAGACTGGCAGAATAGACTCTCCAAAGATAAATGTAGAGGACACATGGAGAGTGTAGTAAATGCAGAGACACAGTTGAGAGTTAAACAGAGACACAGAACTACATACAGTAAAGAGAGATATGGTGGGCACAGAGAGAGGAGAGGAAGAGATCCCACAGCAGTCACCCCAGGCATGGGGGGTCCACACTGGGAAGACAAATCCACATAACATTTGGCTTGGAAAATAAGTGGCAGGGGGGGGTGCTAATTTTGCAAGTTGTTATAATTACCGAGGCTTAACATGTGAACCTTTAAAAATCAGTGGGCTTGGGGTACCTGGGTGGTTCAGTCAGTTAAGCACCGAACTCTCCGTTTCCACTCAGGTCATGATCTCAAAGTTCATGGGTTTCAGCCCTACATTGGGCTCTGTGCTGACAGTATAGAGCCTGCTTGGGATTCTCTCTCTGTCCCTCTCTCTCTGCCCCACTCTGACTCTCTCGGTCTCTCTTTCAAAAATAAATAAATAAATACTTAAAAAAAATTTAAATCAGTGAGTTCAACTCTGGGAGATCTAGGAGCATGAGAGGAATCTAAATCCCCACCCTTAAAGAGACAGCACACCATCAGACCTGCTGAGATATGGCATAGAAGCAGCAGGTTGAAAAATACCTGGGGCACATGGCAGGGAGATTTGTTTACAAATCTTGTAACTAGAGGAGCAGGGATCTTTTAGGAGACTTCTCTGAGAACAAAAGAGTTGTGGGTACCATTTCTTTCCCTCACCCCCTAGCCTAGATACAGGGACACGTGCAGGAACCATCACAGCTCAAACATTCTCCACTTACCTTTCCAAAAGATGCCCAGTCCCCATGTTCTCCTGTGGACACACCCCCTGCATCCCAGCCTTGGCAGGAGTTTCCTAGGCGGCTATTGCTCCCCTACCACAGCAGACCAGCAGACCTTGATGGCACTACATGCCCCACCCCACCCTGAAGATCACCTGTAGACCCTCCCTCAGCAGGAGTCCATACAAAGTGTGTGACAAGCCTGGCAGCATGCAAGTAGCCGCAAAAAGGGCCAGCACCATTCCAAAATGACTCCTGCCCCTGGGAGAGGGGAAGATAACTACACACACCATCCAACTGTGTCAACAGCAATGGCAGGGGGCAGGCAGCTGGTCTGACTGCAGACCCCAACAATCAATGAAAGCTTCTCAAGGGACAACATAAGGAAACTGCCCTGAAGTTTGGTGCTACCACAATTCTGGCAAACACCAGGTCTGACTCAACTCAAGGCCAAGGTGGCCCCAAACTGGCCCAGTAACCTCATAGGGACCAAACCCTGCCCATAACATGCAGAGAACCCACCACAGATGACAGAGCCAAAGACAAACACTGCTCGGTCACAATAGGATGCATGCAACACACATAAAAGACACCCCTAAAGCGTCAGGTTTTGGTGAACAGAGAACATTGCACTGCAGGGCACTATAGGACCTCTTCTTCATAAGGCCACTACTTTCAAGAGCAGGAGATGTAGCTGACTTTCCTACCACATGGAAACAGAGAAAGTTAGTCAAAATGAAGAGACAGAGGAACATGCCCCAAGTGAAACAACAGGAAAAAAAAAATCACAGGAAGAGAACAAAATGAAAGGGAGAGAAGTAAGATGCCTGACAGAGAATTTAAAGTAATGGTAATAAAGATACTCATAATAAAGAAAAGAGTGGAGGACCTCAATAAGATCCTCAAGAAAGAAATAAAGAACATAGAAAAGAACCAATCAGAGATGAAGAACTCAATAACTGAAATTAAAAATACACTAGAGGGAATAAATAGTAGGCCAGACAAAGCAGAAGGATGGATGGGCAACCTGGAGAACAGACCAGTGGAAAGCAATCAAACTGAACAGGAGAGAGAAGAAAGAATACTAAAAAAATGAAAACAGACTAAAGGATCTCAACACCATCAACCACAATAACATTCACATTATAGGGATCCCAGAAGGAGGAAAGAGAGAAAAGGGGGCAGAAAATGTATTTGAAAAAATAATAGCTCAAACCTTCCCAAATCTGGGGAAGGAAACAGAAACCTAGATCAGGGAGGCACAGAGAACCCCCGACAAAACCAACCCAAGAAGGTCCACACCAAGACACATAGTAATTAAAATGGCAAAAAGTAGTGACAGAGAATTTTAAAAGAAGTAGTAGGAAAGAAAACAGTTACGTACAAGGTAAACCCCATAAAGCTATCAGCAGATTTTTCAGGAGAAACTATGAAGACCACAAGAGAGTGGCATGGTACATTCACGGTGCTGGGGGGGGGGGGGGGGGGGGGGGGGGGGGGGGGGGGGGGGGGGGACAAACAAACAAAAAAAACCTACAACCAAGAATATTCTATCCAGAAAGGCTATCATTCAGAATAGAAGGAAAGATAAAGAATTTCTCAGACAAACAAAAGTTAAAGGAATTCATGACCACTAAACTAGCCCTATAAGAAATGTTAAGAGAGACTCTTAGTGGAAAAAAAGGACCATAAGGAATAAGAAAAGTAGGAAGCACAAAAGCAGTAAAAATAAGTATATCTATAAAAATCAGTCAAAGGAATCAGAAAATAAAAGGATGTAAAGTGTGACATCATATACATAAAATGTGGTGGGGGAGAGGAGTAAAGAATGGATTCAAACTTAAGTGACCATCAACTTAATACAGACTGCTAAATGTCTAAGATGTCATATACAAACTTAATTATAACCACGAATAAAAAACCAGTAATGCATATGAAAAAAATAGAGAAAGGAATCCAATTATATCACTAAAGAAAGCCAACTAACCATAAGAGACAAGAGCAAACAAAGAAAGGAAGAGAGGACTACAAAAATGATCATAAGACAAGTAACAAAATGGTAATAAGTACATACCTATCAATAATTACTTTGCATGTAAATGGACTACACACTCCAATCAAAAGACACAGAGTGATATACTGGATTAAAAAAGAAAGACACTTGGGGTGCCTGGGTGGCTCAGCTGGTTAAGTGTCCAATTCTTGATTTCAGTTCAGGTAATGAATTCGTGGGATCAAGTCCTGCATTGCACTCTGTGCTGACAGAGCAGAGCCTTCTTGGGATTATCTCTCTCCCTCTCTCTCTGCTCCTCCACTGCTCACTCTCTCCCTTCCTCAAAATAAATAAACATTAAAAAAAAACAAAACAAAAAGGAAAGACATATATATGCTGCCTACAAGAGACTTATTTTAGACTTAAAGACATCTACATCTTGAAAGTGAAGGAATAGAAAAGCACTTATCATGCAAATGGAAGTGAAAAGAAAACCAAAGTAGCAATACTTACTTAGACAAAATAGACTTTAAAACAAAGATTGTAACAAGAACCAAATAAGAACAGTATTTAATGATAAAGGAAACAATTCAACGATAAGATATAACAGTTATAAATATTTATGCACACACCCACACCGTGGAAGTATCCAAATATATAAAGCAACTAATAAAAAACATAAGGGAAGTAACTGATACTAATATAATAATAGTAGAGGACTTTAACACCCCACATACATCAATGGATAGACCATCCGAACAGAAAATCAACAAGGAAACAGTGCCTTTTAATGACACATTGGACCAGATGAATCTAACAGATATATTCAAAACATTCCATCCTAAAACAGCAAAATGCATATTATTTTCAAGTGTACATGGAACATTCTCCAGAATAGATCCCATGCTAACCCACAAAACAAGTCTAAACAAATTCAAAAAGGTAAAAGTCATATATGCATCTTTTCTAACCACGCTATAAAACTAGAAATCAACTATAAGAAAAGTCTGCAAAGAACACAAATACATGGAAGTTAAGTAACATGCTACTAAACAATGAGTGGATCAACTAAGAAAGCAAAGAGAAAATAAAAAAAAACACATGGAGACAAATGAAAATGAAACCACAACAGTACAAAATTTGATACAGTACAAAACCACAACAGTACAAAAACAGTTCTACAGTTTACAGCAAACAGGCCTAACACAGGAAGAAAAAAAAAAAACACCTCAAAAGGAGCTAGAGAAAGAAGAATAAACAAAACCCAAAACCAGCACCAGGACCTAGTTCTTTGAAAAGATCAACAAAATTGATAAACCTTTATCCAGACTCAAAACAAAAGAGAGACAGAGAGATGACTCAAATAAAATCATAAATGAAAGAGGAGCTATGACAACTGATAGCACAGAAATACGAAGGATTATAAGAGAATATTATGAAAAATTATATTCCAACAAATTGGACAGCCTAGAAGCAATAGATAAATGCTTAGAAACATATAACCTACCAAAACTGAAACAGAGAGAAATAGAAATTTTTAAAACGCCAATTACCAGCAATAAAATTGAATTAGTAACTTAAACAAAAACTCCCAACAAACAAAAGTCCAGGAACAGATGTTTTCACAGGTGAATTCTACCAAACACTTAAAGAATAATTAATACCTATTCTTCTCAAACTATTCCAAAAAATAGAAAAGGAGGGAAAGCTTCCAAATTCATTCCATGAGGCGAGCATTACCCTGATACCAAAACCAGATAGACTCCACAAAAAAAGAGAACTGTTGGTCAATATCTCTGAATAACATAGATGCAAAAATCCTCAACAAAAATATTAGCAAACCAAATGCAACAACACATTCAAAAAAATCACCACAATCAAGCAGAATTTATTCCTGAAATGCAAGTGTGGTTCAATATTCACAAATCAATCAATGTTATACATCATATCAATAAGAGAAAGGATAAGAAACATATGATCATTTCAATAGATGCAGAAAAGGCATTTGACAAAGTGTAATAGCATAATTCATAATAAAAACCCTCAACCACCAGTTTTAGAGGGAACATAATACCTCAACATAATAAAGACTGTATATGAAAAACTCATAACTAACATCCTAGTCAATGGTAAAAAACCTGAGAGCTTTGCCCTGAAGGTCAAGAACAAGACAAGGATGCCCACTCTCACCATTTTTATCCAACATAATACTGAAAGTCCTAGCCACAGAAATCAGACAAGAAAATTAAATTAAAGGCATCAAAATTGGTAAAGAAGAAGTAAAATTTTCACTATTTGCAGATAACATGATACTATATGTAGAGAACCCTGCATCAAAAAACAAAAAAAAAAAACCCCAAAAACCTGCATCAAAAAAACTACTAGAACTGATCAATGAATACAGTATGGTTGCAAGATACAAAATCTATACATGGAAATCTGTTGCATTTCAATACACCAATAATGAAGAAGCAGAAAGAAGGAGTAGCAGAAAGAGAAATGAAGAAAACAATCCCATTTACAATTGCACTAAAAATAATACAGTTTGTCAGAATAAGTCTAAACAAAGATGTGAAACACCTATATTCTGAAAACTATAAAACACTGATGAAAGAAACTGAAGATGACACAATCAAACTGAAAGTATGGTACTGGCACAAAAATAGATACACGTATCCATGGAAGAGAATAGAGAGCTCAGAAATAAACTCACTACTAACCTTCAACAAAGGAGACAAAAATATGCGATGGGAGGGGACAGTCTCTTCAACAAATGGTGTTGGAAAAACTTAACAGTTGCATGCAAAAGAATGAAACTGGACCACTTCCTTACAATAAACCCAAAATGGATGAAAGACCTAAATGTTAAACCTGAAACCATAAAAATCCTAGAAGAGAGCACAGGCAATTTCTCTGACATTGGCCATAATAACATTTTTCTAGATATGTTTCCTGAGGCTAGGGAAACAAAAGCAAAAATAAACTATTGGGATTACATTAAAATAAAAGTTCTGCACAGCAAAGGAAACAATCAACAAAACTAAAATACAATCTATAGAATGGGAGATGTTTGTAAATGACATATCTGATAAAGGGTTAGCATCCAAAATATATAAAGAACTTATATAACTCAACACCCCGAAAACAATCCAATGTCATGGGCAGAAGACATGAACAAACATTTCGCCAAAGAAGACATACAGATGGCCAGCAGACACATGAAAAGATGCTCAATATCACTCATCATCAAGAAAATGCAAATCAAAACCACAGGGAGATATCATCTGACACCTGTCAGAATGGCTAAATTCAAAAACACTAGAAACAAGTGTTGACAAGGATGAGGAGAAAAAGGAACCCTCATATACCATTGGTAGGAATGCAAACGGGTGCAACCAGTGTGGGAAAAAGTATGGGAGTTCCTCAAAAAATGAAAAATAGAAATACCATATGATCCAGTAATCACACTCCACACTAGGTATTTATTTACCCTAAGAATACAAAAACACTAATTCAAAAAATATGCACCCTATGTTTATTGCAGCTTTATCTACAAAAGTCAAATTATGGAAGAAACCCAAGTGTACATTGATAAGATGAATGGATTAAGATGAGGTGAGATAGAACTACGCTATGGCCCAGCAATTGCTACTACTAGGTATTTATCCAAAGCACACAAAAATGCTTATTTGAAGGGGCACATGCACCCCAATGTTTACAGCAGCACTATCAACAATAGCCTAATTATGGTAAGAGTCCAAATGTCCATTGACTGACAAATGGATAAAGAAGATGTGGTATATATATAAAATGGAGTATGACTCAGTGACCAAAAGAATGAAATCTTGCCATTTGCAACAACGTGGATGGAACTAGAGTGTATTATGCTAAGCTAAATAAGTCGATGAGAGAAAGACAAATATATTATTTCACTCATATGTGGAATAAGAAAAAGAACAGAGGGGAAGGGAAGGAAAAAATTAGATAAAAAGAGAGAGGGAGGCAAACCATAAGAGACTCTTAAATACAGAGAACTGAAGGTTGTTGCAGGGGTGTTGGGTGAGGAGATGGGTTAAATGGGTGATGGGCATTAAGGAGGGCACTTGTTAGGAGGAGCACTGGGTGTTATACGTAAGTAATGAATAACTAAATTCTACTCCTGAAATCATTGTTACACTACATGTTAACTAACTTGGATTTAAATGAAATTAAAAGATTAAAAACTAAACATTAAAAATTAAACATTTCCTAAAACAAAAAAAAGAAGAGGTGAAATGATATAGATATAGATATATAGACATAGACATAGCCATAGACATGGATACAGACAATGGGATATTATTCAGCCGTAAAAAAGAATGAAATCTTGTCATTTGCAACAACATGGATGGATCTAGAGGGTATAATCCTAGGTGAAATAATTCAGTCAGAGAAAGACAAATGCCACATGATTTCACTCATATAAAAAATTTAAGAAACAAAAGAAATGAACAAAGAAGAAGATTCAAACAAAACCCAGACCCTTAAATGTAGAGAACAAACTGATAGTTACCCAAATGGAGGTGGGTGGGGAGATGGGTAGAATAGGTGAAGGGGATTAAGAGTACACTTGAAACTAATATAGCATTGCACGCCAATTATATAGAAATTAAAATTAAAAAATTAAAATGCCAGTAAATCCATAAGTTTTTCTACCTATACATAGTCACCACTAATACCACTAATACCAGTATTACACCTGTCTCATTCAAGATTGTTTTTATGCCTACATATACATGTATCCATAATTATTTTAATAATTCAATAATATATTGTGTATTATTTGATAATGTGTTTTCAAATAACAACACATTTTAAACATCTTTTCATACAAATAGAAGCAGTTGTGTACCATCTTGTTAATTTAATGTATGATATTCCATTATGTTAATGTATCATAATTTATTTAGCCAGTCCCCAATGTTGGACATTTAGGTTTTTTTGATATTTGTTATGAGTAACAGAACTACAGACAAATATTTTACACACCATTATTTTTTCCTTAGGATAAATTCCTGAAAGTGGCATTGCTGTATAACACTGACAAAATAACTAGCAGAAAGAATGTAGCAATTTATAATATCACCAATGATTTTTCAAAAGGCTAGGATTGAAGGAATAACTGTCCTTACCTTCAACGCATTCTTACTATCACTAAATACATCTTTTTGTGTTTGCCATTTTGCAAGCTAAGAATGGTACATTGTTTTTATTTTCTTTCATCACTGAAGTTGAACATTCTTTTTACCATAGACTATATTTTTAATACTTTTGTGATTTGTCTCTCTCTGTCCTTAAACTACTTTTTCTTAATGACTTGAAGAATTTTATATAATAAAGACATTAATCCTTTGTCACCTGTTATGAATATTTAATTTTTAATTTTATTGATAACATTTGGCTATTTATTGGATATAGAGATAGTATGAATATTTAATTTTTAATTTTATTGATAACATTTGGATATTTATTGGATATAGAGATAGTTTTCTATTTTGTGCTGTCAAGTTTATCAAACCTCTCTTTTGGTTTCTTTTTAGATAAGGAAAGTTCTTCATTTCTAGGTTATGTAAATAATCTCCTATCTAAAATCAGAAATTGGAAACCACACTGAGATATCACATAGTCCATTACTTTGCGGTTAAGAAAAGTTAGATTCTTGAGATATTTTATTAATTTCTTATGACCACATCATTAATATCTACTATTGCCAGAACTTGAATCCAAGTCTTTATTCCTCCAGCTATTAGAAAATTAAGCAGAAGAATGGTCTTTTCTCCTTCTGAGAGAACGTTAATGAGGTGCGTTGGCTGTCAGTAACTAGAGAAAGTCTCCAAGCTCACTTCCCATACTCTCTACCGCAATTCAGGCTATGCTTTCCAATTCTCTGGATGTTGCCCGATTCTTAGAGACATGAGCATGCTATGAAACATCACACGATAAAGAAAGCCAGGGTCCTTCTGAGCTGTGGCAATAGCTACAGATGTATGGATGTGGGATTTTGTGAATGACCAATGCACCTTCCTTAAATTGGAAGGAAAAAAAAAAGCTTTTCTGGTAGATGATCTTCAGGCATTTACCTTAATGTCTAATGGGTTAAGGCAATAAAGGTAGAAAAAGCAAAAGACTGGTCAGTAGAAAGAAGGGGACTTAGTAGAAGTCAGTAGAAGAAGGATCACAGTAGTTGTTGTTAACTGGAAGAACTCTAATGTGTACCCATGCTCACTGGATCTGGCAACTACTTCTCTCAGATTCCAAACCCCTGCACTTCCTTAAATTTGGCCTACAGGGAAATGATTCCAATTCCTCATCCTTTCCATGAGGTTGACAATATTAAACATGCAGTTCTATTCTTGGGATGCAGGGATTAACAGAGACCAACCTTCCTCTCTTGCTCTTGCCAACCACCTACGTGGTGAGTGCCAAGCAAAGACCATGTGATATTTTCAAAGGCAAGACAGACATTAAAACCAAGAACAGTCCTGTTTTTCAACCTATACCTCTCCACCTAGTCAGGAAGCATTGGTGATTAAGACTTATTTGATCTGCATTGGAGCAACTCCTTCAGTGAAGTCTGAAGGAATGTGAAGAGAAAGGCATGGCCAGCTACTGCTGAATCTTTTGCTCACTGAAATCATCTAATGAGGACTGTATCACTGTTTCAGTGCTCCACTGAGAAGGCAGCTCAAAAGGTCAGGGCAGAGCCACTTCCAGCTTATCAGAATTAGCAACTATTGTCCAAGAACTTGACTTTAAAGTGCTCGATTATCCAGTCAGAGAGGGAAATTCTCCAAGAGATTATAGAGAGGGAAAGTGGTTTTGCTGTGACCTGGTTAAAAACCAAGGCAGAATGAAAGGCAGACACAAGGAAGCAAACGGGCTGACCTTGAAATGAGTTATTGGAAAGAAGGGGCCACATAACAAATAATATTTTTAGGTGAATCAGAATAAATCAGAAACTTTCTTATTCATTCACCTTATTTGCTGTGTATATGGGGTATTTTTAAACAGTTTAATCTCTGAACCAAAATAAAATTATTTTCCCTCTCCCCCCCCCCCACCAAAAAAAAAAATCCTTCTCCAAACCATGGTTGCACATCTAATTATAGCATACACTACTTAGTGCTGTGATAGTAACCATTTTAAGGAGATGAAGATTCTCTTTGCTCAGTAGGGGAGGGATGAAAAGGTCTGGTTTTTCAGGAAAATATAGATTGCCAAAATGAATGTGACTTGAAATAAAATCAGCTTTAACTCTGCTGGAAACCAGCCCTATGACCTCTTGCTTCCCAGCCCTCCACCACCACACCCACAGGCCTCCATTTCATGTTTCACCCTGGCGGGTCCCCAGGATGCCAAGGCTACAGATCTCCCTCCCATTAGCTGCTGGAATCCAGAATATCCATGGCAACCGGTCTCTAACCCCAGGGAGAAGGCAGCAGAATTGAAAGGCTCCATTCTGTTTCTACATCTACAGCTCAGTGAATTGACAGCTTGGTGGTTCCCTTAGTTCCATTAGATTAGGATGCACTTTCTCCCTTCCTTTGTGTCATCTTTTTACCTGTGTAGGTCTCAGGCAAGGTTAAGGAATTTTTCAAATGAGTATTTCCCCCCTCTCCAGCTACTTCTGTACATATCCAGAAGCATATTCCTTAAACATTCCTGGCTTTGCAGCATTTTTCTAAATAAAACAAAACATAGTTATGCTATTGGTCTTTTTACCTTCCTAAAAAAACATCCCACGTTTGGTGTGCACGTTGTGCAAATTACAATGGATATATGATTTCAAACAAACCAAGTCCTTTGTGCAACAAGATCTTATAAAAACCAGCAGAGAGATAATAAATACATACAATTTTATCATGAAATTAAGTTGTAGCATCAAATAACTATAATCATGTTTAAGTGATTGTTTGTGCCACAGATATTTAGACCGGGTAACAGATTGCACAGTGCTCTCGCTGTTTGCTGATGGAGCCTGAATAACTAATTTGCACTCCATGCCCTGTGGAATGGCAGCTGAGTCCCCAGTGGATATGGGGAGAACTTAACAGAAGCAGACCATTTGGTCTGCAGAACCAAAACGAGGCAGAAATGTTATGTACGGTATGTAATCTAGAGTCATATGTTGCATCTACAATAATAGGATTGTAAAAGGAGGTCAATTTGCCAGTCAGCACTGCTTAACTCTTTTGAGTAAAGTGGACCCTTTAATAAAGCCAATGAGAGTTAGAGATTCCCCTCCCAGGGAAATGTATATATGCGTGAAATGGGAAGTTATACGTGGTAGCTCCTGTTGCTCAGTTTTGGCAGAAGTCAAAATATATGAGTATACTGTATATGAGTATGCAGTCGGCCTCAGGGACCCCTCACATCCTAAACGGAGAGGTCACTCCCTAAAACAGTGCCTGGGAGCACACCAAGACTTCTGAAAGGTTACATGGCCACATATGGTTTTAAGAAATTAATTTGATGCGCGCGCACACACACACACACACACACACACACACACACAATCCCTTTTTCCTTTTTTCACAAGAAAGGCAAATGTCCCACCCATCCCTTAACTCAACTCTGGTATATTGTTGGGTTGTGAGCAACTCCTTGATCCCAAAGAGATGATACACATATCCATATCTGTTAAGCTGCTGTTCCTCAAGCCCCAGGTTTGAGTCTCGCAGCGTATTTTACATGATTTCAAGAATAAAAGGATGACAAATTCCAAGTTTACTGATAACAAATTCGTATTATATCTTTGAGTAAAAGGAATATACAGATAGAGTATCATATTTTCTTGAATACTTATTCAGATTAAGAGAATTTTTTTAGCTTTTGTCCCGAAATTATTGAGTACTCTAATTATCCATTTGATTTTTACTGCTTACTGTCATTCGTTAACCTCTTCTCTCCTCTGTTACTCCCTGCTACCATGTAATTCTTTTATTTGGATTTACTTAATGGGAAGGCATTAAGATTTCACTGCAAATAATGCCATTAAGGGTTATAATGAATCTTTTGTAACCGCATACTTCCTCATGGTCCAATACTTTCTTTTACTGCCCTAGTCCACCAAACCTTCACCCATTATCAAGATTGGAAGAAGAAAGAGGAGGCAGAGGAAGATAAGGAAAAGAAGAAAGGCCTCATCTCTCTAGAAAGTGCATTTCTGATAAAAGTTTACTTGGATGGTGAGGATGTATTTATCGAAATATGTAATATTTTTTATGCATTGACCAACTGAGTATTAATTGTTATGATATAACACTTCAGAAGAAATTTTCTAAATAGTACCTTATGATTACAGGAAATGAAAATATTTGTATTTTTATTGAAGAAAATTATGATGGGAATAAGACTGGTGGAAAGTTCAAAACTATGTGAGGAAAAATTATTTGGGTGATTCAATAAAGAGATTCAATAAAATATTCCAATCTTATATTCCCATACTTTTCTTCAATGAAAATACATATTTAAATTTAAATTTTTATTTCCTGTGATCATGTTTATAAAATTTCTTTTGAAGTGTGTTATCATAAAACTATGAATACTTATTTGATTGAAGCATAACCAACCAGTAGGGGTGGAGAAAACAAATTGGGTTGGAGTTTGGTGTTATATGATTAATAAATTGGACTGGACTTTTTATTATCAAAATACGACCGGGAAAATCTTGAGTCCTGCCCAAAATTTCTTCCAATGAGTGGAGAATAACAAGAAAAGAGAGTAGAATTGAATGGGATAGTAGTGAGAGCTTTCAGCTCCCACCCAACTGAACCCAGTTTGTTCAATAAACTCTGCATGCTTCCATCAGCAGGAAAAGACTACACATACATCCAGACTCCCTCTTGAGAGGTGAACAATGATAAGGAAGGAAGCTTGAGAGGGAAGGGACAGCATTAAAAGGAAGACTGAGTTGATATAATATTTATCTGAAAGAGACATTAGAACTTGAAGAGAATCAGTTAATTTAATCATCTAGTTTAATTTTCCCCCTTTCAATACCAGGACTGGGGGGAAGAAAATTGAGCACAACTGTATTAGTTATTAAGCTAAGTAAAGCTAGAGGCATCTGGATGGCTCAGTCAGTTAAGCTTTCAACACTGGCTCAGGTCATGATCTCACAGTTCATGAGTTTGAGCCATGAGTTCTGGCTCTCTGCTGTCAGCACAGCAGTCTCCCTCTCTCACTGCCCCTCACCTGCCCACTCTCTCTCCTCTGTCTCTATCTCTCTCTCAAAAATAAACATTTTTTAAAAATAAGAAAAGTTATGCTTTCGTGCATATAAGTTTTACATCTAACTTACTACAAGCATGTAGAACATGACTGAAAAATTAGAAATAGACAAGATCATTGAAAGATGTATAATGTGAGAAAGGGATGCACAGAAGACAAAACAGGACCAACGTCTAAGGGGTTGCCCAAAGGAAAGAGCTCACAAGGGACAATGAGAATAAGCAGAGAAAGGAGAAAAACAGGAGAGTACAGTCCTGGGTGCCAAGGAATGAATTTCCACATGGGAATGGTCCACATTCTCAAATGCTGGCAAAAGTCAAGTATTGTATAAACTGAAAATGTCCTTTGGGTTTAGCAACAAGAAAATAGTCAGTGGCCTCAGCAAGAGCAGTTCAACTGGAGTGGAAGACACAGAAACCAAATTGAAGGGATAGATTTAGGAAAAGAAAAAAAGTCTAGAGATAGAGATGCTTGAATGTAGACAACTCTTCCCAAAAGTCTACCAAGAAAGAGGATGTGGTAGATTGCATTTTATTATTTTTATTTTTTTAACTTAAATTTTAGTTAGTTAACACCCAGTGCAATATAGGTTTCAGGACTAGAATTTGGTGATTCATCACTTACATCCAACAACCTCACAATAAGCCCCCTCCTTAATACCTATCACACATCTAGCCCATCTCCCACCTACCTCCCTCCATCAACCCCATTTGTTCTCTATCATTAAGAGTCCCCTGTGGTTTTAAATTATTCACTTTCCTGACTAATCCTTATAAGACAGAGGACTTCTCCATCCTACTGACCCTAAGCCTAGTCATGTGGCTGGCTTTGGGCAATGGAACAGTGAGTAGAATGGGGGACAGTAGTTGGAATAGAAAATTTTGCCCAGGAAAATTTTTTTTTCTTAAAATGGGGAAAGGTGAGGCTTATCTAAGTGCTTAAAGGAAAGAGCCACTATGAAAAAAAAAAAAAAAAAAAGCTTAAAGATGAAAAAGAGATGGGATTATTATGAGGCAAGAATCCTGAGAAGGCAAAAAGGGATTGACCTCTAAAACAAATGAAGATAACTTGCCTATTGGATGAAGGCCACCTTTCCCATTAACAAGAATTAAGGAGGAAAGGATGGATGTGAAAAGAGTTAAGTTTGCAGATTAAAAGGCAGCAGAGAGTCAAGATGGCATTTAACTTCTCTGTGAAATGGGAAGTGAAGTCAGTTGGGAAGGACCAGGGAAAAGAAAGACAAGGACGGAGAAGAAAAGGGAAGTGGTTTTGAGAGCATGGAGGACTTTTTTAATGATATTCCAGAGGACCAAGGAGAGCAAGTCACAGAAAGACAGGAAGAAGCACGAGAACCCAGGTGAGGTTGGTAACCATAAAATTTTATGGTAACAATATTCACAGCTGTGGGATTTTTCCCCAGCTCCACTCAGGACACAGATCTAGAAGTGAAGGCCAAATGGGGGCTCCATTAGGCACATGGGATGGAAGGTTAATTGGCAGGGACTGAGGATATTGGCAAGAAGTACTAAATCCAGTTTAGCCTAAATGTTGGATTTTTGCGCATCTTTAGTTTTTCGGTTATACTGTCTGCCTCAGTGTGCATTATACACTACCTCCTTTATTACCTGCAACAACCTTGGGATTGTTACATTATAATTACTTTACGTACATAAGAAAATTGAAACTCAAAGATATTACATAATTTCACCAAGATCACCTAGCTACCAAGTGACAAAGTTGGAATTGAAACCGATATAGTATGACTCCAAGTTCAATAGACCTTTTCCCACACATCACTGTTACTTCTCCTTTTTTTCATCTTCTTTTCTTTCTTCCCTACCTTCTCTCCCTCCTTCCTTCCTTCCTTCCTTCCTTCTTTCTTTCTAAACTTATATAAAACCCCTCAGTTTAAGATTAAAATTGCCTGTAACAGAGATTCTCAAATAGGAAGTCCAAGTTGCTAATGAAAATGTAAAGCTTCCCGTCAGGATGTCTAATTTCTTCTCTAAACTGTATGGAGCTACAGGCAACAAGGATCTCTAGCCATACAGGCTCTTGAAACAGAAGCCTACTTGGCATCCTATCCTCTATCCTTCCTCTCACCCTTTTTTCTTACACTTCTAAGTTTCCCTGCCGAAGAAACAATGAACTGAGGAAACCATGTAGTGAGCCCTTAGACCACTTTGAACTACCAGCTTCTGCTAAAAAACCTTAAGTTAAAGAATAGGTCCAGGGGCACCTGGGTCTCAGTCAGTTAAGTGTCTGAATTCAGCTCAGGTCATGATCTCACAGTTTGTGGGTTCGAGCTCCACATCCGGCTCTGTGCTGACAGCTCAGAGCCTGGAGCCTGCTTTGGATTCTGTGTCTCCCTCTCTCTCTGCCTCTCCCCCATCTATGCTCTGACTCTGTCTCTCAAAAATAAACATTAAAAAAACTAAAAAGAGAAAAAGAATAGTTTCAGGTTGCAGTGTCAGAAGCCCCCCCCCCTCCCACCACACACACACACACACACACACACACACACACACACACTAACGACAGCTGCCCAGGGCTGTTGTGTGTTACATGACTTCAGGAGCACCACACATATATTTTATGTGAATGATGCTCCATGGAAGCATGTAGCATGCATCAGCCCTACCAATCTCCCTTAGCATGAACTTGCTTCATTGCCAATGCTCAGTCGTCCACATTGTAGATGGAAGGCTTTCCAGACTGGTCAATTTGAAAATATTCTAATACTCAACCTCTGAAATCTATGTCTTTTTTCTTTCTTACTCCACATATTTTCCTCTCATAAAATTAATCTGGCACAAAGTCATGCTTTGTTGCTTTGCCAGCCATGCAATTTTGGACCTACTTCCCTTAATTAGGTTATCCCAAAATGGGGAAGAGACTGCTAGTTACCTTACAATATTGTCTTTCTTTCTTAATGATGATATTTACCTCTACCTTATAAATAATAGAATGCTAATACTTTGGCTGAGAACTATGTCCCAGAGGGGAAAAAAAATTGGATTCTCCAGTTTTCCTTGCAGATAGGTGTGGTCACATAACAAAGTTTTGGTCAATGAGACAAGAGCGGAAGTACTGTAGGCAACTCTCAAGAAGCATAAAGGAAGCTGACTCGGGGTATCCAATTTTTCCCTCCTCCCTAGAATGTGAAGGCGATGTCTAGATCTCAGCAGCCAACTTAGACTCTGAGGTAAACTCAAGGGTGAGAGCCATTTTCTGAATATGATGGTACCAAAAGGAGTTACTCACCAGGGACATCACAAAACTGCCTGGTTCAGAACTTTTTTCTGAAAGAGAAAAAATTCCTTGGGTTTTGAACCCACTGTGTTTCAAGTCTCTATTTCTTGCAGTTGAACACAATTCTTAAGCAGTAAGGAAGATAGATGAATTCAACAGATTTACATTTCATTAAAACAAAACAGATCTCATTTATAGCTAAGATATTTTATGAATGATTCAAATAAAAAAAAATAGAGAGCAAAAATCAAGTAAGTCATATCCAGAGGGGAAAGTACTTTTCTGTTCACTTTATCTAATACTATGCTCTCCACACAAATACTAATACTGCCTTGGCTATTTGTTCTTCCTCCCCTTCCCCTCAGCCTCAAAATGGTTAAAATCAAAGTTTATAAAGCTCACATTGAAATTTGATAATCTGTTCATTTATTGGGATTTAGGATGTATAATTCTATCCTCAAAATAAATTGGAATAGAAAATATTTCTCCACAAGGATTGCCATCCTTTTAGTTGATTCTGAACTTTTAATTTTTGTTTAGATTTTTTAAAATTATTTTAATATGAAATTTATCGTCAGATTGGTTTCCATACAACACCCAGTGCTCATCCCAACAGGTGCCCTCCTCAATGCCCATCACCCACCCTCCCCTCCCTCCCACCCCCATCAACCCTCAGATTGTTCTCAGTTTTTAAGAGTCTCTTATGCTTTGGCTCCCTCCTTCTCTAACCATTTTTTTTTCCTTCCCCTCCCTCATGGTCTTCTGTTAAGTTTCTCAGGATCCACATAAGACTGAAAACATATGGTATCTGTCTTTCTTTGTATGGCTTATTTCACTTAGCATAACACTCTCCATAAATTTTTTTAATGTTTATAATTATTTTTGAGACAGAGAGAGACAGAGCATGAGCAGGGAAGGGGCAGAGAGAAAGGGAGATACAGAATCTGAAGCAGGTTCCAGGCTCTGAGCTGTCAGCACACAGCCTGACACAGGGCTCAAACTCGTCAATTGAGAGATCATGACCTGAGCCTAAGTTGGAAGTTCAACTAACTGAGCCACCCAGGCACCCCTAGATTTTTATTTTTAAGTAGTCTTTACACCCAACATGGGGTTCAAACTCACAACCCCAAGATCAAGAGTTGCATGTTCCACCAGCTGAGCCAGCCAGGTGTCCCTTGCTTCATATTTGAATAAGGTACTCAAACCGGTTGTTTATCCCGAGGACAATGGATTTTGAAAAACTGTATTTTCAGGTACAAAGTTCCAGTTATAAATAAGGCCTGGGGATCTATTGTATAGCATGGGGACTATGGTGCATTGTATATTTGGAAGTTGCTAAGAGAGTGGATCTTCTAAGTTCTTTTCATAAAAAAAAAAAAAAGTAACCATGTATGGTAACGGACATTAACTAAACTCATGTGGTTATTATTTCACAATATATACATGTATCAAATAACTATTTTGTACACCTAAAACTAGCACAATGTTATATGTCAATAATATTGCATAAAAATAGAAAATATGCTTTCCAAGTGATAGGTGTTTCTGTCATGGACATCAGCATTAAAAAGAATTTACTACGTTCAAGAGATTTTTCTCTAGGCCACCTAGTAATTACTGTTGGAACAATAAGCGCAGGTGTTAAATGACGGAGTTCCTATAGCAAACCCATGTCAGGGCTCTCCTAGACATAATGCCCAAGTCATGAATAAGCATAGCATAACATTTGCATGATCTGATCCCAATATAAACCACACTGGCTTCTCATTTTTCCTGAATACACAGAATGGTACAGTGCTCTTCTAAGATCACTCTATTTTTTCCCCCTTTAGTCAAGTATAGCCACCACTGAAGATGAGAAAACATGCACTCCAGGTTCTGACAGTCCATACAACTGCTGGAAAATCCTCACTGAGGATATATACTTCCTCCCCTACAGAGTGTACCAGATGTTATGCCCAAGAATAGCAGAGCTTCGGGGCACCTGAGTGGCTCAGGTGGTTAAGCGTCCAACTTCAGCTCAGATCATGATCTCGTGGTTCATGAGTTCAAGCCCCGCATCAGGCTGGAGCCTGCTTCTGATTATGTGTCTCCCTCTCTCTATGCTCCGCCCCCACTCACACTGTCTGTCTGTCTGTCTCTCTCTCGTTCTCTCTCAAAAATAAATAAACATTTTTAAAAAAAGGATAGCAGAGCCTCTCACTAATGGACACCATAGCTGCTCTTCAACTCCAACCATTCTGCCTAAGAGCTTTCACATCGACCACCTACCTACCACTTCACTTCTCCTTTCAACATTAGAGTCTTCAAACCTAAATGTCTCCAGGCCCCTGCCTCTCCATCTTATTGCTAAAATGCCATGTTCATAAGTCATTTATCTGGATGTCAGCCTGGAAAAGGTCCTTGTTATCTGAATCTAAACACCTTCATCTGCCATTAAAAGTTCTTCAGGGTGTGACATCCATATCTCCAAATTCACCTCTTTCCACTCTCTTAAACATAGCTAGGCTTTGGTCAAATTGATTCTTTTCCTCCAAATCTACCTCTGTGACTCAAGTCATGATTTCCCTCTGCCTGCAAATCTCCTGAGCTTTCTTTTTACTTACTTACTATATTGAAAACATTTGCTATACTGAGAAGTACTACATAAGTGAAAGAAAGATTTTACTTTGTTTTGTTTGAGATGTAATGTAGCCTAGTGGGAAAACTATGAAGTTTCCCAACCTACCACATCAGAGTATATCTTCTGTCTCTAATTGCTTGTTTAATTGCCTGGCTGTTCAACTAGGCTGTGATCTCATCTAGTTGAGAGCAGGGATTGTGACTACTTGTTTATTGTTGAAGTCCTACTACTGGACAGACTGTATGACATATTTGGTGAATGAATAAATGTTGAATGTCTTTAACAGCTTAGCACGTTGCAGAAGTTGAATCCAACCTGAATCTTTGACATAGTTGCTTTGGGTCTATTTCTTTATCTGTAAAATAGCAAATTGTTTTCATACAAGAAACATAACTTCTGCATCCAACCTGTACTTTTTCTCTCTGAGATTTCCTCATAATACAGCAAAGTATCTTTCTTCTCCCAAAGAATGGTGGCAATGCAGAATAAAATATTGAGGTTATAAAATATTTAATACAGCTTATAGTATACACTAGGCACTAAATAATATTGTGGGAGGAATGAAGGAGAGGAAAGAACAAATGAAAATAGGAAGACAAGATAAATTAAGTCAGAAAGAAAAGAAGATGTAACAGAAACTACTAACTGCTCCTGATACCTTTTCTTCCCCTCTTCCATAATTATAAAAATTTTAGCTGATATGTGGCTGGCCATGGTAAAGACTAGTTTTCTAGCTTCCTTTAAACTAGAAACGACCATGCATTTAAGTTGTGGCTGATATGTAAGACAAGCTTTGTGAACCACTACCTGGAACATTCCCCCAAGAAATAGCTGGATTCTATCATTTGCTAATCCTTCTTCATCCTGCGGTGGTGTCACCATCTCAGACTAGGGATGACAGAGAGGCAAAGTGGAAAGAGACTGGATTCCTGAGGACTTTGTGAAGCAATACCACCATATCAGAACTAAATCACTTACTACCAGCCTTTGGAATGAGAGAAAAATAAACTTCTACCTTGAGAGTCACACTTAAACCTACATCCTAACACACAGAATCAAGATGAAAGGGCTGGGAGCAGACATAAATGAAGAAAAATAGGCAGCAAGGAAAACACAATCCCTGCCTTCGTGAGTCCTTCCCACTAGACATACAGTCTAGAGGCAGAATCCACAACTCCTATTTTGTGGGAACATTATGAGGTCAAAAAGAGAAAGTAGCTACTAAGAGAGTGCTTGTTCCCTTTTTCAAAAATCACCCATAGCAAAACTCTTGTAGAGAAAGGAAATTATTAATCTATCATTATCAAAAACTGTGAGAAGGAGGACACTAAAAATTGACTTGAAATGGTAAAGGAGGAGTGGGTGACCAGAGGATACGCTGGAGAAGAGCTCTTAAATTCTGCTTTTATCTCTCCCAAGTCTTGTCCAGGGACAGTCTTTGCCTGGTGATTTACTGAAGTGGTCCAAATCCTGGCCTCATAGTAACATCAGCTTAAGGCCAATGCTTTGTGTGCCTAGAATGTTAATGAAATTAAGTGGGGAATAACCAGCTGCTCTAGAGCTTTCACTCCTCAATCCCCCCCTAACTAGAGCACAAACTGTCTTCTCCCGTTGTTACTTCTCCCTGAGTGCTTAACAATGAAAACTGAACCCAAGTGTTAGGTAAAATGTCATCAATGGTAGCTAGCTGGAATCTACAGCAAGGGCATGAGCTCAAAAGACAAAATACCTAGACACCTGAGGAGCACAATTATTAAAAAGACAACAATATCTGAAGTAGAATTGTCGGAATGACAAAGGATTTAAAATAAGCAAGGCTTTAAATATCTTTGAGAAGTTATTAGTAATGTGAAACATCAATAGAAAGTCATAAGAAAAGGAGCCCACTGAAAGTATTATGAACAGCAAATATAACAGCTGGAATTGTTAAATAGAGCAATGGGATAAACAGTAGGATGCAAACAGAGTAGAAATTTGTGAGCTGGAAGATTAAACTGAGAAACTCTTCCAAAAGGAAATTGGAAAAGATAAAAAAGAAATGTGTACCAAAAGAAAGCTGGATCAACATCTTAATATCTAAGAGAATGTTTATCTAATGTTATATATAAAGTATAACCCAAAACCAGGACACAGATCTATTGGCCCACCAAATCTATTCCCTGAATCTCTCTGTAATAAGCTCCTTCACATAAAACTTCCAAAAGTAGGCAAAGATGAGAGAAGAATAAACATAGCTCTTACATGTGTGCCCCATTACTTCTACACATGCAGGCAAAATCTCAAGGTATGTTAGACATTAGGACATTTATGCCAAGGCAGGTTGCCAATATGAACTCCCAATAATTTTTGCATCATGCTACCTAAAAATCCACTTTGGCAGTGTCTCAGAAGTTAGGCAATGGCCTCTTGGCTGTGTGTTGGATGAGAATAAGGAAGGGAAGAGTATTTTATTCCTCTACAGCTCTTGTGCATACAGATATACCCTTACGGCAGAATGCTGTAACATAACACTACAATTTATGCAATCTTGGACAGTGAGCTAACCAAGGACAAAGACAATGCCTGGCTCATAGAAAGCAGTCAGTACTGTGAGTTAAATTCAACCACAATACATACAGAGAGGTTGTTACACACAAAGTGTTGTTGGAATGTGAAATACACCTCTCAACAGAAAAAAAATTAAGTATAAAAAAAAGATAAATGGACTCAAATATTAAAAAATAAGAACTGCTGTAGTAATAGAAATATATCTGATAAAACACTATGAACACAGTGATTTTGAATCTGATTCAAAGTATAACTGTAGACTACTACATGATTTTCATGGTAATTCATTTGAAGCATTTTTTCTAATTGAACCAAAAATTAAACTTAGTTACAAAGATGTCAACAAACGTTGTTGGAAGTTCAACTTTCAAATATACTATAATTTTCAGGCCTCAGAAACCTGACAAAATATTTTTTGCTCACTTTTCAAACACTGAACAAACAGTAGCTAAGGAAAACCTATTTTTAAAAAATCAGCCCTTAAAATATCCAATATCCACAAAAGTTTCAATGGCTGGACATCTGTTTTCAAAAATATCCAAGCGTTGACTCAGATCTTCCAAATACACCTGCAACTTGGGCACAGTTAATAGAAACATTTGTATGACAAGTTTGGGGGTCTTTTCCTACATTGGCAATAATTTTCTGTATTTTCCCCTGCTGTCATCAAAGCAGTTTGTGTCTGAAAAAGAGCTTCTCCTGCATAGAACTCGGTTTCTCCTTCTGTCTGATCCTGCAGTGAAGTCATCATAATCTTGTTTTTACGATGCCACAGTCTGTTGCCATGAAAATGATTGCAATGCCATAAATTCGGCATTTCAACTTTACAGCAGGATCTAGGAGGAAAAGATGCCGAGGTTGTTTGGAAGGAGCGGTGCAAGTGCTTCTGGTAATTAGCTGCAAGAACATAGAAATAGTAAAATGCACAGGGAGAAAAAAAAATGGTTATGTGGGTCCAAGTCCTTTCATTTAAGCCACAAAACAGCTTCACACGCTACCCATGAAGGTTTTAACATATGGCCCCTTTTACCATTAATTACTGTGTGCCCATGGCAAAACCAGTGGATTTCCATGCCCTTCAGAGCTTAAGCATCTGTTCTTTGAATTAACACCAATACTCTGGACGAGAGTTTAAATTTGTGAGATACAGTCACTAAACTTTTGAGAAGAGAAGTACTTGAAATGTTACATTTAGTTTTTTCCCTACCTAATTAGAGTGTTTTAACCTCAGTTTTCACATGGATTTTATATTACTTTGAGGAAGTAAATGGAAGATAATTTGTGATTCAATTTGAAAATGAAATTTTGAAGATCAAAGGAAAGACACTACTTCCAGATTCATGAATCCTCAAAAGCAATCATTCTGTGTTTAGCTCTCTCTGGGGTATGGCACCAGGTCCTCCTTATTTGATATTATCATTTTGATTCTGATCTTCTCATATTTGTGTAGGGACAATAGAATGTTCTTGGCGGGGATAATGGGAGAGACAAGAGTTAACCTAAGTACCTGGCACATAATACATGTTCAAGAACTACAAGTACCTTATTGACACCTGATCTTCAGTCTAGTGCTCCTTCAATTCTATGACGCATTCTAGTTTCTTAAGTGCTTTGTAATGGCTTCATTGTCTATTCCAGTTTGGGCTTCAATCTTGAACTTCCAGGTCTATACTTTCTTAGCTTTTCTCTTTTGTCTGTGGCCAATGTCTTCTCCTTTCCTACTTGACCATTAAATACTGGGGTTCCCATAGGCTCTTCGAAGTTTATCACGGTCCTCATCTCTTCTCTATACAACCTCCCCACTCCAATCTCATTCAGATCTACAGCTTTAGGTACCATCTCTATATATGTATTGATTATTCACAAATGTCTTTCCTAGCCCAGGCCTTTCCTTTGAGCTCATGACTCATCTTGTATGGCACGCCCATTAGGATGATTCGAATGTACCTTAAACTGAACTTTTCAAACCAAGTTTGGCCTCTTCCCCTAAATCTGGCCCTGTTCTATGTCGGCAAATGGCACCATTGTAAAAACTGAAAACCATGAGCCTTTTATGCACTGTACACATTATCCTAGCTATCTTCAGTATCTGTCAATCTTACCTCCCAAACAGTTCTCTAGTCCGTCTATTTACGGCATTACATTGCACACCACCTCAGCTTGTGCCGGCACCTCTACAGTAGCCTCCTAGCTGGTCTTCCACATCCATTCTGATTCCCCCTCTGGTCTGCTCTTTATATTGCAGCCAGAGCGATCTTTTCAAAATCCAAATCAGAACACATCATCTTCCTGCTTAAAACCCTCTCACATTATCTTGAAATAAAGGTCCAATCATGAATAGGACTTCCCTGAACCTGCATTATCTGGTTCCTATCTCCTTCTATTCCAGCCACTCAGACCTTTTCAGATCCTCAAATGGGCACCTGTTTCAGAGACTTTACACATCATGTTCCCTCTTTCTGAAATGCTCTTCCACCTTCCATACCCTTCAGCTCTTTGCCTAATTTAGCCCCATTCATCCTTAATTATCACTTGCCCCAGGAATCCTTCCCTGACTCCAAATATAGAAGTCAGTTTACTGTATTATAGTCTTTCACAGAATCACTTTCGTTCCTTCAAAGCATGTGTGTCAATGTATAGTTACACAATTATTAAAGTAGCTATTTAATTAACTACAGTTATGTAATGTTAATTACAAGCCATATGAATATAGGCAAGCTGTCTGTTTTTGATTCCATCGTATGTTCGGCTTTTGGCACAGTACCCAGCATATAATACATGCAAAAGATATTTTTTGAATTTATGATTGATATCTGATTGCAACTCATTGAGATATTATCACAAGTGACATTGCAAAAGTTCTTTTCAAAAAATACACACCTACCACACTATCCAAGCATTCTACTGCTAGGTATATTTTACATAGCATCTTCATGTACAATAGCCAAAACACCCATTGCCCAACAAAAGGCAAACAGATAAACAAATGTGAACTATCCATATAATAAAATACTACTCAGCAACAATACATGCTCAAAATATATTTTATGCTCAAAAGATCTTTTTAAAAAGAGTGAACTATTGATACACCCAACAACATAAAGAATCTCAAAACCTTTATGCTGAGTGAAGAAGCCAAACACACAAAAAAGTATATGCTGTTTGATTCCACTTTTATAAAGTTCTAGAAAATGCAAACCAAACTTTAATGACAAAAAAATAGGTCAGTGGTTGCCCGGGGACAGGGGAGAGACAGAGATATTGCAAAGGGGTACAAGAAAACTTTTGGGGGGGGCTAAAAGAAAATTTGTTATCTTCATTATGGTGACCAATTCATATATGTATACATAGTCAAAAACCATCAATTATATCTTTTAACCAAACACGTCTGTCAATTATACCTTAATAAAGTTGTAAAAATTGTTTAAATTCAATAGGAATCATTAAGAGCCAACTGCAACTGGTTCAGACTTAACATAAACATATTATGCATTAAAGATAACAGAGGAGGGGTGCCTGGGTGGCTCAGTCGGTTGAGCATCTGACTGTGGCTCAGGCCATGATCTCACATGGTTCATGAGTTCGAGCCCTGCATGGGACTGGCTAAGGTCAAGCATTAACTGCTTAGGATCCTCTGTACCCCCCCTTCCCCGCCCCTCCTCTGCTCATGCTATCTCAAAAACAAATAAACATTTTTTAAAAAAGATAACAGAGGAGAGGTATGAAAGGTATAAATTTCAGGAGTTTGCTATTACTTATGGAGTCACTCAACAAATATGTTTTATTTCTCATAGAAACCAGGAAAATAAAACCAAGAAATCCTAGAATCTGTAACTAAAAAACAGTTTTAAAAATAATATTCCTTCTCACAGTTTTTGAGTAAATTAAAGATAGCAAACAAGATATTTTTACTTACATATTTATTTGCTGGAGGTTACTAGAGAATATCATGACTGGGAGGTTACTAGAGAATCTTTGAGAAGATATTCTATATAATGGGTTTGGAAAATGGTTATGACCAGAAATTAAAATAAATTAGGAGAGGCACAATTTTTGAAAGGCATTATTTCTAACATTAACAGTAGTAAACAAGTCTCCCACTCTTTAACTTCTTTTCTCATTAGTTTTCACTGGAGTCTAACAATCTGTGTTTAAATAAAAGCTCTGAGCATTTTTGCTACAGGCAAAATTTTATATTCTCTTAGTTCTGTGATATGGAGGAGTCAGCCATTTCAAATTTTTGCAGACTAAATAGAATATTAATGGCCCTAATGATTTTTAAATACTATTTGCAAGGTTGTTTAAAATGACTGTGTCATAGTAATGATCAATAATATAATAAATGTGAAAATACTCTGTACATGGCAAATGGCTACCTAAGCATAAGTGAAGAGATAAAAATATTCCCCCAAATTATTTTCCATTTGAAAGAATAGAAGGATGGTAAATCATAATCTATTCAAACTGAGAAAGTATTACAAACAAAAGCAAACCAGCACAGGTCACTTGAGAAAATGGTCACCTGAGAAAAACGTCAATTGTTTTAAAACACAGAGAAATTATTTCTCAAGTAAGAAAATAAACCATTCTGAATGTATACAATTTTTTAAGGTCCAAAACAAAATGATGCTTCATTATCATCAGTGCAAGAACCCAAAATATAGAACAATGTTGGCCAATTATTTTTCTGGAAGGGTTCCCCAGGAATGAAGAGTTTCAGAGTCAAGTAAGTTTCAGTCATTCTGAGTTAAACTGAGTTTAAAGGGCTATTAGAGTAATATTCATAAACTCTAACATGATTTTAATAATGTGAAATAAAAGATCCTATAAAGAGAAAAGTATATTATGCAGTCTTTCCAAACTTACTTGACAGGAGAACTATTTTTTTTCTCAAAGCCTGTCATAGGACGACTGCAAAAGGATTTTAATCTAAATGGCTCTGAAGTATATGGAACAGGGAATCTCACCCATGTGCCCTCAGAAAAACAAAACTTAAAGACTGAGGGATTGGTTTCCTCTCAATGCCTAATTTGTGGAAAATTGAAGCTTCTCTTCAGACCGATGAGCATCTCCAAGAATCTCTCCCCATCTTCTAGCCAATAAACTCACTGCATGGACCCAACTGGACCCCTCCCCCCACACACACTTTTGCACTCTTTGCCCATAAAAGAAACCTGCCCAAAATCCCATTGGAGTATCCTGTAGCTTGCTGCATTTTGTGTGTCCTAAACTGCAATTCCTCTGCTATTCCCGAATCAACTTGATTTCTGGAAATTCAAGCTTGCCTCAATTCACATCTTTTCTTTCAGTTTGGCAGGTCTAACATGGCCAATCCTTAACTAGAAACACTATGAATTAATCAGTATCGATGATTAAGGAATTCAGGACACCCGGTGAGGACTAGAATATATGAATCTCGTAGAAACATGGTATAACTTTGACTACATTCGTGTGAGTGAATGAGATTGCTGATTACTATAGCACTGCATAAAAGGAACATTGCAGAAAGAGTAACCATACAGAGAAATATGGGAGAAGCTTGCATCCAAATGGAAGCGCAAATTGTGGGAGTAAAAGTTGCTACTATGTTGGCCAAATAACTTCTACTTAGTGAAACCCCTTGTGTGAAAATTCACAGCTCCAATTCAAGAAAATTCCAAAGTCCAAGATACAATGAAAACCCAAGAACCCAGTGATAGCTGCAGGTAAGTGTTTCTCAAACTGGTGATCCTGGAGCCCTGGCCATCTGTGTAACTTCTCTATAGAATCTGTCCTTCCTAGTTCCTTCCTAGTGCCTTATGCAAAGTGGCTGTCCCTGCACTCCCCCACCATGTCCCTCAGCCCTCCTCACCCTCTCCAATAGCCTAGGAAATCTCAGTCACTTTCAAAATCCCACCGTGGAACGTGAAGGCAGTGGGAAGTGATTCTCATGCACACAGTTTCTGTATACAGTTCAGGGGCAAGTGTACTGCACAAAGACCTCTGGCCAGGAGAGCAAATGAGACCCAAAATCCAATCTGTGTTATATTCACCAAGCCATGTGCCCTGGCCTTGTGCTGCCTCAGTCTGGAGGAAAAGGGTCTTTGACTTTCACAATAAGGCACTGGTTAACTGGCCAGGTTGTACCTACCATTCTCCCTCCAAGAAAAGGGGGTGTCTTTTTCTAATTCTCACAATGCCACCTTACCAGCTTATAGCACCTTACTAAGGACTATCTGCTCTGACTCCTTGATCAGATATTTCTCCTCTCCTGCCCAAGAAGTGCCTTGTGGCTCTGGTGACATGAATAAAGAACTCCTCTACAAGACAAAAAACATACACCTGAACCTGAATCTGTTAGCCTGGGAAAGCTAGAAGCTTTTCCATTCCCCCTGCCCTTCTCTGGGCAAAAACAGCAAAATGAGTTGAGAAAATGAAACAGGACTGGTGGAAAGTGTAAATACAAGAGGGTGTATTTCACAAATAAAATCCCTGTTACAGAACCTATTGGCCTAACCCAGCCTCTGGATGGAACATTCCTGAGCCAAGCGTCTAATCTTTTGGTCACTCAACATAGCCAGGGAGAGGTTCTTTGATGCAAACAGGGCTGGCTGCTGGTGGTGCGGAGAAGGGTATCTATTCTTAGAGAAAGTGAATATGACCTGGGCAGGTTTACCACAAGAAATCTACAACTGTATCTCTCTAGCCTTAAGAGCAATAATTTTTATATAAGTTAAACAACCCTGCCTCTTTAACTTTCCACATTGGATTTTATAGCTTAACTCTTCCAACTATAACTTTCATAAGCATCTTTTTCAAGTTTAGAGTCTCATTTTAAGTGTGAAACCAAGAGTTTTATAAGCACTTTGATAAAGGTATATGTGGGAAAATGACTTGGTAATTTGGCATGGTTTATGCCTGTTCCCAGTTCCTAATATCAGGCATACATTTTCTAAATAAATAAATAAATAAATAAATAAATCTTAAAAACTAAAAACATTTTCACATTGATACCTCATGGTCCTCCAACAGGAGTCCATAAATGGAAAAATGGGCAAACCCTTCACCCAGGAGGCTAGCTTTGTGGAGTGATTCCCTCTGACCGCTTCCCAAATTTCTCTATGAGCTCTTATTCCCACCTGCATCAGGGAATGATCTGATCAAATCTGTGATTCCCAGAATGATGTTCAGGGAGGGAAAAGCAAACAAACAGAAGATTCAGTTAGACACTGACAAAGGAATGAACTTTACTCTTTCCTAGAAAGATTAAGGGACTCTGGTGCTATCTGGTCCCATTTTATGATGTATCCCTAATACGCCTGCTTCAGGTAGTGCAGAAGGCTTGGGCTGAAGGGAGTCAGAGATGTGGAGGGCCAAAAGGAAAGAAGAAGGGAAAGAAACATCTCCTATGCTCACCAAGACCCCCAGGCATTGGGGCCAGCAGCAAACTCCTTCAACGTTGTAAAAACGCGGTTTGGTAACAGGCACTGAAGGAAAGTGAGACATCACAAGGTGTGACAGCGGAGCTCGGACAACACAAATGAAATGAGAAAGGCAGTCAGCCCAGGCTGGCTCCTGTGGAATTCCAGAATTCCCGATGCTGATTTCGTCCGTGTTCGAATTAGTTTAACACTCATTTCCAATGAATTCTCTGTGTGCCAGGACATTTTTCACTAATCTCCAGGACGTCCAGCTATTCAGAGAAGGCTTCACTGAAGGAAAGAAAGCACACCCCATGACCCACGTGGGAGCCAGACACCGCTCTCCTCATTTTGGTGGAATCCTCAGTAGCTTTCTTCCCACCAGCTCAGTGCAAACCCTTTGCAGCTGGGTATGTCCCTACTTGTGAAGCAAGATTGTCTTCTCAGCAGAGCAGGACCTGTTTGATGAATGGTGGCAGAGGGCTAAGGTGGAAGCGGATTTTGATCACCTTGATGGCAAGAATCCAGGCATTTAAAAGTGACCTAGATGGCTTAACCCTTTCTTATCTGTGCTACACAGTAAGTGATAGAACAAAAACAACGAAAACTGGCCATACTCTGACACAGAGCAAAAGATAAAATAGGTGATTTGCTCACTGTGTTTGAAGCGCTGTGATCACATTTAAAATTACTCTTTGGAAACTATATTACATAAGTAGCTTATTAATTTATTTCAGCAAAAAAGAGTCAACATAAAAATATACAGAGTAAAATGTACAAGTCCTTTTTTTACCCCTCACACACTCCCAATTTTCTCCCCATAAGTAACCAAATTTACTGTCTTGTGTATATGCCTTTACTCACTTTTCTAAATGCTGAATAACAGATTTTTCACAAAAATATTTTTCTGCCTGTTGCTTTTTTTCACATAAGAGTATATCTTTTAGGTCCTTCTATGTTAGTATATAAAGGTCGGCTTCATCCTCTTTAATGGCTGCAGAGTTGTTGTGGTTTGATACAGTAGAAGACTATCACTGTGTTGTCATGGCTGAAAAGAACTTTGAAAAGGAAATATATGATTTGCCTGGTTTTGCAGTGATTTTTTAAAAAATTAAATGGTAGCTTCCAGAGGCATACTTAAACTCTGAAAATATGCTCAGCAAAATGAACCACAGAGCTCACTGCTCCCAGAGGCAGCCTGGTATGGAGTCTGCTTTGTAATATGGCTGGTCTTTGGTGGGGGCTCTTTGGGTAGCAACTCTTTGCAATACTTCCTTGAAACTGATCAAGTGCAAACAATTTCCAATCCTGATAACCCTTTACATATAAACTGTATTCGACTTTGACTCTGTGAGTCTTTAATAGAAAGAGAAGGTTGTTGAGAGAACAAAATAGACACAAGAAATAGAAGAAGAGCGGCATTGATTTGTTAGGTTGATTTACCTGACAGTGCTAACTTGCTTTCCATAAATTCTGGAGTGGTTAAGCAATCTTTCATTAAATTATGTTGGGTTGATTCGGTTACTCACCTTATTACAACATTGGTCTCTATTTTCCCTTGTGAATTATAACTTGCTTGCTCTAAACAAGTTAAAGATTCTTTAACCTTTTTGGTAACCAAATTTCAGTCATTGCAGCAGAAATGCATCATGAGGAGTTTTCTAGTAGTTTCCTCTTTTTTTTTAGGGAAGTAAAATGAGTGTGCAGTTCAAGGAAAAAACAACAACCGTGTTCTATATAGCTGCATTCTATGACACCTCAGGATCCTACACTTTTAAGCCAAAGTATATTTTAGCTTTTTCCCAGGAGCAAAGAAGATAATCATTTCATGTCACCTAGTAATGAATTAGCACAACTCTTTGATCAATGAAATCAAAGGCTATTGATAGTATTAGCAATATAGATGTTATCTAGATAATTTTGCATTGATTTAATGCCTAAAGTCAATCAATCTTTCACCATTCTATTTCCTTTCCATTACTCTTGCAGACTTGGATAACATTCAGATCCTGAGTCATCAGAACATCCTCTAAAGAGAAGAGTAGGCTCCACTGGAGAGTCTAGTACTTTACAGCTACCGCAAGAATGGGTAACTTCACCATCAAAAGAAAATTCTTCCTGCGAGGAAATGTCAAAACTCAAAGGGTCATTGCACTTTGAGTTGGCTTTGTTTGTAGAACTTCCCAGTTTCGTGCCTCTTCCAATCTACTTTGGTTACTCAAAGACAATGGTCATCCATGGTGGCAGCCAGGCTTGCAGCCAGAATTTGAGTCTGAACACAGCTCATGCTCTCCTCCCCATTCCATTTGTTCAAGTAACTTTTCCAGGGCTATGCAGTCAGACCAATTATCTTAGAAACAAGCAATTATAATCACGTTCACAGCTCCCTAAAAGGGTGAGTGCATTCCAGTTACAATTGCTCATGAAAGAAAACAGTAATTGAAGGATTGGCAAGGCTATTGCAATAGACCAAGACCTCTGGAAAGACATTTAATAGCACAAGTGTGTGCCTACACACACATACACATACACACAAGTCCACTTGCTTTCCCACTAGAGGAATTTCTCCTTTCCACCTAAATCCGTTAGATATTTTGTGGATGGGGGGAGGGGAAATACAGGCAATAGGAAGTAAAATAGATGAAGCTATGGTTGGCATTCTGAGTTCTGGTCATGCATTGTTCTTTAATATCTGTATCTGTTCATCTCTTGCTTACATACTGTTGAAGGGAAGCCACAACAAAATATTTACAAAATATTATTCCTGTGATAATACTTATGGAAGTACTTTAGAAAAGGTAAATTGTTCTAATCAACCTAAGGTATATGTAACCCTTTTTGGACTACTTTTAGTCTAATTCACATATTCATCAATAGAGCACAGTACCAGCTCAACCCAGGCATGGCACTTGGAGGCAACCAAACCACCCCACTTGTCTAGATAGATTGCACTAAACTGATAACAGTCCCCAGATCTCAGTGTTAACTGAATACAGCACAAACACTAACAAGCACATGCGGCCTACGTGCATGTATTCAAATCCATCTGCACAATGCTTTGGATCTAACTGCGCAAAGGCCGTTTTTTTAGGACTAGGTAATACATTCCTTGAGGGTAAGAACTTACTTATCTGGGCCTTCCCACGACACAGACTCTGCACATGATCTCAGTCAGTAACTAGTTGTTGAATGGATTAACTATCAGACGTTCATGATAGGTTTTCAGACTCGGGACCTCTGAAATGACATGTAAATATATGCTTTGAATGGACTGGTAAAAACATTGTCCACAAACATTTGCCTTTGCCCCAAGGAAAGAAATATATATTTATTATTATTTATGTATAAGTATTTCTTTCCTTGGGGCAAAAGTAAATGTCTGTGGTATACATACACACACACACACACACACACACACACACACACAAACATGCATACATATTTGGGCAACAGAGCCACTCATTCCATTTGGTTCTGGAAAACAAGAAAGGCAAACCCTTGTGGGAGAGATGGGAACGTGTGACCTTGCTGCTTTGTTTTTCATGCATTCAACCAGAGTATTAGGACCGAGGGGAGACAAAAGGTAATTGAGCTGGGATTCTGGGGAAGCATTTTGTAAGTGAATAAAAGGCCACAGTGATGAGTTCAGTGGCAGAGGGGGTTTCCAAACACATCTCCAGAGAATCTGGAGTGAACCTAAATAGAAAGGCTTTTTTTGGTCAAAATGCATAAAATGCTAGGTTTAATATTTGTCTCTTCCCTGAGCGTGGGTAACACCGGTGTTCAGCTTGGACGGAAGAGCCCAACCCAGGTGCCGGGGCTCCCTGGGCGGCTGAGCGAGGGAGGAGTGCCATCTACTGACCACAGGTGCAAGGAGCACCCTGCCCGTCTTCAGGAGCGGAGCCTCGGGAAGAAATCATGAATCGTTTTGTCAAATACGGCTTTTGGAAGCCAGCTGCTCCAAAGTTAGGATCCAAAAACAAATGACGAAGTACATGCGGTTTCCATCCTCTCCCTCTCGTTCTCCTTCCCCAAATGTCCCCGGGAAGTACACGCAGAGGAAAAGAAATAGAAATGTGCCCTTAGAAAAGCAGAGTAGGTGGAATTTGGTTTGTCTGGGGGAGAGGAGAAAATGAGGCTGATTTCTCTTTCTGCAAACCAGGCTTTAGAGAGACTTAAACCCATGCTGGGCTCCATCTCCTCCACCCCTTCTGCTCAGCTAGCTAATGAGGGTGCTGATTAACTGGGGGATTAGGTGTGACATGGAAGGAAGAGACAATAGAAATGGGCTACAGGCAAGTCCAGCCAGGGGCTGTATTTTGAGCCCCGTCAAACCCTGGACTGGAGATGCTTTCAGTCCAAAGTGTAACAAAAGCCCCACCTTCCCCTACTCCCAGATTTCTGCTGAAGGGCAGCCCTAGTGTCTCCCGGAACTACTCACAGCTGACTGGTCCCCATGAACGTCTCTATAGAGAGGCCTGTATCTCCAGCCCAGAACAGCTTGATCTTCACCACCCTCCTTGATTTCCAACCCAGGGAAATTTTCCACCATGAGCTGATACACCTTTCCCACTTTCGGCTTAAGCTCCCTTGTGAAGTCCCCACTTCCAAAAAATCCAAAGGACCACCAAATTCTCCACGTCAAAGGACCCTTAGTATAAGCAAAGCCAAAATTCACTACAAGACCCAAATTAGGAACAGTTTCTTAGCTCTCGTATTAAATGAATAGAACAATAAATCCCTTCCATGAGGTTTCTGATGTGGAACTGTCAATATGAGGAGCGTTTGCTTACACACACTAAGCACAGTGGCATCAGGTTAGCAAGTATGGTGTAAGCAAGATAGTTTACACCATGACCTCAGTCTGCTCTTCTCCAACACTCCTTCTTCCTTGGTCCGAAGCCAGCACCCCTCACCCACCCAGCTTTTCTGAGAATAAATCTCAGAGACTGGTACTTCTTTAACTCCCCAGACAGGATAATTATCTCAAAAAGATGAGAATCTTTCAAAGAGAACCAAAACCACATGTTTTTAAAAGAGGTGATGACTGTTTCTCTAAAAATGAGACAAGAGACACTGTATTAGGTTGTCTTCATTTTGCCAAATCTTCTTAAAATAATACCAAGAAATAAAGCAAAGAGGCACACTGCAGATGTAGTTTTCAGCCTTACAAAACTTGGGAGAGGGAGCCATACAATCTAATTGCTTGGGTTTGGCTTTCAAATGACTTGTCATCCAGGAACAAACTCTATATGAAAGAATCAAGCAGGGATGATTCTTACAATGGTGATTATAACAGAAAGTTCTAGCACACCTATGACACTAAGACAATAAAAAACACCTATGCCTTATATGACAGTGTCCCTTCCTTCTTTCAAAAACTCTGCAACATTTAAGAACCTCATTTTTTAGGAAACTAATTCTTAGCTATCTCTAGCAGAGTCACTTAATGAAGCAACACCTAAATATTGACGTGTGTGCAGTGATGTTGCTAAATGGGGATGTGGGCCAGCAGGAAGGAGGGAAATGTGTTCTGATGTATGTGTCCATATGTGTTATTTTTGTGATAACCACACCTCTCTTGTTAAAGTATCAGCTCCTCCTAGAGAGAAAGACTTTATTTTTCTTCCTACCCCATGGTTTAGGCCCCTAAAGTAGTACTTTCTGGAGGGCAGGAGCTCAGCAATGCCTTATTCTAGCCAGCTCAAAGTGCCCAATTTCTAAGCAAATCCATACTCAGGAAAAAAGCATAACAACAACCCTGCTGGCTCGTGAGGCACTGAAATGACCATCTCAGGCTCAGAATAAGGTAGCTCACGAGCAAGCACAGAACAACTGCTTGCATTTAGGACCTGGATCCCCAGGCAGTTCTTCTCTGTGGCCCGGGAATCCCCTTACCAACACCCTCCCCATGTTGGCCTTGCCATAGATGGGATTTTGCTATGGGCTTTGTGCTTAAATTCTGCCAGTTACTCCTGCCTATATCTCAATCGCTCCTGAGCATGAAGTGTTATCCTGTCCTCTTGGATCACTGAACTCTGTTCTTGAATGATGATCAGCCATCTGGTTGCCTGGACTGACAAACATTGTATTCTCTTGTCTCTCTGACTCAGACTGCTGGTCACTTTCATCTCACCTTGATCTCCGTGTATGTAAATGATTTCCTGATTTCAAGTGATAATGCTGTGGTTCTTTTTTGCACATCTTTGTATGCCCAAGTGCCTGGGACATAAAAGAGATACATGTACAGTAAATGTGGAAAGACAAATGAACAAATTAATAAGTGGATGATATTAGTATTACCTAATTGACATCACCTCTTGGGTGGTTCTCCAGACCCAATTCATCCCTAATAAGTACACTGTATCCCTGGCGCCAGGCTCTCCTGTCCCCTGCCTTCCTCTTGTAGGTATAAATCTAGAGATAAGTTAGTGTTCCAAGTCTGCCTTCCCAGAGCCTATGGGCAGGTGTTGAACCAGCTTGTGAGTCTTTCAGAAGTTCCATTCAGTCATGAGAAGACAGCCATACTTCTGATGAGTTTTCGAGTTGTGACAGATGAGACACATGTTCAGACCTAACATCCCTTAAGACCTACCATTTTATCTTGCCAACACTCATAGAGTACTTAGCGCTCTGCGGAAGACAACCATTTAACCCTTATAATAACTCTATGATTATCATCTCATTAGACCTAAAACAGACACAACAATGTTAACTGCCCAAGGTCACACTGTGGCAGGGCTAAGCATTGAACTTCAGCAGGCTGACTCTAGAGCCCACATTCTTATTCTCTACTCCACAGTGACTCTCCATTCTGTGACCACCCAGTGGCTATTCTACTCACCCTATCAAGAAAGAAGACAAAGATAATTTGACACAAGTCAAATTAGGAGAAAACTCAAATTTACACCAGAACAAACACACAAACAAACAAACTGGTCTTTATTCTGTGCACCAACGAAATACTATTTAATTCAGAAATGGGACTAGGCCATGGCATTTTTCAGCTGAGAGGTAAGATTGAAGCAGTAGAGATCCAGAATAAGGGCAGATTGGCTTTAAAAAGCAAAATTCAAAGGGGGCACCTGGGTGGCTCGGTCAGTTAAGCTCGGTCAGTTAAGCTTCCGAGTTTGGCTCAGGTCATGATCTCACAGTCATGACATGATCTCCTGATTCATGAATTTGAGCCCCCCCCCCCCCCAACCATGAGGCTCTCTGCTGTCAGCACAGAGTCTGCTATAGATCCCCCTTTCCCCTCTCTCTCTGCCCCTTCCCCACTTGCATGTGCTTTGGTGAGTTCTCTCTCTCTCTCAAATAAATAAACATTAAAAAAAAGAAGAAACAGAATTGAAAGGTAGTGATATCTTTGTGGGGGACGTGTTAAGAAAGAAAGTGGAGCCTAGGATGACTCCAGTATGCTTAGTGCTGTTAACTGAGTAAGGATGGCACCATTAATAGAGGTTGGGAATATAGAAATAAGAGTGAGTTTTGACAAGGCAGGAGTGGTGATGACTGACTCTCGTATGAGCTGGAAAACACATAGACGTTAAGGCATGGTTTGCCTGAAAAGTACAAACACTATAAAGACAGCACCCTTACAAAATTATAAAACAATCTGAAAACATTTTAGATTCATAGAGATTTCCATTTACTTAAAATTTGATTTTGTTCTGCTTACAGTATCAACCAAATATATCACAGAATGCACGGTATTGTGCATTCTTTCACGATTTCACATTTTTAAACTTACACATGGACATGATTATCCCTGCAGTGTTGAGGCCATACTTCTGGCCAAGGTAGTTCAGGAGGCAGAGGCCCATCTGCAATCCAGACTCCTGCTGATCTCCCCCAGAGGATCCAGGAGACCGGGCTGTGGCAAGGGGATGCCTGCCAGGCAGGCCCCAGGTGTGGGCAGTATGCTCAGATGTGGTCTGCACTTCACCCAGGATGATTTGGGCCAGCTGGGCCCTGTTCAGAGGGACTCAGGACAGAGACGAAAAATTGATTTAAAGCAGGACTAAGGAATCTGGAGTAAAGGAATCACAGGGTCTAATATTAAATGCATAGGATGCTCCCTTAAGACTTCAATTGGCAGTCAGTGGAAGTGATGAATTGTTACAAAAACATTAGAAAATTTCTGGGGAGGAACAAGTCAGATAATCCCTTCTTAGAGGAGATATTTCAGGCCAGTGCAATAGGCTACAGACCCACTTACATGTTTAGTATCATGCTTCATATACAGCTCATCTGTGGAGTAGCAGTCGATTCTTTGCACTCATTCCATCTCTTGCCTTCCCTGCACCAGCCACCCAGGAAGCTCCGTGCAGGGATCACCAAGATCCCCATTACAAACAATCTGTGGCCACTGCAATACATTGTCAGCAGGACCTACGCTGTGTTTATTCTAATTTCAGCACAGCTGAGCTAAAGTGTCTCCCTAATAAGTATTTGGAAGGCTGGGATTAAACTTGAATTTCAAATAAACCATTTTTTTCCCATTTAAGAACATCCCATACAGTATATAGATATATATGTACCAAAAAATTACTTGTTAATCTGAAATTCAAATGTAACTGGGCATCCTATATTTTACCTATTTTATCCTATATTTAACTCAGTAGGTCTCCACATTGTTTGGTGTTTGGATTTTGACAGCTTTGGGGCTGAAAAAATCTCTACAATGTCCAAGAGTCCACAGAAGAGGCAAAAAAATAAACTGCTGCTGAATATAATTTTATAAAGGACTGGGAAATCATCTCTACTTAAACTGTGCCAGAATCTTCTCTTCCTGTTTTCCTGATCTTAATGAATGGCACTACCAATCATCTGCTCTGAAATTCTGGGAACTATCCTAGACTCTGCCCTTGCCCTTAGCTCCCACCTTCACAGGGCCACAAATCCACTTCCAAACTAGCTTTCAAATTCACCCCTCTCCCTTGGCAGCGCTGCTCCAGCCTCTTAGCTGAAATACTGCCATACTCTTCTGGGGGGATCTCCACCTCTATCTGACCCTATTACAGGGAGCCTGGAGGTGCAGATCCATCTAAATTCCAAACCTAATTGACTCCCTTTGCTTAAAGCTATTTAACAACCTAGTCTTGCTCTGCGTCCAGGCCATGTGATGTGCCTCAGTGCTGTGCAGAAGGCAGCTCACACAGGCTCAGGAGAGCCACCTGTGCAGGCCTTTTCTCAAGTCTGCACTGGGGGACGATGTTGGTAACTTAAAACTGGTCACGGTAGAAATATTCACACCATAATAAATCGGCACACCCTAAAAATCAAGACTTTTTTTTTTAATTGGGAAGTTTATTACTAAATATTTAACAGTCTAGGACTGCCTAGGTCTTCTAGGATACATTTAGCTACAAGAAAGAGAAAATGCAACCAATAATAGATAAACCACCAGTGCTTCTCAAAATGTGCTCCCAGCCTAGCCTCAGCAGCATCACCTGGGCACCTATTAAAAATACAAATTCTCAGTACGTACCTTAGACTTTTGACTCTGAAATTCAGGGACTGGGCCCAGTAGTCTATGTATAAACAAGCACTCAGCTGATAATGATACCCACCAATATTTGAGAGCTATTGACATAAACCCATGCTTGCAAATGTTAGTGTTTATATACATTAACTGGAGAGCTTGTTAAGACAGATTCTGACTGGGTGGGCCTGGGGTGAGGCCCCTGCTGATGTCCCTGCTGCTGACTCACCAACCACATTTTTAACTAGCAAGGGCTTAAACCACAAAGATATTTGTAATTTATTTAACAAGAGGACTGGAAGCAGGCAGTTCAGGACTGTTTCATTGGCTCAGTGACATCATCACGCACTCTTTCTATCCATTCAAGTGGTGTGCTAATAAATTGTAACAACTGGCTGGGGTTGGGGTACCTGCTGATAAGCAGCATTTTGATTTGCAGCACTTGCCAGTTTCCATGGTGTAAATATTCCCATAATAGTTCATTTTAATCTACCAATATGATGCTAACCGGTTCACAAAATCCTTGAAAATGTAACAATCAGATCACATAAGCCAATATGAGCTGGCTCCAGTACACCACTGGATACAGAGCTGTGATCCCAAGGTAAAGGCAAAATACTATCGGCGGGGATGACGATGCTCTGAGCATGTGAGTCCTCAGCTTTGCAGATTCATGGCAAGTCAGCAGTGTTTTATCAAAGGCCTATGAATGAACAGCACATCTTTTTACTGGTTTAAATCATCCTAAACAAATGAGTACTGCCCCATGTTTGGAAATTCTGAGTCACTATACAAAGAGCTGAGGTGCAAAAGGCCTGTGGAAGATAAATACAGTCTGTAAACTAATCCACTGTACAAATGTATATTGAGTACCTACTATGTACCAGGTACAATGCTACAGTGAACAAGACACCTTGAGTACCTTTCTTTAAGGGCTTACCATCTTGGGGCGTCTGGGTGGCTCAGTCGATTAAGGCATCCGACTTTGGCTCAGGTCATGATCTCATGGTTCATGGGTTTGAGCCCCGCGTTGGGCTTTGTGCTGACAGCTCAGAGCCTGGAGCCTGCTTCAGATTCTGTGTTTCCCTCTCTCTCTGCCCCTCTCCCTCTCGCACTCTGCCTCTCACTCTCAAAAATAAATAAACATTAAAAAAATTTAAGTGCTTTCCATCTAGCAGTAGAGCTGACACTCCACTTGAAAAAAAAGATGAAGTATTCAACGTGGAAGTACAGGCATAATGTAAGAAAAAGCATAAGAAGATGAGCCACATGAATGCAGGAATTCTTGTCAATTTGCTCACAGCTTTTTACCAGCATCTTCCCTTGCCTGGCACACAGTAATGCTTAACAGTTACTTGTTGAAAAGAATGAGAGTAAGCCACTCTGCCGTGCAGCATCAGATTCAGCGTTCAGCCCAGCAGAGGGCCAGGAAACCATGAAAACTCACTGGAAATGAACAGGTGAGGACATACCAAAGTCAGACACTGCTAACAAGCCACAGAGTCAAGAGGCGGTAGGTATCTGCTGCTCTGTGAGGCTCTGTGATTAGTTCAAGAAGAAATTCCATCAAATTGATAGTAAGACCTAAACAGGACAGATGTTAAGAGGCAAGAAATACCCAGAGCCTGGCAGAGGGTTCTGAGTCCCCATGGTTCTTGGTACTTAATTCATAAGAAATCACCCAGGAGCAAAAGAAAACCATTTTGACCTTCTGGATGTGGTTTTTCCCATGATTTTGACTCCCTTTTGTGAGTGGGTTTCTCTCCTTATAATGTTTATGTTCTTACAGTTCTGTGAGACTGGGAAGATCTTAGACTGAGAAGTCTAAAATCAAGGTGACAATTAGTGATGTTTGATGTCACCTCTCCCCTTGGGTTGCAGAAGGCTACATTCTTGCTGTGTGTTCTCACAGCCCCTCCCTTGTGTGTGCTTGTAGAGAGAGTGTGAGCTTTCTGGTGTCTCTTCCGTTGAGGATACTAAGTCTATTGGATCAAGGCCCACCTTTATGACCTCACTGAACCTTAACTACTTCCTTAGAGGTCTCATCTTGAAATTCAGCCACAATGGGGGTTAGAGCTCCAATACATAAATTTGGGGATGGGGGACACTATTCAATCTATAGCACACACACTTTGTGCAATGTAAACTAGTTGGGGGGGGGGGAAGGGAAAGGGTTTCAAATCTAAATCCTGAGAGTGAATAATGAGCTGTGAAAAGCATAGATGAGGTAGACATAAAGCATGAACACACACATGGCCTAAGAGGAAACTCATTAGCTAAAGGAAGCCTCTGTCAGCAAGAAATTCCATGAGATTCTAGGGAAACTAAGAACTTCTTTTAATTGATAACACTTAAGTGACTCATACTTACAAATCTTCTTCCTAAATTTAAGAAACAGATTAGGCTAAGGTTCAAAACAATTAGAGTCACATATGAGGCAAATAACTTCAGGTTACTTAGAGAAAATGGGTACTCAAGCCTCCTTCCCACACTGGGCATTGGATATCCCTGGGGCAGGCTGCCAATGGCTGGAGAAGGAAGCCACCATATCCCCTTCTCTGCTAGAGCCAAAGACCAATGGAAGAGTTAGGTGTACTCCATTCTTCTCCACACCTCCCCAGCCTAGGGGAATTCAGTATGATCACAATAGTACAATTGCATTTTTCTTATCCTGCTCCCATCCTCCATTAAAGAAATTCCAACCTCCTCCAGAGGCCCCTATCTGCCCCTTGCAGAACTATTTCTAAGTGTTCTAGTGGATAACTTGAACTCAGTCTTCTTCCTTCTAGAACTCTTTTTTTTTTAAGTATCTATGTATGTATGTATGTATGTATGTATGTATTTGTTTGTTTTCAGAGAGAGAGAGCAGAGAGAGAGCTTGCACATGTACAATGGGGCAGAGAGAAGGAAAGAATCCTAAGCAGGCTCTGCACCACCAGCACAGAGCCCGAGGCTGGGCTTGAATTTACAAAATGAACCATGAGATCATGACCTGAGCAGAAACCAAGAGCTCAACTGACTGACCCACCCAGGTGCCCCCTTCTGTAGAACTCTTTATGGTGAAATGTAATGGATGTCTCTGCCCTGAAAGAAGCCAGGGCACCTCAAATGCACACAATATCTTCCAGAGCCTTTGTCACCCACCTTACTGCTTTTGAAATGCCCACACTGGCATTTGCTGGGGCTGTCATTATGCAGCTCTCAGAACTGGAGAAAAAAATACCCCACCTTGGTCTCTGTGCTATAGCACTAAATCACATGAGAAGCTATAGCTTCTCAGTGAGTATTGACCTACATCAAGCTTATGGGTCTTGATTCTTGCTGCTCTGAACATGAGTTATTTCCACAAAGGCTGCTTGTTCTTTCCAACATACAAGAAACTAGGGATCACCTCTGGTTCTTCAAAAAAGCCAACTATACTCAAGTTAGGTGAACATATGTTGAGTCAATCTTACTTCCTTTCCAACAAGGGAATCCAGAAAGAAAGCCTTGGGATGGGGAATCTAAACTCAAATGACAGAAGACAACTGTTTAGAAAACAAAAAAGTTCAAAATAGAGACAAAGAGAACACTTCCAAAATGTCAAAGTGGGGACCTCCAGAAATTCACTCCTTCATAAAAGCAGCAAGAACACTAGCAAAGTTGGTCAAAATCAACTTTTTCAGGACTCCAGAAATTAACCAAAGGTTTAAAGCAATTTATTCAAAACATAAACACATATACACACACACACCTGACTCTCATTATGAACATGCCACCCTCCCAAGTGTGTGATAACTTTGAAAAACAGCAGCTCCACAACCATGAAAACTATGAAGATGATCAGCCCAGGAGCCACTAGTTAAAAAAAGAAAAAAAGGGGGCGCCTGGGTGGCGCAGTCGGTTAAGCGGCCGACTTCAGCCAGGTCACCATCTCACGGACCATGAGTTCGAGCCCCGCGTCAGGCTCTGGGCTGATGGCTCAGAGCCTGGAGCCTGTTTCCGATTCTGTGTCTCCCTCTCTCTCTGCCCCTCCCCCGTTCATGCTTTGTCTCTCTCTGTCCCAAAAATAAATAAACGTTGAAAAAACAAACAAAAAAAAATTTAAAAAAAAAAAAAAAAGAAAAAAAGAATTTAGAGGCTCCCAAAAGTCCCATTTCCAAAGAACTGTCACTATTTGACCTGTGTGAAAGTCCCCTAAGAAAGTACCATAAACAGAGTTTATCTTTATTTGACCTGACTCAGGGCTCACTCAGTGAGAGAAGTCCTAGCCCTACGGTGTTAAAAATAAAACAAGCAATTATTTAAAACTGCAGCTACCTAAGGCAGTGACACAACTTAGCATAAATAAGAGACTGCCTAAACAATTTAAAAGGAAAATCTAGAGAATGAGACATCCATTAGGGGCTTTACAACATTCAGATATATTCCTGGAGATCAAGAAAGCCATGTACACAGGTAGGCCTGTGTGCCCACCAGAAAGACTTAAAAAGGCCCTAATCTTGTGTCCTGGCTGCCTTAAAGTTCTGCACAAGCAGAAAGTGAAGGCTAAGGCAGAGCTGGAGACTGCTGAGCATCGAAGACATCCTATAATTAGTTTTCTGTTGCTGCTGTAACAAATTACCAGAAACTTCATGGCTTAAAACAAGAAAAATTATCGAATATTTCTGGAGACTAGAAATTTCAAATGGGTGTCACTGAGCTTAAATGAAAGTGTTGGCATGGCTTTGTTCTTTCTTGAAGTTCTAGGGGAAAATCCATTTCCTTTCCTTTTCTGTCTTCTAGAGGCTGCCTATATTCCTTGGCTCATGACTTCCACTTCTGTGGCCACATCTTTGTCTCTCCTGCCTCCTTTTTGCCTTTCTAAGAACCAGATAAGGTAACTCTATGAAAATATGTATACCCAAAAATTAGATAACCTTAATAAAACATATTCTTAGAAAAACATAAAATACAGGGGTGCCTGGGTGGCTCAGTCAGTCAAGCGTCCAACTTCAGCTCAGGTCATGCTCTCACAATCTGTGAGTTTGAGCCCCACATCAGGCTCTGTGCTGACAGCTCAGAGCCTGGAGCCTGCTTTGGATTCTGTGTCTCCCTCTCCCTCTGCACCTCCCCCACTTGCACTCTGTCTCTCTCTCTCAAAAATAAATAATAAACATTTAAAAAAATTATATAATAAAAAAAGAAAAACATAAAATACCAAAACTGACTTAAGAAGAAATTAGGAATATGAATAAAGCTATAATAAGTTAAAGAGTTTGAGTTAATAATTTAAAACTTTACACAAAGAATAAATCCCAGGAACAGATTACTTCATTGGTGAATTCCACCAAACATTTAAAGAAGAATACCAAGCCTTCACAAATCCTTCCAAAAACAGAAAAGAAAGGAAATTTTGCCAACTTATTCTATTAAACTAATACTAAGACCAAATGAAGATATCTCAAGAAAACTATAAACCAATATCCCTTGTGAATACAGATACAAAATCTTCAAATAAATACAGTAAAACCTTGATTTGTGAGCATATTTTGTTCTAGAAACAAGCTTGTAATCCAAAGCACTTGTATATCAAAGCAAATGTCAAGAACCATTGGCTCAGTTGTGATCATGTGACATTCAGCATCACGTACTACTCTGTTGCAAGACATCGTTCATTTATCAAGTTAAATTTTATTAGGAATGTTTGCTTGTCTTGCAAAACACTCACAGAACAAGTTACTCTCAATCCAAGGTTTTACTGTACTTGTAAACCAAATCCATAAACACCTGAAAAGCACTATGGCCATGACCAGTTGGAATGCAATGCGAGGTTGAATGCAAGGTTGGCTTAACACCTGAAAATCAATCAACAGAACATACCATATAAATAAAATTAAGCACGAAAATCACATCATCTCAATAGATGTAGAAAAAATACTTGACAAAAAATCCAACACCCATTCATGATAAAAACATTTGGAGAACAAAAAATAGAAGAGAACTTCTTTAACTGGATACAGAATACTATTTAAAAACAAAACAAAACACACAGCTAAGATTATATTTGGTTATAAGAAACTGAATGCTTTCCCCCTAAGATCTGGAAAAGACAAGGATGCCCACTCTCACTCTCCTTTAATACTTTCATTCAACATTTTTACCAAAGGTGCTGGTCAAGACAACTAGGCAAGAGAGGGGGAGGCATCCAAATTGTAAAGGAAGAAGTAAAACTATTCACAAATGAAATGATCTTAATGATAAAAAACCCTAAAAAGTACACAAAATACTATTAGAGGTAGTAAACAATTCTAGCAAAGTTGTAGGATACAAGATCAATACACAAAAATCAATTATCTTTTAAACACAAACCATGAACAATCCAAAATAAAATTAAGTTTTGCAGTCACAATAGCATCCAAAAGAATAAAATGCTTATCAATAAATTCAAGGAATGAAGGGCAAGTCTTACACACTGGAAACAACAGAAACGGGGAAATGGGGAATGAAAGCTAATGGATAAGGAGTTTCTGTTTAGGCTTATGAAAACATTCTGGGGGTACCTGGTTGGTTGAGTTGATAGAGCACGGAACTCTTGATGTCAGAGTTGTCAGTTTGAGCCCCACTTTGGGTACAGAGATTACTTTAAAAAAGATAATCTTTAAAAAAAATTCTAGAATTAGTGGTTATGTTTGCACAACTTTGGTAATCTACTAAAAAGCATTTAAGTGTACATTTTAAAGAGTGAATTTATGGTATGTGAATTATATCTCAATAAAGTGTTATTTAAAAAATAAACTGCTATTTTTTAAATTAGAGAGAAAGAAAGCAGTAAAAACTGTACTTACTCTACATATATTCAGGAGTACCTGTTAGGTGACAAGGCACTTTTATGTAAGAATAGCCTGGGTGTTTAGTAAAATGTAGATTCCAAAGAAAACAGGTACAGGGAGAGACCAGAATCTACACTTCAATAGATCATCAAGCAATTTTTTATGAATACTATTACAGAACAATTTATGTGTAGAGAATATAAATGCAAAAGACACAGTCTCTGCCCTCAGGAAGGTTATAAAATAATATTAGATAATGTGTCCCCAGTCCTGGATGTCCTGTCATTAGTTTTGGCCTCTAGAGTCACCAGGGGTAATTTAAGCAAAGATCAAGCTGGGTGTTTAGACAGTTTAATTATCCTCAAGATGCTTCTCAAGAGAAGGCAGCCCAGCTCATAGGGTACCTTACTGACCAAAACTTACTTAGGTCACAAGAAACCCTATCCCCCAGGACAATATTTTACACTCCTCTCCCAATTTCTGGACATTCTGCATCACTGTAATTGCTGGGGAGAAAGGCTATTATCAAAAGAGCAGGAGGATTAAAATGTAAAATTCAGAAATGACTGTCTTATACAGTCCTTGACTACCTTTTCTCTATAAGTGTTTGGAATCTCATGACCCTTGGCATGCACCCCTAACATTGAACATCTCAGCTCCAAAGACATGACATAGCCTCCTTTTTTAATACGGAATCCATCAGGGAAACATCAATCTGTGAAGGGAAATTTCCAAGTCTCTAGCATCTATCTCTCTGCTAGGGTAAGGAATGTATATCTTTGTCCTATATGTAACTGAGGTAAAGGCTATCTCTGAATGGCACAGTTTAATAAATAAAGAAACACGGAGAATTAAGACATTCCTTAACGTAAAAATATGACAAGAGGCTCATCAAGTGACTAATTTTTTTTATAAATATGAAATTTATTGTCAAATTGGTTTCTATACAACGCCCAGTGCTCATCCCAAAAGGTGCCCTCCTCAATACCCAGATATCACCTCACGTCAGTCAGAGTGGCTAAAATGAACAAATCAAGTGACTAATTTTTAAAGACAAAGGAAGAGAACTTTTCCCCAGAGGTTAAGGCCTTCTTAAGTGGCAAGCCCATCATACTGCCCCATTTACAAGAGATGTCTTTTGTTTCAGTCTTCCCTGCAGATAAAATATAAATATAAATATAAATATAGTTACCAGTTCACTGTATCAAATGAAAGTGCTCCAAAAGTACAAGATCCCTTCCAATATGCAGAGGCCAAGTCCATGATGGAACAGATAGCCTTGTAGTTACATGAGCTATGAACCATGTAACAGGGTACAGTGCGATAAGCACTAGATCTGGACTCTGAAGTCCTGAATTCTAATTCTTAGCAGTTGAAGGCTTTAGTGGGTATTTGATGGCTATGTAAAATTGCAAAATTCCTCCTCATAGTTCTGGGCCTCCACGTCCTCTTCTATAAAATGAGAGTCATTTATAAAGTTGAATCCAAGGATAACATGATGTGGTAGATGTTGTGGTGCCCTGCCCTCATCTGTCCCCCTTCGCCTGAGACGGAAGTACTCCTTAGTTCCCTCAGCAGCTGAGGGAATTGGGGACTGACGGCTCACACAGAGTTTCCACTCCAGAGACTGTCCTACGTTGCTCAAAGACACAGCTCTTGTGTGGAGATGGGGAGAGAGCAACTTGCAGTTGATAGGGAGAGACTGCATTCAAGTCCAAGCCCTGCCCCAACACCCTTCAACCTTCCAGAGCCATCCCAGCTGCAGAGCTCCTCTCTCTGCTCAGGGTTCCTTCCTTTGCTCCCTAGTTAACTGCCTCCCTGTAAATCTCAGAGATCTCCAGGAATCTGGCAAGAAGGGAGATACAGGTTTCCCCCATTATCCAAGATCTGAAACCTTCTATAAGCTGAAAAGGCTTAAAGTGAAGAAGCGATTGCCATTAATTTATATAAAAAAGATTTTGAGTGTTCCCAGACCCAAAAATTAACCTCTCTTAGGATTTTCTGATACCTTAGGACACTTGCTACGCAGATGGACAAAATAAATTGAGACAGAGCACCGTGGCTGACAGACATGTCTCAGAGCTCTGGCAGCTTGGTGCTGAGATGCTGAGTGTGGTTCCCAGGGAAGGAGCTCGGTGGGGCTGCTCTAGCTGTTCAGGGTGTGTTCAAATTGCCTCTATAAGGTCTCCTGTAAAACACCCTGAATACTATTTTGGCTTTTTGCCTTTTTTTCACAAAAATGAAAATCCTCTTCAGATATCTTTCAGTTAGCATAAAACAGGTGGTAATGCAGTTCTTTCGTAAAACAGAAATGGCATAAAGCAAACATTCAGAAAGCAGGGATCACCTGTAATGTAAACAAATTGCATTTTACAAACTGTGAAGTACTGCTCAAATGTTTTACACAGAACACCAGCACCACTGGGTGCCTTAGGGAGTAAATCAGTAACAAAACAGTTACAGTCCACTTCTAAAAACTAAAGGGACCAAACTCCCCTTCTCTTCACCACTTCACACCAATACTTTCCTCTAACCACTACACTGAGCACAGAAACTTCCCAGATGCATGCATCAGCCACTAGAAGCTCCAAGCACAGTCCAGGCTGCTGTGAGCACCTCTTCCTCCATTACAATCTCCATTGCTGCTGCTGCTGCTGCCCAGCCCCTACTGTCTTCATTTACCAACAAGTTATAGTCACTGCCCTTATAGTCCCTGCAGCACTGTTCCTTCCACCATCTCTGCAGAAAAGACTCATAACACACCTACAGAATAGCCACCCACCCCTCCTCCCACGGCCCACATGGTTCTTTAAGCTCCTTTCCCTCTCCTGGGTTGTTGGCGGAGAGCTCTCCCAGAAAGCCAAGCCGCTTGGGTCTTGGGTGTAAACCTGGGCGTTTCATGCATGGAGGTTTTCATTCCTTTTCACTTTCCCAGGCTAAGCAGCAGCCTTTGTCTTCCTCCTCTCCCTCATCCTTGACCAGAATGGCAGCTCCATTCATGCCAAAGATGGTATCTGTGATACCAGCCTCTCCCATTTCAGGAATATGTGGTTCCCTTTAATGATGAGTATGCTCTCAAGAAGTAGAGGCAGAGTGGATGCTGTAGGAAGAAGAAACAGCACAGACAAAAATGAAGGAAGAAGGTGTGTAATTGGTCCTGCAGACTAAAGGAGACTCATGCAAGGGAGTATAGGAAGGAAACGCCGGAAAAGGACATGGTGGTCAGATTTTTGAGACTTAAAGGCCAATCCAAGGAGTTTAGAATATGCATCACAGACTAGTAGTTTTCAATCTGATGCCCCAAAATATTAATCCCAGGAAACCCACTGTGGGGTGGGAAGAGTAGTGTTTTATAACTAAATAAGTATGGGAAGTGGGAACCACCATAACCAACATCTCTTCAAGCATATTAAAGGTACATACAAGTCCCACAGTGAAAATTACCACCCCCATAGTTAATTTACTTTATTTACCCCAGTACTTTCAAATCTATGAAACCTTTATTTTGGTTAAAGGCAATTACCACATTCTACTGGACCATGTTTGGGGAAATGTTGTTATAAGTTAGGTTTAGTAACTGAAGATACTTGAAAAAAGAAATTGACACAACTAAACCAATACAATTGGACAATCAAGTTGAAGTTCAGAATGTATTGAAGAAGAGAAGGGAGAGTGAGATCAATAAAGAGGTGTTGGGGCGCCTGGGTGGCGCAGTCGGTTAAGCGTCCGACTTCAGCCAGGTCACGATCTCGCGGTCCGTGAGTTCGAGCCCCGCGTCAGGCTCTGGGCTGACGGCTCAGAGCCTGGAGCCTGTTTCCGATTCTGTGTCTCCCTCTCTCTGCCCCTCCCCCGTTCATGCTCTGTCTCTCTCTGTCCCAATAAATGTTGAAAAAAAAAAAAAATTTTTTTTTTTTTTTTAAATAAAGAGGTGTTGGCAGGAGTTGAGATAAAGGTGTACAGATCCAGACCACAGGGCTTATATAAGAATGGAAAAGAAGAATGAATATTAACAGAAATTATTAGCTGGAGTTAGCAGAATTGTTTACCAACTGAATTTAAGAAGATGCCAAGTGAAAGAAAGGAAGTTTTAGCATCCGGTTTCTAGTCAAAAGAGTAATTTCAAGGCTGAGAGAAATGGAGACATCAGAAGGAAAAGGTAATAGATTTGATTTCAGATACAGACACTTCATGTCCATGATATCCAGTAATTTGTTTCTCTTTTTCTATTGTGAATTCCCAAAGTTTGACACAACATAAATTCCCCATTAATGTGACTGAATAAGTGAAAAGGATTCCAATAAGAAACTTTCATAAACTATGTAAGAAAAAACTTGGGACTTCTGTGTCCAGGATTAGTATGGAGTCTGTGAAAAAGGCTGCAAATAAATCAAAATGGAATCTTTGGACTTAGGACATTGTGTCATTCTAAATCTACATATAGAAGAGAAAATTAGGGGTCCTGATATCCAGAAAAAGAAATGATGGAAAATGGAGTATCACTTTTCAAACAGTGAGTTATATTTTAAAGAAAAAAAAAATGGGGAAATAGAACCATCAAAGGAGACAAAAACAGTAATCAGTAGGGCAGAGAAAAAGCCAAGACAGTGATCAAAACGATGCCAAAGAAAAAATAAATAAAGCAAAACCCTACACGTAGATGGGATTTTTAAATGTATTTTATATGCTTGTATTCTTAAAGCTTATTATTTTTTAGGTGAAAAAATGTCCTCCACCTCAAAAAAGAAGAGGAGGAAAAGAGAGCTTTAAAAATTGCATGCTTCAGGCTTGTGGAAATCTATTGTCTGCCAACATCAGACATGGTATTTACTTCAAGCCATATTCAGCCATGTACAGTATTTCAAAACTGCCACCCAGTAATTTAAAATGACAAGAAAAATAATATAATGGATGCATGCTTGATTTCTCCTTCTCCCATCCTACAATAAGGGCGAGGGGTCTGAAGGCTCTTGATTATTCTCTCACCAGAAGTAGCAAAGACTCTGAAAACAGCAAAGTTGGATTTGACTTCTACTTGGATGTTTCCTTCAATGACCTGAAGCTCAAGGTCTCATTCCCTGGGAAGGGAAAGGAAGGAGCACACTATGAGATGTTAGCATGAAGCAGGTGGATGGCCTAATGGTACTTCTGCTTTCCCCTCTGTGGAGTTTCCTTCAGGGACTTCTGTGCAGGCGCCTCGAGAGTACTATAACTAAATCTCAACTAGATTGAGAACTTTTAGAAATTCCTTATCACAGGACCTTTCATAGTATGAGAACAATCCACATTCTTTCCAAGATTATTTCCTATCTTTTCCTTCAGAGTCTACTCCCCCAAGCACATGGACAACTCACAATGGATTCATGCTTGTTCATGTTGTCTTGCCTGTGCACCTTCTGAATTCCCTCCGCTTGGAATTCCCCACGCCTCCTCCCAACTCCACCTCTTCCTTTAGAGATGTGGATGTTAACCTCCTTAGGGAAAACTTCTTTACTAGTCCACCACCCACAGCCATGAAATATACCAAAGGACAGGTGAAGAGGAAGTCTAGGAGAAAATGAGGCTGATACCTATTTAAAATGCAGGGCTTATCCATTATTTAAAAAATAAAAAATCAACCTGCAAAGATGATAATATATGGCTGCTAAACTCATGAAAACAGAAAGAAGCAGACACTTAAGACTGTTGTTGGAAATACACAGCACAGCCTATGAAGTATTCTTGCCCAAGTAAAAAGAAAAAAAAAAAAATCAAACCTGCATCTGGTCAAGCCTCTGGATCTAACGCCTATTTACAGGAAGCCTGGGCAACAACAGCACAAGGATGTAATCAACAAAATCCAGGCTATGGGCAACTTCACAGAATGAATGATCAATTTTGTCAACAATGTAATTAGGAGGAAAATCAAAAGAGATGTTGGGGAGGAGCTTTAGATTAAAAGAGACTTGAAAGACATTTCAACCAATTGCCAGCTATGTGCCTTATTTGGATCCTAACTCAAACAAACTATTTAGAAATATGTGAGGGGCACCTGGGTGTCTTAGTTGATTAAGCATCTAACTCTTGATTTTGGCTCAGGTCATGATCTCATGCTTCATGAGATCCAGACTCAAGTGGGTTTTGCCCTGATAGTGTGGAGCCTGCTTGGGATGTTCTCTCTCCCTCTCTCTCTGCCCCTCCCCACACTTGTGTGTACATGTGCTCTGTCATAAATAAATAAATAAATAAATAAATAAATAAATAAATAAATAAATAAATAAATAAGAAATTTCAGGAATCTGAAAACTGCGTATTTGTTGATAATTGGTAATTGTTAATTTTCAAAGCTGAGTATTGGGGTTATGGTCACATTTGAATAAAATATCTCTGAGCCTCATCTGACACCCCTAAATTCACCCCAATCCCAAAAATGAGACCCCACAGTTCAGAGAGATCAGTGTAGAACCCAAGAAGAAAGCAACAAGTTCTTAACCCCAAAGAACAAATGTCACCATCTCAGTTTAAGACAAATATTTGAAAAGGGATATAAACAGGTAGCCAAAGGATAATTTTCTTTTTATTTTTTTTTTCTGTTTTGAGGACTCTTTATTTGTGCTCAAGGCCTTTAAGCCCAATGATAGTGCCTATTACATAGAAAGGTCTCTATTTCACAATCCTCTTAGAGGATTCTTTAAATCATGATTTATGAATATGGCAAAAAGACTAGTTTAAAAAGATGAAACTCTTTCTTGTAATGAATTATTTATGAACTATTTATTGATCCTAATAAACTGATGAATTGTGTTTGTGTGTAAGCTCATTAGATTTTTTTTTAATGTTTATTTTTGAGAGAGAGAGAGCATGAGCAGGGGAGGAGTGGAGAAAGAGGGAGACACAGAATCAGAAGCAGGCTCCAGGCTCTGAGCTATCAGCATAGAGCACGACGCAGGGCTCCAACTCAAGAAACCTGATCCAAAGTCAAGACACTTAACCCAACTGAGCCACCCAGTCACCCCAACCAGTTCTTAGATTTTAAAAAATTACCTTTAACTATCAGAACAATGAAAACTCAGCAGACAACCAGTATAAGGGCAGTTATCTTTTTTTTATCATTTTATTTTTTTATCATGATAAGTGTACTCTTTAATTCCCATCCATTGTTTCCTTCATCCCCTCTATCCACCTCCCCTCTGGTAATCATGAGTTTGTTCTCTATAGTTAAGAGTCTAATTCTTGGTTTGTCTTTCTCTCTTTTTTCTCCTTTGCTCATTTGTTTTGTTTCTTAAGTTCCACATATGAGTGAGATGACGTGGTATTTGTCTTTCTCTGACCAACTTCTTTCACTTAGCATTATACTCAAAAGCTCTATCCATGTTGTTGCAAATTGCAAGATATTCTTCTCCTTTATGGCTGAATTATATACATACATACACACACACACACACACACACACACACACACACACACGTCAATGGACACTTGGACTGCTTCTATAGTTTGGCTAATGTAAGTAATGCTAAACATAGCAGTACATGTAACCTTATGAATTTATGTTTTTATATTTTTGGGGCAAATACCCAGTAGTGCAACTCCTGGACTGTAGAGTAGTCTTATTTTTAATTTTTTGAGGAAACTCCATACTATTTTCCATTATGGCTGCACCAATTTGCATTCCCACCAACAGTGCAAGAATGTTCCTTTTTCTCCACATTCTCACCAACACATGTTGTTTCAAATGATAATTTTCAAAATATTAAAGACTTGACTTTCAAGCCAAATAAAGTTAACATGTGTCAAAAATTGTATTCAACTTATTTATTAATGACTAATAGGGAATTTGAAGAATAGGGGTGTGTGTGTGTGTGTGTGTGTGTGTGTGTGTGTGTGTGTGTTTATATTTATATTTATAGGCAATCAGGAATGCTGAAATAAATTTGCTAATAGAGGCAAAATTGCTTATTCTCTTGTAGGACAAGAAAATATAATATCTGGGGTCCTGTTTTTTATAAGTGAAAACCAACACAGTATCTCTAGTCCTCAAAATTCATTTGCATTACTATGGACAAGAATTATCAGCATTACTAATAGTGTTTTAACAAGTTAACTTCTTCCCCCACAGTGATGTAAAATAGTCTAGTCAATAGAAAGGCAATCAAAGAAGCACACACCTATAAATCATATAATCCTCCTAGGATCCTCTAGACCATCATTTCTCAACATTGGCACCATTGATATTTGGAGCTAGGTAATTATTTGTTGTGACAGCCTGTTCTGTGCATTGTAGAATGTTTAAGAGGATCCTAAACCTCTACCCAGTAGGTACAGTAGCACATGCCTCACACATTTCTGACAATCAAAAATGTCTCCAGGTAGATCCTAAGAGTTCTAATCTCAAGGGGAAAAATGTTTTTTCTTTCTCTTTTGTGTGTGTATGTATGTGAGATGATCTAAACTTATTGTGGTCATCATTTCACAATATGTAAAAGTCAAGTCATTATTTTGTACACTTTAAACTTATATATACAGCGCTGATGTCAACTATATCTTAATGGAATGGTGGAAAATGTCTCCAGACATTGCCAAATGAGAACCACTCTTCTAGACAATGCCCCATATGCCACAGAAAAGACATTTACTGGTACCCCTTGCCCACTTTCACATCTTAGACAATGTTTGCTCTCAAGTCAGAACCAATATTCCCCACCACCACCACCACCACATCTTCTGTACCCTCTGAACTGGGTAGAAGTAGAGTTTTTAGAGAAAGCCAGAAAAAATCTGAACCTCTGCTCTTTCGAGTGAAGTTCCAGGGCAACAGGGTTGGGAGAAGTACAGTGGAACCTCTTTGAAATAAGAGGAGTCACGAGGAGAGAGAAGCTGAGCTATGGTTCTCAGGTAAGTGTTGAGGAAAATAGCAAGCCACAGAGAAGTTCCCCACCTATATAGTGAAGAGGAGAAGAGCAGAAGGCTTACCTAGGCATGGGAGAGTTAGAGACAATGCTTTGAATTTTATAAGACCTAGCAATTCAAAACCTAAGTGGGTTCTAGTGTTTAATGAAAGAGATAGAGCCAGCAGGGCTTGACCAAAGCTAAAACAAGAGGAGGCTCCTGCAGAAGGATGCAGTATGAAGAGTCCTCCTGGGGACCAGCTAGAACAAGTTCACATCAGAAGGCTGTTGGCTGAAGGGAGCTGAGGAGAGCCCAGTCAGGACCTGTCCCATCTCAGGATACATTCAATGAAGCACCCCACACTGCGTGTGCTGCAGGCCCAGAGGAGCAGGTCATAAGCTGGCACAGGACAGAGTCCACACAGGGAAGAGGCAACCCTTATCCCTCCACTACTGTGCTCTGTATTCCCACCATAGAGTGTAGCCTCAAGTCCACGGGGATATGTGAACAAAACCTAACATGTCCTAACTGTGACTGGACTAAGTCTGAGGTGACTGAGAAATCCCTGAATCTGACACAAGTTCCCAGAAGGTTACTAAACTGAATTTTATACTATGCTCAGATTGGGAGTTCAGGGCCCCAAAATAAAGTTTTATAGAGAATAAAGTTATATTTTTTCACACTCAAATTGGTGACTATAAAATATGTACCCCTCCTGGGATAGGAAAGTCCCTGGACTGTCTACGAGCCTGAGATTTTCCTACAGATAGACATGGAGCTTGCTGTGGAAAAAGTAAGACTGAGCTAAAAAGAATGAACAATAACCAATGGAGAAAATTCTCCAGGAACTAGGAACTCAATAAGCCTCCAAAACTGTAGGGGGCACTGGCCTATGCTCACTACATGGATGTGAACTTACTATAAAATTTCTACAGCATAAAATCTATGTAACAGCTGATTGTTTTCATAGCACAGATTTTCTTATGCATTTTAGCCACCATATCACAAACAAATGAGTTACAGAAAACAGATATTCCAACGTTTATTTATTTTTATTTTTGGGACAGAGAGAGACAGAGCATGAATGGGGGAGGGGCAGAGAGAGAGGGAGACACAGAATCGGAAACAGGCTCCAGGCTCTGAGCCATCAGCCCAGAGCCCGACGCGGGGCTCGAACTCACGGACCGCGAGATCGTGACCTGGCTGAAGCCGGACGCTTAACCGACTACGCCACCCAGGCGCCCCCAGAAAACAGATATTCCAAGACTCCAATATATTTATTGATTTTCAATCAGAAGAGCAAATCATTTATAAATTCAACAACCGGTCATTGAGCATATTATGTGCTCAAAGCTGATCCAGTCACTGGAGACAGAGCAGTGACAAATGAATTAACTCCCTGCTCTCCTGATGTTTATGCTTTAGGGAGAGAGACAGACATAACCCTCCAGAAACAAAATAAATATATTATGTGGTAGGTACTATAAATAAAAATAGAACAAGGTAAAGGGATACAGTGAGTAACATATGTTAGGTGAGTATGCAGGGAAGGCTTCCCACATAAAGTGACTTTTTAACAGAGTCATGACTAAAGTGAAGAAACAAATTATTGGCTATCAGAAAAAGAGTGTTCTAGACAGAGAGAATAATAGGTTTGCAAACCCAGAGGTGTGGGTGTGCTTGGACTGTTTGACAATGACCAAGGAAGCCACTGAGGAAGGAACAAATGAGCAAAAGCAAGCAGAAGATGATAGGAGATAAGGACAGAAAGGATGGTCGAAGCAAGGTTACGTAGGTCAAGGACTTTGCGCCGGTACTTTGTTGACATAAGAATGCATTGGAGAGATGTTAAGGAGAAGCATGGAATAATCTGAACTACTGCTGTGTTGAATACGGACTATAAACGTTATAAAATGGAAACAAGGAGAATACCTAGAAGGTTTTGCAAGAAATGCGGTGGAATTAGTGTGGTGACGATGAGTTCCCAAGAAACTGTCATATTTAGGATACATTAGAAGGTAGAGTCAAACAGAATTTGCTGGTAGATTGAATATATGGATATAAAGGAAAGAGTAAAAAATAGACTCCCAATTTTTTTTGAGTTAGAGTTATCATTTGTTGAAGACTAGGGAATAAACTGGCAGGAGAATCAATAAGTTGGAAATGTTAAGTAGACATTGGATATTCAAGTCTAGAATTCAAGAGTTTAGGGCTGAACATATTGTGTTTGTGGAAGTCATCAGCTTATGGATGATATTTCTTTATGAGTTCCCCAAGAGTACTTTTATTTTGAAGGACTTCCAAATGGATGAAAAACTGTTGCCAATGTACAGCCTAAAATCCAAACTCATAGAATAGATATTTTTTAATCTTTCACATCTGTCAAAGAAGGATCTCAGCTGGATATGAAAAAATTCTATCATGATAGATGGTACTCCATCTATTTTAGGTCAAAAACCTATATGTATTAAAGTTTTAAAACAAGAGACTGACATTTTCGTTATTATTGCTTTGTTCCATTGTACAGTACACATTGAAAAGATATATGCTCAGTTTTCTGAAGCAGACTTTACAAAAAAGGTCACAGATACAGTTGTTAAAATCATCAGTAACTATGTGCAACTGATTAATCATTGTCAGTTAATAGAATTATTAAATAGTAGATAAGTAAATAAATATAATAATAAATAGTAGGCAAGATTTAATAAATGTGTGTTCTGGGCCAAGGCTGTTTATTCAAGTCATGGAGGCATTTTACAAAAATGTATTGTACTGTGAACTATTCATGATTTTCTTGAAACAAAGGGAATACTTGCCAAATATTCAATAAACCAAGGCAAAAGGGACTATGTGATTTTTTATAGATATCACACTGCATACGAATGAGCTAAATTTGAAGTACCAAGGAAAAAGAAACATTATTTGTGACTTAGCTAAACAAGTATAAAAACTTATACTGAAATTGAAATTTTTCATAATACATGTAAGTAATGTACATATTTTTCTAACAAGAATCAATGTGCAGAACATGTTAACTGTAATTCATGTGTTATGTAAATTGGCTGTGAAAACTATAAGAAAAATGTGAAGAACACTTTGTTGATACTGGTAAACTTATTTAATTTTTTTTATGTTCATTTATTTTTTGAGAGACAGACAGAGTGCAAGTGGGTTAGGGGCAGAGACAGAGGAAGACACAGAATCCAAAGCAGGCACCAGGTTCTGAACTGTCAGCACAGAGCTGGATGACGGGCTTAAACCCACGAACCATGAGATTATGGCCTGAACCAAAGTTGGGCGCTTAACTGAATGAACGACCGAGGTGCTCCGAGATTAGTAAATTTAGAATTGTTTTCCAAATTATGCCATACCCCTCTGAATTCAATGTTAACAATACTGAATTGGCACAAGAGTTAGTGAGGTTACTTAAGTTGGATATATGTAGTTTCAAAACTCATATGTGGCTTCAAAGTCATATTGATGCTTTTAAAAAAGATAAACCCATTTTGTCAATGTGAATGTGAATATAAGATATCAATTACTTTTCCAGTCTCAGTTTAATTACTGGAAATTCTTTAAAGTATTTAGAAAAGCTTGGATTTGTGAATCTATGTTTCAACTATAAATTTTATCAAATCTGAATGCATATCAAGTATTCCCAATGAAAATTCTGTAGTTAACATCTAAATTGAGATGTGCTCTAAATGTAAAATACAAAACAGATGTCAAAAGACTTGGTAAGAAAAACAGAATGTAAAATATTTTACTAATACCGTCTATATGGAATACATGTTGAAATGATAATATTTTGGCTATACTGGGTTAAATAAAATATACTATTAAAATTAATTTTATATTTTTCTTTTTTTAATATGGTTACCAGAAAATTTGAAATAACATATATGGCCTACATTTCTTTCTTCTTTCAAATTTCTTTAATTAATTTATTTCTTTAATTTACATCCAAGTTAGTTAGCATATAGTGCAACAATGATTTCAGGAGTAGATTCCTTAATGCCCCTTACCCATTTAGCCCATCCCCCTCCCACAACCCCTCCAGTAACCCTCTGTTTGTTATCCATATTTAAGAGTCTCTTATGTTTTGTCCCCCCCGCCATTTTTATATTATTTTTGTTTCCCTTCCCTTATGTTCATCTGTTTTGTATCTTAAAGTCCTCATATCAGTGAAATCATCTGATATTTGTCTTTCTCTGATTAATTTCACTTAGCATAATACCCTCTAGTTTCATACACGTAGTTGCAAATGGCAAGACTTCATTCTTTTTGATTGCTGAGTAATACTCCTTTGTGTGTATACAATGTATACATACATATGTATATATACATATACATATATACACACAATGGTGTGTGTGTGTATATATATATATATATATGTATATATATATATATATATATACACCACATCTTCTGTATCCATTCATTCATTGATGGACATTTGGGCTCTACATTTATTTCTATGGGCAGTTACTAGTCTGGGTGTATATATATACCACAATGATATATTTATATATATGTGTGATATATTTATATATATGTGTATATATATATATACACACACACACACACACCACATCTTCTGTATCCATTCATCCATCGATGGACATTTGGGCTCTACATTTATTTCTGCCGGCAGTTACTAGTCTGGGATAAGGGCAGCAGTGAATGTGCTTCTGTGTTTGAGGGTGCAGGTCAGAGAGAATGTTGCTATGTAGCCAATACTTACTGGATGCAAATGTCTAAATAGGAACACCTCCAATCTTAGGTATATTTTACAGGTGTTACATAGGAAGTGCCTTTTTTTTTTAAATCCAACAAGACATTCATTTTCTGTTTAAGACCTTAAGCAGAAAAAGGTTCTTCCCATCCAAAAAGATCAAACTCGTCTGCTGACATGAAACTCGAGAAATTTGGCAGAGACTTTGGAGATGACAAAGAACATAGATACTGAGTATTTAAAGAGTCAAACAGCATATTCCCAATACTTTACAGTAAAACAGGCAACCAGCCTTTACAAAGCATTTCATAAAGAAATCAATGTACTTGAAGTAGATCTAGTGTGTAGATATTATACCGCAACAAGTGCATGAGCAGAGATCAACTTTTGCAAGTCTTGAAGCAGCCAGCTCAGCACAGACAGTGGTGAATCTGCAGAAAGCATCTATAAAGCCAGAAAGAAAGAGAGGCTGGCCAGACCAGATATTCTTTCTATTGGTACACTGACTATTACAAGCACTGATTTAGCAAGAAAGAATTGGAAGCTAATGTTAAAGCTAACTATAAACTATTTATGGTTGGTGAATATTTTATGCATTTGTAATCTATAAGGTAAAAACTAAATTGAAAGAAGTCTCAATCAATAATTTGAGTTCTTTTTTTTTTAAATGTTTCTTTATTTTGAGAGAGAGCTCAAGCGGGGGAGTGGCAGAGAGAGAGAAAGAGAGCAAGAATTCCAAGCAAGCTCACTGCTGCAACCTCAGAGCCTAATGCACGCTGGATCTCACCAACTGTGAGATCAGGACCTGAGCTGATCAAAAACCAGACGCTCAACCTACTGCGTCACCGGGAGGCCCCAATAATTTGCAATCTTGAATTCACAACTTAATTTTTTTTCACCATTTTCACAAAAATCTACTTTAAACAACCCATCTAGGGACATATATAGAAAGATATAGAAAGATACAGGGGCTGAGTGGACTCTCTCCGTCAAGATTAGATGCTGGCATCACAACAAGAAAAAAGCAAATTAACAGTCCCTGCTAAAGAATTCAGCTTGAGGCATGTTTCCATCTGGATGTGCATGGCTTGCCCTAATACCCTCACAAATCAGGAAAGAACCAACATCATTATGTCAACACTTGGATTGTATATACTGATTGTGAAGAATACATAAAAGAGATTACCTGGAAGATGCATTGTTAGAAGACATCATGGAGGGAATGTGACCACTGGTGGACCAGCGTGCCGTACCGAGGAAATCAGAGGCTCCTTGCCTCCCCTGGTCTTGGAGGGTACAGTCTGCCCCTGCACGAGGAGCCACTTCACGGATGCAGCTCTGAGAGAGCAGTGTGTTGTTGCGACCATTTGGACCCACCCGTTAGGGCCTCTATATAAATTCCTAATATCCTGACAGGCAGGGGTGAAGTTCTCCGTCTTCATGGCGCTCAAGACAAGCCTCCTTCATAAGTTCCCTTGCTTGTTAAACCTGCCGCTTGCCGTGCCTTTCTCCAGTCTCTCCTCGCCCTCCACGCTCACGGGCCAATTTCAAATCTCACCTGAGAAAAGCCTGAGGCTGCGAACCAATATATATCCACAGACGGTAGGTCCACTCATCTGCAGTTTTGCTTTCCGCACTTTCGTTACCCACATCAACCACCACTCAGAAGGAGCTAATCCTCCTCCTGACGAATCATCAGAAGGTCAATAGTAGCCTAACGCCAGGTCCCAGTGCCTCCCGTCACTCGCTTTACGTCATCTCAGCACTTAGGCATTGCGTCATCTCACGTCAACACAAGAGGGAATGCGGTAGGGTAAAATATTTTGAGAGGCCACATTACATAACTTTTATTACAGAATGTTGTTATAATTGTTCTGTTATTACTTATTAGTGTTAATATCTTACCGGACCTAATTTATAAATTAAGCTGCGTCTTAAGTACGTATGCTTACCAAAAAAACATAGTATACATAGTGTTTGGAACTATCTATGGTTGCAACCATCTGCTGGGGTCTTGGAAAGTATCCCTCGTATTCCCCATGGATAAAAGAGGATTGCTGTGGCTAATATCCTCAAGAGATTTTAAAGAGAAACGGCCTATATTAAGTACCAGCATTGATGCAATTGCAGATGGGTGTTGCTTTACCTCTCTGGAATTTTTCTTTGCTTTTCCTTTTTTTTTTTTTTTTTTAATGTGAATATAAAATTTTGGTTCTCAGCCAGAGGATCCTATCAGAAACCCCTAAGATGTTTTTCTAAATATGCATTCCTATCTCTGGGGGAATCTTCCCTGCCATGACTGAGGGAAGATTGAGGGTGGTCAGGAAGAAGGGTCTGTCATGTAGCTTTTGAAAAAACTCCAGGCTGAGTACCATACACTGCTTGACTTGTGCACCCCATTCCCCACCACTGTCCCCAGCCCACTAAAACAATTCCTGATTCTATGACTCATTGAATCATGAAATAATCTAATAGATACAGCATAATACAAGACATGTCTCACTCACTGAATTCTGTGACATCTGACTGCAAGTGGCCTCTCCACGATAATGAAGTTCCTATGACTGAGCACTCCCACATGCCCTCTTCCAAACAACAACAATAACAACAAAAAAAAAATCTTAACACCCTTCCTTTAATTTATTCAAATCAGTTTCACATGCAAACGAGAGCCAAATTAGAAAATTAAACCTAGCAGACAGAAATGCACTAAACATTTGCAGGATAAGCACATGGAAAGTACAAAAATCAGTTTTTATTATGAAATTTGTAAAAGCAGCTTGCTTCCAATTTGGAATCTTCTTCCAAATGAAATCATTTTTCTAGCCTCCCAGCTGTGCAGTCCTCACTGTTAGAACATCCAGTTCACAGAAGTCAGAGGGGCAAATGAGCTGCTCTCTCACCTTATGGAGCAGATAGAGGGGTTTTTGAATTTTAGTCAACCAAAGAACATTCTGCATACGTTGCCTGTCTCAAATGTTGGGACAACAGTTAGCCTATCTGACAGGGTAACTGATGAATGACAATTCAACCAATAAGTGGTTTAAAGTGTTCTGTTATTCTACTTTGCATTTAAAGAGTTAAGTATTGCTCTAGGATTATTTCGTTTTGAGGATATATTTTGAGATTAAATCAACTGCTAGAAATTGCATTTCTAAATAATAATATGTCTAGGAGATTGCCTGAAAGATTTTGCCAGCCTTCCCGAAAAGATGCCGGTGCATGAGCTATCTATCTTAGAAAATTTTAGATTGATGGTAAAATGATATGTAAACGTAAGTGGAGGGAACGCTTTTGTTCTCTTTCTGCAATAGAAGTTTTGAAAACATTTCTCCATTTATATGCTTTATGAAAAAGTAATAAATTCCAATTGGAGGACGAAATATAGTTAAAACTTATATTCAGAGTACCATTCAAAAAATATGAGGAAATGTTACTAAATTGTATGCATGGCTTGTCGCCAGCACCTGCATTTCAGAAAGTAAGCAAGTAGTGCAGGTGACTACATATTTTTATAAACTCACCTATAATTGAGTTTGAATGAAACAGAGGATAAAACCTATCAACAGTGTCATGTTTTATCGTCAAAGATATTCCAGCTCTGGCATATGTGCTTAATATCTTTTATTCTAAAGTTATGGAATTTTTTGCTTTCTATTTCTTTATTATACTAAATTTAAGAATTTTATTGTTCAAAATTATGTATTTCTTGAGGAGAATTAAAAAAAAGGAGTTCTATTATCCAGAGTTAACACTCTCTGTGGACTTCAAGAATATATATGTGTATTTATTTACATGTATGTGTGTGCACATGTATGTGTACAGTGAGAAGAAATGTTAAAATTGCATTTATTCAAAAAAATCTCCCATCTTTATATGAATGTAACAAGGCGTCTTGGATCAAATTTTCCTTTTCAGAAAAGCGTCACTTGACTGACCCTGCTTACACAAAAGTAAGGGTAGCAGGCACCTATTGCCTAGAGGAAAGATATAGCAGAAATTTCTGGAGCCTAACAAAGTCTTGCCTTCTCTGTATCCCTTGATAGGCAGAGTCAGCATGTGTGGAAAAGATGGGCAAATTTGCATAAGGATCTAGGAGCCTCCCAGGAAGAAAGAAAGGTAAGAGTGATGTTTTCCCTTTTGAAGTTCAATGTTAGTAGAATTTTTCAGATGGTCATGACAACAACCTGATGGTAGAAAAGGACCCCAGAGCTCCAAATGGAGGTCTCCAACAGGGTAAAGGAATTCTGGGGTAATCCAGGCCTGAGGTCTAGGGAAGAGCTTGTCCCAGCAGTGTGTGGCTGACCCTAGAAGAGCCTTGAGGCTCTCCTCACCTATTACGTGAGGACAATTAAATACAAAAGAGGTAATGTTAGGATTCTGAGCATGGAGCCCACGTGGCCTATGTGGATATCAGAAGCAGCCAGCAGATTGCTGCCTCACTGCAGCAGGAAACAGAGATACATATTACTGCTAGAATAGTGTGACCCAGAGAAGGAACTCAAGGAACTCAAAGGATCAGGGGAGCAAAGCAGGCAAGAAAGTATATGGACCCAATCAATCAAAGCAATGACTGCTAAAGACAAGGCCCACCATTGAAACAATCAGATTGTGCCCAGACCCTTTTAGACTGAATAAGCTCCTGAAGTTCTTGAATAATTTGGGGTAGAATAATCCTGAAGTAGGCCATGGGACTTTCTCCTAAAATAAAACTATGGAATCCCCAAAGATCTTTGAGGTGAAAGGGATGTGACTGTATTTGTAACTCGTTCTGGTGATATGATCATACCAGTAACATGTAAAAATAGATACGTACTTTATTTCATATGATGATAATCTTTTCATCATATGAAATAAAAGTTCTTATAAATTGCTATTTTTTTCTTAGTTTTATTATATGTTGATTCAATTAGTCATCCATTCTTTCAATAAGCATTTATCAAACACCTAAGATGTACCAGGCACTGTTCATACTTTTTGGAAATACATTGCCTAGCCCTTGAGGATTTCACAGTTTAATAGGCAAGAACCACAAATTACAACACAACTTGGTAAGTACTGTCATTGAGAAATGAACAAAGCATCATGGAAAGCCAAATGAATATCATATAGAAGTGGTTTTATTTCCTATTTCTCTGACCACTATCTAATCTCCCTTCTTTTTTGCTTTGCTGTGGACAGGGAAGCCACAGAAGGAAAGAAAGCCCAGTAGGATGGTCAGGTCAGATGAAGATGATCACATCATTAGAAGGTCTGAGATGAATTATTAAAATAAAATTTTTTTTAAATACTGCAATCTTTGAAATTCAGTGAGTTAGGACTCAAAATGAAGGTGCCTTTTGATAGAATTTGACAAAGAAATTTTACTAATCTTTTAGAGTATTATGCAAATGGTAGCTATTGTTATTCCAATTCTGGATCATTGTCACCTTCTGTCTGGATTCAGAGCAGAGAATAACCTACCCTCTGCTTTTGGAAACCTCTTTCATTACTCAGGACAAAGGTAGGAATGGCCATGCCCCACTCAGAGGATACCACTTGACCCCTCCTGGGCAGCCTTGGCCCCTTCCTCCCTGGTTTATGTATGTCACAAACGTGAAGAAGGCTCTATCCATGGAGGTAAGAGATTAAGGAAGCTCATCTTTGGAAAAGACACAGGTATTTTTTTTCTTTAATTCATTCTATAACTCCCAACTCTTTCTGTCAGGCAGACCATCTAGGCTGTCCTCTCTGGCTTCCCAGATTCAATATAGTACTTGTGTACTGAGGATGAGGCAGAGAAAACAATTTGCAATTCTCCCAATTCCATGCTTACCAGAGGTATTCCTTCTGCTCCTCTTCATCATTTTCAACCTCTTTTCCAAGGAGGCATTATGGAAACTTACAAATAGGGAGTTGGGCTTCAGGAACTTACAGGTTTACAAGCAGATGATGTATTTTTAAAATGTCACTCGATGGATACATTCACTCACCTAAATCTACCTGGTTGCAATGGCAGCTGCCCACTCAGTTTCCCTTGAAAAACTCACAAATGCATGTGGCAATAATTGTAGGTCCGCTGGCAGCTGATATGTTTTTACAAAGTGAAGGAGTCGCCATCTAAAAACCTATAAACTGTCACAGTCTGTCATCATTGCAAAGATGCGGCCATTATTTAAATTAGACTGTGAATTATTTTTTTTCCTCTGTGATGGCTTTTCAGATGGTGATATGTCATAAGCAAACCACAATAAACTGGCCTTAAGCATTCTCAACCCATTAGTCCTGCCTATAATTTGGTGCTTTCAGGAAAGCATACAGATGATATAAAAAAGATTTCGTCAGTGTTTACGCCTGCCAGAAAAAAAAATCCAAGGAAATGTTTCTGACATAACACCTGAATATGAGCTGGGCATTATGACTGCTGCAGGTAGGAAAAAATAAATGAGCCTCATTTATTGCTGGCTATGATATCTCCTCGGTGAGAAGTCTCTCTTCAAATCAGGACAAAAGTAATCTCTCACATTTGTTTACTGTTCAGGAGTTCTTAAAGCCTTCAAGAGATACAATTTTACTTAATTTTCACAATAATGCTGTGCATTGGAAGAGCGGGTGGGCTCATCATTATACTCATTTTACATAGGAGGAAACCAAGTCTTAGGGAATTTTTAGTGACTCACCCAAGGTTACAGCAGAGATAGTAATGACAGAACAATCTGAACCCAGAGCTTCTACCTCCAGAGCTCCTCTTTGAGAAAGACTGCTGTGGAGTGTTTTCTTGCTTTAACCTCTTTTGCATAATGAATTCATTTTGAAGTGTTTCAAAACCATGAACAGTCAAGTTCAAGAGGCAGTATCTTAATGCAGCGGTTCTCATGCTTCTAAGTGCACGTTAGAATTACCCTGGGGATCTTTTAAAAATCCTGATTCCTAGGCCACCCCCAGCCCAAATACATCAGAATATCTGGAGGTGGGACCAGATGTCAATATTTTTTTTAATTCTCAAGAGATTAGAATGTGCAACCAAATGCACTGTTTCCAAAAATCTCTGGACTTCAGAATCTCTGGAGAAGCTGGTCAAACAACGGGTAGCCCGTCCTACCATGGAAGAGGTGATTCATTGAACAAAGGTAGAACTCAGGTGCCTACAGTCCCTGACTTATGATGGTTCAACTTATGAGTTTTCCACTTTACAATGATGTGAAAGCAATATACATTCATTAGAAAACATACTTTGAATTTTGAATTTAGATCTTTCCTTAGGCTAGAGATAAGTGGTACAGTTCTCTCTTGAGATGCTGGGCAGGGCCAGTAGTGGCAACTCCCAGTCAGTCACGTGATCACGGAGGTCAACAACCAATATGCTTAAGATCATTTTGTCCCCATATAGCCGTTCTGTTTTTCACTTTTGATACCGTGTTCAATAAATTACAGGAGATATTCAACACTTTATTTAACAATAGGCTTTGTGTTAGGTGATATTGCCCAACTATAGGCTAATGTAAGTGTTTTCTGTGCATAGTTAAGGTAGGCTAGGCTAAGTTATGATGTTTGGTTGGTTAAGTGTATTAAGTGCATTTTCAACTTACAGTATTTTCAACTTATGTGGGGTTTAGCAGGCCATAATCCCATCATAAGCCAATGAAAATCTGTATCTGATGTTTTCAAAAAGCTTCTCCAGTGATTCTGATGCATGCAAAGTTTGAGAACCATGGTTTTAAGAGTTAAGGAGCTCAAGTGTTGAATTAGAAGGACCTGCATTTGACAGATATGCATTTACCCTAGACGAGTTAGTAAACTTCTCAAAGCTTCGCTTTCCTCATGTATAAAGGAGAGTAATAGTAGCACTCATATTTTACAGTTGTCCTGGTGATTAAATGATACAATGCAGTGGTTGGTAAAGTGTGGTCCCTGGACCAGCAGCACCAGCAGCACAAGGATATTGTCAAAACACAAAAATTATCAGTCCCACTCACACCTATTAAATCACTCTGAGAGTGGGGCCTAGCAGTATATAACAAGAAGTCCCCCAGGTGATTGTTATGCATGCTAAAGTTTGACCACTGATACAATGCTTGTAAAGTGGCTAACACAGTGCCTAGTGCACAAGAAGTGCTCAACAAGTGTTTGATCTGTTGTTACTATTTACATCATTGTTGTCATCCACATTTGTGTCAAAGTCTTCAGAAGCATGGTAAAATAGCCTCCAAAATAACTGCTGTAAATGAAATTACAACCAGCTGGGAAGAGCAGGCTCAATGTCAATATTATTACAGTTATCGGCACAAATGGCCTTTGTCCTCAGGAACCATTCAACATTCCTGGTGAATTGTGATCATCTGACATTATCATTTTCCTCTTTAAAAACTCATCAGGGCACCTGGGTGACTCAGTCGGTTAAGTGTCCAACTCTTGATCTTAGCTCAGGTCATGATATCAAAGTTCCTGAGATCGAGCCCCACATCAGGCTCTGTGCTGACAGTGTGGAGCCTGCTTGGGATTCTCTCTCTCCCTCTCTCTCTGCCCCTTCCCTGCTCTCTCTCTTTCTCCCTCTTTCAAAATAAGTAAATAAACATTAAAAAAGTACAAAGTCTAAACTCTGGCCTATCCTTCCTCACCAACCTGGTGTGTGTATACCTCTCTCCCTCCCCATCAATGTCCCTGACTTTTTTTCAGATTTTTAAATAAGCCATGCTCTTGTTTACCTCCTGATTTCTGATAATTGCTCTACTAAGAATCATTATACCTCTGGGAAAGAAAAGGATGCAAAGTAAGTCAGAAACTAGTACATTAGTCAAAAGCCTGCTGAGTTCCTACCATGTGCCCACTGTATCTTCAATAAAATGCTGGGGCTCTGTGGGTTAAAAAAGAAACAAACAAACTTTACCCCTAACTTCATAGAGTCTAATAGGGGAAAAGGACAGACATTAAACAGATGTTTACAAATAATTAAAGTGCTACATGTGTGCAAAATTCTGCAAACAAGAAATGCAAGATAAAGGAAAAGTTCCTAGGAGACATGGCATGGTCTGCAGGAGCAACAGATACTGCTGGGCTCAGGGAATGACTCCTGAGGAAATGATATTCAACCTGTGACAGAAGGTGTATATACACTGGGCACGAGAATGGAGCCTAGGGTGGGATGTTACAGTCATCCCAGGTAGAAGGAATACGAAAGTCTGGGAGTTAAAAAGAGCGTGGCACAAAGATGTTTTGGCCAGGACAAGTCAGAGTTGATGAATACCTGTCCTCTAGTATCTATTATCAACATTAGCATGAAGTGTGGTGACTTGCACCACAATATCCGCTCTATTCTGTGTTTGTCTCAGAACCGAAGAAACAATTGTTAGCTCATCTTGCTGAAACTTTGGGACAGTAACAAGTGAATCAGCCATGAACAGAAACCCAAAGTCCTTGGAGTACTTTGAATTTAATTTGGATTCCAGATCTCATCAAAAATTAGATAAAATGAATGGTGAAAAGATATGATGAAACTTAAAAGAAATTATATTATTTTTGCCTTAAGGAAAAAAAGATGAAAAGCAATTTTATATTGGCCTTCTATATTTGAAAGGCTTTATATATAGGATGATCTGTTTTTCCTCATCTCCATTGAGAACAGAGGAAGAAGAAATGTGTTTAAACAGTAGTATTAAAAATACAGGTTTTATATAAAACAATTTCTTGACAATAAAGAGAATTAAGTTTTAGGGACCTTACAAAGGGAGATTTAAGTCGTTTCCCTGAAGGCATTTCTAAATAAGCTAGATTTTCCTATACTGGAGATATTTTACCTGGAAGCAGAATGGCGAACTACATAATTCAAGTAGCTTGCTGTCCTATGAAGTCCCAAGAAAGAAAAGATCAATGCAAATAAATTGAAACAACAGTGTCATCTAGTGGAAAGCTCTGTAATAACACTCAGTATACGAATCTATGACTGAATAAATCCCTATATACTTCAAGTATTGAAACTAATTATAAAACCTAGATGCAAACCTGTTTCAAGATTATATTTTTCCATTCATGCTTCAGCCACATACACTTATGGGAAAAACAAGCCCAACATCAGCCCAACTGATGACTAAGCCCTCCAGAGGGAACTGGCAGAGTATAAGTACTTTGATAGTCACAGTGTAAAGACTAAGCCCAACAGAATTGGAACATTTTAATTAAATTCTTACAGCCACACTCCCAATGCATGTCTTGGATTTCCCAGATTTGAAGCCAAGTACAAATTTCTGTTTCTGAGATAAAGGGTGATCGCTGATGCATAATTATCAGAAAGCTAAAATGACTGACAGGCCTTATAGCTTGTCCTACTTACTAGTCCCTTCTAGGTGATCTCTCTCAGACAAGGCCTTTTGGGAAACATACCATTGTTTTAGGTGGTCTTCCTCAACACAGATCCAAAACTCTCACTTGGTTGATAATAAAAACTTAGATTCAGAAGGCTAGGTTAGAGTTAGATGGTCTCCCTATTTACTTCAATAATACTGTCTTACCACATCTAGCATGATACATATCCCACAATGTTATATTGCTTCTCTGTATTTTCCATTAGACTGTGTTCTCAGCACTTAGCACATTGGCTGGAATACAGTGGTTTTTAATAAATGTCTTTTGGGGCGCCTGGGTGGCGCAGTCGGTTAAGCGTCCGACTTCAGCCAGGTCACGATCTCGCAGTCTGGGAGTTCGAGCCCCGCGTCAGGCTCTGGGCTGATGGCTCAGAGCCTGGAGCCTGTTTCCGATTCTGTGTCTCCCTCTCTCTCTCTGCCCCTCCCCCGTTCATGCTCTGTCTCTCTCTGTCCCAAAAATAAATAAATGTTGAAAAAAAAAAATGTCTTTTGAGTGAATAAAAAAAAGAATCTTGCAAATGTCTTTTGAGTGAATAAAAAAAATCTTGCAACTTAACTATTGAGTGTGTATGCTGTTTATAATCGTCTATATGAAGAAAAACATGCTTCCTCTCACTGACAGGAAGACAGAACAGCCAACACCCATAATGAAGAGAGGGGAAATGGCTTATTCATCTATTTTTTTAAAACAAGGCTAACCACACAGTTTCAACTTGACTTATACTATGTAGCAGAAAGAAAGAACAAAAGAAGAAAGAAAGAAAGAAAGAAAGAAAGAAAAAGGAAGAAAGAAAAGGAAGAAAGAAGAAAGCAAGCAAGCAAGAAAATAAAGAGAAAGAAAGAAGGAAAGGAAAAAGAAGAAAATGGTTGGTAAAAAATATTACCTGGCTCATTGGTTATATGGTATTTTTTAAAAAACAAAAGCCAACTATGAGATGAAGATGGATTACAGTAGTTAAACTGAAAAGCAGAACTAGAATTCTGTTTCCATGTGCCTTACTTAATTTATCTGGGCTGTGGAAAAATCAATTACCCCAGAAATCTTATACAGCTAAATGGAGCCTTAGAGGTCTAGTTTAAGCTCATCATTTGAAAGATAAGAAAATTCAGCTTTAATGACTTTGGTCCCTGGCCTCAGGTCAACAAGCAGTAAGCAGAGGAACCCTCACTGAGTCAGGCTGGTCCACATGTTGACGAACCTGTGCTCCAAACACTGGGGGACATGGTCTCCTTGCCCACTCAGTGCTCCCCCTGAGGAGCCATGGCAGGTTAAATTGTTGTGTGTAATGTTGCTTACTTTATTGTCTCTCAAACTCATTTGCCTGTAGAATCCGTTTACCTTTAGGAAGCTCTGACATTCTCCAGGAACAAATTTTAGGGAATTCTGAGGTAAGTCCGAGTATCTCTGCTACAGAGCAGAGCCATAAAAACTGGATCTCACAGATACTACAAACACTTCATGTGGTTATCAGTTTAAAAATGCAGTGGATGAACCCAGTTCTTCCAATGTAACTTGCCACGTACACAAATAAGCTCGGGTTGGTAACAGCCCAGCTCAATAAAATGCTTAACAAAAGCATGAGAGTTTGCTCATGCTCTCTCTGACTGTGCCTGTCACAGGAGAAGTTAACCTGCATGGTTAAAAAAAGTGCACAGCTGTCATCCCTTCAAACAGTCCTTCAATCAGAAGATTGGTACACTCTCTCAGGAAGTGGGGTTTTGTTTGCAACAGGGACTATCTTGAAAGCAAGGGATTGTGCTCTTAATAACTCTTTTGCCTGCTTCCTCTGGGCTCAGGAAGAGCAGAGGAATGGAAAGATACAATTGCAAGCAAGTATATTTTCCAAATTTGCACTAGTATTATGCCTCACAATCCTTTCAGAGAAACAGCATGTAAAATGTATTCTTTTGATACTTTGAATATCTAAGACAGTTTATCCAAGGGCACACATGGCTGATAAAAAGCTTAGCTTCAGGAGAAAAGGGAAGAATATCAAGCATATTAACTCACTTGTGTCACTGGTATATCCCTTCCTGCCTTGCCCTGTGACTTTAAATATAAGTACTATTAAATTACCAATGAATGATCTAATCACATAAACCTTAATAGACTTATTAAACAGTAAACGGTGATCTCTCCCTGTAAGTACCAAATTTGCCACAGAATAGCTAAATTAGGAAATGGGGAGTACTCAGAGTAACTGTTGACCAGACAAAATAGAACATAGATGTATAAGGAAAATTTAATATGCCCAAGTTAGTGAAAGTCAACAAAGGAAATGCCCTCATTTCATTTTGTAAAGCCCCATGGGACACCTCAACATAAAGCATTAGCTGTATGTTCAACAAAATTATTATTCCTAAGCAATATCATGTTCTATTGAAAGTAGCATTTGTGAATTTGCAATTCAACTCAATTCGAGAAGGGAAACAATATCAGACATGACACTTTTACTTTACAAAAGAAAATTTGAATATTAGCAACATTTTAGTACCTCTTAGGAAAAAAAAATATTCTTCTGTTTGCATCAGCAGCATTATTATTAAGAAAACCAGTTTGCCCAACATCACATTTGTACATTCTAGGGTTCTTTCCATATAATAAAAAAAAATCCAAAAGATATCATTTAGTTTAGTGAGTTTGCTCTAGCTCCATCGTTGAAAACAACAATTTGATTTCTTGAGTACACAAACCACACAGATTCATTTCTCATGGGTGGATTCACAAAAACCAAGCTCCTGAGACTGATGTTTAAAATCAGAATCTCAAAGAGATACTTATACACATATTACATTATTCACCTAAGCCAAAGGTGGAAACAACCCAAGTGTCCACTGACAGATGAGTGAATAAACAAAATCTGGAATATACATACAGTACAATATTATTCAGCCTTAAAAAGGAAATTCTGATACATGCTACAACATGGATGATCCTTGATGACATTATGCTAAGCAAAATAAGCCAGTCACAAAAAGACCAGTACTGTATGATTCCACATATGTAAGGTACTAGAGTAGTTGAATTCATACAGACCAAATGCAGAATGGTAGTTATCAGTGGCTGGGAGGAGGGGGGGATTGGGGAGTTATAATAGGTACGGAGGTTCAGTTTTGCAAGATGAAAAGATTTCATGGATGGATGTTCATGATGGTTACATAAGGTGAATATACTTAATGCCACTGAACTGTACATCTAAAATGATTAAAATGGTAAACTTTATGTTATGTGTATTTTACAATTTTTAAAATTCAGAATCCCTGTTTTTAATTTATATAGAAAAACACGATTGTCACAGGGACTTTAATATTTGCACTTTTACAACCCACCTAGCCTCTAGAGAAACAAACTAAATCATACATGGAAGCCTGCTTTGAAGGCATGTATTAAAACACACACACACACACACACACACACACACGGAACATTAATGAATTGGATGTTTGAGACCTCTCTCCAACCCAGATATCACATCAATCTCACAACAGGGACAGACTTGTCAAAGGGGCCAGAGCACTTGGATTCTGGAGGCCAGGATGCCCTGTATTCATTTTAACAATGAGGACAGGCTTGCCAGGGTCTTGGGTAGGGTTCCCTCCACTGAACCTACCAAAATTGCCTCGTTGTTTTTCTCCTATCTTTCCAAGACTAATTGATTCTCTTCTGATTAACCTAACTTTAGCTATGCAAATATATTTGATTAGATCACAGAGTGAAGATTTTGATTTCTGTTTAAGGAATCTCATGTTTCCCTTTTTATGAGGTTTTAGGAGATACCTCATTGGAATGCCCAGGTATTGACATTTATAGACCTTACCCATAGGATAGTAAATAAAATGTTTAGTTCAAACCAAACTTTTTTTTTTATTGCTTTATATTGTTTTTATCAAGGAGGGTCAACACTGACTCTGTTCTTTCATGCCACCAATTGTGCGATGCAGTGTTGATGGAGATTACCAGGATATCTGAGACAAAACATGGATTGGGGAAAAGGCTGTGGCAACACAGAGCCTACTTGGGATTCTCTCTCTCCCCCACCCCCATGCTCTTTTTCTCCCTCTCTCTCAAAATAAACTTTAAAAAAAAAGGAATGTGTTGTGATTTGAGAAATACACCATCCTTTCTCATTCATCTCTCGTGTAACACAAACTAGTCACCTATGCCTGGCTCTTCTAGACTCAGGTCAAGCAACACTTACCCGATGCTCCTGATGCTGCTGGTCACTCCTGTCCAGGCTGATTGAAATGATTCTCATCTCGATTACTTTGCATATCTGTAATTGTATAAACCCTCCTGCTTCTTAATTAGTCCCCTTGCCACTAGACTGCAAGCACATCAAGGGCAAGGGCTGTATCTTCTCCACCTCTGAATACTCAGCATCTAGCTTGGCTTACAGAAACTATTTATTAAATGAATAAATAAAAGTGTCAGAACCAAGACACAGATCTAAAACTTCTCACCTTAAATCTAGTGCTTTTTCAATATATCACAGCTAATATGGGTGACATATTGTGGCAGAGAACTAAATCCTTCAGAAGACAGATTTCCTAATCTAGCACAGTGAAAACAAATTGATGAAATGATTATAAAACGGGTAGGTGAACATGGACAATAAGAGACCGTACTATGTAAGCCTACAGGACACTCAAAGAGTTGGCTACAGTAATCCAAGACATCTAAAAATTTTAGTCCTAAAGTTAACAAGAAGATCCAGTGTCCTTTGTACTGGATTACAAACATACTTGAGAATATTCTGAAGATATATATTGTATGTGACCACATTCAAATCATATCCATCAATAAGTATTTTTAATTATTTGGAAGCTAATCCAATTTTTAAAAAATTGTATTTTCTTATCCTCATTCTGTCCCTTGCTATCTATGAGAGAGCATAGAAAACAAAAGGGGTAGAATGCAAATCTGTCAATGTGGTTGTCTTTTTCTTTTTATATTCTTCAAGAAAAGTCTTCTTTGGGAAAGAGGTTGAAAATTGGTAACCAACAATGGACTTTCATAAATATTTCTATAAATTCCTTTGTTATCTGATTCTTTTTTTTTTAATCGAGAGAGAGGGGGACAAAGTGAGCAAGCGTGGGGGGCGTGGAGAGAGAGAGAGAGGGAATTCTATGAGGGGCAGAGAGAGAGAGAGAAGTGGGGCTCACCTGAAGTGGGGCTCATGTTCACTTCATGCAAGGCTCGTGCTCACCCAAAGCAGGGCTCATGCTCACCTGAAGTGGGCCTTGAGCTCATCCGATGCAGGGCTGGAGCTCACCTGGTGCTGGACTCGAACTCCCGAACCATGAGATCATGACCTGAGTCAAAGTCAGATGCTTAACCAACTGAGCCACCCAGGCGCCCTGTTGTCTGAAAAGAATTATCATGGAACCAATTTTAAGTAGCAATAATCCAGCCTATACAGATTTTGTAAAGAAATCTAACCAAGAGTATCATCTTTCCTACTACAAACAAAGGTAAAACCAAGAAGCCAAGGAAACTGTAGCAATGTATTTATTGGAAATGAACTAGACATTACATTAATCGGATGAAGATGTAACAAGACATAAAGCATAACTGGTGCAACATTTAAAAAATCACAAAAGAAAAAGAAAGTTCATTTTCAGAAAAAATACTGTATCCAAGACACCTAAATCTCTGAACACCATACATAATACAACTCATGACACTCTGAGTATCCAGAGTAAAATTAACTTTGAACTGAAAGGAAAAGTTTCTTTTCCCAATTTAAAGATTCTTTGGCTACCACCTGTATATAACACACATAAGGTAATTTCCATCACCAGACAGTAACTAGATGATATCTGTCATATTCCTCACAGGAAAAACCTCACCTACAAATAGAGAAATTTGGGGGAATCCAAGAAACAAATCAGCTGAAAACCCCAACTTAATAGGGTACCTAGAATCAACATTTCCTAAAACTAGAAACTGCGTTAACTTTCCTAATAAGACTTTATTTTCTTTTTTAGAAAAACTGCCTGGATTAGAGGGCATGCTGATCTGTAACAGGAATCATTACATTTATACTAAGTAATGGTGTAAAGGCAGGGGGTTCAGATGTTTATCATCTGCTCTTCAAGGTTTTCCCAAACCTCGAGAGCTTTGCTCTTTCTCTACTCTATAATATACTGTAGCTTGTGTATAAAAAAAAACCCCTCTGAAGAAAATTATCCTAGATAATCCATCTGTGATAAGTACTGCAAAAAGCAGTGATGATAAATATTGTTTGGAGAGGCAAAAATGCTGCATCAACTTTCAGAGGCACTATCATAGACTCATCTCAAATGGAGAACTGCAGGTGTGCTCTGAAAATTACTTTCCTTCCATATACCCAACATGCATGAATGTCCTCTATTAAGCTGTAGCCTGAGGAAGCTGGGAGTTCAAATGCAGAATTGTAGATCTTAGAAAGGGCCTGGTGCTACTTGTCACTTCTCTCCAGTGGATTTCAACAGTTTATTCTCAAACATTTCACAATTCCCCCAAACTTTCACATACAAAGGAAAGATGATCAAGAGATTAGATTCTGTCCGTTGGCAACAACAATAAAAAAATGTGTCAATATAGGGGCACCTGGGTGGCTCAGTCGGTTAAGCGGCCGACTTTGGCTCAGGTCATGATCTCGCGGTCTGTGAGTTCGAGCCCCGCGTCGGGCTCTGTGCTGACGGCTCAGAGCCTGGAGCCTGTTTCGGATTCTGTGTCTCCCTCTCTCTGACCCTCCCCCGTTCATGCTCTGTCTCTGTCTCAAAAATAAATAAACGCTAAAAAAAAAAATGTGCCAATACAGCATATTATCTTTAGAAAACCAATTATAATCGCATTTTCCTATCTTTCATTGCAGGTAGAGAGAACTAAATTAGGAGTTCCCAATTGTGGGAAAATGCCAAATCCTTGTCACCAATTGTGGCACCAAGTAAAAGGGAGTCCATTCACAACTATAAGCAGTAATTTAAATTTAAAAAGTAGAAAGTTGATCTAGACAATTTAGGTCCTAAATTAAATTTTGGAAGCCTGATATTTTTAGTTTGAGTAATAATGCTGGTCTAATTTGCTAGAAAACTAGCAACATTCTTTTTCACCTTGAGCTGGGTGGGTAGACTCCACTATGATGTCTTGCTTTCTCCTTAACACACATCCAAAGTAATGCCTCGCCTGACTCAAAATGCATGTAGACACAACATGCTAGTTGGCACAAAGCTGGCAGGGGAGGAAGGCCCCCACCTTCCTGAAAAATCCATAGGAGCATGATTGGCAATCAGATATACATAATGTCAGTAGATTTTAAGACAGATATACATAAAGTTACACAAATGTTTCTACCTCTCCACCACTGAGTGAAACATGCTGCTCTTTGGAGAAAAAAATACATTCATTTTTTTCAAGTATATTTCAATATACAAAGATGCTCTAAGCTTTGTTTCACTACAAAGACAAAATGATTTCACATATGTCCAAGGGGAATTTCATTTTAACTTCCCTTTGGTGGGGGTTTCATGAAGTTCTGATTTAAAAAAATTCACTAAATATACATCTGCTCTTTTGATCTGAAAGCATGAACTGTTTGTGTCCATTTTATATATATGTACATAGTCAATACCAACAACAGAAAAAACCAGTCTACATATGTACAATGGCTTAGGATTGGCGTACTCTAGTAAGACCGAGGTCCACCAGCTAGGACACGGGCGCAGCACCAGACTCAAGTGGTTCTGTCAGCTCTGGTGTCCAGCGCTGGGCCAGCAGCATACAGACTCTTCCCTTCCTCTCCGTTCTAAGAGCATGTTCTGCTGAGAGGGCACTTCTTCAGTTATGGCTTGTTTCCTGTCTTGGCTTTGTTGTTAGGGTTGCAGTTGAGGTCCCTCAGCAGAAATTCACAATTGGCGAGCGCATCAGTGGGCAGCAGCTTCCGGATCTGCTCCACTGTCTTTTGATAAGCCATTTTCTCTTGTTCCAGAGTCCGGATTAAAGACTTCATTTTGGTCTCTCTGGTCAAAAGGTTTTCCAGATTGGATTCCAAGGTCTGGATTTTAGCATGGGCTAACTGTTTGGGGGAAAGGAAAAACAATGCAAATTCTCCCAAATCAAAAATCTGAAGACTCTGGTTCCTCATCAGACCAGCATCCCGACCTTACATGTATTAACCAATCATATCATATTACTTAATGAATAAAATAGTATGTGAAACAAATACTTTGAAACCCTTCATGAAATGGATATTTTTCAATTGCTCTAAAATAAAACTGTAGTACCAACAAAATACATCTCATTTCACTGAATACACCAAAATGCAGTATTAAATCAGCATCCTACGGGGGCGGGGCCACTGGAGTGAGTGGGATCTGGATGAAGGAGAAAAAGGAGATTCCTGATGCTCCCTGGAGGTGCTAAAAGAGGCTTTTCACCCTCTGACTAGAAATATAGGGTTTTCTAAACACATACTTTGGATCCTATCAGTTTCAATTGGTGTCAGGGGTTCCCACATAACTTGGGAACCAAGACGTGATAATGATATTTAACTGTCAATGAGAAAGTCTGTGGAGCACCACCTGGGTGACTCAGTTGGTTGAGCATCCAATTTCAGCTTAGGTAATGATCTCGTGGATCGTGAGTTCAAGCCCCATGTAGGGTTCTGTGCTGACCGCTCAGAGCCTGGAGCCTGCTTCAGATTCTGTGACTCACTCTCTCTCTCTGCCCCTCCCCTGCTCATGCTCTCTCTCTCTCTCTCTCTCTCTCCCCCTCTCAGAAATAAACATCAAAAAAAGAAAAAAAGAAAAAGTCTGTAACCATTAATAAAAGTCATTATAGGGATGTCTGGGTGGCTCAGCCATTTAAGCATCTGACTCTGGATTTTGGCTCAAATCATGATCTCACTGTACGGGATGGAGCCCTGCATCAAGCTCCATACTGACAGCACAGAGCCTGCTTGGGATTCTCTTTCTCCCTCTGCCCTTCCCCCACTCGCACATGTGCACTCTCTCAAAATAAATAAATAAACTTTTTTTTTTAAAGTCATTATAAAATGGGTCCAAACCCACTTTCCCTAATAAGGAAGTGCTCAATCACCATTGAAGCATCGAGTAATAATATTTTCTTTTTTAAAGTAGACAATGTTGTCTCTTTCTTTGAATAGGCATATAATTTTCTGTAGGCAGAGGCTAATGGAAGATGAAGTGAACGAAGTCAGTGTTCCTATTCTTGGAGCAATTACTCTAGAGACTCCTCATTTTTAAAAAAATTTTAATGTTAATTTTGAGATAAAGAGAGACACACAGAGCAAGCAGAGGAAGGGCAGAAAGAGAGAGGAGGATACAGAATCTGAAGCAGGCTCCAGGCTCTGAGCTGTCAGCACAGAGTCCAACGTGGGGCTCGAACCCATGAACTGCGAGATCATGACCTGAGCTGAAGTTGGATGCTTAACTGACTGCGCCACCCAGATAGGCAAGAGATCCCTCATTTCTAAGGCTTTCTCTCCTAGTCATTCTTGTCAGGGAACTCACCATATAGAAACAGAGTTTTAGTGGTCTCTAGTTTGGGGACAGGTGTCATTCTGGAAAATGCGGGGTAAACAAACCAAGGAGCCATGAGACGCTTAAGCTCCAACTCTGAACACATTTTCCCCCACCTCTCAGAAGGTTCTCCTTCTAACCTCCCCTCCACCAATCACTCTCAAACCCTGCCCCTCAGGGCTTGGCTATACAGCACTTATCATACAAGTTACAGGTGCAGAATATTAGCTTATACTAACTTGCTTATTGCATTTGTAAATATACATTTATAAATACATATATAGTATTTTATATTCCCAAATAATTGTAAACTTGATGGCAGGGACTATGTGTTACATGTTTTCGTTCAATTCTCTCTAAAATGCTTCCTTTTCTTTCCATTTCACTGAGTTTTACTCTAGACAATTTCCACTGCAAATCATTTCTGCAAATGATTTCTAGCTGATCTCCACACCTTCTCTCCCCATTCAAATGTGTCCTCATCAAGGTTTCCACACTGATCTTTTGAAAGTGCAGTTCAAAAACCCTGAGAGATTTCCTTCTCAGCAGGATTAAAACCATGCTCTTCTGTTTGACGCTGAAAGTTATCTACAGTTCTGCCTCCATCACATTCATCCCATCTCTCCCGAACATAAACCTTAGACCCCAAGATTACTCTGCTGCTCTGCCCTGTCTTCCTCATTCATACCAACCCCCCCCCCCCCATTCATTTATCCCACCAATCCCTCAGGTCCAGCTCAAGCCCCAAGGCCTCCAGAGCTCTCTCAATTCCCCATATTCAACCCCTCCTCCCCTGAATGTAGCCAAATATGTGCAACACCCTATAGGTATTTAACCAGATTCTGCCTAGAATTGTCATTTAATATTTTGTGAGTGTAAAATTTCTCTCCCAAGTGATTTTGAAGTTTATATGGGCATCTGTAGCCCCCGGAACACTTGGACGCAGTCTGCCACACAGACCCTCTGTCAGCAATGGTTCACTCTATGTCACATCTCTGCCATTCCTGGTATATCGTTCCGTGCATGGAGGAGGCAGTCAAGTGCTTTTTTGATCAAATCTTTATATCCTTACCTGCAACTTTTCTAGGAGGTCCATGTTTTGTCTTTTCAGTTGGTTATTGGCCCTCTCCAGCTTTTCCAAAGGTTCACTATCCTCACAGGCGTATGAGGATTCCTGAAGCTCATCCTGCAGCACGTGGTATTCCACCTCATATGCATGTAACTGTTTAGAAATATCCATCTCAAAAACCTGCCATGAAAACACAATGGGTTCATCTGGCTTTTAGTATGGATACCAAAATACAGTCTGTGTATCTGGGGTACTTCACATAGATTTCCAAGTGCTTACTAATGAAGAATAATATGGCATATCAAAAGGAAGAAAAACAGATATGACTGTCTATATAATGACAAATGGATTATTTCTACACAACTGAAACATTCTCATAATGAGGCCAAGATGACAGAATAAGTTAATGTTTAAGGGTATTTTGCAACTAAAATATACATAATCCAGTTACTCTCCAAAAATGTAGCATACCAGATACAACATTAGTTACTTGGTAATTCTTACCTATGTGAGAGATAATCTTTGCTGATTCTTACCTCTGGTTAGAGGTAATCTATGCAAAATTGCATAGGGTATTTCTATAATAAAGAAACCAAAAATACTTCTAGTTACTTGTGAATGGGGTAGACAAGTCTTACACTAAATGTCTTCATCCATTTGCTAATCCTTGTAGGCCTCTATGCATCTCATATTCTACCACACAGAGAATCTTCATAATTGCATTCCCTGAGCACTGCACAGAGCTGTAGGGTTTAATCGGGGCTGCCTCTGCTCTCCCATATCGCCACCCCGCAGCAAGACAGTTTGCTTAGAAGTCAGTGGATGGGTAATGGCTCCTTAGTCTAAACTTGCAAGGGAAGGGAGGCAGCAGCTGCCATTTAAGCAATGGTGTCTACACTAACACTGTGGGGAGAAAAGAAACCACAACAAACCTGATTTATTTATCCTACCACGAACAGAGATACTCAAATATTAGAAAATTTAAATGGGTTGTCTAGACAACCTGGTCATCCCTCTCAAACAAGTATCAGTTTTTCCCTACCTAGTGGGAAATCATGGACACAAGGGACTGTTGAACAACCATTAAAAATGATAGCATGGATCTATATTTATTGGTATGGAAAAAGAGAGGTTGTAATTTGCCCAATGTGACAGAGCTAGTAGGTGGCAGGGCACAAGAACAAGATGTTAAACTCCCTTTCTCTTGCTCTAAACCCTTTTATTGGCCATCCCAAATGCCTCTAGGAAAGTGGTAAACTTTATCAATACTCATAAAGCATTACTGCTTTATCTACAAATCAGAAGCTTGGTCATGCCATCTGAGTAACATCAATATACAACTACCACTTAACCTAGTCCCTGTGAAGAGCCAGGACTAGATACATGGTGTGCTGATTACTCTCCATTTGCTTCCCAGATCCAATTCTCTGCCCTCATCTATTCTGCTGGACCTGGGAGAAAGACCCTTGGGACCTGCATCTCCCTTTCACACCTCCTTTTCTGCTGGCTTCTGGTTGGGTATGGCCCAGGAGAGCAGCTGCAGGAAATCAGAAAGAGGAGGAGAGGTTGTATTTCTTCCTTGCTCCTTCCTTGCCTGGCTCACCAAAAGTACAAAAGCTCCAGAAACTCCTCCTGCATAGTTCCAGCACTCACTGGGCCTAAAAACACTATTAGATCCTTCCTCTGCCCCCTCAACACCAGAATATCAACAGCTTCCCTCTGTCACTAGCTCCTGAGCACCTGGACAGCCACACTTGGTTCTCTTAACCCTGCCTAAACCTCTGTAAGTTGGTAGCTTTGTTTGAATCATTAAAGACCGTTTCCTGCAAGGGACCCTAATCAATACATGAAGTCTCATTTAAGCTTCGTAAAACCTCTCAGATCAGTATTGACCTATTTGAGAAGTAAGAATACTAGGGTTCAGAAGATTAGGGAGATGTGTACAAGCCCATCAACTAATAAAAAAGCTAGAGGCTGACGTAAATCCAATACTAATTCCAAAGCCTAGGCTCTTGCCACATGTACTCCTTATGTATCTTACTTTTTTTTTTTTTTTTCGAGAAAGAAAGGGGGTGAGGGGCTGAGGAAGAAGGAGAGAAAGAATCCCAAGCAGGCCCCAAGCCCAGTGCAGAGCCCTACATGGGGCTCGATCTCACGACTGCAAGATCATGACCTGAGCCAAAATCAAGAGTAGGATGCTCAACCGACTGAGCCACCCAGGCACCCCCATGTACTCCTTATATATTTAAGTAAGTCTCATTTTTATTTTATTTACTTATTTATTTAGTCAGTCTTCCTAACTCTGTCAGCTCTGTCTTCATTCTTACCATTGGTCTAAATTGAGATTCACCAAACACTTCTTATGTACCACTGAACCACTTTTCCTGTGCATAGCCACACAGGCAGTTTCACAATGCAGAAACTTCACAATAATCTCACTTCCAAATAAAATAAATCTGATGAAATTAAAAAATCTATCAAGCAAATCTAAGTCTTTATACTAAAGCATTTTAATATATATTTAGTAGAGAAACTGCTGTGTGATCTTATATCTTGCCTTGATCATTTTAATCATACCTGGGTAATAATTTTTTCCATTTCAGATGTATTCATATCAGGTAGCGTGGTTTTAAGAAACTCGACAATACTTTCAAAGTTCTCACATTCCATTATAAGTGTCTCCTGGCTGCTCAGCAGACTAAGCGCAACCTTAAATATAACTTCAGTTCCCTGAAGAAAAATAATATCTAAAAAAAAAGACATACGATTTTCATGATCAAAATTATGCATCCACTATTGTAAAAAGTACACTCTTTGTGTTAATGTGTTAATGGATTTTTGTGTTTCTTGTGGTGGTGTTGTTTTTAATGCAGTGGAATCATGGAATATTCTACAAAAGAATATGGTCAAAATCACCTAGATTAAAAAAATATATATGACTGAAAGCAATAAACAGATGTTTAACTATTCTTCTTACTTCTTTAGGAATGTCAGATAAGGCCAGAGAAAAAGGTTAATTATATATCTCTTTGTCTATGTATTTATAATTTTAATTATTTTTTTATTAATTTTTAAATGTTTGTTTATTTTTGAGAGAGAGACAGACAGAGCATGAGTGGGGAGGGGCAGAGAGAGAGGGAGACACAGAATCTGAAGCAGCCTCCAGGCTCCAAGATGTCAGCACAGAGCCCAATGCGGGGCTCAAACCCACGGACTATGAGATCATGACCTAAGCTGAAGTTGGATGCTTAACCAACTGAGCCACCCAGGTGCCCCTATGTATTTATAATTTTTAGTGGCAAATTTAGTGGAGACTAGGTAAACCTAAAGATGTTTATTCAACTGATACTTCAATTTTGCTTCCCAAGAATCATACAAAAACAAATCAGCATAACCAATTAGTACTATTTAAATTCTTATTATCATAATAAAAAAGTAAATGAACCATCCACATACAATTTAACCTATATGAGAGCAGGAAATTTAAAAAAAAATTTTTTTAAAGAAAAATCAAAAGTAATATATAACCTAAATCAGAAGTGAAAGAGAAAAAAAAAGAAAACCTACCCTAACTCTGAACTCTGCTTCCTAACAAATACAAACAGGCAATAGTTTTGAAAGTACCAAATATTTCTATATGAAAGTTTCAATCTTTGCCACTCTGGAATCAGTAATATGTAATAAGCAAGGGAGTCCTTAGAAAACAGGGAACTGTGACTTTGGTTCATGCATCTTTCCCTTTCCTGACTTTCTCTACTAAATTCAAAGAAAAGGCAGAGCTGTCAGCATCAGTCATATTTTCACTGCAAAAAAAAAAAAGACCTGGGGAGGTTTGTTTCTTGAACTCTGATATCACATTCCCAAGGGTAAATCAAAGAGAGATGCTTTCAAACACTGTTTTATCATTTTGATTTGGTAAATTATTCTGAGAAGAAAAAATATATAGATCCTAAGAAGAATATATATATAAAATGAATGAGAGGATTTTAAAAGACCCAAAAATAGGAACCCAACCCCTACCCAAAAACTAAACTGGAGAGAAGCAATCAAGTATTTCAATAAAGAAGAGAAATGTGGTGAACATTTGATTCTGCACATCTTCATTTTTCTCTTTTGCTGCACTTTGTCCAAAGACCATATTACACTAATGCACTGTTTAACTTTTTAAACCACAGCCCCCAATAAGAAAAAAACTATATACTGTAATCTGGTGCATGTGTACATATTACACATATATCTTCAAAACTGAAGCTTATCCAAACATTTTCCTTACCATTTGATATACTCTGATATTTTCGTTGTATTCCATTTTCACTCATTTTTTTTTTTCTAATACTGGTAACAATCTACAATTGGGCCAAATACAATTTCACAAAGAGCTCCGATTTAGCAAAGGCAAAGTTACAAATATCACCATGGATACAAGATAAGCAGAATGTAAAAACTGTAGGAGCTCTTTCTGGGGTCACAGAGGTCCTAAACATCTTTAAGAATAAACCTCTAATAAAGAGTTGTTTTTATTTATTTTTTATTTGTTTGCTTTTTAAATAATGGATTAGATAAAGATAACTAAAGACTTTTGAATAGATTTAAGGGCCCCCAAAAGATGCATGAACCATGTCATACTCTTTTATCCTTGGTGCCTAACAATGTGATGAAGCAGAAGGAACTCAGTAACTAGCCCCATGCCTTACCGGCCATGTTTAGTGCTGTTACCCTGAGCCACCCAGTCTCAGAGACTGATGCCAGCACTGCACTGGCATGGAAGGAGAGTCACTTAAGCAACAAAACAGGAATTTCAGTTACCCTATTAACAAAATCAGACTGTCATTAGAAATCACACTGATACAAGTTACGTCCATTGACTCAACCAGAAAACATGTTTCTCTCTGTTTTGAATTAGTGTTGAAGGAGATAATGGGGAAGTAAAAACAAAAATAAAAACTGAGCTAAGAAGCATGTGTATAAAAAAATCTGGAAAATGATACATAGTAAGTCCTTAGTTTGGATTAAAAAAAAAACTTCTTGGGGCGCCTGGGTGGCGCAGTCGGTTAAGCGTCCGACTTCAGCCAGGTCACGATCTCACAGTCCGTGAGTTCGAGCCCCGCGTCAGGCTCTGGGCTGATGGCTCAGAGCCTGGAGCCTGTTTCCGATTCTGTGTCTCCTTCTCTCTCTGCCCCTCCCCCGTTCATGCTCTGTCTCTCTCTGTCCCAAAAATAAATAAACATTGAAAAAAAAAATAAAAAAAAATAAAAAAAAACTTCTTCACAGTTTACTCAAATACAGGATCCAATTCTTTCCCTTTAATTTCATTTAAGACCAATATGATTTCAAACTACTCTCAGAAAAGAGCCAGGCAAATTTATTAAATTCCATTAGCAATTTGCTATTCTGTATAACACACGATAAAACAATCAGGCACCACACTGGGGAGAGGGATATTCCTTGGATTAGTAACATTGTACCATTTGATCATAGGCATCTCTTACCAAAAACTCTGGCTACAAATCCTAGTGGAAACTGAGAGGCAAACAATGTGAGGAACCAGGGGGCAGCATAAAGACTGGGGCTGATTTCATTTTCTTCAAGATGATTGTAGAGATCTCTGTGATAGTCATGAAGGAGCCTGGACAACTGGTACATTTGAATCTAAAGTTAATTTGGAGAAGAAAAATAAAATATTATGCATTTATCTGTGCATAAAATACACTAACTTTAATTTTATTTACCCCACTATTTAATAACAAAGTCACACATATTCAATACATGAAAGTAGTTAGTATTTTATTTTTATTATGTTAAAGTTGATATTAAAGTCCAAGTTCACTTAGCTGAGGTCATAAAGCAAGTCACTGAGAGTCCATCTGAGATGACTACACAGGTTTCTCTATCATATGTTTTTTGGTGTCACATACGTACATGGAAATGGTTGTTTTTCCTCATGTAGGAAGGCACTGCTTTTGGAATTTAATCAGAATTGTCCTGGCTTAGGACTCTCATGGAAGGTCTATTTCAATTTCAGACCAATTCCAGAAAAGCCTCCATTCTAAAGACTCTACATTTAGTTCAGAAGCAAAGTTTGTCTCTGTTTGCTGGGCCCAGCAGCTGAGTTACGATGGAGCTCTGGCTTCGACCCCACCAGGCAACGAGTGCTGCCAGGATGCTGCCTGGCTTAGAATGTTATGGAGGCAGAAGTTTGGGATAGGATTTCTAATATCCAAGGTATTCCAGCAGCATATTTTTTATGAAAAGGGGGATTAAAGCCAAAAGTGCTCTAGTATTAAAAGAAGAAATTATTTCATTCGGTTACTGTTTTATTATTGGTATTTTTAAAAACATTATAAAGGCAGAATTATAGCCTTTAAACTCATATGTCTGTGGTCGCTAAAGGTAAGGCAGTAGCAAATAATCAACAAATTTGTGAAGTGTTTACACTTTTATCCACACAGTAACATCCTGAGTAGTGGTTCCTTGATCAGTTATATCCGTTTGACATTTTAGTGTGAAATGTGTATGCTATTTTATTAAGTCTAGCACAACTTCTTTCACTAGACAATATCATCAAAATGTTACCCTCAGGTAGTTAGCTTTATAAAAACGCATCAAAATAACCGATTATATTGTGAATTCAACAGTTGTTTCCAGAGCGCAAAACTAAAAATCAAAGTACTATATATAAATACGGAAAATTATTTGTTTGCTCTTTATCAATTAACACATATCTGTGGAAACTAAGGTCCCACACAAACTAAAAGGACAGAAAGAGCCACAGGAAGTCATAGCTATGAAACACAGAGCTTAGCTGCAGTCAAACATAAAGGTTTACAAGAATGCGATTATTATCTCAGTCGTGTTGAAAAAAATCATAGATTTCCCTGAGGCCATTTATAATTTAGAAACTAGACATCCTATGTTCCATCAATAGAAGAATTAGTATTTTGGCAGCACAAAAATCAAAGAAGTCTAATTAGCAGGATAAAGAGAAAGCATATTGGCAAAAGCATTCTGTTCTTGTTCTGTTAGGATTGTGACACAGAAGCAATACTTCAACGTTATTTTTTTTAAGAACCTTTTTCTTTTCTGCATTCTAAACCAGGAGATCGGAACATTTCTTCCATCAAGGTATATTTACATTAAATTTCTTCTGATAAAAGCAAATCAAAGCATAATTCAATCTTCCTTTGAAGGAAACTTTAATAATAAAATGCCATCTGCTAAGAATAAGTAATTCTTCAGTTCTACCATACAGATAACATGGCAACTCTTCCAATGGAAGATTTAGAGTCCGAGGAGGGAGATGTGGAGAGAGATGAGAAAGGTAGAGAAGATGGGGAGAGGGGAGAGCAAAGACGTCAGATAAAAGACACAATGCTTTGACACTCAACACAGAAAACTGCAGCCACAGAACATAAGGAGACAAAGTTAAAAGAGACCTCAACTCCCTCATTTTATGGATAAGGGAACCCAGGCCAAGAACCTGGAGTGTCCACGCTCACACTGTGCAGGTAACCAGAAATCCTACCAAGTGATCCATGCCCACTGCTGTTTCCACTTCTGAAAGTTACATTGATTGGATAAAAAAACACTTTCTGCTCCCGAAGGTGGAAAAGTGTTGTACCTCACTTACAGAGCAAAAAGATCTATTCTCCTGGAATAAGGTCCCCAATCTTGCAGGTTCTACAAATGCTACCAAAGATTAAAACATCTTCATTGTCATAATTATGGACATAAAATATTTACTGGCAGTTGCAAGTCATATAAATGTGTTAATCCAATTTACATGAATTCTTATGATACCAAACTGATGATTTTTTTTAACTGAAAACAACTGCATTTCTAAATTGAGAACTACATTTATTTATTTACTTACTTATTTATTTATTAGAAAGAGCCCAAGCGGGGAAGAAGGTCAGAGAGAGGGAAAGAGAAAGAGAGAAGAGGGAGAGAGAGAGAGAGAGGGACAGAGAGAGAGAGGGAGAGAGAGAATCCTAAGCAGGCTCCACACTCAGCACAGAGCCTGATGCTGAGCTTGTTCCCACGACCCTGGAATCATGACCTGAGTGGAAATCAGGTGGCAGAAGTTCAACTGACTGAGCCACCGAGGCACCCCCTGCATCTCTCTTTCCACTCAGGGACCTAAATCAAACACTACTCACAGGTACTTCCCATTCTTTAATATTTTTAATATTAGCTATCCAAACCTATTTCTGGAAATCAGAGCTACTTAATTCGTTACAAGGGCACCAATGCTTACTATCCAGTATTAGATACTTTAGAAATAAAGTAAAAAATAAAACATTCCATTGTCGTTATTTGACTTGTGGCATGTTAACACACCTGTGAATAGTCATCAACTAGGAATCAAGTCACTATATTTATGGATCCTGATAAAGACCCTTTATATGAACTCACATCTGAAAACCCAATGTTAAGAGGGAAACCCTAGCTCCCTAGCAAAAATTTCATCTTAAAAAAGTAAAGAAGGGGTGCTTGGCACCTGGGTGGCTCAGTCGGTTAAGCCTCCGACTTCGGCTCAGGTCATGATTTCACAGTTTGTGGATTTGAGCCCCATGTCGGGCTGTGTGCTGACAGCTCAGAGCCTGGAGTCTGCTTCAGATTCTGTGTCTCCCTCTCTCTCTGCCCCTCCCCTGTTCATACTGTCTCTCTCTCACTCAAAAATGAATAAATGATAAAAAAAATTTTTTTAAAGAAAATGAATCGCTTCCTCTCCATTGATCCTCTCAAGAAAATACCATTTACTGTAACATTCACAAGGTGAAAACCGAGTCCTTTTTTGCCTGTAGAATGGTAACTAAAATATTAAATGTAAAAACTGATCCTTAGGAACCAGGAAAAGAATATATTTTAAAAGCATTTTTAAAATATTTCACTTCTTATCTACAGCATGATATTATGACTAACAGATCTTGCCTACCTCATTTCAAAGGAGGAGAACTCTGACATTCCTCTCTTGAAAGTCTTCTTTTATATTTTTACTACTAAAAGCTTTAAATTGAAAGGTAGTGGCGGTTGGTGATATCATATCTATAGATAAAATTTAAACTGCTTGTTAGAAACCAATACACTAAGGAAAGGGGAATTTTAACTAGAAAGGAGAAATGTGTAGACAGGGAGTCCGAAATAGGTTGAAGACCGCAGTGGGAGTGAGTACCCCGCTAAAAAGGACTAAAACATCTTAATGGTGCTTCTTCAGTGCATGCTAAGAAAAGCGGACCGAAAACTACCACTGACTTTGGGCACCTTTTCCTCTAGAAGGACCTATCTGACATAAAGATAAAGGAGGAGAGACATGGTAAGTTCAAGAAGAACCATGACACAGATATGTGCCGCTGATGCACTCACAGTAAAAGAATAAGGACATATTTTTAGATTTAAAAAAAAAAAAAGATTTGATTCTATTCAATTGACAGGTTGAGGAAAAGTGAATAAAGAAGACTTGATTCTTTCTCTATTTCCACTTGCAGACTTAGGGGAGAGAGACTTAAGTACCCACTACTTTTCTAGAATTGCTCATTTATTCACTTCAGGAACTTTATGGAAGAGTTTTCTGCATATAGATGTCCTACTCTTACAGGTTTAGCAAAAGTACAAATCCCACATACTAAAACGTCAAAAGAACTCTCTACGTTTATACTAATTCCAAGACAATGGGCCCAAATTTCTTTCAGTCTTTTCTAAAATTTGTTTTACTGTTTATTTATTTTTGAGAGAAAGAGAGAGAGGGAGAGTGCGAGTGGGGGAGGGGTAAAGAGAGAGACACACACAGAATCTGAAGCAGGCTCCAGGCTCCAAGATGTCAGCACAGAACCCGACCTGGGGTTCAAACCCCTGAATCACAAGATCATGGACTGAGCCGAAGTCAGACGCTTCACTGAGCCACCCAGGCATTCCCAAATTTCTTTACATCTTAACTGTAATGTAGAAGAGGGCTAATGCTACGATTTCTGGTAACAGCTTCCCATGTGCCTCACCTGCAGCGACATCATGTCAGGTCTGTACTGTTTGCGGAAGCCCTGGTCATACATGAGGAATTTCAGCATCTCAAAGGCTTGCTCTTCGCTCATGTGCAGAAGCAGGACTCCAGCCACAAAGCTGATCCCCTGACAGTAACCCACTTCTTTGTCCAGCAATGAGTAGGCTTTCAAGAGGTTAAAGAGTGAGAGCTGCCCTGCCCCAAGCTGTGCTGAAAAATAAGGGTGAGTAGGAAATGTCCTTCCTGCAGAGGAAGAGAAAAGAAATATTTTTGAGATATCCTGAGCTTTGGAGATAAAAGTGAAATTGCAATGCAGTGATTTCCAGGAAATAAACATTCTTTTCTGAACCAGTGAGAGCTGTGTGGAATACCCATCTAACTAAAACTCTCCAGCAAGTCCTAGGTCCTACCTGCCAGACCACCACCCCATCTCTACACATACAAAAGTGAAGAAAACATTTGATGCTAAAATAGCACTTCTTTCTAGAAAACAACAATAACAAAATTCACAAACAAATCATGGACATGTCCAGGAGAGATCCCAGGAAAACAGAATACAAAATCTATTCTGGCTATAAATGAAGGCAAATTCCAAGTTCACATAAAGACTACCCTCCGAGTAAAATCAGAATTCTATCAAAGTTATCACATTATTTAAAAGGAAATTTTAGTAGCGCCTAAACAGAATTAGTCCTGCTTTTCCTGTATGTAATATGACACTGGAGGAGCTTTTTGAGGTCATTTTGTTTTACATTCAATCTATTGTTCAGGAAATACTTCTTTTTTTCAAATATCCTTTGCTCTCTGTTTCTTAAACCACCTCCATGAGCCATACAGACCTCTTTTCTTTTTTCAAAATAGCCAAAAAGCAAGTAAAGCAAAGGGCCAAGCTGATTTCAAATAAATTCCCCTCTAAAATTCACCTCTGAGGATAAAATTACCATAGAGATACCCAACAAGCAAACAAAATCAGTTCTGGATCACTGAAAAGCTGGTACTAAACACTGAAACCCACCCATCTTCATCACCAAGGCTGTAGACACTGGCATGGGACTTCTCTTATGCCCAAAAATGAAGGGGAGATCAGTTTCCTTGCAAAGTGACTACTCATGTCAGTGAGAACTTATAATGCCAGATTTTTAAATGTTTTCCACCACATATGCTTAAAAGTGATCTTGTTTCCCTCCTCCCCCCAGGAACTGATAAGATTAATTTCTGCAGAGCAAGGGGAACATATGAGAAAATAACAAGAACACACTGAGGAAACACAGATGGCTACAAGTAGAGTTAAATAAACAGTTTTTTAATCATCATTTTACTTTATTACTTAAATTTTTTGCTGAAGAAAACTATAAATGTACTCTCTACCCAAGACATTAATTCTAGCTTCATTTTTTTTCTGACCAGCCTTGCCTTATAATCTAATCGCATCATCTCCTTCTCTTTATTAGGATATCTTCATTAGCCCTAAATGAACCATCCCCATTTCTAGTCTGGTCATCAATTTCTCGTCACAGAACCACAGATCTGTGGGGATCCACAGGGATTGCCTAGTTCAAGGTCCTCATTTAAATGAAAGGACTGAGTCTCAGAAGCAAAATAATTTGCCTAAAACCACAGTTTAGTGGTAGAATCAGACAAGAACTGAAGTCTTTAGCTTCTCTGTACAATTCCCCGTTACAAAAAAATATTAAATCAAAAAATACTAACTGAGTTGGGTCCTTTCCCAACAAAAGCTGTTTATCATCCAAAAGGAAGAGATCAAAACTAGGTTTTGGCCAGTGATTTTTATATGCCCTAATATAAGGGGACCCCAAATATAAGGTAACCCCTTATTTTCCCAAATGGGCTCAAGTAACATATCTGGCCACTTTAAATATACCACCTTTCAGGGATACAGATAAAAAAGTCAAATGCCAATGCACAATATTTAATCCAATTAATCAGACATTTTTAAATAATAAAATATATATTATAAAATGATAAATTAGAGAAAAACTAGAGACAATGTAATTTTAAAAATCATACCTTTTTTTACTTTCCATTAGTTATTTGAAATACAGACTTTAAAAAGATAGCTTTATGATGCTATCACTGGAAATTCTCCCCAGTCACAAGTAGCCATTCATATAATATTAGGACAGCTCATTTTTCTTTCATCCTATAGGGATGTATTCATGATTCCACAGCATAACCACTTATTGTGCTGCTTTTTAAAGTGACATTCAAAGGCCTGTTTAAATTTTAACCTATTCTATCCTATTTTAAAACCAGTGTTGATTGAGAAAATAAATGCCTAACCCAAACAAAAGTCAGTTTTTCAAAATACAGGAATTGAAAGTCTCTGATAATATGACCTTTATAATGATTCAAATATAAGATAACACCCTTTTTCGGGGGCAAAGTCTGGGGATGAAAACTTCATTTTGTATTCAGGCATTTATGGTATTTTCAACCAGACATGAAGTCAACTTGCCCTCAAGAAAGGGGAAAGTCGGCAGTTCTGTATAATTCAATAGGTCCTCTTTAGCAACACCAAAACCAAAACGAAACACAAACTACCACAAAACCCCAAGCAAAACCCCCCAAAATACTCAGGAAAGGGACGTATCGTTTGCTTTTGTACAATAATCAATATGACACACATACCCAAATCCACAAGAATGGCATGCTGCTGAGCAGTGAGCTGCTTTAAAAGTTCCTTATAGGAAACGTCAGGAGGCTGTTGTTTATTGGGCAATCTGTGCCTGAGACGGTATTGTAAAGCTAGGAACTGCCAAATTTCTCCTCGTCGACTTTTTGGAACACCTACGAAGATAAAAGGCAAGGTCTTAATCTCTGGAATGAAATTGCTAAACCACTGATGAACTATGTAATGCCTGAAAACAGGCAGCTGTAAGGTCCTGTGTGCCACCCTCCCTCCCATCACACAGTATGATGTGCTGAGAGAGCATATTTTGATCCTGAAGCTGCTGATATCGTGCAAAAGATATCCTGAAGTTTAATCCTGAAGCTGCTGATATCTTGCAAAAGAAAACCCTCAAGTGTCAATAATAAAGGCAATGCTGGGGCGCCTGGGTGGCTCAGTCGGTTAAGCGGTTAAGCGGCTCAGGTCATGATCTCACGGTTTCTGGGCTTGAGCTCTACGTCGGGATCTGTGCTGACAGCTCAAAGCCCAGAGCCTGCTTCAGATTCTGTGTCCCTCTCTCTCTGCCCCTCCCAAGCTCGAGCTCTGTCCTTGTTTGTCTCTCAAAAATAAATAAATGTTAAAAAAAAATAATAACGAAGGCAATGTTAACATCAGCCAACACTGATTGGGCACCTAATACAACATTCCATCAATGGTGCATTGCCACTCAGCATTGTACCTGTGCTCAGAAAACAACCAAATGAGGCAGGTGATTACTATTATCCCCACTTTCCAGATGGTGAAGCTGAGGAAGAAAGAAGCAAAGAACTTGCCCAAGTTCACACAGCTTGTAAGTGGAAGTTTAGGATTAGAACTCTCCAAGTCTGGCTTCAGAGGCCAAATTCTGAAACCGTGAAATGTATCCCTGCCTATTCCCACCTTTTATTTGGTTTAAAGCTAGTAATAAATGCCAGTACTTATAAATTCTAAGCATTTGACATTAATAAGTCTCTGTATAAGGCAAACCAAGAATATACGTTGCTACTTACACATCTGTAGGATGAATGAATGAATGATCACATGTAAAATGTCATTTGGGGGTAACTTTCATTAGCCCACTAAATGAATCTCTGATAATATGAGTGGGCTGTTTTATTATCCATCCAACAACAATTTTGCAAGAAGGCAATTCACTTCAGCTAAACAAGTCATCTGTTGAACATCTAACACATAGCAAAGTATAGAGAATGGCACTGAGGATACTTCCTCCCTGGGAGATGAATAAATCCATTCTTGGGAATTAGTCTCATTCATTCATTCATCCATGTATTCATTCAGTAAATAACTTGTGCAAGATCCTTTTTAGGTGCTAGGTATGCAGTGGCGGGGTGAGAAAAACATTAAACAAATATATGCCTAAATACAAAATTATAATTATGATAAGCACCATTAAGGAAAAGAATCGTGAGAAAAAATAATGAAGCAAAATGAATTGATTTTGGTGGAAGAGAGGGATTTCTGAGGAAATGGTATTTGAACTGAGATCAAAAAGATAATAGGATTTTCCAAGCTGGGAGTGTGGGCAGCAATCCCTTCAGGAAGAGAAACGTTTGAATGCCCTCAGAAAGGCAAGGAATGGGGTGAGAAAGGAAGAGGAGGAGGAGGGGTGAAAAGAAAAGGATGATGGGAAATAGGCAGCAGGTGGAGAGGTAAGGATGAGAGGTTAGGGAAAACTGGAACATTCCATGCAAGAAACAGCCTGGGACATATACTGGGACCCAGTGTAGTTCAACCTCTCTGGAACACATGATACAGGGAGGGAGGAAGCAGAACATGAGATCAGAGATGAAGGAGGCAGAGATTATGGTGGGCCCTGGGCAGAGTGCTCAGAGGTTGAAACTGTATCCTATAAGAAATGGGAAGCTGAGCACCCCTAAAAATCTTTAAAACTCATACCAAAGAATAGTGTGATCAACAACCACACACATTCTATTACCCACTATTCTGTCTCACAAATAATGCAATCAATGAAAATGTTTAGGACTTCCATATCTTCAAGGAAAAAAAACCAATAAATGTAGCATCTTACAAAATTAATCTCAACTTCATTTAAACTTAACTATGCAACAGTTTCACACATTAATCATAAGCTTTTAAAACAAGATTCATTAACAGATATCTTTGGATATTCTTGGATTTTTATTTTGCACTCAGCTTATATAGGTCATGAGATCCTCATTTTAATAGCTGGGTCACAGAAATGCACCTCAAATATTCACATGCTAAGCAGTTTTAATTTTAAATTTAAGATGTTTAACTATCAGCCATTTTATATGACAGAGTAGCAATGCAGTATAATGGCCAAATAAAAGCAATTTTTCCAAAATAAAGGAATATATACATGGAAGGAAAACTGATTGATGAATAAAAACATAAATCTGTTTACATGCACACATACATGTAGGTGAATATACATATACATATAAACATTTCTGACTAAATGATGGAAATGAGTCTAGTTTGTAAGTCTAAATTATTTTTATGGATATGATCCAAGGTCTCTACCCATGCATTCACTCCTTTCTTGATAAACAACAAAGACAGCTGAGAACAGCTGGTTGAAGAAGACAGGAAAACCTATAGAAAAGGTGTCTGCTAACTCCTCAGGGACCATCTCTCTATTAGCACTGTTTTCTTCCCAACAAAGTCACTGACTGCAGTCAAAAGCAAATTACTTCCCTTTTTTTATAGGCAAAGCACAAGGACAAAATTATGCCTGAGCTACACAATCAAAAAATCTCTAAAGATTTTCTCTAAAAAAGATGATTAACGATGATCCACCTGAAACTAATGTAACATTGTGTGTCAATATTATTCAAATGAAAAAGGCAATCCAGAATACCTTCTTTAAGACAAATATGAATGTCTTCCATATCGCTTCTGATTTTAGCTCTGCAGTTCAACAACTTCTTATCCCAGGTTAGTAAGACCTCCTTCTGACATACACCAACTTCTTCATAGTCCAGTTTAACTTTTCTGGACTGGAGTTCATCTCTGCTTGCTAAGAAAAACAAAAGAATTTATGTAAAACTGATGTGTTCCTAGAACACAGAATTTTAAACATTTTGTTGTATTTGTAAAATCATACGAAATGATTTTTAGGAATCAACCACTAACATGTAGTCACAAAGTAAACTTAAAAAAGTGAGGATACATGAAAGGTTCCCAAACGGAGTCATATCACGTAAAAAAGTATCAGGAATAACTTTCTAAGGAGGTTTTACTCTGTATCTTACAGATGGGAGCTCTACTAAGCATAAAAAACTAAGCATGTTCCCTACGCTGTAAGTTTCAATTTTTTTTTTGACAAATGTGATAGCCTCAGATGTGACAACTTGCATCATTTTCAACACCAATGATATTTTATATATGACCTATATGAGAAAACAATACCTCGTGCTAACCTTGATTAGAGAAATACTGACCATGGTAACCCAATACATTTTTATAATTATTCCCAGAGTTACCAATACTTCTTTTAAAAATGTTAGGTCATGTGCCTCTGTGTTCATTTTTTTCTTAAAGAAAAAAATTCATTTTATTGAAATTAACACTACTTCTGTTTTTAAAAATAGTACAGAATTCTCTCTTGTTTGATGGTCTAAAATATAAGCCCAGAGCTCATTAAAGAAAGGCCTATAAAAGCAAATACTAACTTGATGTGTTCTTTATCTTGAATACTTGATTCCAAAAGAGTAAAGGAAGAAAAAACATTTAGCTATTTTTTTTTCTTTTTCATTAGGATCACATTGAACAGGAGTCTCACAGATTAATGTGTACTCATTCAAGCTCACAGTGCTCAACCCCTTACCTTCTGCAACACAAATCTTTGTCATGCATCCAAAGTCCTCGACAGCACAAAAAACAACAGCAGAATGAGTATTACCCTTTACTTAGTGTGTTTGAAACCATTCCAAAGAATTTAAATATCTTATAATACGGTTATTCAAATAAAGAGTAAAAGTTTCTACTGAAAGTCCAGATATAACCAAACTTTCACTATGAAAATACTCCTGGATACCACTAGATGGCCTACCTCTTGGATACCACTAAACTCACAGAGAGGAGCTTTGCTTCTCAATACTTGCTTTATATTTCTCTATGGTAATCAAATTTTTTTGAAGAAGTGGGTTCATTAAAGCTAATAATTAATATAATCCTATATGTTACTTTACTATTTTTTATAATGAAAAAAAGCATATTTCCTTTTTTTCCCCCTGCAACGTTCTCTAGATCTTTATTCATTTAAGAGAATAATCAAGAGCTATGCGCCAGCTTCAGGCCCTGAGGATAAAATGCTGATTAAGAACAGTCAATATCTGCCCTCACCTGGTTAACTAGGCAAAAAATAAAGAACCATTAATAAATAATTATCCATTGACTAGAATTTTAATAAGCTCAAATATTTTTTGTCTCTGTTACTTAAATACAGAAAAAAAAGAACTCATAAAGGTTTCTGACCATATCTGCTAAATGTTACCTCCTCTCTTACCCTGAATATGAGTTGAATTTCCCTCAAAATCTATAATAGCCTGGGTGGGCATACCATTTATCACATCAAACTTTTAAAAGCTGTACCAATAACAATCAATTGAGTTTTTAATTTTAAAGAAAAAAAAAAAGATTTACTTCCTAGGATATTTAAAACTTTACGTACTTCCAGTCTTCCAAGAAAACAGCAATAAAGGAAATTACTCCCTTGCAAACTAAATATTGTTCAATTTAAAAACAGAATTGAGTATTAGGTGTAGTAAGAGGAATCTTAAGATAGGTGATGAGCATAGAAATGTGAATACCTGTTCTTAAAAAAGCATTTTGGAAGACAACACAATAAAAGCAAGCCAGAGAAAAACCTAAATTGTACATTTTCCTATAATCTTGTAAATCAAAGGACCCACTTAAGCTAAATCGTTCATTTTACACATGTGAAAAACAAGGCCCTTTTAGGTTAAGTGCACTGCCAAACATAGTAACATTAATACATTTTTTGAGTTTTGGTCCCGTCTGCACATCTTATGTGTGGTTCATAAGGAGGTAAATAACATCATTCTTTCGAAGTCTGGAAAACACATTCTAAAACACTTATTCATAAACTAAGCAATAAAGCACCAGTAATACCACAGAAGCTATTGTAAATTATCCAATTATAAATTTAATGATTTGAATATGATTTTTTAAGTAGAAAGTATATAAAGCAATAACAAAAATTAGGAACTTTGATTTGATAACAGGTAATTAGATAGTTGAACTGGGTACAATACAAATAGAATTTATTTGAAATAGGCACATTTCCCTTATTATAAATGCAATTAGCCTAAAAGGTGAAAATCAATTCCAAAAAGAATTTTTGAAATATTTTTCATGTTTAAGTGTTTTTTTTAAGTAATGCACAATAACATTAGACTTTCAGTCACATCAAATACATGGATGCCACACTATGTACATTTTCTGTTACCCAAATACATTCTAAAGGTGTCTGATGTTTTAACTATTAAACAAAAATGCAAATATTTTAAGCTGCACATTCCCATGTCATTGCAACCTCAGAAAATAAAATGAAACAATTATAATCAGTAAAATCCTAGTCAAAGTGCATTTATACTCCTTGACTGAGTGTGGGGAAGACGGGGGTGGTTTTAACCTAAAGCTTTCAATTATAGTATCATATCATTTAGCCCTGATTGAATGGCTAACCTTCAAGTTTCTGGTTTTCTTTCTCCATTCGAAGCAACAAGATTTGTTGATGTATTGCTTTTCTCCACAAACTCCTCAGTTCTTCTGACTTCTTTCTTTCTTCAGCCTTCTCCGGGTCATCATCTTCACCAGACATGAATATAACCAGGGGTTCCTCCTCCATGGTTGGAGCAAGAGGGGACAGTGGCAGCAGCTCGTTCCTGTCCAGTCCATCTGCAGAGAAGAAAACAGTGAGAGGCATTCCTAAGCAGTAACCCAGACTACGGAAGCTTTCTCTAGAATTGATGTTCTCTCATCCTATCTTCCACCTTTAAAGCTTTTCACAGGGCCACTTTCCCAGTAACTGCATTTCTGGAACTAACAGCTTAAGTAAATTCACTAAACTAAATTCCCCTGCCAGATTTCCCTCTAGAGTTGAAACGAAAGCACATGTAATTTCTCTACTTCTTCTTTCTGCACACAATGACCTATAAGATAGGTGCTCTAAGATGAACTGGCAATCCCCAGAGCCCAACACTTCTGCAATTTATCTTTGTACATTCTCTGATTGTGCAAAACAAAAAGGTTACGTGAGTAGGTAATAGTGATCTCCTAAGGTCTCCATCTACCATCAGACACAGTCAAGAGAATAGCAGCTGAACAACGTGGGGCCTGTCTTGGCTCAGCACCTCTGCTCACTCCTGCAACATTCTCTTACCCAATTCCTGGAGCTCGCTCTCTCCCTCTGTTCCAGGCCATTCTTTGCACCTTTGCCAATTAGTTTCCTATTAACAAACATGACTATGCCTCTTAAAATATTTCAACAGTTGCTTATGCCCCAAAGCACAAAGTCCAAACTACTGCAAACAGCATATGGACAGCTTCAGACTCCTGCCTCGTGTAAACTTCCCAACCTGTGTTTCCATCTCCCATCCTCTGCTCCTGTCATGCTGAATTTCTCCCCTAACCTGCAAAGTTCTTTCCGATGATGTCAGAGTTTTGCTAGTTTCACTTCCTGAAACATGCTTCTCCCAGCAATGAGTTTAAATGTAAATATCCAACATTCCTGTGAAGCTTTCTCTGGCCACCCTAGGCAGAGTTAATTTTTTCTCTAGTAATGTCAGTTTCTTATTTCTTTACTAACTGACCTCTGCCCTTACCCTTATTATTTATTTCCTTAATAAATAATTTTAAAAATTTTACTCAAGAGCTCCTTTTCTAACTTCTTGAATTAAATACTTAGGTATATTTGAGTTTTGTCTTTCCTGATTTTAAAAATGCCCTTTAGGGGCGCCTGGGTGGCGCAGTCGGTTAAGCGTCCGACTTCAGCCAGGTCACGATCTCGCGGTCCGGGAGTTCAAGCCCCGCGTCGGGCTCTGGGCTGATGGCTCAGAGCCTGGAGCCTGTTTCCGATTCTGTGTCTCCCTCTCTCTCTGCCCCTCCCCCGTTCATGCTCTGTCTCTCTCTGTCCCCAAAAAAATAAATAAACGTTGAAAAAAAATTAAAAAAAAAATTCCCTTTAAATACAACTCAATGTTGATGTGTAGGGCTCTGAACATATTTTCTTCCTTCTAGTTTCTAGTAGTTTTCAGTTTCCAAACACATGAAACATTTTAGTTGTCTTCTAATTCTTGATTCCTTTTTTTTTTTTGCACTGTAATCAGAGATTATGTGATTGTTTCATTAAAATAATGCCTTTGTGGCCAAGTACACAATTTTTTGGAATGTTCCATGTGCACTAAAAATGAATGAACTTTGCCTATGGGGGAGCAAGGTTCTGTATAAATATTAGATCAAGCTTGTTAAATTATATTTCTCAAATATTAACTATATATACCCTCCTTGTATTTAATTTTTAGAGAAAAATATATTAAAATCTCCCATGAGAGCTACTGATGCATTTCTTCCCAACATTCTGTGAACTTCTATTTTCTAACTTTCAAGGCTATATAATTACGCATGTTGGCATAATTGATCATCATTTTTGTATCTCTGTTTATTGTTATAATTTACTTTGCCCCTTTGGATGTCTTTGCTTTAATTTCTAACAGGTCTCATATCTTTTGGTTGATATTTGTCTACTGTCTCTGTATCCATTTCTTAATCATTCAACATTTTGATGTCACTTTGTTTTATGAGTGACCCTTGTAAAGGAGTAGGTTACTTTTCTAATAATAAAAAAAAAAAAAAAGTATGCTTTTCTAGCAGTATCTTAGTGCCCAGTTTGGGGAGTTCACTCATTCACTCATCAAGCATTTACTGAATGTCTACTACATTCTAACGATAGCTGAGAAGTTCACCACCATGTCATATATGGAAACAGAAGTTATTTCTCCACTGAAATCACTCAAATCTCTTTGTACCCAAAGCACTGCATTCCATTCCCTAGTTTATGATACCGGTAAGGAGTAATTCTTTAGTGTGTACCACACAGACCCTGCTGCATTGCTGAGGGAGATTTGTTCATGGGAGAAGCAACCCTGAGGAAAATGCGCTGCCTCCAGGAGATTCGACGAGGGGTGACGGGAGTTCCTCCAGCGTTTAGGGACTCATTGCTGCAAGTAGACGAGGTCCTTTTTCTCCCCTCTCCATCACTGTGGAAAGCAAATAAATAAGTAACTTGTAAGGAGAAATGCACAGCACGGTTCTTCACAACCACACGGTAGCACAAGCCATTCACAAGTCCTGCCATGGGCAAGCACAAGCCTCAGGCAACAAAGAGCGATGCATCACTAGGCACACTGGTCACCCAGGCCACAGCAGCCTGGGGAAAATGCAATCCAAGCCACAGCCCAGGCATGAGGAGCTCACCTGTTTCTACTCATTCCATAGTAGCCAACCATTTCAAGTCCTAACCCGAGGAAAAGATGAACGTATACAGAGGCACAGAGGCTGCTTAAGTAAGGAACTCGTGCTTTACTAAAAAATTAAAAGTGCATTCTAAACAATGTAAATGTTCTGTAAGAGGCTCAAAAAGAGCCTTCCTTATACTCTTACAGAATAGACTGATAAAGATAGCTTCTCATTGCCTGTGACTGTTGAGATCTGTCTACAAGTTGCTAGCCACCAATATGTGGATCATGGCAGAAAGTAACCCGAATAAAGGAGGAATGCTTAACCTTGGGATTATTATTAGGTAATATATTAAGAAAAGAACTGTGATCAATAAGACTGGCTAGGTTAAGATAAAAAATATTCAACATCTCTCTATAGGAGGATTTCACAGAGACTGTAATATACTGGTATGCACTATGACTTTCTGAAGAGTGAAGTAATGTATAGATATGCCCTAATCTATTTCAATCATTTGACCCCATAATCACCTTCCCCAATTTTGGAGGCAGGGAGGGGGCTTTGAGCATGTGACAGCTTTATACATTAGTGCTTTGTGAAACAAACATGTGGAAATGTGGGTCTGCTCTAAAACTTTCATTTCCTAGGAAAGAACATTCTAAGTCATGCTAGGCCTATCTGCAATAAAAGGTCATCCTGACTCAAACTCACTTCTGAGACGAATCACTTTAGCAGCTGGAATGCCATGCAATAATTGCTACAGTTAGTGGTGGTAACAGTACATTTCAAAGTCTCTGGGCTTTCCGGAAAAAATGATGAAGGTAACAGTATTTATGGCTAGTGACACCAACAAGTGAAGATCCAGGACTTTTAATGGAGTCCAAAAGAGTCAATGCTGAAGTCAGAAAGGAAATGTAGCTAGAAAATCCACCACCTGCCTCAGTGGTACTGAGGCCACCAAGAAGAGAGCAATTCAGCACCTGCTTATCATATTTTTATTTATGTACCCATGGTCATCAGGTAATTCCGTTATCTCTAATCTTGACCTATCTTCCTGGAATGATTACTTCTAGATTAGCTAAACTAAGGTTAAGAAAAAGACATGCCTTCAGCTGTTGCACAGTTGGCAGTGTGATAGATTAGGATACTTCAGAAAGCAACAACACATATATCTCAATACAGTCAAACCCCCTTTGTTAGATAAAATTACAACCCTAATATGTGTCCATGGTTCAAAACTCCTTGTAAAACTGAATAAATATGTTCACCTTTACTTCCGCTTTGGAAAGTATTAACTCAAGTATTTCCCTTTTAGAAACTGTGATTCAAATGTTCTGCAAATAATAGTTATATCCTGATAAACACTCTTGAAGTACTCTGTATCTTCACTTTGGTAACACTATCTCACGAGCAGTTATTTGCTAAATGCCCAGGTAATGGACGTCTTTCTAGCTTCTGGTATAATAACCGGCAAACAATAGCAAACATTAACTCAGAAGGTTAAATGAAATGGACAAAAAAATCATATGGGCTAGGCTAACATGTCAGGAATAACTAAAAGAACACCTTTTTAAAACCTATGTTGGTAGCATGACTTTTACGTCCTTTTTGGCAAAAAGCTCTAACAGGTCTGTTTCCCGAAAAGTACAGACCGGGCTGTTGATGGCACTGGTAGGTACTGACAACAGCAGCAGTGTTAGTAAACAGCGTAAGGCATTGTTTTTCCGAGTAAGTGCTGTTCCTGTCCTTCATAAAGGCGTCAAAATTTATAATTTAAGCCTAGAAAACTAAGTGAAAGACTTCTGTAAAGTATATTTCAATGCCTCATGGGGTAAGTGTTCAATAATTCCTCTTGACTATTTAGCAGCTCTGACAAACAAAACTACAATAAACTAACCTGAAGGATTCTGAAACTTTTATATTTTGATGGTGGAATTAAACTATCTTTTAAAAATCAGACTTGGGGCACACAGGTGGCTCAGTCAGTTAGGCATCCAACTTCAACTCAGGTCATGAACTCACAGTCCGTGGGTTCAAGCCCTGCGGTGGGGCTGACAGTACAGAGCCTGCTTCGGATTCTGTGTCTCCCTCTCTCTCTGCCCCTCCCCTGCTCATGCTCTGTCTCTGTCCCTCTCTCTCAAAAATAAATAAACATTAAATTTTTTTTTTAATCAAGTTCCAATTCGCCGTCAATGACATGTCGAATGTCTAGATAGTACTAAAAATAAAACTTAAAGTACTCCTAACAATTTCATTATTGTGTCTAAAATATGTGCTTTTGGGGGATTATAAAACAGGTCCATAAAGTACCTTCACATTAGCCTGCTACATATTTGAAAGTTTCATAACATCTAAAATTTTATATCCTATAATCTAAATAAATTGCCAAGTGACACATTTTCTTCCTATGTCTGGAATCAAATGGTCAGAATTGATAAGCCAAAAATTAGCAGTCAGAATATAAGATAATAATATACTGAAAAGCACTTACATAACAGACCACTGACCCCTTTATCTTGGTACTAAAAAAGGACATCCTTAAAAAGCTGGTTGGTGGCTGAGATAAGGAAAAGGCTGCCCTGCTTCATTTCATTCCAGAAGCCATGTACCCAGAAGTCTGAGTCCAGATAAGGGCTCCAGCAGTCAGTGCATATATGCAACTTCCCACAGCTTGCCCTTTGATTTACCTACCATTGGTCAGCAATCTGACATTCCTACGGTGGTAACTGCATTGTCCTAATATTTAGCATTTTACAAGTAGGAACTCATTTTATCCTCACAGCAACCTTATGTAGGTGTTATTTCTATTTCCACTTATAGTGAGAAAACTTTCTCTGGGTTGAAAAAGTCTAAGCAACTTGCCCACAGTTCCACAGATAATAAATGGAGAAGCCAGAATTCAAATCCAGGTGGTCCAGGATCCCAACAAAGGCACTACACTTCATCATGCCAATGGAAATCCTCTCCTCCTTAGTTCAGACAAAGCACTACTGGACCATAAAACTAAACCTGTCAGTATCCCCAGTGCCATGTGTATTTCTGGTGGGAAAAAAAAAAAAAAAACGTCAGTCTCTAACTGGCTTTAAGTCTTATGGTCAGTATTCCTCTTTCCATTTTTAATGGCACAAAGTCATTTATTTCAGCAGAGAAATAACTTCAAAGTACTAAGTGTTCACTTATGTACATGTCTCACTTCTTCTTTGCTTTTGAAAGAACTCCATTCCAAAATGCAACTATTTCTTTAAATGGAAGGATCAAAAACAAAACACATTAATATGGTGGACTATACATATATTGTATTATCTTTACATTTTTTAAAATGATAAAACAAATCAGAACCATTTCCTTATTTTTCCATGGTCTTTTCCCTCCTTCTTTTGCATTTTGGAATGTCAACATGTATATTATAAAATTGCTTCCAAAGTGACATATTCAGGAAAAGTATTTTGTGCCAGAATTACCTCTATTGAAAATTTATGAAATTAAAAAACGAATAACTAGGAAGGAAATACAATGTGGTGAATTCCCAATTACTTTTATATTGGTGTATTCTATATATATTTCCTATTACCAGTCACCAGTTAATTAACAACCACAATCCAAAAGGCACAAATGAGAGCTTTATAAGAAGAGAAAATATTCTATCATATTCTGTAGGCTGGGAGGCACTTCCAAGTCCTTCTGGACACAGCATCAAATCCAAAGCTATGGATATGATATGAATGCTCCCACAAAGCTCCAAGATAACTTTTTAATACATCTTTGGCCAAGCAGTTAGAACCTTTACCACCCTGACTTTTTATTTTTTTTTTCAACGTTTATTTATTTTTGGGACAGAGAGAGACAAAGCATGAACGGGGGAGGGGCAGAGAGAGAGGGAGACACAGAATCGGAAACAGGCTCCAGGCTCCGAGCCAACAGCCCAGAGCCTGACGCGGGGCTCGAACTCACGGACCGCGAGATCGTGACCTGGCTGAAGTCGGACGCTTAACCGACTGTGCCACCCAGGCGCCCCAACCACCCTGACTTTTTAAATTAACATTATACTTCTTGTGTTAACACAGAATTTTTAATGGATACTTGTCTGCTTTAGTAACAATTAATTTGCTGGATATTGTAAAAAAATGGAGGTGTTTTAGTGATCACTCATAGGGACTCAATGTTAAGGTTGCAGTCATGTTTTATTCCACCTCCCCCCACCCCCACCACCAGGCAGCATAGATACATTGTTCACAAAGCTAATATGTGGAATTTAAGAAACAACAAAAGTGAATACAGGGTAAGGGGCAGGGCGGGGGGGAGAGGAGAGAGGGAACAAACCACAGGAGACTCTTCGCTGTAGAGAACAAATTGAGGGTTGATGGAGGGAGGTAGTTGGGTGATGAGTATTAAGGAGGGCACTTGTGATGAGCACTGGGTGTTGTATATAAATGCTGAATCACTGAATTATGCTCCTGAAACCAATATTGCAGTGTATGTTAACAAAATAAAACTAAAAAACAAAAACAAAAAAAACCCCAAAAGGTGTTTTTCTGCTTAGCAGCAAACTGCCCCTCATCCTCCAGCCCCTGGGCACCCACCTAAAACGAGTAGCATCATAAAGGCCAAATAAATGACTAATACTGATTAAAGCTATATCTAAATCACAATGTTTTATAATTCAAGATAGAAACAAGACTTGATTAATGTGATATAGCACCTATTTCACAGAAATCTGAAAAAGTGTTCTCTTTGTAAATGCCTCAGGAAAGACTCGTGGAACAACATAGTGATGAAACTTAAGCTTTTCCCACAGGATCCAAAGTATAATTTACACATAACTGCATCAGGTACACTAATAGTTTATGTAAGTCCTGACTTTCAACTAGGTACAATCCTATCATTCTTTGGAAAATCTTTACTAATTAAATAAAACTGATATTGAACTATTCTAGTGGAAAGCAATACATAGCATGTGAGCTACGAGTCGGACATAGATTAATCAGTGGAACAATGTGTAAAACAAAAAGAAAGAATGAGAAAAACAAGGAGTTTTATTTCCTAAGCTCTACTTTGAATATACATTTTTAAAAGATTAAGTTCTTTACACTGGAATTTAAAGTATCTCTGGGTGGCTAGCTCATTTGCTTACTCACATCCCTAAAACCTAAGATTAAGGAAATAATACTAAACAAGATATAAAACATCCCTAGGGCTCAATCTAACCATATGCAAAATAAGGAAAGTCCAGGCCAAATGATCTCTAAGGTAATAAACAGACCTGTTTTTATGACTGTAGAACCTAGAAGGACACACAGTAAAACTAACACTTCCATTAGGCTTTTAAAAGTAGGTAAGAGTCTTACACCCAACCATTAAAAAGTGTCAATCAATTACAAGTCTCAAACAAAAAGTCATTTTTTATCTTATCAATGTGTCCAAAATGATTTCCTTTTTTCTCCTCTCTTTTCTCCTTTTTTTTCATTCTAGTCCAATCTTTAACACTGTGTCTTCACTGTAGCTAGAAAGAAGTCCAAATGTTAGTGGCTCCAAACAGAAAGATGGGCATGTCTGTTTTTCACGGGATTCCTGATACAAACTAAGTATAGAACCTAAAACAAAGCCAAGAATAATTATTTCCAGTTAAGTTGTACAGCAATAATTTTGGATGTTTACCACAAAAAGCATGCGAGTTGAGAGGAAGAGATATCACTACAGATGTGGTCAGACTTCCATAATAAGGAAGTAGGTGTTTTCCTGTGTCCAGACCAGTGGGAGGTTTGACAGGCCTCAGCAGTGTCTCAAAGTAACCAACTTATCAAGAATTAAGGTGAATAGAAACAGATTAACAATCCTCTTTGGGTGAAAACTAGATTAAATTTTATGACCTTGTTTCTTTTAGGATGCTCATTTCTGCATCTTCTTGAAATAAACTCCTTATATGTACATACATACCTCCGAATGAGCAAATTCATGTCTATTAATTCAAAATTAAAATCAGGCTTTGCTTGAAGGCCACGGCACAGTACTAAGGAATTGTCAGCACGGAATAGAGTAGAAACAGGATTTCTGTTTGCAATCAACATTTTATATGATTATTTGTGATCTTTGATTACACCAGGCATCACATTTTCCCTACGACAGAACCCCATAGCACCAGAATATTGGCATGCATTCAGGAGACAGCCAAAACTGTTTTTTAACTGACAGTGATATTCAGGTGGAAGAATTTATGAATTTTTATAAGAACATATTTAGACCTCTAATCACCTTGATTCTGAAGCAGTGTCCTGTCTAGTCCAACAGGAAAAGAAGGAATGACATTAGCATACAGAGAGAGATATATGACCAAAATCAGGATTTTAGAATAAAAAGGCATTTCCATTAGTCATCAATAAAGCATGAAGTTATTTCAATAGTGAATTGTGAATGATAATACTATTTTTATCAGTGAACACAAGAGAACTATGTGGAACCAAAATTGTACTACAAAGTACTTCAGCAAAAATCTTATTTTCTCACTGAAAAGTCTTATAAGTGAATAGAAGTAATGACTATCATTTTACTTTTGACCAATTAACTTCAATATAAATGTTTTCTTGGTTTAAGGCTTAAATGCTGAGAAAAAATTATAAGGAGTGACAAAGATGCCTATTGATAGAAAGGATGTATCATATTTGATAAATATTATATAAATGTACTATATCATCACATTTATGGTTCAGCTACTAAACAATGAAATGACATTAAATTTTTAAAAACTAATTCAAGGCAAAACAAAACATATGCTTATTCCCTTTCCTTTATCATTTCAAGGCTGTGCAGATAAACCTACTAATCAATAAACCATATTAAAAATATCTTGATTCCTTTTTCTCAGCCTACTTAAAAACAGTAACCTGACATGTTTTTAATAATTCAGAATAGAGGTCCTAGAGAAGGATGTCTAATCTGAGTTTCAAATTTTCAATTTAATAGGCTTTTTAAGAAGTAGTATATATTAGCCTATATGCTAACATACTCTGTGCCTTATTTGACTGTGCATATTTAGAGATTCACTCTATACAACTAATAAGATGCGAGGTACTCAAGTTAAAAGAAAATTGTAATTCATAGTATTCTGAACCTCATTCCTCTCAATATTCTGAATAGTTGCAGATATTACGGTAATTGTGTGTGCTTCATGTTCTCTCTGAAAGGCGTGATGAGAAATGTAGATTCAGAAATCACTGAATTAAAACCATGCTCTTGAATATCCTCATTCTTAGGAAATACATATTAAAGTATATATATATGCACGTGTGTGTGTACACATATACATATAATATGTGAATAAATAGAAGGAATGATAAAGAAAATGTGGAAATTTTAAAAAATTGATGAATCTGGATAAAAGGTTTTCAGGAGTTCTCCATATTATTTTTCCAAATTTTCTTTAACTCTGAAATTATTTCAAAATACAAATTGAAAAAAAAAACCCTGTCCCAGATTGTAACTAGTAATTTATGTCTAAGTGACTAACTAGTTGAAATAAACCTATTAATAGCGAATTTTGTCCAACAATTTTACTACTGTGTACATAGTCCTCAATAATGGACAGATATGCTAATATCCAGGACAACGAATAATATCCAGGATAGCACTCTTTTAATGACCCAAAACTAGAAACAACCCACATATTAAGGGGAATACTATACAGCAATAAACAATAAATGAACTGAACTATACATAAAATGGGGATGAATCTCAAAGTAATGTGCAATGAAAGAAGCCAGAGTAAAAGAACATATGCTGTACCATTCCATTTATACAGAGTTCAAAACCAGGCAAATATGAACAATGGTATGAGTGATTAGGGGGAAGGGAAGTGATTGGGTGGGAAGAGGAGAAGAACCGTGAGAGTACTGATAGCATTCCATTTATTGAGAGGTGGTGACATGGGAGCATTCACTCCGTGACAATCCACTGCACTGTATGCTCAGGGCTGGGGTACTTGCCTTTTTTTTTTTTAAGTTTATTTATTTTGAGAGAGCGAAAGAGAAAGAGAGAGAAAGAGAGAGTGCACACACGAGTCGGGGAGGGGCGGAGACAGAGAATGCCAAGCAGGCTCTGAGCTGATACAGAACAAAGCCTGACTCGGGGCTCAAACTCACTAATTGTGAGATCATGACCTGAGCTGAAATCAGGAGTCAGACACTTAACTGACTGGGCCACCCAGGCAGCCCTGATTGTTATACTTTTCTATAAAAATAAAAATTTTAAGTTTCTTTTTGGCCTGCTGGGTCTATGCTGGTCAAATTACCAAAAAACAAACAAACAAAAAACTGTACAGAAAGTACAGAAAAATGTACAAGAAAGTGCTCTCTGATTTTTTCGCTATTCTTAGAGCCAAGAAAATATTACAAAGTACAGAAAATGGGATTCTTTTTAATGATCCTACAAATTTAAAAGTTCTCCATATGTTTAAATATATCACTTCAAGTAAGATAGCTACAAAAAGTGAAATTTTTCAATGCAAAACTAAATACACTTACCCTCTGACTTTAATATCCTTCTTTAGAATGAGATACAGAGGACTAGGAAGCTTTGAGCAAGAATAATGCACACACTTAAGCAAAACTACTGAAGACAGATATGTAACACACTACAATATAAATAATCTAAAAAAAAAAAGCCACTGTTTTGGCGTTCTGCATTCTGTTCACAGCTAACCTTTGACCTTCTCAATGATTTTTCCTAATTGTCACTTTTGGGCAGGGTTCTGTTTCCAGAAGAAAACTAGGATTGCCCAGATGCTCACTTTAACTAACATAACAATAAGAAACTGCCAGTATGTTTCATTCAAAGTGCCTGTACTCTTATTAATAGGTAGTACTATAGACATAAGGCAAACTGATATTTTTATATGTGTACATTCTTGGTTCTCTCAATTCATGGCATATTCCATATATACTACACTGTTTTTTGTAGCTAATTTCTTTTCAATCTTCTCCTTTAAGGTTGTCCCTGAAAAATCCCTTATTTACTTTTTTATATTTATTTTTTAAGTAATCTCTACCCCCAAAGTGGGACTCAAACTCCCAACCCCAAGATTTAAGAGTTGAATGCTCCACCAAGTGAGTCAGCCAAGTGCCCCCTCGAAAAGCCCTTTAAAATCAGTTCTTCATTCATTTTCTTCACTAGAAACTCAATGTATGAACATGACTTTGTACTAATTCAGAGGAAGTTCAGATTCAAAATTTTTTAAATCCAGTATTAATTATCTTTCTTAGAGTGAAGATAATCGGCACACATAGACAAAAGATACTCAGAGATCATTCAAAAATTAGTCTAATTTAACCAGTTGCCGAAGGTTACCTCGTTAAATGCTAACTTTTGGGATTTCCTTAGTCTAAAAGAAATGGGGCCAAAAAGAAAATCTTAGTGACACACAGGCTGGTTACAACAGGTATTCCTCTCCTTGACTGCAAGAATTGTCAAATATCAAATGACTAGGAACAACCCAAGTCTATCAGCAAGACAGTGGATAAACTGTAGTGTATTAAATGGAATACTATACAGCAAAAAAAAGAATGAGTCAAGCAAGCTACACCGAAGACTGGAATGAATATCACAAACTTCTAAGCCAGCAACAATCCCTTTAGAAGAATTCCCAAGCTAACGCAACACTTTTCAAAGGCTATCGATATCCCACTAATAATTTGAATAATCAGTAAGATGTCATAATTTTAAATTTTTTAAAAAGGCAATTCTCCAAAAATCACTACATCTAATTTTGTGTACTTAAAAGCACAAATATTTTAAAAGCTATACATTTTCAATACTGAGAACAAAACAAAATCAGATAACTACAAGACTCAAGAAATCCTTCATGCTATCTGAAAGAGTTGACATCAACATGATCCTGTACCCATTATGTATTTTACACTGAGTTTTAGAGAAGTAAATCTATGTCATAGAAAAATCAAAGAAATTCCTAGGAAATATTCTATATACCTAAAAACTAAAGATATATTTATCTATCACGTTAGTACAGTTGGCTTATGGATTCCATATCATATGTCCAAAGAGGCTAAGAAGAAAAAGCACAATCGGAGATTTGCTTAGTATGTATTAGCACCAGGTCTTGTTGCAAACAGTACAAAGCTTAGACTCTGGAGCGTACAGCAAAGAAATACACAGTACAAAAAGATATGATTCAAAAAGTTAGATGATCATGTTATTAAAGGCTTTGAAACACTGGTTTTAAAAGTTTTCTTGATAAAATTCATTGGAATTGAAGCCACTATATTAGAAATGGATTAGAACAAGCACAACATATGGATGCATAAATGTCACTCCAAAATTAATGAGCCACTTTTTAGTAACATATCAGCATATCACTGCAGAAAATTTTGCTTTGCAAACAGAGGACACTGATCTCACCTGATTTCATTTTCATACTGTGGGGACAGTCTACCTGAATTCTGGTAAAAGCTTTTCAGGAAAGAGGGGGCAGTGAAGGAAGGGGCAGAGAAGGAAGTGTGAAGACTTGGAAGACTGGAGGAAGAATTACTCTCCTTGGGCATGCGCCGAACTGATGGAAGAATGCTGAGTACAGAAAACACAGCAAATTTGTCTTAATTTATATTTTGGCAAAATCTTCATTCACTATGAAAAAGCATATAAACAGGTTCTTGCTATTAATTCAATCTTGCCTTTCAAAGCTCAGGGCTGGATCTTCTATGGAAAAAAGGAAACATGCAGTTGTCTGTTGAGATGACCATGACCTTGCTCACTCCTCACAAACTGAATTCCTCACCTGTGCAGCATGTCCGACCATACGTGTTTGTCTCTAAAACATTCTTAACAGTTTTAGGACAAACAGAGTTTATTTTTATGTGCAAAAGATACTTCAAGGGAAAAAAAAGTAGGAAAGCAGAAATAATTACAGGAAACAAGTTCCTGTAAATGATTATCAGTAGTTCAAAGACTTAACTATTTTAAGTCTAAAATAATCTTTTAAATTCTTGATAATTTTTCCCGGAAAAAAGAGACTTCGTGCCTTGTGTAAATATAAATGAAGCAGTCATTTTTTAAAAAATCTTGATATACACATGAATTGTAAATCTTTTTTAGAAAAGAAAATCTGAGAAAAATTAACTCTATTACTCTACTTTATTTTCATATATCCTAAGTATCTACCTTATTTTTAAGTATCAAATCAGTCAAAAAACAACACTGAAGATAAAACAGTATCCTTAAACTTAATGCTGATAACTCTGATAACAACTAATATAAAAATTCCTTTTACTTAGAGTTCTGGGTTGTTGTTTTGTTTTTCCCCAACTGGGATCACTATCAGACTCTGTTTCCTATATCAGACTCACAGGCAAACTAGAGAAACAAAATTAATTCTAGGATTTAAATTCTGACATGTGCTACACAGGAAGATGTGAAAGCACTCTACAATTCTGAATTTACCTCCTTTATTATATATTACCAAATGCCAAACAATTTTGTTGAATTATTTTTTAAATACCATATAAGATAATTTCTAATGGACACTCCTATCAATTATTATATATGTATTCTTCTTTACAGATATCACTTTATTCTAGATAAAATTTTTAGTAACTTTCATTTTTGGCTTTAATTTATTATAAAGTGTAGCCAAATTTTATGTCATGTAGGAAGATAGCTTAGGTGATTTTTTAAACCCTTGTATTTTATTATAGGCTAACAGGAAGTTCTACTTCTATGTACATTATTTTCAAATTTGCTGATTATGTTTCAGTAGAGTGGTCCTCAAGAAAATACTGAGTAAAATGTGTTGTCACCATGTTTTTCAGACAAAATAAGTGTGTAATATCTTGTATTCTCCATTTTTCTGGGAAAACAAAAAACAAAAAACAAAAAAACTGTTTCTGTCCAAAATGCTTTAACTCTTCTCTTGGAGTGTACCTTAAATCCTGCCTTGTTTCTTTTAGTAACTGAAGTTTTTTACAATTCAATTTATTTTTCTGGTCTTTCTAAAAGCGAACTGTTGGCAGCATGAAGTCACAACAAATCTTAACTGCACAGTGACCGTAACAGGTGACAGGAGAATTTCATTTCACTTTCCAGAAAGAGTGTTGGACTCACCTGCACTGTTCGCTGGAGCTCTGCCTCAGAAGAGGGGAGCGAACACCGTGAGCTCTCCCATCCTGTAAATTCAGCTTTCTCTTTGTGCTTGAAGGTGGGTGGCTGAACGTGTGTGCCCGTCTTCGAAACTGTGGGGAGTCAGAATCCTCTTCAGGGAATGTCTGCCAAGCTGAGGACAGTGGGGAGGCTGGTGGTGTCCCTGGTGGAGAGTCTCCCGGTGAATAGTCCTGCAAAGCAAGCAGAAGTGAGGTCTTTCTTTCCTACATGGATCATGGCAGACCTGCTTCAACACACAGCTCAAAAGTGACAGGGAGCCTCTTCTTCCTCCTGAGTCATGACAAAACTTTTTTTTTTTTCACTCAATCCATGCTGAAGGCTAATCAGTATCACCACAACCCATTTCTTCAGATAAGCAGCTGTAACACAGCATCCGTCAAGATAGGCAGAAAGAGAAAGGAATGATAAGAAAAAGTATTCTTTCTCCTAACACTTTGTGGTAAAATGCTATAGCTGCTGTACTTTTCTCATTGTTGCCAGAAAGATGAAAAGGGATCATGACCAAAAAAGGGCGGAGTCTGGATTTACATATCTACTGATTTCCGTGACATATCGCCTGCATGCTTCCTGTACTGTCAAAACAATATCGTGATGCCTGAGTATCCAAGTTTCATAGCAAAGCCTTCAGGAAAATAAAATAAAGCCTGTTCAGTATCTTCATTCACTGTGGATATTTCTATCCAATGACAAGTTCCCTGAGGTAAAATTTTTTTAAAAAACACGAAAAACAGGAAATGAATGAAAAGTGAGCTATGCCGGAATGCCTCTCCTATTGCATGGGTGGACATCATAAATCTTTCAATTTAGACAGGTATGCTGTTTATACTTTCCAAAACAGGCACCACTGTAGAAATGTTTAGCTTGATAAACATGGGTTAGGGTTAAGACGCTCATAGTGAAACCAAATCCCCACTTCTATCAACACAGAGTTCAGTAAAAATATTTTAATATTTTCCATTTAAAATAGGTTGCATATACCTTGGGTGACATATTGCCTGATACCTACTGAGAACTATCTAGGAGATAACAAGGAACCTAATGTTACAGTTAAAAAAAAAATGGGGGGAGCAGTAACATGACAGAACAAAAGATAAAAAGATCACCATACAAGTGCAATAATTAGATGACTTATTTTTCTGTGCCTTTGGATCAAAAATTGCTCAAATACTGTGTTCCCAAGCGTACCATCTCCAAAACAGCAAAGAGCCTGACAGAGCACCATCAGCCTGGAATAGGTGTTCTGCACTAACATGAGAAAGCTGCAGTGGAAGAGAGCAACGTAAGAATATCCATAACCTTCTTACTTTAAATAACAGTATTTTTTCATTTATTTTAACATTAATCTAATATTTTAAATTTAATTGTAACAATAACATTTGTTAAAGTCACAAACGACTCATCACAAAACAACTAAGCGATACTGCCATATCAGCGCTGGTTTTTGCCAAGTTGCAATCAGCAGTAAAAACAGGAGCTCAGACGAGATACCTTCTCTGAAGCAAGACTGTTGGACCGTTCAAAGCTATCCATACTTCCAAGCCGGCCTCTCATTCTGTTAGCTCCCTGAGTGAAGAGAATAAAATTCAGTTGTTCATGAAGTTTGAATTTTTACTTTAAAAACCATAAAAGGCGGTTGCTTCTTTATACTAGCATTAAACTGATCCTTTTGTGTTTCGCTCAGATTCATTGGCAGTATTAACAGCCTTGCCTGCACAGTAAACAGAACTTATACACAACCTATTTGCACTGCTTCTAAATCAGTCATTGGATAACTAGATACTCTGATCAAGGTTTTTAAAGTTACTCTGGTTACAAGGTTAAACATTCTTCATCCATAAGATCAGGAAAACCCCATAAGATCAGAGAGACAGCCCCATTCACTTTATGTCTCATACAGATAAACATAACCGTGGAAGTCAGAACACAACAAACCTCAACAGTTATAAAGAAAAAGGTAAAAAAAAAAAAAAAAAAAAAAAAAAAGGGGGGGGTGGTGTTGCGCCTAGGTGGCTCAATCAGTTAAACATCTGACTTCTACTCAGGTCATGATCCCATGGTTTGTGAGTTCAAGCCTCACATCAGGCTCTCTGCTGTCAGCATGGAGCCTGCTTCACATCCTCTGTCTCCCTCTCTTTCTGCCCCTCCCCCCTCCCTAGCTCTCTCTTTCAAAAATAAACATTAAAAAAAAAGTTTCAAAACATCCAACCTCCACAACACCTAGATTACAAACAACATAGTTCACATTATAGGATTATCATAAACAAGTTTTTAAAAACTCCATTGGAGGGCTGCCTGGTGGCTCAGTTGGCTAACTGTCCAACTCTTGATTTCAGCTCGGGTCATGATCTCACGGTTCATGGGTTCAAACCCCGCATCGGACTCTCCACTCACTGTGTGGGGCCTGCTTGGGATTCTCTCTCCCTCTTTCTCTTAAAAAAATGAGCTAAGGAATGCAAATTACAAACAACTGCATCGTAAAATGTATAGATTCAGCTTCATTCATTCTTCCATATGAAAACTATGTCACTAAAACATTTCTCTCTAGAAATGCTAGACTATCCGTCAGTCTGCTTCAAGACAGGTGAACTGGTTTTTGTGGGGTTTCTTTGTTTTTTGTTTTTGTTTTGTTTTTTTGTAGTTGTTTGGTATGGATTTCATAGATGATCTAAGAAAGAGGAACTGAAGAGATCATCTCATCTATTACATATTCTACTGTGATTACAACTACTATCTTGTACAATATGTTTTTCATGTAGTCAACAAGTGCCTCAGCAGTTACTAGTTTATTATGAAAGTCAACAACAGAGCTCAGTATGGCCAAACATCACATAATCCATCAACTGCCGTTTTTTTTTCTTTCTCTTTGAGCTACCCATTATAGAAACCTCTGCCTTTTTACCTTACTCTGGACAGGTTGCAATTTAGACTTGCCAGTATTTTCCTTTACTATCAACCTAGACATTTCTTTTAATACTACCCTATGTTGAAATGTGTCTGTGATCTTATGTCTTCCTCTTTTTTACTTCCTCATTTTGGTGGAGTGCATACTCCAGGTGCCTTCTGAGAAAGGGAGACTGGGGTATTTTCTCGTTCTGTAACTCCTACCACTCGGCGTTTGGATCTTCAGACTGATCCTTTTTTCACCTTGTCCTCCTATTCTCCATTTCCAAGAAACAGAGTTTCTTGGAAAAGTTTTCCAACTGTAGCTTCCCAGACTTCTGTTGAATTTTTCTTTGGATGTCTACTACCAGAAAGTTTTAACAGTTCTTTCTTGTTCACCCAACTGGCTGCTGATTCAATTGTTCACTCAGGTGACTCTTGTTCTCTCTCAACTGACTCGTTTATATGTATGGTATCCTACACCTGGTTTCATAGAAACAATACTTATCTACGTATATCAGTTATAGTTTTCTATTTCTGTTGGCACCTAAATAACAATCATATCAAAAGTAAAATTGATGGCCACATAAAATATCAGTGAGTACCTATCACCTTCTATATACTATGTTGAGCATTTTATAGTGCATTATCTCATTTAATCCTCACAGAGTCTCCAAGGTGGCTATAGTTACTTAGCTCAACTTTACAGTTAAGGAGACTGAAGTTCTGATTACGTTGCCAAAGTTTACACTGCTAGTTCAAGGACTGGGCAGCAATTTGAACCCAAGAATTTCAACTTAGCAGTGGAACTCGAGCTCATATTCACTGTTATCTCCTGTAAACAGAACTTGGTGAAAAGTGGAATTGCTAATAAAACTAAGCAGCCTACACTGGTAATTTTTCAAATGTCCTGCAAAGAACCTGATCAAGGTTCTTTCAGTTCTTCAGTTCTATGCCTAACAACAGACACTTCCAGTAATAAACTATATTTGTGGCGGATCAATGGTTTGGTTCATGTGCATGGCCAAGAGGAAACTATTGTGAGGACCAGGTTGTTTTTCCCATTATTTTTTAGCTGCTACTTCCAGGTCAACCTCCCTGCTTATCTTAAACAGGTTATTTGGTCACAATAAGGAGACTGGTCAGACAGGTATCAAGTCATTTCCATTATTAGAAAAGCACTTAAATCACACATTTTAGTCATAGCAGTGTTTTATCTATGTGTTTTGTGTGTGTGTGTGTGTGCGGACACAAAGAAAAACAAATTTACTTTAAAATTATACTCTAGGGGCACGTGGGTGGCTCTGCTGGTTAAGTATCAAGCTCGTGATTCCGGCTCAGGTCATGATCTCACGGTTCATGAGTTTGAGCCCTGTGTCAGGCTCTGTGCTGACAGTGCAGATCTTACCTGGGATTCTCTGTCTCTCTCTCCCCCTCTCTGCCCCTCCTCTGTTTGTACGCACACACTTGCCCCCTATTACTCTCTTTCTCTCTATCTCAAAAATAAATAATTTTTAAATAAATAAATAAATAAATAAATAAAATTATGCTCTATCGTGGTCATTAATTCACACATTTCAACAAGGAAGGACAATGGATAGTACTCTGAGGGAAGCATAAAATGAGAACTCTTTTCCAATGATGCATACTTTATATTGATAAATGTTCCTCTTTTGGAAATATTTATCTATACATAAACACATTAGTGAATATTTCCCTTCTATAAAACTTCAACTAATGAAAAAGCAACAAATACCCAGAATACAGGACTCTGTCTTTTCACCTCTGAGCAGACAGCTTTTCCAGTTTAACTGTCTAATGATTTGGTAATACATGTGGCACGCCTCTTCCCCTGGACCCACTTTTTAATTGTTAATGAGCTGAGCTTCTGAGCATTTTAAAAACATATCCTATTTCATAAACGGCTATAGTTAGTTAAATCAACTGTCTTCACATTTAAAAATGGCAGCAATTATGAGCCAAAATCTGTGGCTGGAGTGCCAATTTTCTACCATATAACTCAGAATGAAAATGATACACTGATCAGTTTTAGAGGTACACAAAACCCCTCTTCTGAGTAACCTTTAACACACCATGGATAGCTGCCAACCTTCCCCTTAAGTCCATTCTGCTGCACATGGTGCAAGCAAGATCTTGTTGGGTCACATAATTTATGGCACTTGGCAGCACTGTGGGGCACAAAAGCTACACCATCCGCCTCGACCAAAATAGATGGGCTGTGTGTGCCCTTGCCGACAGAGTTGTTGCAGCCACTCAAGGCTATGTACGTGGCACTTCAAAGTCAGCCGTGCAAGTGCTGTGCAGAACGCCAAAGTACTAAATGGGGATGAGGAGAGTAATATTCTAAGCACCCTCGGGTCATTCCGAAAATGACAAGGGTTTCAGAGCTTCCCACTGTCTGGACCATCTCCTATCCACACTGCGATACTTTCCTAACATAGTGACATTTCATCCTCGTACTGATGTGAGATAGGCACAGTATCAGGATGCCCATTTCACAAATGGGGAAACTAGTTTAGAAGAAAACAATTTGTCTGGGATCATACATATAAAACCTACTAGGGCCAGGTCTTGAATTCAGGTCCCCAGACCACCTACTTAAATGGCCTTTCTACTAAAATTCTCACTAAATACAATGGGAGATAGGAGAAGGAGGGCGGGGAAGAGGGGAGGAGGGCAGCAGGGAGTGAGAAAAGGAAGGAGAGAGAAAGAAGGAACACAAGTAACTTATAAATACCGGGGAAGAAAAGATAGGACAATTTTATGAAATGGTGCCTTAACACACTTCTGATTAATCTTGTAGAATACTCTTTTCCTACATTGTGTCTTCTGCTGGTAATAGGGTTGGTAGCTGATCACTTTAATTAAGAGAAATATCTATAAAGTATTTCGAGTTCAGGCAAAGAAGAAAGAACAAGAACACCCTACATCAGAAGGTACTATGTCCTAATGCTCCCCTGCACTTCACTTTCCTGACCCTAATACTTGTGACGACAACAGGCTAGTGATTTTTGTAGACCGTCCCTCAATTTGGGTTTGTTGATTCTACCTCATGATTAGATTCAGGTACTGCTCCTTTGGCAGGAATACCACAGAAGTTCTGTACTCTCTGTATCAAGTCGCACAAGATTTCAATTTGTCTCATTGCTGATGACGTTCCCTTGGGTCACTTGACTGAGGTGGTGTCTGCCAGTCTTCTCCACTGTGAAGTTACTACTTTCCTCTTTGTTATTAACAAGTATTAATTAAATCCAGTAAATATCCTGATCATGATCAACTTCCAAGGTACTCATTTATGTTTCCTATCAGAGTGGTCACTTGACTGAGGTGGTGTCTGCCACTCTTCTCCACTGTGAAGTTACTACTTTCCTCTTTGTTATTAACAAGTATTAATTAAATCCAGTAAATATCCTGATCATGATCAACTTCCAAGGTACTCATTTATGTTTCCTATCAGAGTGGTCACTTGACTGAGGTGGTGTCTGCCACTCTTCTCCACTGTGAAGTTACTACTTTCCTCTTTGTTATTAACAAGTATTAATTAAATCCAGTAAATATCCTGATCATGATCAACTTCCAAGGTACTCATTTATGTTTCCTATCAGAGTGGTCACTTGACTGAGGTGGTGTCTGCCACTCTTCTCCACTGTGAAGTTACTACTTTCCTCTTTGTTATTAACAAGTATTAATTAAATCCAGTAAATATCCTGATCATGATCAACTTCCAAGGTATTCATTTATGTTTCCTATCAGAGTGGGCTCGTCGTTTCCTACTTCATGCAACAGGTTACAATCCTTGGCTATCATTTATTTTGACGTTTATATTGCCTCAGATGTCAAGTGTGGGAGCCCTTCAAGGCCTTTTTAAAACTTTTTAAAAAATGTGTTTATTTATTTTTGAGAGAGAGCTAACAGGGGAGGGGCAGAGAAGGGGAGAGAGAGAATCCCAAGCAGGATCCACACTGTCGGCGCAGAGCATGATGTGGGGCTCAAACCCACATACCATGAGATCATAAACTGAGCTGAAATCAGGTCGACTGAGCCATTCAGATGCCCCTCAAGGTTTTTATGACATACCACCATCTTTCTTTGAGCATTCCCTTATTATCTAAAATACCAACATGCTCTGTTTATCGTCTACTTCCTTTTGAAGTCCTGGAATCAGCCATTTCTCCCAGGATCCCAGTTCCCTCTTGTAGAATGATATGCAGAAACCAAACCTTGGGTGCTTGGTGTCACCCAAGCAGGCTTAATTTATTCTCTGTTATTTGCAGAAAAGCTGTTCCCAGCTCCTATCAGTGGACAGAGCCAGGGACCACATACAGATTTACACACACACACACACACACACACACACACACATACACGTGTTAATACATATACATGCATTACATATTATACATAAAACTCTAGTATTCAAAAATATATAGATAGATAACCAGGATTCCATACTGTTACCTCTGAGTTGTATCCAACAACATGGGATTTATTCTAATTTCTTCCCTTTTCATATTTGTAATTTCCTTTTACTAAATCCTTAATACGTTTACATATTTGACCAGTCCCCTGTGTGTTAAAATCTCCACAACTGACACCTCACAGACACTCTCCTCATCCTACTCAGGTTCCAACACCCCATATCAGGGCTGCCACGCCCACCCACAGAGGCCATCCCCACCCTGCTCAGACTCTAACTCCTCATAGCAGCACCTTGAATGCCTTCTCCCCTCCACTCACTCTCACTCTGACATCCTGCACTGGGCCATCCCTATGCAGGACTGGCCTCCTCATCGGCTAAGGCTCAGACTTCCTGAACCAGGTTACCCTCTTAAGTTGACACACTCCTCACCACACTCTGGTTTTCACAGGTTGCATTGGGCCATCCCACACACAGCACCCCACAGGCTCTATCTCTCTGCTCTGAGCCACTGTAACTCTCCCACCCTCCAGCCCTAACACCTCTACCTTGCCTGATCTCATCTGACAGTTTTGGACTGAACCATTCAGGAAGAGAATAATGGAAGGGAAGAGAAATCACTTTGATTTTAAAATAAAATATACAAATTTATTAAATGGAATATGTAGATTTCTATTAATTTACACTGTTTTCAGCATTTCCTGTCAGCTCCTAATAATAGCAAAATGAAGTATTTTGAGTTCCCATATATATAGATATAGATATAGATTTCCCCATATATATATATGTGTGTATATATATATATATATATATGCATATATATATATATATATATATTTCTACTACTAAATCTCTTGCTCAAACTTAGATATTAGAAGCACCAGAATAAATAATGAGATTACTTTAAATAATTTAACTATGTTAAAGCGATCTTTGTGGTTTATTTTTTTGAAAGGAAATATTCTGTGGTGAGACAGTTGAGAATGAAGTAAAGCAGTTAGTAAACACAGACATCAATATCTAATTAAGAGTCTCTGTTTAATCTTACCCTTGAGAAGATATTTTCCAGGGAGCTAGTTAAAGATCTCTTAGCTTTATTTTTCAGAATGTCAAGTTTGAACCTTCCACTGCTTGTTGCATTTTCCGGGATGGTACTATTTGAAATTGTCTATAGAAAGAAAAACAGATAAATTTTAGTTTGGAAACATTCAGGGTTAAATGAGCCTTTAAATACAGGCTTGACTAAGCCATTAAAAACCATAAGAATTCTTCTGGAGTTCTATTAAGGAGTAATAATTTAGGTCCCACACTGTGAGCATACAGATTGTAAGGACAGGGGGTTACTTTTTAATATTGCAAGTAATAAAAAAACACAGATCTCTCTTTTACGCCTTTCCTTTCTGCTAATATATTCCTGCTGCATTTAACAAAAATTTAAACTTGACACGTCAATTTTTACTGCCATTTTGACTAACAACTATAACCATCCCTCTTCAAGCCACATATTTTATACCCAAATTATGAAGGAAAACATAGAAAAAAAGTTTCAAAGAACAAAGCATCTAGTGAAACTGAATTCTGCTGATGCCTCTGTTAAAATCCCATTTTCATTTGTGAGTGGGTCATTTCTTTCAGATCAACAAATACTCATAGATACTACAAACTGTATGAGAATCTACAATATGTCCACTATATTAGATTCTCTATTTTATCCTAGTGCACTAAAAAGCTACTATGGTTCCTAGTGGTAGAAAATTTCCAAGAAAGAAACTTTATTATTTGTTTGAGAAAGAAATATATTCACATTAAACAGCAACACAAAACAACATGTATCAAATCTGGAAGTGTGAAGACTGGTTGTGGGTCTCAGGAATCAAAAGATTGGTTGTGGGTCTCAGTGGTCAGGAATAAAAAGATAGGCAAGATTCAGACAGGCAGAAAAAAAAAGGGAATGAAGATGGTCCTGGCACTGGGGATGACAGCAAAATCCTAAAGACCAATGCCCATGGGGCAGTGAGACAGTGCAGGTGTTTGGTTAAAACAAAAGAAAGTAGTGGAAGGTTAACTTGGAAAAGTGAGGCTGGATATGAAACCTTGAATGGGAGGAATCACGGATCAGATTTTATAAGCAGAGGGGCATCACAAAGTAATGTCTGGGGGAAAGATTTATTGGAAAGCAATATTCAAAAATCATGGGAAGGACAGGGAAATCAGAGAATGAAAGACCAGACAGGAAAATTCAGCACAGTCATTAGAATTGGCTCCATGGGGTTAAGAAGTTACTGATTAAAAAATATATATATATGATCCCCCTCAAGAAAGGAAGGAAAGCCATGGATACGGATGTGAGCTGGACTGGGCTGGGGTGTATATAAAGGATTAGGAGGGCATTCTTGTCAGGCTTTCAGGCAAAGAACATGACTAAAATAGAGAAATTGTAATGGTGCTTAGCACGATGCTTGACGCCATAGATGCTCAGTAAATACCAGGTAAATAAATGGAAAGAAGAAAGGAAGGGTGGGGGGAAGAGAGAAAGTGAGGGAGAACTTACTAAAATCCCAAGACTTTATGTTTCTTGACCTTCCTATATCACTGGACATGGCTGATCTTCTAACTTGAACTTTTCTCCTACCTTGGTCACCCACCATGGCAAATCTCATTCATTCTCTTTCTGTCTTTTTCACTGGCACCATTTTAATTCCCTCATTGCCTGACATGCAGGTGTCCCTCGGTACCTCCCCCTTCGATTTCAAGTCTATGCCAGAGCCCAATGTCTTCCATATTTACACCATGAACTCAAATTCCTCTGTGGGCACCAAATCCATTTTTCTAATTAAATCTCAAACACATTTCTAAAATTGAACTCTTATTTCTTATTTCCATCCCTTTCCCCACTCTTGTTTTCTTTCTACATGTCCTAGACTAGTTTCATACAGTTCCCCCAAATCTGCAACTGTGTGGCCTCTACTAGCAATCCCCTTTCCCTTCCTTGACACATGTTCCCAGTCACCAAGTCCCAATGATCACGCCTCCTAAATGGTTCTTGCCTCATTCCCTTTCCCATATCTCCAGTAGTGCTCTAGCTCAGCTTCTCTCCAAGACAAAATAAATTATTTTTTTTAAGTTCACTTATTTATTTTGAGAAAGAGGGGGAGAGAGAGAGAGAGAGAGAGAGAGAGAGAGAGAGAGAGAGACACCATGCGCAAAAGTGGGGGAGGGGCAGAGAGAAGGAGAGACAGACTCCCAAGCAGGCTCCGCATCATCCACGAAGAGCCTGATGCAGGGCTCGAACTCACAAACTATGAGCTCATGACCCAAGCTGAGATCAAGAGTTGGACACTTAATCGACTGTGCCACGCAGGCACCCCCAAAATAAATTCTTAAAGACAGAATCACTCAATCTATTTTTGTATAGGTGTTGTCCCTCTCTGGTACATGCTTATATCATTGTCCCAATCCTGCCGCATATCTCCATATTTTACTTTATTTGATTACATGTCAGTTTCTCCTCCTCAACAGTTAGATGGCAGAAAAGAGCTGTCATTATTCAACCCCATTGCCTAGTACCTAGTACACAACTTGATAACAGTTTGTGCAATAACTAAATGAGTTACTTCTCGCATATTCTATTATAAAATTCTCCGGATTTGAGAATGTGACTTCAGTCCTAACACTGTCAACCTCCTCACCCATCAACCTGTCCCACAAGTCAACCATCACTATAACAGCAGAATTATCTCTTTAAATTACAAACCTGATCTCACACTCTTACTTGAAACCTTTCAATGACAAAGTCAGGCTGAGCACTTAAGGCTCTTCATCATCTCACTGCTGCCTATCCTTCTAGCCATTATTTCCCCATCAATCCCCAGGTACATCCTAAAAATCCATTAAGTATGTTGAAGGCCTGCATGAAGTATGTCGTGCTCACAGCTACCGCAAAACTTTGTGCTCAATGTCCCTTCCTTTAAAAACACTCCCTCGAATTTTTCAATGAACAAACCATCTCCCCTAAAACTTCAGTCTCCCCCAAATTTCTTCTTCTTGAATTATTTAATTCTTCCCTCTTTCCTTACTCTCCATTCTGGCTCTAAAGCAAAAACATAGCTATTTTTGAGCTCACTGCACTTCTTCTAAAAAGCCACTTTGTTACCTCTATTCTATGTGTCCATTTATCTGTCTGCATTCCCCTTTCCAATATTTGAGCTGTTTCCAAGGAAGATTCATTCATCTCTTTTTTGTTCACCATTATCACACAGCTTAGCTCATAGAAGGTTCTCTCGAAGAGACTATTCAATGCATACAATTCAGGAATCACTAATAAAGTGATATGTGATTTGTTCTGAATAGAGTGAAATACAGACTAATCTGAATTAGTGTTACTAAGTAAATATGTCATCGTCTCCCTACATGCGTTGTTGGTGTCTTGCTTTATTTACATGCAACTGGAAACACATTCTCCACCACATGCACAAAAATACCATATCTTCCTTTGCAGCTAAAAGGGATGTTTCCAAAATACTACTGCTTCTTTGGGTATTTGCTATTTACCCTTCAAGCCTGTGTAAACTTTTAACGAAATAAAATGTTCATATGAATTTGAAATAAAATGGGTTAATATAACTAAAACTGCATGTTCATTCTAAATCATGAACACTTACTATTACTGTTTTTATAACAATAATCCTTTTTTTCACATTGCAAAACTCATCATTATTTTATCTCAATGTTAAAACCTCCCATAAATAGCTGAAAAATGAATCTGATAGGACTTTAGCCCTAATGATGAGAACACAAAGAAAAGAAACTCCTTTCACATCTTCTGTGATATTTTGAGTAAATACATAAACAAAACAAAAGTAGGTCCAGGAAAAGAAAACATCTCACCGATGGGCCTTCTCCAATGTGAATGTGTGTCCTCTGCTTGGCCTCACACAGCTGCCTCAAATGTAAAATCACAAGTTCATTCTCTTCCTGGTCGCTGACTGGCTTCATTTTCTGTCCAACAGACAAACCAAGAGCACATGATGGCAACACAGCTTCTCTCATCTTATTGTATTCCCTCTTGGTTTTATGTGTCTGGCAGACAGACATAAATAACGCTAAGTGTTTCACTGCCCTTAGAAGCAAAAGTAACAGGGGCATTCTCAATACTATCATATACAGTTCAAGAGAATATATATCTTTAACTTCAGAGAGAGAAGTGAAAAAAAAAAACACTTATAAAAACAGGATCCAATTCTCATTTCTTAAATCTTATTTGTGAGAACTATAAATTATGTTACCTGGACGCGCTCAAAGATGTCTGCCTGCTCATTATCTGTCAGTGAAGAGAGATGCCTCTGTATTACCAGCTTGGCTCGTGGAGGGTAGAGACCTATGGAAAATGATGGAGATAAGTATTAAACACAGTAGCTGATGTATATATACATCAAAATGTATATATAATGCATTACAGACTGTCCCTTTAGCAGGCTCTGAAGCTAAATGTTCTCAAGGAGATGTGTTCCCACCCATAATAAACCTTGGAAACCTACCATGAAATGATTAAAGCTAGATGGAAACCTTACCTAAATCAACAAACCCCTGTCAGTATCCTGAAGGCAGAATTATTTTTTTAACTTTTTAAATGCTTATTTATTATTTTTGAGAGAGACAGACAGAACACAAGTGAGGGAGGGGCAGAGAGAGAGGGAGACACAGAATCTGAAGCTTCCAGCTGCCAGCACAGAGCCTGATGCGGGGCTGGAACGGACAAATCATGAGATCATGACCTGAGCCAAAGTCAGACGTTTAACCAGCTGAGCCACCCAGGCACCCTCTGGAGTCAGAATTATTAACAAGAAGTTTCTAAATGATACCAAATCAACAGCATAAGCAGGTACCGTTTAGTATACTAACAAACTTTGACACCACAGAAACTCGTGGGTGAACACTAGCCTTGGCCAAAATCTCTAAGCTTAAACATGACCAAAAAAAAAAAAAAAAATTGTTTTTGAGAGAGAGACAGAGAGCAGAGGGTCAGAAGGATAGGGAGAGAGAGAATCTTAAGAAGGCTCCATGCCCAGAGCAGAGCCTGGCACAGGGCTTGATCTCATGAAGGTGAAATCACGACCTGAGCCGAAATCAAGAGCAGGACGCTTAACCCACTGAGCCACCCAAGTAACCCAATGTAACATAATATTAATTTAATATTAACAATATTAAAAGGCAGAGCTCCAGCACAAACAGAATCTCTCCTCATCATGCAGGTCTTGTTTCACAGAACAAAATTTCAAGAATAGCAATAGTATTTAGTGACATTTTTAGTGTTATTATTTTACCAAGAAATTGTTTACCTCTGTATATCATGTTATTTTTATATCTACCATACTCTTACACATAATTTATATCAAGTCCTTGGACAAAACATTTTTCCATGAAAACATTTTTGGTTTTATAAATTTTTTTTTAAAGAGAAAAGAGTTATTTTCCTCTGAGTGAGATAACACTGTTTGTATTTGCTTTATATTTTATTACCCAAGTAGTATAAATTCCACATTTTTAAAATACTAGAACATTATAGATAGTGATAAATTTGCCTTTGATAGATACTAGAATCAGTGAGCAAAGGCATAAGAGATTTGTACAGATTCAAAGTATCTTCCCTAAAATATTTGTTGGCTCCAGGGTGAAGAATAGTACTTTTATGGTGGAAAATTGCTGAGAGCACCTTGAGCAGGTGATAAGGCCAGCATGACCAGTAATAAACTCCTCAACATCATGAGTCTCATGACAGGATGCACTGAGAAGGAGGCTGCACCATTTCTGCAGTGCTCTTGCTAGGGAGGAGTGCCCTCATTACAAAATTGAGAAGATATCAAACAGGCTGAACCAAGGGACAACCAGCAAAGTAATGGAGTGATGCTTTTGGGAATGTCAAGGTCACAGAAGACAAGGAGACTGAGGAGGAGGGTGAAGTCACCACTACATATAAGGTAGAATCCTGACTGGGATCCTGGAATGAAAAGGACATGAATGAAAACACTGGTGAAGGATCAAATTAAATGTTTAGTTTGTATAATAATATTGTCCCAATGTTAATTTCCTATGCTAAACATTGCACTGGGCTATAGAAGATGTTAACAATTGGAAAGGATAGGGGTGAACATTTGGAAACTCTCTGCAACTGTCCTATTAATCTAAAAGTACACCAAATTAAAAGTTCTTTAAAAAAGAAATATAGGAAAAATGAACTATTGAGACCTCATCAAAATAAAAAGCTTCTGCACAGCGAAAGAAACAATCAGCAAAACTAAAAGGCAACCAACCGATGGAATGGGAGAAAGATATTTGCAAGTGACATACCAGATAAAGAGCTAATATCCAAAATCTATAGAGAACTTATCAAACTCAAAACCCAAAAAAACAAATAATCCAGTGAAGAAATGGGCAAAAGACATGAATAGACACTTCCTCAAAGAAGACATCCAGATGGCCAACCAACACATGAAAAAATGCTCAGCATCACTCATCAGGGAAATACAAATCAAAACCACAATGAGATACCACCTTACACCTGTCAGTATGGCTAACATTAACAACTCAGGCAACAACAGATATTGGCGAGGATGCAAAGAGGATCTCTTTTGCACTGCTGGTGGGAATGCAAACTGGTGTAGCCATTCTGGAAAACAGTATGGACGTTCCTCAAAAAATTAAAAATAGAACTGCCCTACGATCCAGCAATTGCATTACTAGGTATTTATCCAAGGGATACAGGTATGCTGTTTCGAAGGGGTACATGCATCCCAATGTTTATAGCAGCACTGTCAACAATAGCCAATGTATGGCAAGAGCCCAAATGTCCATCGATGGATGAATGGATGAATGGATAAAGAAGATGTGGTCTGTATACATACATATATATATATATATATATATATATATATATATATACACAAACACAATGGAGTATTATTTGACAATCAAAAAGAATGAAATCTTGCCATTTGCAACTATGTGGATGGAACTAGAGGGTATTATGCTAAGCGAAATTCGTCAGAGAAAGACAAATATCATATGACTTCACTCATATGAGGACTTTAAGAGACAAAACAGATGAACATAAGGGAAGGGAAGCAAAAATAACATAAAAACAGGGAGGGGGACAAAATATAAGAGACTCTTAAACATGGAGAACAAACACAGGGTTACTGGAGGGGTTGTGGGAGGAGGGATGGGCTAAATGGGTAAGGGGCAGCAAGGAATCTACTCCTGAAATCATTGTTGCACTATATGCTAACTAACTTGGATATAAATTTTAAAAATAAATTAAAAAAAAGAAATATAGGATATTATGTATTTTTCCAGATAAAGCAAAGTGTATGTGTTATTCAGCAAATTATATTTTCACTCAATTATATAATTTTAAAATGTATTCAAGTTGATATACAGTTGAAATTCATTCCTATTAATTCATTGTATGAACATATTTCAGTTATGCTATTGATACACATTTGGGTTGTTTACAATTTCCCCTTATTTGAAAACAATACAACCTTGAAAATGTCACTTTCTGAACCCATGTAAGAGTTTCTCTTATCAAGACAAGGAACTGGTGGGCAATTTTAGGTTAATACATTTCTATCAACTGTCCCCCAAAATGGCTACACCAATTTATACGACATTCAGCATCACATAAATGTATCAATATCCCCACAATTTCACCAACAGTTAATCTGATGAGTATCTTACTGTTTTTTCCATTTTCATGTGTCTGACATCTAATAAGGTTGAGAATCTTCTCATTTTTATTATTGGACCTTTTAATTTCCTTTTTACAAAAATGTTTTTTAATATGAATTGTGTCATTGCCTACTGGTGGTTTTATCTTTCTCTTTCATACAGTAAGTGTTCTTATAAATTCTGATTACCAATCTGCTATCTCCTTACCTCTTGTTTATTATTCTTTTTTTTTTTTTTAATTTTTTTTTTCAACGTTTATTTATTTTTGGGACAGAGAGAGACAGAGCATGAACGGGCGAGGGGCAGAGAGAGAGGGAGACACAGAATCGGAAACAGGCTCCAGGCTCTGAGCCATCAGCCCAGAGCCCGACGCGGGGCTCGAACTCACGTACTGCGAGATCGTGACCTGGCTGAAGTCGGATGCTTAACCGACTGCGCCACCCAGGCGCCCCTATTCTTTTTTTTTTTTTTAATGTTTATTTATTTTGGGGAGAGACAGAGACAGAATGCGAGTGGATTAGGGGCAGAGAGAGAGGGAGACACAGAAACCAAAGCAGGTTCCAGGCTCCGAGCTGTCAGCATACAGCCCGACACGGGGCTTGAACTCACAAGCTGTGAGATTGTGACCTGAGCCGAAGTCGGACTTTCAACGGACTGAGCCACCCAGGAGCCCCCTCTTATTTATTATTTAGCTTTCAAATAAGTAGTTGATATGTAAAAATGTAAATCCTTATGAGGTCAAATCTATCAATGTTTTCTTTTAACAGTTAACTGCATTTTTGTATCTTAATACAGGCTTTCTTGTTTAAGGACACAAGAATATTCTTATTTTATTTTAATGATTTTAATATTTTGTTTACATTGAGGAGTTTGATCCATCTAGAATGTATTTTGAGTAGGATAAGTGGAAGGAATATTTCTCTCTTTGGATAGCAAAATGGTCCAACACTTCTTCCTGCGCAAGTCAGCCTTTCCTCCAGAAATTTATAATGTTCTCTTTACTATACACCAAAGAATACTCCATTTTTGTAACGGTACAAATGTGAAAATAACGTGCATTTGGTATACTATACATTTTAAAATCTGAATATTACACTTAAATAGTCCTTGATCACACAGCTGAATGGATATTCAATCAACACTGATGTTCATCATCAATTTTGCCATGTGCCTATAATCTCGCTGTCTACTGAGCAGAAATCACAATTTGCATTTACAATGACTAGACCATTCTGTGCCGGGCTCTGGAGCTTGCGTTCTCCCCATCTATCATAATACCTCTCATGCCAAACTGCATTCACTGACTCACATGCCTGTCTTCCACTCTAGATTGTAAGCTCCTGAAGGCACAGGCCGCATCTCAGTCATTTCTGTATCCCCGGTGCCTAGCACATTGCCTGGCACATAGCAGATGCTTAACAAGGGTTTACTGACTTGCATTTCTTCTCTTGTGAAGTTGTTTTCAACCATTTTTTTTTTTTGTTAGTAAGAGATACTGAGGAGAAAGGGGATGTGAGTCACAGAGTCACCTCTCCCTCATTTCCCCTCCCCCTTCCTGAGTACACTTTTTTTTTTAAACCTGCTTTATGATATCACATTATCCATGTCATCTTCAAATGTCCCTCAAAAACCATGCAAGGTTCATTCCAGTTCTATACTTTTAGGGAAAAGAACATATCATCAAGTGAGAGGGGAATAAAAAGAGACTTCTATAAACAGTCGACATTCTGGGATGCCTTTGCCTCTCTTCCCTCATTCAACAAATATTTGGGCAGTTCCCACTAAGTCCACAGCAGTCTTAAGAATTGTGAGAAATCCAACTCCCTTCCTCGAGTCTGCCTTCAGAAAAAAAATAAAAAATTAAAAAGAGAACGAAAGAGGGGGTGGGGGGAAATGCCAGGCGCCTAGGAGAGAGACTGCTCACACAAATCTGACTGGACATAAGAAAGGACTCTTTGGGCTCTGATTTCACTTAGAAACAAAGAACGAGTCAATGACAGGAGTGACTTTCTCACTTTCCCAAATGCCAGAGAAAATCTGCTTTTGCCCCGGGGCCAAGTTATACTGTACCTTCAACCCTCTCACAGAGCTTATGCAGAGAGTGCATGGGGCAGGCCTCGCACAGCTTGATCTGGGTCTTGGCACTCTGCAGGGCAGCTGCTGTGCTGAAAGCCTGCTTCAGAGTCAGCATTACCTCATCCACCTACAGGAAGAAACAGAACTCAGGTCTCTAAAAGTTTGCTTTCACGGTCACACATTGAAAGTCCAACGGCAACTTGAGACGTTGTGGATGCTTGACTAAATAATAAATGAGGGAATTTGATGACTACAGAGCTAGTAGAGAGAAAATATCAAGTGTAACCTTAGCCCTTCAATTATCCTATCATTGAAGCTGGATAAAGTGAGGCCATGTGAAGGTGTAGCACACTAATGACTTGAACGCTGTTTTTGAATTCCACTGAGGGCTCCACCGTCACTGACAGTCAATCAGATCTTTCTTTAATTAAGTAGTATAACAGACTCCTTGGGAAGTTTTGTCTGCAATCCATAGGGAGCAACAAAAGAGGTTAAATGTTCACTTCTGGTAATAGGTATCCTATTTACTTCATCCTTCTGGATCATTTTTAGTGTAAAAACAAATAAAACATGGGTTTAAGCAAAGTTCTGGGGGAAAATAAGTTCAATTTAAATCAGGTCAAGAGAAGTCTGTGAAGCTTGCTCTGTGTCTGCTAATTTATTATCATTTCACTTCTGATTTATGACACTAAGAAGTTCTGACATCATGTTAGCGAACAGCTGGGTCTCACCACCAGGTCAGCAGTTTCAAAACCTCGAGTCGGTTTCCCCCCAGCCTTTCCAATGACTCAGTCAAGTAGTGTAAATCTAGCATTCTAGCCTACTGGTTGCTTCTTTGGGGTCATCCTCGACCACTGCTACACTGACCTCAGGCTCCATCTCCCCTGTTGATGTAATCATCAATGTGAGTTGTGGTTTCCCCATATGCTGTACCCTGATCAAAGTCTAAAACCTCCATATGAAGCTGCGAGGTACCAAGGTCCTCACCAGAGGCAGCTTGGCTATTGAAAACCCAAGTCTCTTTTTCCCCTCCCCCTTCAGCCTGGTTTAAGAAGAAGCTATTATAGAAAGGATTTCATCTACTTCTGCATTCGAGTGTATGAAGAACCTGCAACGAAATAACTTTATTCCTCTAATATTACTAAAAAGAGAGATCCAAACACTGAGCAACCAGTCGTTATGAAGTTGACTATGTGACCAATATTTTAAAGGCTTGTGAATAATTTCACATTGTTCCATAAATAATGAATTATTCATAACGTCTGCTCTCTTACACCATAACTAAAAAATAAAAATTTCTCACTCTTGAAAACAAAAGCACCACATGTTTAATGCCTTTGCAGTTTTATTTCATTTGCCTTGTTGTGTATTCAAAAGCAATTTCAATGACTTGAGAACATGTTCGTTTTTATTTTCTTGTTTCTCATTTATTAGAGGCACCGAAAGGATGAATCCTCTGCTTAGCTTTCATGTGGAATTATTGTGTGTAATTATTAATACTGCTTTGTAAAGGGCCTCCAATGGAAATACTGAACTTTCACGTTTTCTTCTTTATTTCTAGATGAAACAAAAGCCCATTTCAATGGTATCTAATATGTGGCTACCAATTTCTTCCAGCCACAAATATTACTAAAAACTTTATCGGACTTCTAAAATTTTAAATGTTTTGCTTGTTTAGATCCATCATTTTTTTAGATGGCCTATAAATTCTATCATGGAATCAGAGCAACTAAAAGTTCAAACAAGTGCAGTATGAATAACTTAATTGTTTTAGTCTAGATATAACAACAAAAATATCATAGGTCATGTTAAGAGGTTAAAAGTAAAGGACTTAACAAGGATAAATCCATAATGAAGATAATGCCCATAAACATTTATGCACCAAACTTAGGTATTTCATAGCATTTAAGAATCAATGTAAGAATCACAGAACGTGTAAGGACTTCACAGGATTACCTAGTTCAATTCTCTGGAAAATGTAAACTATTAAACTCCATACAAATTCTGGGGCTTGGGAGCATGAGCCTTTTTTTTCCCCCATACTTTTCCTGGATACTGTTGTCTGCATCTGTGGGGTTTTACTTTTCCTTGGTCTATAGGTAGGAACTTCCATTTTTTTCCAGGCCTATTAGACTAATTTGGAGACTGCAAAAATGGTGTTTTCCATCAATCTCATGGTTTTAGTCAAACAAGATGAAGCCACCTGCCTACCGCTAATTTACAAAGGACGAAAGGCAGACTGAGCATCTAAACTTGGGGTGAAAAACCCCAGGAGTCATGAGAACCACTACATTGTTTATCAATTCACAGCAACTGCTACAAAAAAAGAAAAGAAAATGTGAGCTGTGTATTCTTTGTACTCAGAGAAGATAACTCAGTATGTGTGGTTTTGCAATACTTTGTCTTACACAACTGCCAAGCCACATCAATCGTAACACTGCTTAGACTATAATATTTAATTAACTGTTTTGTTCTATATACCAGCTGCTTGAACTATCCTCATTTAATACAGGAAATCTCATTTAGTTTTTCTTCTAGCTTGGAGTTCTGATGCCCCACATTTCAGTTAAGATGCCACTGATAAAATTAGAATCAACAAGTTTTAAAAGATTCCGGCAAAGCCCTGTTCTAAGGAATAGCAATGCCCAAATGGAGATTTGGACACAGCTTCAGTGTAAGAGGAAGACATTCTCAGCCAGTCTGGGCTGTGGCCTTAGTCACAGAGCTTCCTCAGGTGGAAAATTCAGCACATTCTCAGACTTTCTACTCTTAACTCCCTGTTTCAAACACATGTATGAGGACAAAACAAAAATACTAAAATCTATAAACAAAACCAAACCTGTACAAGAGATTGAGAATAAGGTTTCATGTAGTTTTCCTTTCAGTGCAGGTAAACTAGTAATCAGATTAACTGGCACCTAGAAAATGTCTGAAATAAGAGTCACACACTCACTCAGAATACACTGAAAGACCACCTGATACTCTAGTCTAGAAACGTGGGGGGATACAACAAGAATGAGGGTGGTCGTGGCCTTGTATGAGTCACAATCTAGTGGACTAGAAAGTTATGTGAACAAGTAAGAGTGGGCATTGATAGGAACTGTTAGGGACCTATAAACAATGTGTCGCAAGAGCACTGGCAATAAAGCAACTAAAAGAAGTCAATTCCTTAAAAAAAAAAAAAAAAAAGCCATCCGAAAAAGCTTCACTAGGATGTACACAAATACAAAGCTGAAAAGAAGAAGGGGATGTAAGTGACAGTAAAGCAAGGCCAGGCTGGGGTTACATCCAATGAAGAAGTAAAGAGAATGTGAAAACAGGTAATGAAAGAATGGCACAGTCTCCCTGTTCGGAAGCAGCACAGACCCTGGAGACCCACCAGGTCACCCTCCCTCCTGACAATATAAAAGTGTGAGCCCTGGCTGTGGCTTCTTCTCACACAGCAGACTCCTCACTCTGCGCAGCCAACAGTGACCTCAGAACGTCAGCTGTACTTGTGTGGGCTCCAGCCACTCACTGAACATCTTGATCCCATGTGTCCCAAACCACATGAAAGCAACCTCACACCAATCATCACACCAGCCTCTGCTGTCTGGCCCAGAGACCAGCTCGGGCCATGTGAGAATACGGTCACGAAAGGGAGAGGCAACCCAGTGGGGACCAGAGAAAGAGGAAGGCCCTTTTGCCATGCCAGACAATCTAGAGCTTGTCTTTTAACAAGGAGGCATAATCTGGTTCCTGGAAGTTTTGTGAGGAAAAAAAACCTAGAGCATGATGCACAAAGTGGACAGATGACATATTAAGCCAGTGAGCGGCAGGGAGACTAGTTAGGACCCTAGAGTGATGATGGCCTAAGCAAGGAAGAGGAATGCCCAGACTCAGGTAGCAGGCAGAGAGGGAAAGGAGGAGAAATGGATAAGGGACTTTTCTACCTTTACCTTAACAGGATTTGGTGAACAAGGGGATACAGAAGGTGAAGGAGAATGCCTTATGATGTCTAAATTCAGAAGCTGGGTAAATGGAGCTGCTAAAATAAAACACGGAACACAGGACAGATTTTGGAAAGGCAGAAGAGTAAGAGATCCCCGACATGGTGGAAGACTCAGCCTCAGCAAGGAAGAGGAACCATGGAAGGAGGGAGGGAGGGGTGAGCAGGGACCAGGACGGCATATTCTCCTGCCCTTATTTTCTACCTAATGCTTACCTGGCTGGCACTTTCCAGTTCTGTGTCACTGTTCTCTTTGGCTTTCTCTTTCTCCTTCCCCGTCCTCATCTGCTCCCATGCCTTCAACTATCATTTATATGATGGCAACTCTCAAATTTCTATCTCCAGTCCTGAACTGGACCCATTACACAGTGGTCACCTGGATCTCAACATGGGGAGTTTTTCTGGGCATGGTTAATTATCTAGCATGAGAACAAAACGTAAATGGAACTCTCTTGAGGAAGAAATTGTTAGTGATGGGAGTATTCTATTCTCCAGAGAAACAGGTTGAGATCCCAGAGGGCCCCAGGCAGAAAGTGCCCTTGTTGGAGCACCTGGGTGGCTGACGCAGTTGATCGCCAGATTCTTGATACCATATGGACTCAGGTCGTGATCTCGTGGTTGTGATCTCACGGTCGTGGGAAAGAGCCCCACGTGCAGCCAGCACTGAGCAGAGCCTGCTCGGAATTCTCTCTCCCTCTCTCTCTGCTCCTCTTCTGCTCGCGCTCTCTCTCTCTCAAAATAAATAAACAAAACTCAAAAAAAAAAAAAAAGAAAAAAGAAAGAAAGAAAGTGCCTTTGTACCAATTCACTCCCATTTCTTCATTTTTCCTACTCTCAGTGTCTATATGGGGAGTATGGGAGGCCAGAGTTGAACAGAAATGCTGGCAATGTGCACCAAAGAAATGAGGAGAATGCTGTCTGTCTTGTTGTGTACATCCAAGAGGTGTGTGTTTCCCCAGGAGAAATGCTTGCAGGCAGACTATATACCTACAGACATATTTTTCTTCAAAGTATGGTGACAGAGCTAAAGGTTTGTGTTAAGATGGTTAGGAGAGATCATAAAAGTGGAAGAAAAAGCAAAAAATGTTAGGGGAAAAATATCAAAATATTTTTAGTTGCTCACATGCATTTCTAAGTTTGCCTTAAATATTTCTTCAGCTCCAGCTGCCCCCATGAAGGGGTAGGTAGAGGGAGTGAGGGGAGGGTGGTGGAAAGAAGAATCAACTTTTAAATTCCAAAGAAAGAAAATAAAGGCTAAAATAAGACCATAAGAAATAAAGTTTTCAAAAAATGAGAACAGTCGCTAATTAAGAAAGAAAGCCAAATCCTTCTCTGCTGATGTAAGCATTACCTCCTCTGAGATGTTATAATAATTCAGAGAATAAGAGATCCGTGGTCTTCCTTTTCGTCTTATCTGAGCAATGGGAAAAAGAACATCTCTTTTCCTGTTATTAGTGTTTTCCTGCCTTGTACAAATACTCCTGGTCACATGACTGGATTTGTTCAACTCCAGAAGGCATCTAGGCTTAAAAATTACCATGACACTATGTTTTTGTTTTTCTACTATTGTGCTGCTTTAAACAGCAGAGACCTGTCTCTAGATGCCCTCTTCTTTTCCACTGGTGGCAGCTGCGTGAGGCTTGGGTGCACCCTGGTAGCCGGAGTGGGCAGGAGCTAGCAGACAACAATCAACCACTTACCAGGGATTCACTGGCACACTGGAACACATAACAGATATACTGGCTCAGCCCAGGCTCCGGTGACTCCCGACAGATAAAGCCAAAGTGATCAACATGCTTTATACCCTACAGTTGGGGAAAAAAGTACAGCGTTCATTGGAATATGTCCATTTAATCAACACTATGGAAATTAGCATCAGTTCTATGCTTTCACGCTTCCATGAATTACTCCTTCTCAACCCTGGGATAGGGGACATAATGACATAGCAAATTTGTGTGGTGGTCTTTTGACACATAAAATAAAGGGAGAGACCAATTCAGATTGCTTTGTTTCAGACAAACACTCCTGCACGCTGTGACTCTGGGCACAGGAAGAAAACTATGATGGCGTGATTCATTGTCTCTTGTAATAAAACTGCTACTCGGTGTTTGCAAGTAATGGAGTTTTCAATTTATTCGTCTTCTTGGAACGAACAGTCTGATAGTTTATCAGAAGCCCTGTTCTCGTCTATATGAACCTAAGAATCAGAAACACTGCAGCTAACAATGCTCTAACTAAATGGTATGCAATTACCCAAAGTGTGCACTGAAAATACTAGAATACCTGTCTATATGCATAGATATTCAAGGAGCCACAACGGTTAGAAAAATAATATATTAATGAAATTACTGCAGGTATCAATTATCCAAATTAAAAGTCACTGTACTTTCTGAATGCAGGCTAAATAACCTCAGTTATGCTTAATAAAAAAAAATTGTGAATCATCTGTCAATTTCAGCCAGGCTGAATCCATACATAACCAATTAGGAGACAGCACCTTGTTATTTTAATAGCAAGCACAGTACTCTAAAAAGCCAGGTAGACAAAAAATTTAAAGTTGTCGTGCAATCACCTAAATCCCAGTGAAAAGAAAATAGGCTTTGGAGTCAGACAGATTTGTGCTTCATTCTTAGTTCAACCCATCTACAAGATATGAGACATTGTGCTGGGTTTCTAATAATGATCTCTAAGGCTCCATTTCTCATTATAAAATAGTAGTAGTAATGGTACCTATGCCAGCAATTTTCAAAATTTACAACTAAGAATTATCTATAATAGTCACCAGCACATAACTTTGATAAACGGTAACCTCTATTACATATCTTGTAATATGCTCAGTCTATCCAATGGATATGAATAAGGGAAATCAATTCTGACCAAAGAAAAAAGTCAATAAGGAGGAATGAGGTTACAATTTATGAGGTAAAAGTAAGCTCCATCTGGCACAACTCCTTAGTGATTAAAAAATATCTTTTACTAGCTTAGTACTAAATGGGAAAAATTCATAGCACCTCATTAACTTAGGGAGACTTCAATCAGTGGCAATGTCTCCAGAAAAGAAAAGCCACTCCCTTCTTCCCTATGCTTGCCAGGGACACAGTCCTATAGATTTGCACAAAGAAACTGTTTGTAGGTGTGCATGTGTTAAAAAGCAGGTCTGTTGCTGAATGTGGCCACATTGTATCAGTTCAGTTCAGTGTGGAGAGAAGTAATAAGAGCAGGGCACTCAGGGAGGAGCAGAGGTTAACTTGACAATTATTCTCATCAAAGGCCTTTCCACAAATGTTTAATTCTTTTTCTGCACCAGAAGGTTAGAAAACAAAGCTTGCTTTAGAAAAAGAGGGGGAAAAGCAAAAATCATGTTTGGACTGCTAGTTTTATATATTTGGTTTGGTTGGGGTTTTTTTCTTTTGTTTTTACACCCACCCGCCACCCCCCCCCCACCCCCCCTTTGGATGTTCAATGATCATTGCTAGTTTTCTTACTGGGAGGTCTGAGGACTGGACAGGTGAGAGGCATAGCTTTTTAGAATGACTGTTGGTGTTCTGGGGGGCAGAAACTACACTGGTTTGTACATCACTTCTTCCTCTATACTCGCCACAAGGTCCCACATGTAGAAATGCTCATTCAACATTTATTGAACACTTAACTATTAAGCTATATCTTAACATTTTATTCTGATGCCTTACAGAATGAAACACCACAAAATAAGACACCTGCCCTCACAAAGTTTATGATCTTGCAGGGACTCTCCTGTAGGCAGGTAATTACAAGACTTAATAACTGTTTTTTTTCAGGGGTGCCTGGGTGGCTCGGCCAGTTGAGCATCTCACTCTTGATTCTGGCCCAGGTCGTGATCTTGTGGATCATGGGTTCAAGCCCTGGATCAGGCCCTGTGCTGACGGTGCAGAGCCCACGTGGGATTCTCTCTCTACCTCTCTTTCTGCCCCTCCCCTGCTCATGCTCTTGCTCTAAATAAATAAATAAACTTTTTTTTTGTTTTTTTCAGTTAAAAGTGAATATAATCTTTCTACCACATTTTTGGTCCTTTAAGTAGAATTTAGAAAATTACCATTTATCATTCCTATAAAGATGCTGCCTCTCTCTCTCTCTCTGTTATTAAAGTAGAAAGTTTTTACCTTCATGACATTATTTTATGTCACCATGTGATATAACAAATATTAGAATATTAGAAGCAAAACTGCATTAGCTGAGGCCAAGGTGAATAATTAACAAGATGTACAAAAGCTTGTCATTTTTGAAAGGAAGAATGGCTAACTATCATACCTATGGCAATGCTAACTCTGAAATTTAAAAATAAATAGGAAGTCCCAGGGTGCCTTCATAGCTCAGTTGAGCGGTTTGAGCGTCTGACTCTTGATTTCAGCTCAGATCACGGTCCTAGGGTTGGGTAGTGGGATGGAGCCCCACATAGGGCTCTGCACTGAGTGTCTCAGAGAGTCTCTCTTCCTCTGCCCCTCGCCCCTGCTCACACACTCTCTAAAATAAAAATTAAAATAAAATAAAAATAAATGGGTAGTCTTGTGTGTTTGGGTTTTTTTTGTTTTGTTTTGTTTTGTTTTGTTTTGGTAGTCTTGATTTTTCAACATTAAAATACAGAAAAGGACCTTGGCAAGATCTAGGTCCCTAAAGGTGCACCTTAGTCACCCCACTAGGAGAGAAGTTAATCCTTTTCTATTCCAGAGACCTCCACTGAGGCATCCTTGCATTCTTAACCTTCCCATATTTAGGTTTAGATACTCTCTCCACTCCAACATCTTCAAAAACTCTTTCTGTGTTTACAATATATTTAGGCAGCTCTAACTTTCAGACAGACATTGTAAATTATTACTGTGGACACTGGTGTAGGCCTACTATGACCTTGCGCACATTTAGCTGTGTCAATAATTTCAAAACGTTCAAATACACAGTTTGTGACCTAAAAATAAACAAAGAACAAAAATATACCAAAACGTTGTTTTTCCAACTTTAGCATTTACATTAAAAGAAGTTGAAAGTACTAGTTCTCCTTTTACTACCTACTAGGATATGAAGAGCAAACATGACTCAGTGATACCCACAAGTCCCACTGCCCGAGACTCTGAGGAACACTAACTGTGAAGGTATGTCCAAAAGAACTCTCCGCCACAAAAATTCCACCAGAGGAAGGTATCTGATGAAGTGACATTACAAGGAGAAAGTGGTGACAAAAATGAGGACCAACTATTAATATACTGAGGGACCTGGACAGGATTTTGTTATCAGCAGAGACACAAACACAAGAGCTCTTATTTAAGACAAATCCACTTAAAAAATTAAAATTCCAAAACAAACAGTAAAATTTGAAGGAGTCTAAATCTAGTTATTGGATGGTTAATTTAAAAACGAGATTAAGTGGGGCGCCTGGGTGGCTCAGTTGGTTAAGTGCCAGACTTCGGCTCAGGTCATGATCTCACGGTTTGTGGGTTCAAGCCCCATGTCAGGCACTGTGCTGACAGCTCAGAGCCTGGAGCCTGCTTCAGATTCTGTGTCTCCCTCTCTCTCTGCCCCTCCCCTGCTTGTGCTCTATCTCTCTCTCTCAAAAAATAAACATTAAAAAAAAAGTTTTTTTTTAATAAAAACAAGATAGGGCCGCCTGGGTGGCGCAGTCGGTTAAGCGTCCGACTTCAGCCAGGTCACGATCTCGCGGTCGAGTTCGAGCCCCGCGTCAGGCTCTGGGCTGATGGCTCGGAGCCTGGAGCCTGTTTCCGATTCTGTGTCTCCCTCTCTCTCTGCCCCTCCCCCGTTCATGCTCTGTCTCTCTCTGTTCCAAAAATAAATAAAGGTTGAAAAAAAAAATTTTTTTTAATAAAAAAAAATAAAAACAAGATTAAGTTGGCTTCATCAAACATAAGATGTACCTTAATACATACCTGAGAACAAGAAGAGATATCTTTAAAATTCTTTTCAAGCACAACTGATTTAGTGTCTGGACTGATAAGGTTAATCTCAAACCGCCCAACCTTAAAAATAAAAACATTCCAGTTAATTTCAACTTGCAAGGACCCAACATCTTACTTTACAATTAAATATCCAAATAGTAATACAGATTCAATTGCTCACATATTCACTTGTGCTTCAACACCCAATCCAACCAGTATTTCAACTCCAAATATCGGCTGCCTCACCACATTTCCTCCTTTTGTCCAAAGATCATGAAAATTAAACAGGTCTTAAGTTACGAGATACAAGAAACCTTTTTTTTTATATTAAAAGTGATTGTCTTTTTAAAAACATGCAACCTTTCCTCACTTCACGATTTCTAAAGCACCAATTATTTTATTATAATTGATAATCATACTTCCTCCCAAATGGTCAAAAGATAGTATTTGCAATTGGACAAATTAGTTAAAATTTTTGAAAACCAACAACCAGAGAAATTAACATCAATTCCTGTTGCTAGTTAAAAAAACGAATAAATCCGACAGCCCCAAAAGAGAGGAAGCTCAGTCAGAGTTATCACCCAAGAAAAGACCATGGACACTTTCATTACATGCCTAGAGTTATCAAAAACAAAAGAGGACAAAACAAAAGAACCCATGAACCTCTGATAGGTCAGGATTACACACAGGGATTGTTTACCAAGGTACACTGTGGAATTTCCTTGCCTAGGGTTTGTTACCACAGGATAAAAGGACAGTCACTCTTTTTTTTTTTCAGGAAAAGTCAGATCTTACAAGCTGAGGACTAAAGAACCTTTCCAGGGCTTTGTTTTCACTGAATTTCTTTTAGGTGCAACTTGGCATTTTCTATCTCCTGTACAAATTCGAAAACTACTTTTTAGAATGAAGATGTATCTTTTACATCTATAATACAGTCTGTACCACATTATTTTAGTAACAGATCCAGTAAGTAGTCAGGCCCATGATGTTTCTTTAACCTTCTTCTTGGGTATAACAGAAGGAATTGGTGTGTTCTCATCTGAAAATACACCTGTGAGTCTCTAGACTTTTCCTTCTCTAAAGAAAACTTTCTCTAACACCATGCCTATCTCACTTTCCTAGATTCACATCTTTAAATAAGAGACAGCCAACAACTTCTATTTAAGATCAATCTAAGGCAAACGCTGGGGGCACGAAGGAGAATCTACTTCATTGCTTTTTTCTCCGTCTCTCCGTGTCCCGTTCCCTCGTTTCTTAAAATCCGCATTCCAGGTCTTCCTCGCAGCCCTGTTCTGCTCGCCTTTGCTCTTTTCTCCACCAGCCTTCTCTTCTGGCAGGGAAGAGCGGAGACTGGAGGAGCGAGTGCAGAGCGCGGAACAGGGCGGGGCCCGCCCGGTCAGCGCTGCGCGAGGGAGCCCCGCCCGCATCCTCCCCCCAACCCCTCCGGGGCGGCACCTGGAACAGCATCGTCCTATTCTTCTCCGAATCCGAGGGCTGTACGTGACTCGGCGCGCTGGCGTGTCTCCTCCGCGGCTGTGGTTTTTGGCTGTTCTCCTGAACCTTCCTTTGTAAGACGCCAGTGACACTGCTGCACCGAGACCGGAACTCCTGCTGTTCGTCAAAGCCACAATCTTCCAAAATCCGCTCCGGGAAGCCAACCCGAGAGCTGGGCAGCCCGGGCTGGCCGGCCGCGGCTGCGAAGGCAGGCTGGATGCTGGGGAGGCCATCTCCTTCCTCCGCCAGGATTTCTGAGGCTGCGGCCTCGAAGACCACCGGGTCATCGCCCGCCTCCGCGCCGCCGCGCTGCTCGCCCTGGCTCTTCAGGCGCTGCTGCTCGTGCAGGCTGAACTTCTCGATGCAGTCGTCGATGAGGCTCGACGGGGCCTTCTTGTGGGTCACGGTCACCTTTCCGCAGTACAAGACCTCGAACTTCTGAGAGTTGTAAAAGGCATCCTCGTTGTCTTTGCTGGCTTTGGCATCCTCTTTCATGGCAGCTTTCGATAACTGCCTTATGCTGCTTATAACATCAGGAACCTGGAAAAGAATTTAAAATCCCCATCTCAGTTGAGTATTTATTTAGAGATCATTTGCATTTACCCAGACTTGTTCTTTTCACACAGAATGCATTCTCATTCTAAATGATAACATATAGAAAGGAAGTCAGACCACACACAAGGTAAAACTTAAATTACACTGTCAGACATAAATGACTTAAAAGTAGGATAGAAATTTAATATCAATATTATACTTTCCCATTTTAAATGCATTTGTTTCCCAAAAACAAAACTGAGATTAAATAGGCCACCGCCAGCCTTTAATAAATCATAATATATCCTTTGAGTAGTCTGAAAAGTTACAATGATGGGTCAGTTTTAAAAAATTAAGATTTAAACAAAAGTATACACTAACAGATATCAACCAGGACTGAAAAAATAAATGAAATAAATAAATAAATAAATAAATAAATAAATATAAAAGTTATTATAAGTCTCAGCTAAAAGGAACCAATGCTTCAACAATGAGGATAAAATAAACTTTCTGGATAAGGACATTAAGATCCAGACACTTCTCATCTGCATATTAAAAGCATAGTAAGATACCATTACATACCCATTAGAATGGCTAACAACAAAAAGATGAAGGACCCGCTGGGGTGTGGAGCTCTCATACATTGTATGCAGAAATGTAAAATGGCAAAACCACATTAGAAAATCTTTGGGGAGTTTCTCTGGAGTTAAGTGTAGATCTATCTCATGACCCAGTAATTCCACTCCTAGAAAGTGAGCTAAGAGTCCTGAAAACGTGTGTCCACAACAAAAGCTAGTCCACAAATATTCATAGAAGCCTTACTCACAATACCCAAAATAACCAACCCAAATGTTCATCAACAAGTGAACATTCACTAAGCATCAGGGAAATGCAAATCAAAACCACAATGAGATATATCATCTCACCAAATGGTTATCATTGAAAAACGCAAGAGAGAAGTACTGGCAAGAATGTGGAGAAAAGGGAATCCCCATGTTGTGTCAGTGGGAACATAAACTGGTGCAGGTAGTATGGAAAACAGTATGGAGTTTCCTCAAGGTACTAACCATGGAACTTTTATATGATCTACCAATTTCACTTCTGGGTATATATCTAAAGGAAACAAAAATCACTATATCAAAAAGGATACCTGCACCCCCATTATTAACAATAGCCAAGACATGGAAACAACCTCAGTGTCTGTCCATCATTAATAGATTTAAAAAAAATACAGATATAAATGCACAGTGGAATATTATCAAGCCATAAAAAAAGGAAATCTGCAATTTGTAGCAACATGAATGGACCTCAAGAGCATTATGCTAATTGAAATAAGTCAGAGAGAGAAAGACAAATACCACAGGATCTTAATTATATGTGGAATTTTTAAAAACTGAACTCACAAAGAAGACAGATTGGTGGCTGTCAGAGGCAAAGGAGGTAAGGGGTGGAGGTTTGCTAGGAATGGGTGAAGGTGGTCAAAAGGTACAAACTTATAGTTATAAATAAGTTCTGGGATGTCATATATAGCATAGTGACCATAGTTAATAATACTACATTATATATTTGAAAGTCGCTACAGAAGTAGATCTTAAAAGCTCTCATCACAAGAAAAAACCTGTAACTATGTGGTGAATGATGTTAAAATGATTTTGGCAATCATTTTCCAATATATACATGTATCAAATCCTTATACACCTTGAGCTAATACAACATTGTATGTCAATTATGTCTCAATAAAACTGAAGGAAAAAAAAGCAAGCAGCTAAAATGTGGTACATTCATACAACAGAATACAAATCTTCATCTCTCACTTGGTTTACTGCACACATCTTTTAACTGGTGTCCCTTGCCCCCTTCAACCTACTCTCAAAAGCCAAAAGTCCCTTTTTAAACTGAAGTAGAATCCTTTTTAAACTTACTTCACATTACTCACCTGCAAATCCTCCAAGCTGCCCATTTCATTAAAAGCCAAGATCCTAACAATGCCCGAAGGCCCCCTCGCCATTTGCATGTGATAAATGTATAGATTAAATATGCCCTGTGGCCACATGTCCTCCATATGACCTTTAGTCAACCTAGATTTTCATCTTGTCATCCTAACCCCATTTCCTAGGACCTTACTCCTAAACAACCTCGCACTCTGCAGCAGCCATACTGGCCTCCTCAGAGCCATTCCTGGGACATGCCCGCCACATTCCTGCCTCAAGGGCTCTGAGCTCCACGCTCCTCCCCTAGTTAACTGCATGGCTCACTCTCTCACCTCATTAAATCCACGCTAATACCACCTTGTGAGGCAGCACCCACCCCCACACCAAAACACACGCACAAGCACACGCACGCGCTTGCACGCACACTGACATAGCCACCATTCCCTGGATTTTTCCCCACTTCATTACTCTCTCTATATAGCACTTATCTCTTTTAACATCCTATATAATTTCTCTGCCAGAAATGTAGACCCTACGAGGGCAGTGATTTCTGTCTTTTGTGTGTGTGTGTTTTTTTTTCTTTCATTTTTTCCTTGTATCCCAGAACCTAGAATGATTCCTGGTACAAAGTACATACTTATGTTGGCCATCGGAAAAAAAAAAAAAAAAGAACTTTCTGGATAATTTTTACCTTGGGAAAGAAGATAATTTTATATTCAGGGCTGCTTCACATTTAGACATACGTAATAGATCTTCAAATTTTCTAGCACCAATTCTAAAACCAGAACTTCTCTTCACATAATTATTTGGGATATACTGCCAGAACACTCACAGGTTAAAATCATAAGAATTTTGGGGCTCCTGGGTGGCTCAGTCAGGCAACCGACTTTGGCTCAGGTCATGATCTCGTGGTTTGTGAGTTCGAGCCCCACGTTGGGCTCTGTGCTGACAGCTCAGAGCCTGGAGCCTGCTTCAGATTCTGTGTCTCTTACTCTCTCTGCCCCTCCCCCACTCGTGCTCTGTCTCTGTCTCTCAAAAGTAAATAAATGTAAAAAAAAATTTTTTTTAAATCATAAGAATTTCAGCTTGCTGGTCAAGTACTTCCTTTGAAAGAATAAAGTCCAAATGCTATAGTTTCAGTGACTACCCTGAACACCTGACCTATCTTGGGAAATAAGTCAGGTGTTTTGTACTAACACATGACCAGCAACCTTAGACCCCTGTCCTTTTCTTTTTGCCTTAGTATCTGACAAGGGCCAAAGCTAAGGAGAGTGAGCTAGACATTCAACCCTATGAAATGCAAAATGTTTCTAGTGGCTATTAGCCCTAACCCTGAGACAGATGGATGCCTTCTTCCTCACTAACCATATTTCACGAAATACTTTTCATCTAATTTTGCAATCCAAGTGTTCCTAAGTTTCCAAAGTGTCTCTGTAGAGTGCAGAAGAAATAATCTGACTTGTTAACTGCACCATGAAATACAGATTCTAGTTACCTTTAATATTCTCTCTCAGGTCATGACTACCAACAGCTTTCCATGACCTGGGATACAGAGAGGCCCCACCTGCTGAACTGACCTAGCAACACCCGACTCTGTTTTTGCTTATTGTTACATGGAAAACACACATAAAACAGTATACAGCCCCTGCCAACACGCTCAGAGCCCACATGGGGAGGGAGACACTGATAAAGCAAGGTCAGTAAAATATCAATAGTGAGGAAATGAGTTATTAGAGAAACATGAAAACCTATGAGACATTTAATTGGAGAGGTCAATCAGAAGCAGCACAAAAGAAAGAAAACGCAGTCTAGTACTTGCACATACACATGATATTTTGGGAAAACGGCATTCTCCTCTAGGACAGTGTTGATATTTTTTATGTACATTTCTACATTTTTAATGAATTTGACTCTTTGTAGGTACTGAATGTTTCAACATCATTTCCCGTTCCCCCCCCCCCCCACTATTATTATACTGTAAACTCCTAAGTGGAGGACTGAGTGATGGTGATTTTGTTCTTACTAGAATTCTTCCATTGTGACCACTGGGAAAGTATTCTGTGCTCAGAAGAAACTGAGTGACTATCGTCAGCAAACAGAGGTAATAAATAGTAGCAAACAACTACCTAGAATCCTGATAAAAGTTCTCTAGGACTGCTACAGGCTTAGTAAATTCCTGTTGCTAACTGGACATCTGGTACCCCAAAAGAGGAAAGCCAAAGCTTTTCACTCTGCTCAGTGCTCACCCAACTAGGAAGTGAATATACGGGTCAGGAATGTCTCCAGATGCCATAGAGCACCTCAAACTATACAGTCTAGGTGCAAAATCTAGGTACTCATACCCTAGCTGTGAATCGTGCCAATGTGCAGAACCTGACCATGTCGTATGGAGCCTGATGAGAATTTCATGCCAACTAAAGGCAAAGGTTTTATCCTGTAGCAGCACATAATCTTTAACACAAAACAATGATAATGAAAAAGACTAGCCAAACTAGGGATCGAGAGATTTGTAGTCTACCCCCAGCTCTGCCAGGAATTTGTGATATTCTGCATCCGAGAGTTTCCCTACCAGTGAAAGGGGGTGGAGGGGGGGGGCGAGATAGATGGTCAATAAGACCTCATCCAGACCCAAATTTCTGTGAGTTTATTTTTGCACCAATGTCAACACAGGAACAAGGAGATGGAAAATCAACTCTACTATTAAACCAGAAATAGTATAAGTCATTGAAATGATTCGTTTTCATTAACACACAAGAGTCAATTCAGCAAACAATAAATGAGCAGGGCTTTTTTTCAAATGCCTCATAATATCAAGAAAAAGCACAGTGCCACCTTTAGCCAGTATGTTGTTGTTACACCTTCACTGATCTCACTAAAAGAATTTAGATTCAAGTATTAAAAGGCAGACAATAGCAATTCCTCACTTTAGAGAGAAAAACAAAAAAATGTCACTAGATCCCTAGATGCCATGCTGTGGTTTCTCATTATCATGATTAGTTATCACACTCCAAGAAATCCAGGGGTGTTATAAAAATTATACTCCACCTGACTTCAAAGGAAAACAAATTTTACAAGAACCACAACCGATATTTAAAGGCCTAGGCAAACACTGGAGAAAAATCTGGATAGTAAAAAGCACTAGGGAAAGGTACCTTTGGTCACGAAGCCAGTTGAAAGTCATTCTCCGAGAGCTCTAGATATGCCAAAGTGATGTAGTCCTCAGAATTAGCCTTTTGTCACACTTCAAAAGTTCTCTCTCTTTTTAAATAAGCCGGTGGTAATTCCGTTATATTTGTTAAAGACCACGTTATCACTATGCAGCCAATTATAAAAGTCCCCAGGAATAACTGTGATTGCTTCAAAAGTAAAGTATTTCCTGACTCTGCAATCAGGAAACACACTGATTGTTCAGGACTAAAGAGCAGAAGCTTTAGCTTTCTTTAAAAAGAAACATTTTAAATTTGACAACTATTATCTTTCTTAAGCTGCTTAAATAATCATAAGTGTCTAAGGCTTATTAATTATGAAGACAAGAGAAGATTATAGTACAATGTCTTTTTTACACACAAAAAAATGGTGAACAGATGAACCTCAGTAAGCACTTAAAATGGATAAAAATATGAGTATGAGAATAAACTTAAACCATAGTTAAAGCAAAAAATAACTAGGCAAATTCTTTTACAATCAATATGAGCTTAACTGCTTGACTCATTGTTAATCATTTTATAATACTTATAGTAGGCAAAGAAAAATTTAGATAAGTACAAAAAAGACGGGGGAAAGGATTCTTAAAAGTTGAGGAAATACACTAGGAAACATTTCAAGTAAACTGATAAAGCTGCCTAATGATAAGAACTGAAAATTTAAACTAGTCTCAAAGAGAGACAGTATGGAAAAGAAATATATTTGCTTTGGAAGTAATACATGCCTTTAGGGAGAGGGCAGATTTCCCTCCTAAGTATGTTTTACTCCAACTTTTAAGTGGCACCTGGCTGGCTCAGTCAGAAGAACCTGCAGCTCTTGATCTCAGGGTCATGAGTTCGAGCCCCACAATGGGTATAGAGATTACTTAAATAAATAAAAATTAAAAAAAAAAAAAAAGATCAGTTTAGCATTTGGAGAAAAGACTGATTTGATCACTTGATGTTATAATTTCTGTTTGGCTTTCAAAAGCTTATCTTCAACCAATGGAAAGTGATAAGACAGCATATATGTGCCATGAAATAGTTCACCTATGCTAAGGAAACACTACCCATTACCTGAAAGTGCAGAAGTTTTTCCAGCCCCAGTCACTCTGGAAGCATAGTCTGTGTTGTCACTTTTAAGGTGAGGCTGTCTGACAATCTCAATAAGAAATAAAATTGATTTTTTTTAAACCATCTTAACTTTTACCTGAAAGTACTTAAGCAATTCTTTGTATTTGGTTAAAAATATAAATTATAGGGGCACCTGGATGGCTCAGTCGGTTGAGCATCTGACTTCGGCTCAGGTCATGATCTCGTGGTTCACAAATTCCAGCCCCACGTCAGACTCTGCACTGACAGCTCAGAGCCTGGAGCCTGCTTTGGATTCTCTGTCTCCCTCTCTTTCTGCTCCTCCCCAGCTCATGCTCTATCTCTCAGAAATAAATAAAAACATTAAAAATACATATTATTATTTAAGGTAAATTTTGCATGGTAAAAAGAGGTCTCACTATCACTAGGTCTAGATTCAAAATTACTAGAGTAATGCAGGGTTTTTAAACTCACATAATTATAAAACTAAAGGTTCCCTTATGGAATCACTGATCCCCACTATCTTGTTTTATAGATGTGGAAGCAAGCTATTTACATCAAAGTTAAACCAATAAAGGGGGGGGGGGGGGTGTGAAGGATGACATTGCAGAAAAGAGACTCTTTAGAGCCAAAGAAAGCTGAGTATCTCCGTAACTAAAACCACAATCGACCAAGTTGCGAGGGTTTTGATCCACACAGACTTGAGTCAAGACAGTTTTCCTCTCTGACCAGGCTTCACTTCTTAGATATTCTCAGCCACTTTGCTCCAAACTCATTTTTTGCTCAGCTCTTCTCTAACTGATGTTTCTTGCTGGCCTCTGAGTTAGCCCAAGCTTCAGAGAGGGAAATTCTTAAAACCTTTCTGCTAAATTCTCCCCTTCCATTCTGTCTCACTGCTGCTGTCATTGAATCCTGTTGCTGGACTTGTGCTTTTATGACTGTTGCAAATTTACAAAAGTGCCCTCGGTAGCAGCTGAGTTTGGTGCTAGAGAAAAATAGCATAACAAGATGGAAGATGGGGTAAGGAATAAAATGGTGAAGGATTGGCAAAGGCAGTCCTTTTCAAATTCCCTTTCAAGAGGAAAATCACAATTGTAAAAGTGGATTCATCCCTAGCATGGTATATTAGAAACACACATAACATGAGGTTAGAAGTCTTGAGTTTAAAGCCCCATTCCAATATCTATTATTATCTGTGGTAAAGACACTACACATCCTTCTCAGCCTCTGTTTTTCATTCATCTGTAACATGGAAATTGCCATGTTTATTTCAGAGATAATAAAGTGGGAAAATTAAATTAAATGTGCAAATGTGCCTGACACAGTGCTGGGACAGCGAAAGTATTTAATAATGTTTAATTATGGGGCACCTGGGTAGTTCAGTCGGTTGAGCATCTGACTTCAGCTCAGGTCATGATCTGGCGGTTAGTGGGTTCAAGCCCCACATCAGGCTTGCTGCTATCTGCCTGTCAGCACAGAACCTACTTCAGACCTTCTGTCTTCCTCTTCCTCTCTCTGACCCTCCCCCCACTTGTACTCTTTCAAAAATAAACATTAAAAAAGTTTTTTTTTAATAATGTTTAATTAAATCTACAGCGTAAGTAGGATTTATACTGTAAAGAGGAAGTGAGAAGCTGCTGATAAATTAAAAAAAAATGTATTGCCTTTCTGAAATTTGAATTGCAGTGGGGGGAATATAATACATAAGTAAAATATAAAGAATTCTAGATAGTGAAAATTGCCAAAGAGAAAATAAGTGCAGGGAAGGGGGACAAAAAATGTGGAGGGCATGGCAGAATAGCCACGATTTTAGAGAAAGGACTCTCTGTAAAATATTTGAGTAAAAACCAGAAGTCAGCAAGGTGGTGAGCCATATAGATATCTAGGGGAGGAACATTCCAGGCAGATGGAACACCAAGTACAAGGGCCCTGAAGCAGAAATTTGCCTGGTGTGTTCAGGGAACAAAGAGGAGCCAGTGTGGCTGGATATGAGTGAGTGAGCAGGAGGAGACTATCACTCACAATGGGAGACTAAAGAGATATCAAAGACTATCAAAGAGGCCACTGCGGAAAATAGGAGGCATCTCAGTCATGCAGGGCCTTGAAAGGACTTTGGCTTTTACTCTTGGTGAGAGCGAAAGCTACTGTAGAGTGCTGAGTTAGATGCTTAAGGGCTCCCATTGCCTACTGTATGGAGGAGAGATGGTAAGGGTAAGGAACAGGAGCCATGGCACCCATCCAGGGTGAGCTAACAGTGGCTCACTGAGGAGCCACAGCCAGGGAAATGGCGAGAACCTGAAGGTTTCTGGATATAATTTTAAAGGCACGGACAAGGAGATCTGTTGATGGATGTATTGTGCCATGTAAGAGAAGGAAAGGAGGCACGCATGAATTTTATGGGTTTGGACCAGAGGAACTAGAAATATAAAGCTGCGGTGAAACAGGTTGGGGGTGGGGAGGCTTAAGGGAGGAGGAGCATAGGGGCACCTGGGTGGCTTAGTCAGTTAAAGCATCCGATTCTTGGTTTTGGCTCAGGTCATGATCTCATGGTTGTGGGATTGAGCCCCCTATCTGGCTCTGCACACTGAGCATGAAGCCTGCTTGGGATTCTCTCTCTCCCTCTCTCTCTCTCTCTGCCCCTCCTCTCTCTCTCTCTCTCTCTCTCTCTCTCTCTCAAAATAAACTTTTATAAATACATAAATAAACACATACATACATACATAAAATGAGCAGGAGCTTAGTTTTAGACTCATTCATTTTAAGACGCTTATAGGCATCCAAACGGAGATATAGACATGAATACACATGTCTAGAGCTCAGGGGAGAAGACAAAGCTGAGAAAGAAAACTTGGAAGGTATTAGTATATGGATGGTATTTAAAGCCAGGAGATGAGTTCATCAAGAGAGTATAAATAACAGAGAGCCTGACACACAGACAGCTAGGCAGAGAGATTATCAGCAGGGACCAAGCCCTGAGGCACACAGTGCTTATAGTCTGGCAGATGCAGAGATGTGACCAAAGGAAAATACAGCAAGACCCAGGGGCAAAACCAGGCAAGAATGGTATCCTGAAGCCAAGTAAGAAAGGTTTCCAAGGAGGGAGTAAGCAACAGGAGAGGAGAGGTGACTTTGACAATAAAAGTTTTGGTGGGGTTTAGGACAAAGTTCTTACTGGAGTATGTTCCAAAGAAAATTCCAGGAACAAAATCCAAACAATAGGTACATGAAACTTATTAGGGCAGCAGCTGTAGGTACAAATGAGTCAAAAGAGGGTTCTCTCCTAAATGAAGGAAATGACAGCTCCAATATCCAATCGTGAAGAGGAAACTGATGATCTGGAGGAAGAAGGTAGAATTGTGGAAAATGTCCTTAAGTAGGCAAGAAGAGATAGCATCTAGGGCACACTGGGCAAGTTTGAAGTGATCCAGGCACATGCACAGTTCGCCTCAAAGGGAAAGGCAAAGTATAAAGGCACAGATGCAGGAAAATGGGGTGGGTCTCCTGTGACTCCTTGAATTTCCTCAGTAAAACAGAAAGCATGACCATCAGCTGAGGCGATGATGGGGAAGAAGATCAGAGTATGGAAAACTGAACAATGTAATTCAAGGCTGACTAGAGGCAAAACTGTGAGGCAAAGTTATCTTTAGATCACTCAGGCTACACTTTCTATGCTCTAATGATGTTAAATGTGACCCCTACAACCCTTTCATGGGAAAATGTGCATTTTAATCTAAAGTTGAACTTGAGAACTCACATATCAGGTGAAATTCAGGATTCAGCCAGCAATTAAGAGAGATTTTGTACCTCAAAGCGAAACCATGTAGGTAAACTGCTTTTTCTGCCCAGGATGAGACTGGGAGCTATGCTATATAAGTAATATTTACATAAGGAATACATTTTGGAAAAAGTTTGCATATAGTTAGGCAAAAAAGAAATATAATTCTTTTTTAATTTTTTTTAAATTTATTTATTTTTGATAGAGACAGAGCATAAGTGGGGGAGGGGCAGAGAGAGAAGAAGACACAGAATCCGAAGCAGGCTCCAGGCTCCGAGCTGTCAGCACAGAACCCAATGCGGGGCTCGAACCCACAAACCGCAAGATCATGACCTGAGCTGAAGTCAGACACTCAAGTGACTGAGCCACCCAGGTGCCCCAAGAAATATAATTCTTGTAAGAATTCTTGTAAGAATTATATTTCCTGGGGCACCTGGGTGGCTCAGTCGGTTAAGCGTCCAACTTCAGCCCAGGTCACGATCTCATGGTCCGTGAGTTCGAGCCCCGCGTCGGGCTCTGGGCTGACAGCTCGGAGCCTGGAGCCTGCTTCGGATTCTGTGTCTCCCTCTCTCTCTCTGCTCCTCCCCCATTCATGCTCTGTCTCTCTCTGTCTCAAAAATAAATAAACATTAAAAAAAATATATATATAATTCTTTACCTTACTAAATAAGAGTAACACAGATTATAAAGTATTTGTATCACTTGTAAAAAATAATTCCATATTTCTTTATTACATATGAATATTTATATAAGTATGACCAAAAAGGTAAAATAAGCAAAGTCATAACAGAGAAAGTCAAATTTCTTACACATATTTAATCTAGAAAGTTAATCTTCTATTTTCTAACTGTAATGACATAGAATAGGGGCATCTAGGAAGCACCCCTGAAAAAAGGTTATTTTTTTAAGCTGGCACCATGAGACCACAGTTTCAAATGCAGCATAGCCCTTCACCCAACCACAGATCATTTTCAATATGAGATCAACCTATTACTTTCTTACTCAACTAGATGATTTCCTGTCATCTTATTTGTGCTATTGTTTCATACACACATTTTTAAAAGTAAACAGTTCAAAATTGATTACACTCTAGCCAGCCTAAGAAAAAGAGAAGACAAATTACTACCAGAAATAAAAGAAGGGACATCACTATAGATCCCATGGAAATTAAAAGGATAATAAAAGAATACTATGAATCACTTCATTCTCAGAAATTTGATATCTTAAATGTAATAGGCCAAATCCCTGAATGATAAAACTCATACAACAAGAAACAGATGGTCTAAATAGGTCTATTTCTATGAAAGAAATTGTATTAATGATTAATAATTTTCCAAACCAGAGAACATCAAGCTGAAATAGGTTCGCTGGTGAATTCTATAAAACATTTAAGAAAAAAATTTATACCAATTCTCTACAATCTGTTTCAGAGGAAAGAAACAGAAAATACTTCCTAAGTCATTTTATGAAGCCAGTTTTAACCTAATACCAAAACCAGACAAAGATATTACAAGAAAAGAAAAACTACAGACCAATATCCCTCATGAACGTAGATGTAAAAATTCTTAACAAAATATTAGCAAATCAAATCCAGTAAATCATAAAAAGAATTACACACCAAGACCAAGTGGGATTTATCTAAAGTATGCAAAAGTAGTTCAACATCTGAAAATCAATTAATGTAATCCATCATATCAACAGATTAAAAAAGGAAAAATCAGGGGTGCCTGGGTGGCTCAGTCAGTTAAGCGTCCGACTTCCGCTCAGGTCACAATCTCACTGTTCCAGGCTTCAAGCCCCGCATCAGTCTCTGTGCTGACAGCTCAGAGCCTGAAGCCTGTTTCAGATTCTGTGTCTCCCTCTCCCTCTCTGCCCCTCCCCCACTGGTGCTCTGTCTCTCTCTCTCTCTCTCTCTCTCTCTCTCTCTCTTTCTCTCTCTCTCAAAAATAAACATTAAAAAAATAAATAATAAAAAAGGAAAAATCACATGATCATATCAATAGATGCAGAAAAAGCATTTGACAAAATCCAACATCTATTCATTATAAAAACCCTCAGAAAACTAGCAACAGAGGGGAACCTTCTCAACTTGAAAAAGCCTTTCCACAAAAAATTAAAGCTAAAAACGTACTTAATGATGAGCAGCTCAAAACATTCCCACCAAGATCAGGTACAAGGCAAGGATGTCCACTCTCACCACTCTTCTTTAATATCATACTAGAAGTTCTTGCTAATTCAATAAAGCAAGAAAAGGAAACAAAAGGTTTAAATATTGGGTAGGAAGAAATAAAACTCTCTTTATCCTCAGATGACATAATTGTCAATGTAGAAAACTTGAAAGAATTTGAAAAACAAACAAACAAACAAACAAACAAAAAACACCTCCCAGAATAAGTGATTATAGCAAGGTAGCAGGATACAAGGTTAACATACAAAAGTCATTTGCCTTCCTAAAGGTCAGCAACAAACAAGGGGAATTTGAAAATAAAAGCAAAACACTATCTACATTAGTACCCCCCAAAATTAAACACTTAGGCATAAATCAAACAAGATATGTACAAGGTTTATAGGAGAAAGACTACAGAACTCTGATGAACCTAATGAAAGAAAAATTAGATAAATGGAGAAATAATCCATATTTGTGATTAGGAAGACTCAATGTTGTCCAGAGGTCAGAGGTTTTCCCAACTTGATCTATAGATTCAATGCAATCCCAATCAAAATCCCCAAAATTTCTTTTATGGATATTGATAAACTGATTCTAAAGTTTATATGGAGAAGCAAACAACTCAGAATGGCCAAGACAATACTGAAGGAAAAGAGCAAAGTTGGAGACCGACACTACACAACTTCAAGACTTACTATATAGCTATAGTAATAAAAACAGTGTGGTGTTAGTGAAAGAACAGACCAATGGAACAGAATAGACAGCCTAGAAATAAACCCACATAAATATATGTCAGCTCATCTCTGACAAAGTAGTGAAGACAATACAATAGAGCAAAGATAGTCTCTTTAACAAATGGTGCTGGACAACTGGACATCCCCATGCCAAAAGAAAAGAAAATTACTCTAGACATAGAGTACACCCTTCACAAACTCAATTATTAACTCAAAATGGATTACATACCTATATGCAAATTGCAAAAAATATGAAACTCCAAGGGTGCCTGGGTGGCTCAGTCGGTTAAGCATGTGACTTTGGCTCAGGTCATGATCTCATGGTTCGTGGGTTCGAGCCCTCCATCCAGCTCTGCACTGACAGCCTGGAGCCTGCTTCAGATTCTGTCTGTCTGTCTGTCTGTCTGTCTGTCTCTCTCTCTCTCTCTGCCCCTCCCCTGCTTGTGCACTCTCTCAAAAATAAATATTTTTAAAAATATATGAAACTCCAAGAACATAGCATAGGAAAAAATTTAGATGACCTTGGGTATAGTGATACCTTTTTAGACACATGATCCAAGACATGATCCATGAATGAAATAATTGATAAGCTGGATGTCATTAAAATTAGAAACTTCTGTTCTACAAAAGACATTATCAGGAGACCAATAGACTGGGAGAAAATATTTTCCAAAGACACTTCTGCTAAGGGACTATAATCCAAAATTTACAAAGAACTAGAAACTTAACAATAAGAAACAAACAACCTAATTTAAGAACTGGCCAAAGACCTTAACAGACACACCACCAAAAAAGATAGACAGCTACTAAGCATGCAGAAAGATGTTCCACATATGTCACCAGGAAATGCAAATTAAGACAACAGCAAGATACCACTACATAGCTATTAGTATGGCCCAAATCTGGAAGACTGCCAACACCAAATGCTGATGAGGATGCAGACCAAAAGAAACTCTCATATGTTGATTGTAAGAATGCAAAATGGTTTAGCCACTTTGGAAGACAGTTTGGTGATTTTTTACAAAACTAAAAATACTGATTTCTTATAAAACGAAACATACTCCTATCCGACGATATAGCAATCACTCTCCTTGGTATTTTTTCAAAGGAGTTGAAAACATCTATTCACACAAAAACCTGCACACAGATATTTATAGAAGCTTTATTCATAATTGAACTTGGAAGCAACCAAGATGTGCCTCAGTATGTGAATTGGTAAACTGTGGTCCATCCAGACAATGGGACATTATTCACTGCCAAAAAGAAATGAGCTATCAAGCCATGAAAAGACATGGAGGAACCTTAAATGCATATTAATATGTGAAAGAAACCCAGTGTGAAAAGGTTACATGCTGTGTGACTCCAACTGTATGACATTCTGGAAAAAGCAAAACTTTGGAGACAATAAAAAAGGGTGGAAGAGAAGAGGGGCGGGGGGAATGACAGGACAGAGCACAGAGAATTTTAAGGAAGTGAAAATACTCTGTGTAGTATTCTAATGATGGATATATGTCATTATAAGTTTTTCCAAATGCAAAGAACATACCATACCAAGAACGAACCCTAAAGTAAACTGTTTACTTTGAGTGATCATGATGTGTCATTGTAGGTTTATCCTTGGTAACAAATGCACAATTCTTGTGAGTCATATAATGAGGGTAGCTATATACGTGAGCGAGCAGGGGTATCTGAAAAATCTCTGTACATTCCTCTCATTTTATTGTGAACCCTCAATTGCTCTAAAAAAATTAAGTCTTCTAAAAAAAGAAAATAGTTCAATGCCATTTGTATTTGCTCCAAGAAACACTAGAGGGAGCTTTCCTACATGAACTAGGGTACCTAAGCAAAAAAAAAAAAAAAAAAAAAGCCTTGTGTAATGCTGAAAAACTGTCACTGTTTATGAAACATTATTACTACTGCTCCCATTTTGACTTAAAAATTAACCACTAGCAAGTAAATTAACTGACATTTTAATGGACTAGACAGTTTGGCAAATAAAATTAATAAGTCTTCAAATAAAGTTAAACTGAAAAAATTAGAATATACCAAAATCAGCACTTGATAACCTTGAATATGTCAGATAGTTTCAAATAGGACATAATAAACATAGTAAGAAAGCTAGGCCTTGTTCCTTTATCATGATCCATGAAAGTACAAAGCCGTCTAAACAAAATGCCAAAAGTGGACACTTTAGTAAGTAGTTCTAATTTATGAAATGTCTGAACTGATGAGAGGAGGATTTTTTTAAGCAAGGCTTATTGGGAAATAGACTGGGCCTGGGGCAAAAAGGGAAGGGAGCGAAGGCTAAGCCCAGAGGGTCCTGGACTTGACTGGCTCTGGCTGAGATCAGTAGATAAAGCTGGAATAGTATCAGGAAGCAAAAAACACCATGCCTTTCTCAGAAACCTATTTTTGTCCTGGCCTTCCTTACTACTTCAGATATTCATACCACTACAACGGAATTCTCACCTTGCAAATGAAAATAATATGAAATTCTTGAACGTTGTTTCAGAGACATGGGTTAATGTGCACACATTAACTGCTAAATGTGCATAGGTCTCCCTTCTTCAAAGAAGAAAAGTCCTAACTGCTGGCTACTCCAGGATAAAAAGGAAAACGTGCGTTCACTTATTTCCAGTATTAGGCTGGAAAGAAAGACACTAGTAAGCAAGCAGATGCCTAATCTCTGACCTCGGCTGGCATTTTCCGTGGGTGAAGGAAAAAATACAGTGTCCACACAGTGACTATGCATGCTGGAGCTCTATACTACGCTATCTCCAATCCCACAGTAGAATTAAACTCCTACAAACAACATAAGTCATAATGGAGTATGCCTGATACGGCTGCTCCTAGTACAATGAAAAATTAGTATGTATAATCAAATCTTACAGCAAGACTTTCATTTCTGGTCCTCATTCTTTCTTCTTGTTTGTGACTATGGTGAACATCACCTAGAAAAGATTCTGATCAGAAAATACTTTTTTTTAGAACCGATACTAGCTTTTCAAAGATATTCCTCTTTGTTCATTAAATATCAAAGATCTCTTCCCCCATTCTCACCTCCCCCCACCCCGTGCCTTGTGTGGTCTGACTAAATACCAAAAGAGAGCATATAATGATTTCAGTGACTCAACCCCGTTTCTTATTGACTGCAGAAAACAGTAGGAAGTTCGAGCCTTTAAGAGTCCTGAAGAAAACATCCTTTCTAGGCATCTCATAGACATTTGACTGAAACCAGATTAATAAATATAATACTTCCAAAGAAATAAACCTCTATTTTTGAAGTCTCTAAAATGTCACCATGTTGCTTGAAAGCCACCTGGAAAGAGGGCACTGTCATAAGTAGCCTTTGCCCATTACAAACCAGGCCCTATTCACCCAAGAATATGTCCTGTAGACAGAGATCTATCTCCTATCCCCTTTGACACAACTCAATCACATGACACCATTACCTTTCAATTAATTGATCTTCCATGATTCTGTTAAGATTTCAAGTAAACTTTGGTAACTCAGCATATGAAAGCTCCCCTACCTCCCACAAAAGAAAAGTATTTTTACTTAACAAATTTCACGTATGTCAAACATTGAACTGCCAAATTTTAATTCCTTGAGGATAACTCTCACTTTAGAATTTTAAAGAGAATATGTGACACTGAAATGTTTTTCATTATATAATAGCCTTAATTTTCTAATACTCAAAATGCTTCAGGGGCACCTGGGTGACTCAGTTGGTTAAGCGTCCGACTTCAGCTCAGATCATGATCTCACAGTTGGTGAGTTCAAACCCCGCATCAGGTTCTCTGCTGTCAGTGAAGAGATCACTTTGGATCCGCTGTTTCCCTCTCTCTCTGCCTCTCTCTCTCTCTCTCAAAAAAAATAAAATTAAAATAAACATTGAAAAAACACCTCCTCCTATCTATTAAATGAATTCATGATTACACCAATGGGTCAATTACAATCAACATGACTGAAGATAAAAGAAATTCAGGAAATCTGTTCAATGGCTACTAATAATTTGCCTGCATAGTATGTCAACGTGGCCAGAATTCATCTTCATAAAAATTCCAAAAACGGGATCAGAGCTATATCTTGCCAAATTCACAACTTCAGAGTCAGAAAGTAAATTCAAAGTAAACTAGCAGTCCTCATTTTTTTCATATATGGACTATTTTCAAGGAAGAATAATATGATTCTTATCATAAATCCTTTATGAACGACTTACCAGCTGAATTAGGCACTGTTTTATATAAATGGCAACAATCTTAATTTACAACAAATAGTTCAAGAAGATGTTGCCAACCCTTCTACACAACCTCACACTGGCCCAATCTCTCTATCTCCCACAAAGTAGGCCACAATGAAGGGCATGTAATCCAAGCTGGACCAGTGACAGACACAGGGGTGGGTATGTGACACAAGACTGGTCAATCTGAGTCACTCCCTAATATTTTTCAAACAGAAAACAAGACTAGCTGTTTTCAATATACATCCTCAAGCTATTGAGGGATATTGGTGGCCATATCCCTTTGCTGGAGAAAGCTAGTCTAGGGTAACACAGAAATGAAACGTGAAATGAAAAGAAAATTAAAACCAAGAGATGAAGAGAAAGAGCCCTGTGAGGTCATGTCCCTGGCTGTAGACATCCTTGGAAGTGTGGCTAATTAGCCCCGGCTCTCCTCCAATTCTAGGGGCCACGCAGAATCCTTTCATATGGGTGGTGGTTTTCACCTTCGCCTCTAAGAGTCCTACTACTATACAAGTCTATGTGGATTGCTGGGATTGGGTTCATCTGCCATGATGAAATCCAAAATAACAACTGGTTACAGAAAACACAAGTTCAATTGCCTCTCACATTAAAGTCCAGTGTGCAATACAAGCTTGTTTTGGTACTTCATCATGTCATTAAATATCAAAGATGCAGGCACTTTCTACCTTCTTGTTCTAATTTGGGGACCACTCATGGTCCAAAAGAGTGGCAAGTGAATTCCAAGAAGCAGGACGCAAAGAAGGAAAGAATAATGAGAAAAAGAGAGCAAGGGTATGCCCTTCGCAACACACACACACACACACGCACACACGCACACACATGCACACAGGCACACAGGCACACACATATGCACATAATGAACACTTTCTTTAAAAAGCTGCCACATAAAAATCCTGTGTGCATCCCACTGGTCAAAACTAGAGGGATTCCTAGCAGGAAGAGAGACTAAGAAATGTAGTCCTGACTCTGAATGGCCATGTACCTAGAATAGAATTCTATCACTAAAGAAGGAAGAACAGACTGAATGAAGAACAACGTGCATTCCTGCCATGATTCCCAATGAACTATCAGAGAAAAGGCATCAGTCAGAGCCCCCCAATTAAGACAAACTAGAGATACATATGTCAGATGTATTTAAATCATATAATCATTCTAAAAAGAAAGGGCTCAAGTCAAAGCTGAAGAAATATGCCCTTAAATATAAGACTGATCTAATTGTTCCAAAACTTTCCCAATTGAAGAAGTCAAAAACCCTCAAAGACAGTCATGGGACTATAACTTCTCAGTCAAAGATAATAAAGCATTTCTGATAGTACTATCAGTAAGCTGCGTCTACAGTCATCACTGAAATTTGTAAGTATTTTTTCCAAATAGAGCCATGTTAGTCTGGTGGTCTCTATATAAACTTTTACATGTCTGTAGAGAGAGATACATGTCTGTGGAGCAACCCACAAATAACCACCTAAAAGTTATTTCAAACAGTGGTGGGCTCCTACACATATTATTCTGGTGTAATCACAAAGCACTAAGACCAACTAATAAGTACAGTTAAGATAAATTAAATTGTTAATTATGTTTCATCTTGGGAAATACAGTCAATTCATTCCAGCATGACAAACACAGGGAACAGTCACCTTTTAAACCAGCATTTGTCTCATTACAAGAATTTACGGAGCAGCTTACAGTTAACTATGTTGTCTGTAACTTTTCATTTTAATCTTTTGGAGTCTGTATTATAGAGATGCCTGACTTCATAAGTGGCATATAGGAGGTATAACAGAAACGTTTGTGGCTGGTTTAAAGTATTAACATTATACCTTCCGTGTAACACAGTGGAATCCTCCTGTTCCTAGCCAACTACCAAATATCAAAAACTACTTGCAGGGTGGAGTGGAGAGCCTTCAACTTCAAACAGAACCTTCAACTTCAAACAGGGTGATGCAGCTAAATGTCAAATATGCCCCACATTGTCTCTGGGAAATACAGCATTTGTGAGGGCTGGGACTCTGCAAGGGTGACTGCTATAGCCACGTGCTTTCGTGCTTTATTCTCCAACACTACAGAAGAAGAGGTCAATGCATGTGCTAGTCTACCTACAAAAGCTTTCTTTTCAATCATTTAGGACTGTCCAGTCCAATAGGTTAGCTCATAGTTACAAGTGGCTACTGGGCACCTGGGATGAGTCTAGTACAACCACAGAAAGAATTTTAAAATTCTAATAATGTTAATCAATTTACATGCAAATTTTAAAACAGATGCCCTATTCAGTTACTAGAAACTTTAAAGTATGATTGGAACAAATTGCTATGTCAATCTTCTTTTCCAACTCTTAAGTTTAATGTACTCTAAATATAGATCCAGCATTTCCAGTGCAAATTTAGATTCTGAATTCAGAGGTGCTGGAAATGTAACATACCTACTGGATTTCAAGGACTTACTACTAAAATGTAATATATTTCATTAGTAATTTTTTTATTACATGTCTAAATCATAACATTTTGGACATGATGGCTTAAATAAGGTACATTAATCTCACCTATTTCTTTTTACTTCTTTTAATATGGTTACTAGAACGTTTTAAATTTACATATATAGCTCACATTATATTTCAGCGGAATGGCAATGCTTTAGATTTCTGTTCTCTATGTATCCTTCAAGGGTGAAGTTAAGTGACATGAACTCTATGCAAATGCTATCCTGAATTCTTTAAATAGAAATGTTCTCCCCACACACACAAACAGCATACAGTAAGCACTAAATAAATATTCACTGAATAAACTTCTAAGACATTCTTTTCATCCTCATGGTACTTATTACATTCTCACTTGTATATAATTAATCTTCTTGCCTTGTGTCTCGTAGAAGATTCTAAATTCCTTTCCTAGTAGTCTCTCTCATCTCATTATGTATTTCCTGCAGTCTGTCGGCTTCCTGAACTATTCGTTTTCATCTACTGCTCTCCAGCATTTAAACCATTTCTAAACTTATCACCAGTGAACTAACATACTCCTTCCTGGACAGCCCTGCAGCATTACACCAAATCAACTTGACAGTATCTCAAATACTCAACTTCAACTTGGCAAAATGAAAAGATGAAGGAAAAAGCAAAGATGAAGGTAAAAACAAAAACCCATTCATTGCAAAAGACACAAAAATGAGCCCAAAGATTTGAATATCCAATTACAATAAAAGATTTCTTCATACAAATACCAGTTAAACAGCTTTCTTATGATTCGTCTACAAGTTTATGGGTTGATTCAGGAAAAAAAAGAACTTAAAGAGTATTCCTTCAACATTTCTGAAGTAGACGAATAAAAATAATCCTTACATCTAAAAACAAACAAATTTCAGTGTGGTTAAAAGAACCTACGGAAAAATCTTTCAGGAACCCTCTTGCCTTTATAAATATACCTAAAAATTTTGGAGACTATAAATATTGGATAAACACATAAGGTCTCTTTGAGCCTAGTGAATAGAATATGAAGAACATTGGGGCGCCCGGGTGGCTCAGTCGATTGAGTGGCGAACTTTGGCTCAGGTCATGATCTCACAGTCCGTGGGTTCGAGCCCCGCATAGGGCTCTGTGCTGACCACTTGCTCAGAGCCTGGAGCCTGCTTCGGATTCTGTGTCTCTGTCTCTCTCTGCCCCTCCCCCACTCACGCTTTGTCTCACTCTGTTTCTCAAAAATAAATAAATGTAAAAAAAAAAGTTTTTAGAATATGAAGAACATTAAAAGATCACTAATAAATCTTCCATGCAAACTGCCTCTAGGGCATATCAGCAGATGATAAGATGTCCTGAGAGAACCAGAAACAAGTGAGAAGGAAAGGGCCATGCCGCTCTTCAGCCTGAAAGCCCTTTTGCCACTGTTTCCCATCAGAGAAACTTCCCTCCCTTGCCCTTTCCAACTGTTGCCTGACCCTAGCGCCCAGCAGCAAACAGCAAGACTCCCCTCCAAATCACCTACCGCACTCAGCGCTTCCCCACCCCACACCACCCCCAAGAGCACTTAGCGTGCTATATTTAGCCCCCCAAAGGTATCTCCCCCCACCACAGATGTGTCTCATGCCTTTTTACTCTATCCCCAGCACCAGGCTTACCACATATGGCTCCTACTCAATATATGTTTGCAAAACGAGTGAACAAATGAATTAGCAAACACATACTCAAGGAGAAAATGGTGGCTCTGCTCATCTTCCTAAATCAGAGTACTAACCAGGTTCTTGCCTAAACCCACAGTGTTTTCACTTGGGAAAACTGTACTAATCAAATTATGAAGGCCACCTGAAAAGCAGATGCCCACTTCAAAAAGAAAAGCTATGAGAGCCACTGATAGCTGGCTATCACTGATAGCTCTCAGTGATCAGTGTGACCACTGATAATTTAAACACATGAACAATTTGTAAGTGAGTATTCGGCAAAGTTAGACCTTTATAAATAATATTTTCTATGGACTTTGTGCACTTTCTAGTAAAAAATAGCTAATGTTTATCAAGTACTTGTTATGTTCCAGGCACTGTTCTAAATGCTTTGTATATTTTATCTCTTTTAATCCTCAGAACCATCCTTTGAGATAATTCTATTATTATCTTCATTTTACTGATAAGACACTGCCCTAGATTCTGCAGATTTACTTAACCCACTCACTAAATCATCTTAACTGAAGCAAGAAAGTGAAGATGACAATTTTCAAATTGAGAAAAGGATGAGATCAAAGGCTGTGTGATTAATACTAAAAACTAGACATCAAAACTGTCACATCTGTGTCAGTACTGACTTGTGATTAACTGTGTACACCAGAAAGTCACCATGTCCTGCTATGATCTGAAACAATTTAAAGTATTTTTATAAACATCATTATAATTCCATCTTCCAGGGCTTATTCATTAATACTAGGCAGAAAACAAAAGGACTAGTAAAGCTGTTCACATATGGCTGCATTGTCAAATACCAGTATCTATTTGGTCAAGCTAGCAGTAACACCTTTTTTTTGTTTGTTTAATTTTTCTTAATGTTTATTCATTTTTGGGAGACAGAGAGAGAGCACAAGCTGGAGAGGGGAAGAGAGAGAGACACACACACACACACACAGAATCCGAAGCAGGCTTCAGTCTCTGAGCTGTCAGCACAGAGCCTGACTAGGGTCCTGAACCCACGAACTGTGAGATCATGACTTGAGATCAAGTTGGATGGTTAACCAACCCAGCCACCCAGAACCACTCCCACCCCCTGCCCAGTAATACCTTCTTAAACAGGCAGGATTCAACTGTTTTATGATCACATTATATGTTTACTATAGTTTCATATGTTTTTATAAAAATAACACATACTGTAAAATAATCAAATGCGGTTTTTATATTGCTTTGTTTTCTTTAATGATATAACCTCACTAAAAAAATAAAGTCATAAAGATAAGTACAAATAAGAAAATACTCATGCAGAGACTACCACTACTGAAATTTTAGTCTCATATGTACATATAGTTAGTAGATGTATAATTTTTTTGAACTGTGAACTCTTGGTGGTGAAGAATACAGTGACCACTAGTAGAGTTTGGTGCCACTACATTGATTCACAGAAAAGCACAAGCAGTTTTATCCACTAGTAGAGTTTGGTGCCACTACATTGATTCACAGAAAAGTACAAACATGCTATTTGTACTATCTCATGTACCAGCCATGCAAATGTCAACACAGTGAGAAGAACACATACATCTTCACATTAGGAAGAGTTTGGTGACCCACCAAAAGTATCTCAGGGAACCCCACAGTTCTCCAATCACATTTGACAACTGTGGTAATACAGCATTCCACCAAGCCCACAGTAAGAAAGTATTTGACACTGACCTAATCTCAGATGCATTCAATTATCTACTAAACTTATGGGCAGAGAAGTCATAATCAAAATATAATACCTTCCAAAATTGTTCCAACAGGCTCCAATACCTGCTCTCCAATTTACTGGCTGTGTAGCCTTATGCAAATTTATTATTAACTTCTTAAAACTTTAGGGGCTTTTCATGTATAAAATGGTTTAATGACACCTATTAGAATGATTGTTGTAATATACGCTTGGCACACGATGAGCACTTGCAAAATGGTAGTATTGTTACTCACCATCTAGTCTGGGTTCAAATATTTTTTTTAGTTGACAGACTGCATATGCCAGACCCTTCTTCTTATACTTAAAACTGGGCAGCAATATGCTTATTTAAATCCTATCTTTATGACAACTAGAACCATACTTTGCCAGGAATATTCCGACCACAGCTGGGACCTGCTGCTGTCAGTTATCTACCCTGCAGCCAAAATGAATTATAAACAACCTTGAAAGAGATTCAGAAAAAAAGACAAAAGCATTAATCATAGTATATATGTTTCATATTTAAGTTAAGTCACAACCACATCTCTTCCCTATGTACTTTTGTTAATTTCAGAGGCTACTGTTAGGTTTTTTCTTTTTTGTTTGTTCAGAAAAAGCACTGTGTGTAACATACTAGTTTGTAGAAAAGCTTACTTTTATTTTACTGTTGTATTTCCAGAGTTAGGTTTCTTTTTTTTTTAATATTACAGATTATAAGACACAGTTAAGCAAACTAAATAAATACTATAGAACAAAAAAATAGACTAATCAAATCATTTTATAATTTTAAGAAATCATTTAATCAATGCAGAAATAGCAAGTATTATAATTTATAAATCCAATTTTAATAATCCAGTCAATTTTGTTATAGTCTGGTTGGCTACTGAATATCAATTCTAGGCATCAAGACAATTGTGTTAGTCAGTGGAGACAAGGGACACCAGAAAGTGTGGGCCGATAAAGGCCTGAAAGTTAACAGGTTAAAACAGAAGACTATGGAAAATTATCAGCAAATCAGAAGTCTGGGGTCCCGGAAGTCACAAAAGGAATAAATCCAGAACATGGGTGATTAAGCCAAAAATTTTAAATGGAAAAGGGCAAAACAGATTAAATGGAAAGTCAAGTCTTAATGGTCAGACGGTTCAATATCCAGGAGATCAAGTCTATGTCCAGAGAGATCAGGATGTGGAATCAACTGAGACAGGGCTTTCTCTCACTAACCCAGCACCAGAGATCAAGAGTGTTTTTAAGATGCCACTAACTTCTGACACCAGGGGACTCTCTTCCTGCCACCTACAGCAATCTTCATTCACCTTTGGGATTTGCATCTCATTTACCAATGTCAGAGTTAAAATGCAATCAAGGAAGTAAACTAGAATCTAACTCTAACGTTATGACTTACCAACAGTAATCCCTCAAGGCTTGGAATGACGCATGTGAACTTCAGAGAGACTTAGCTAAGGCCCACTCCCTGACCACACACACACCTTGAACTTCAAGATGCCATCACCTCTTACTTAAGGACAGTGCTGTAACAATTCTACCCCCTCTCTCCTGCAGCAATTTTTCCTTCTCTACTTTATCTTCTCCATTGGTTTACAAACATGCTATTTTTTTCTCTCATCCTAAAAGAATTCTTTTTTTTTTTTAACATTTATTTATTTTTGAGACAGAGAGAGAGAGAGCATGAACAGGGGAGGGTCAGAGAAAGAGGGAGACACAGAATCTGAAACAGGCTCCAGGCTCTGAGCTGTCAGCACAGAGCCCGACGCGGGGCTCGAACCCACAGACCACGAGATCATGACCTGAGCCGAAGTTGGCCACTTAACCGACTGAGCCACCCAGGCGCCCCTAAAAAAATTCTCTTAATCCCAGTTTTCTAACTATCAGCGCTAATTCTTTCTCCTCCAGTCATAGTTAAACTCCTTGGAAAAGTTACTAGCACTCACTCTCTCTATATTCTCTTCTCCCTTTCTTTCTTTTTAATGTTTATTTATTTTTGAAAGAGACAGACAGAGAGGGCACAAGCAGGGGAGGGGCAGAGAGAGAAGGAGTCAAAGAATCTGAAGCAGGCTCCAGGCTCTGAGCTGTCAGCACAGAGTCCGACACAGGGCTCAAACCTACGAACTGCAAAATTATGACCTGAGCTGAAGTCAGACGTTTAACCAAGTGAGCCACTCAGGCACCCCTCACTTCTCCCTTTCCTTCTTGAACTCACACCAGTTAGACAATTGCTCCCATCATCCCATCAGAACAGACACTGTGGCTGCCACATTACTAAATCCAACACTTAATTCTCAGTCCTCTTGTGAGAGCCCTGGTCATGTCTCCCTTTTTGGAATGCTTTCTTCCCTTGGCTTCCAGACAGCACACTGTCCTAGTTTTCCTCCACGTCCTGGCTTTCCTTTCCTAGTTTCATTTGCTGGTTCCTTATCATCTCCCAGAACTCAACCTTGGAGCTACTGAGGGCTCATGACTGGCCCTCTTTTCTGCCTACACCCGACCCACTTAGTAATTTCATCTCATCTCGCAGCTTGCAAGAGTGTACACTACTTGATTCCTCTGAGCTCATCTCCTATACTCTCCCCTACTTGGTTGGCTCCAGCCAAATGGCCTCCATATTATGACACCTTCAACAGACCAGTAGGCTTCCTCCTTAGGTTCGTGAAACTCCTGCTCCTCTCCCCCACCTCCTTTAGATCATTCCTCAGCTGTCATCTTCTCAGTGAGAACTTCAATGGCCACCCTCCCTAAAACTAACTCTCTCTCATACTACCTCATCCTTTCTCCATTCCTTCCTCCCTGCCTCCATCCTACATAATTTTTCTCCTTAACAATTATCATTATTTAACATATGATATATTTTGCTCCTAAGTTTTTCAACATCTGTCTTTCCACAATAAAATACAAGTCCAATGAAGCCAAAGATTTTCAAAAAATAGATATTTGTTGAATAATAATCAAAACACCTTATTTTAAAATGCATACATACCTGGGGCACCAGGGTGGCTCAGTCAGTTAAGCATTTGACTCTTGATTTCAGCTCAGGTCATGATCTCACAATTTGTGAGATCAAGCCCCGTGTTAGGCTCCAAGCTGACAGCATGGAGCCCGCTTGGGATTCTCTCTCTCCCTCTCTCTCTGCCTCTCTCCTGCTCGCCCTTTCTCTCTCTCTCAAAATACATAAAAATAGGGGCGCCTGGGTGGCGCAGTCGGTTAAGCGTCCGACTTCAGCCAGGTCACGATCTCGCGGTCCGTGAGTTCGAGCCCCGCGTCAGGCTCTGGGCTGATGGCTCAGAGCCTGGAGCCTGTTTCCGATGCTGTGTCTCCCTCTCTCTCTGCCCCTCCCCCGTTCATGCTCTGTTTCTCTCTGTCCCAAAAATAAATAAAAAACGTTGAAAAAAAAATTTTTTTTTTAAATACATAAACATAAAAAATAATAAATAAATAAATAAATAAATAAATAAATAAATAAAATACACACCTAATGACCACAAAATTGCCATATTTGAAATTTTAAATAGTATGTTCCAAATAGTACCATAAATATCATATCGTCCTTCACACTTCACAATTTATTTCTACTTCATTACCACAAGTCATTCTCTATCACAACCCTCAGATGATCATTTCCTATAGTTTCATTTATTCTCTGGTAACCTTAATCCAAAGACAGAAGAGAAGGCTCCCTGCAGCAGACAATCCATTTTTAATTTAATGGCACTTATGAGACCACCTGGCATAAATTCTTAAAAGTGTTTCTAAATTCCACTACACCATCTCCCCATCCCTCCATTTATCTTCTCATACTTTCTTCGAGCCACTGAAGACATTTCTCTTCCCTTCTCTAGAGTTAGTCCTTCGTTTTTACTGAGCCCCTAATGCATTTCTACTTTACTGCAAACTCCAAATTGTATAATATATCCTCTTCTTTAAGACTTCCAATCATTTCTTCCCTGTGGCCTTCATCTCTTTTGTAATCATAAAACATATGAAAATTTAAATTTAAAATACACACACACACACACACACACACACACACACACACACACAGAGCCTTTGTTTGATGTTACTACTCAGTTATTACTTCCCTTTGCTGCCAAGCTCTGAACATGAGGCAGTCACTTCTTAGACACTGTTCAAACACTTGCCTTCTTGCTTTTGGCCTTCATTCTACTGTGTTGGTCTCTGGAATGTTCCACGTAACCACCTATTTTCTCAACCTTTAATATTTATATAATAAATATTATATAGGGCTTATTGTATGCCCCCCCATTCCAACTATTTTACAAGTATGAATCAATGGATATCCTTTGCTCTACTGGATCTACCAGACAATTCCCACTACTGGCCACTTGGCTTTCTATACATAGGCCATGTCTACAAACAGCAGACTTCCAGTGCGACAGCATGGCAGATGGGGGTTACCCAGCCCTGTCCCAGTCCTTACTCCCAAAGTTATCCACATGTATGGTGTGAAAAGGTTGTCAAGTTGTGTTGCTGGCAGTGGTTTGAGGAATTGCAGGGGAAGGAGATGTGCTAATTTTTAAGTCTGAAAATTGTTCAGAACCATTAGGTCAAATATTAAAATAAACCTTTTTATACAAAGAGACAACAGACCAACAGAGAATTTGTAGGTTACACATTCTTGGGTCAAGTCTTTAAATGGTATAAGTAAGAGTCTTTCTTGAATAATTCAGATATTTGCTTGCCTAGAAGATGAGTTAGTTTACTGAATTAAAGGAAAACAACAACAGGAATGGGACCACATGTAATTAATTTCATTCAACAGACACTTATTGCACAATTATATGTCTAAAACTCTTGCTAGATTTGGCAGCAGGGGGATAAAAAACCACTGCCTTCAGAAAGATCACGTCCAGTATAGAAGTTTCCAAGTATGCAAACAATTGTTTATGGTGAGAAAGTTGGTGGGTAGAAGTGTGTGAATTAAAAAGTAAGTTCATCAAATTTCAATGTATCTTCTGAAATGAATATTGCTATTTCTTTAAGTATTAAAGCAGCTTTGTGAGGGAAGCTTAAGGATAAAAGTATAAGTTCCCTAAAAGTCAAAGAAATTGGAACCCTGCAGGTGCACGTACTTGTCTCTATCTACTTGGCAGTAAGTTAGAGCTGAAAAGGATATATCTCCTGCTACTTCTCCCCACTGACTCCTCCCCATAGAGACTGTGGCTCTTAACTGTGGAGTACCTCAACAGCAGTGATGTGCAAAAAGCTGACTTCAAACTAAAAAAAAAAAACTTTTCACATATTTTTTTTCTTTTGTTTTATTATTTATTTTTGAGAGAGAAAGAGTACACACATGCACATCAGTGTGGGAGGGGCAGAGAGAGAAGGGGACAGAGGATCCAATCTGAAGCGGGAGCAAGCCCTACATCGGGCTTGAACTCACAAACCGTGAGATCATGACCCGAGCTGAAGTTGGACGCTCAACCGACTGAACCATCTAGGCGCTTCACACATACTTAAAAAAATTTTTTTTTAATGTTTATTTATTTTTGAGACAGAGACAGAGAGAGAGCATGAGCGGGGGAGGGTCAGAGAGAGGGAGACACAGAACACAGCCAGCTCCAGACTCTGAGCTGTCAGCACAGAACCCAACGCAGGGCTCGAACCCACAGACCACAAGATCATGACCTCAGCTGAAGTCGGATGCTTAACTGACTGAGCCATCCAAGCACCCCTCACATACTTTTTTAAAAAATGAGTAGCGAGGTTTACAGGTCACAATAAGGATCCTTCCAACATTAAAGTAAAATATCTGTATACTAGCAAAGGCCATTTATGAAGATTTCTTATATCACTTGATATCACTAGATACAGCAAACCTATAAACAGTTTATGAAGTTCACAACCCACTAGAGGGGGAAAAATGGTATCTTTGTATGTACTGAGGCTCCAGAACTAGTTAATATTTGCTCCTTCCATTTTAATTGGTCGGTTTAAGTAAACCTCCTCATTTATATACAGGATCAGGTTGTTTTTGCAACCCACTGACTGGACTTCCGACAGAGTGCCTTATTGGTCTCATGACCGGCTATTAATTTAGTTTCTGCTTCGAAGCAATCTTTTCCACAAGGTCATTTCATATGTTTATAATTTATGTAAAAGGTGAATGCTTAATCCAGTTTCCTTCATTAAAAATCACCGATGTCAAATCTCACACCTTCCGAGGCGCAGAAAAAAACTCAGTAAAGCCTCACAGACAATTTCATTCATTATACTAAAATAATAAAGCACATTTTTCTTCCAGGCATGACTGCTGTCAATGGAGTTTATAGCTCGACCTCTTATTATCTCAACAGCGGTTTCAAAGGAGGAGTGACAGAACTGACCTAAGAGCACCACTGCTCTTGTTGACGATGTTTTAAAAAGATAAAGCCCAGGTTCACTTGCAGAGACAAACCTTCCTGAAAAAAGAGTTTTAGCAATCTACATTTCTCCAGTAACAAAGCAAAGAGAATCTTAAATAAGAACTAAGAGAGGATACTCCAAACATTTTTGTGGATTTTTATTTTCCTCAAAGACTATCTGTTTCACAATAATGATTTCCATTTAGGGAAAATTTTACTAGTCTGTTGTCTAGTGTAGTTAATTATCAGTAAATACACCCAATAACTATAATGTCTGATTGCAATTTCTACAACTCAAAATTATGAATACCAAAAATAAAAACTTAAACAACAATGACAGAACAGACAAATGGGAGCTCATAACACAGACTTGGGAGTCTAGGTGGGGGACAAAAAATAAGTATTCACACCCCTTACATTTATTTATAGCATAATTAGGAGACAAAGTTCTGAGTACTTAAGTGTTTCTTTTCCTACAATATTTTAAAAAATTGTGGTCACAGAATAGACACATTTTCAGATAAGAAAGGATTCAGAAGATTTGCCCATATAAGGATTTTGGAGAAGTTATTTAAAGATATACTTGAGCAAAACAAGAGTAAAATAAGAAACAGGAAGTCATGAGATGTAGGGAATAGTGAATCCACGCTGGAGAGCTATGCCACAGAGAAGAGCACCATGGGTCCCCCCTGAAACAGGTTAACAGAGACTCGAGCTGAAGAGTTTCTAGGAAACAAAGGGTTTCAAGATGAGTTAGTGTGCTGGAGATACAAGAAGAATTTAAGGATAGGATTAAAGCACAGAAGGAAAAAAAAAAGAATTGGTAGAGACTTATAATTTTAAATGTTCAAATTTTAAAATCAATCGACAAGCATGAAACTAATTACAGGTACTTCATGTAATGATCGATTTTAACAAAATTAAAAAAAAAAAAAAAGGTAGAGGAGCACCTGGCTGGCTCAGTCAGTGCAGCATGAAACTCTTAATCTCAGGGTCATGAGTTCAAGCCCCATGTAGGTGTGTACCCTCCTTAAAAAAAAATTTTTTTAAAGTAGACGAAGCAGAAATGGAGAAGATAAAAGCTAAAGTGGCAGGGCAGACATAAAAATGTGCGGAGATGCTGTCTATAGCTGATAGAAAACTGTGGCAACAGGTCGAAGACATGAAAATAGTAACAGGACTATGGTGTGTGTAGGGGGCAAAGAATGGGAGAGTAAGTCAGTGTGTTTGGCAGGACCAGTTTCTTCTCCTTTTTCTTTTTTTTTTTTTTTTTGTTCGTTTGTTTGCTTGTTTGTTTTGAACATGGTCTCTTTGAAATCTGGACTTGCTTTCTTTGAAACATACCCATAAGTAGACCATGAAACTTTCCCAGAAAACTTAGTCCAAGTAGATAGTATCATAATCTACCAGTTACCTAAACTACAAACTGCCCTAGTGCAGTGGACTTGAGACTGCCTCAAATTCTTTCTAGTTCTCTCACTGGGAGGTGGGGCTATTCGCCTCTGCTTCAATCAGGGCTTGCCCTTTGACACACAGAATGCAACTGGCACAGCACTCTGGGATGTCTGAACCCAGGCACTAAGAAGGCTGGCTGCTTCTGCTTTCGTTCTTTGAAAAGAAAGAAGAAAGAAGAAAGAAGCTGCAGAAGCAGCAGCAGCTATATAAGAAGGTGGACTGCCATGGGACACCATGCTGTGAGGAAGCCCAAGGTAGCCATGTAAAGATGCCATGTGGAAGGGAGATCATCTATTCTCTCACCAAGGAGAACCCAAACTCCAAGGTACTGAGTAGACACATGTTGTTATGTGAAGCCACTAAGTCTGAGGGTGAGTTTGTGTTGCTTTAAGCAATACAAAATCAGTATCTGGAAATGGGGTGATGCCAAAACCAAAACCTAAATTATGTGGCATTGGCTTGAGGAGTGGACATGCTATGGCCACTGAACAAAATGCTCATGGGAGGTAGCAGGACAGTGAGGAAACTGCCGTTGAAGGGTGGAGAAAAGAGGGCAGGAGTCGTGTGTCAACAGAACGGGTGAAACGTGTTGGTGGTAATGCGCACAGTAGAAACAGCAGCTTGTCGGTCCGGTCGAAGAGATTCCAGGAAGAACCTTAACAGTGCAACTGGCTTCTTTTAGCTGCCTGTGATAACATATGGGGGAAACCAGATAAGCAAAGAACAAACTGCTTGATTTTCAAGCAGAAATTAGAGGAAATTTAAGGGGTCCAGGACTTTATGGGTCCAACAGTGAACAGCTTCTCAACTGCAGCCTTCCGCAGCAAAAGACTCCCAAAGTAAAAAATAGCCTCATAGTCTGTAGGCAAAGGCCAAAATAGGGGTTTTCCAGTATAACTGGCTTCAGAATAAAATCAAGAAAGTACGAACTCTTTTTTAAAACCTTAAACATCTGGGGCACGGAGGTGGCTCAGTCAGTTAAGTGTTTGACTCTTGGTTTCAGCTCAGGTCATGATCTCACAGTTCATGGGATTGATCTCCGTGTGGGTGTCTGCACTGACCACGAAGAGACTATTTGGGATTCTGTCTTTCCTCTCTCTCTATCCCTCCCCCACTAGTTTGTGCTTGCTCTCTGTCTCTGTCTCTCTCCCTCTTTCAAATAAACATTTTTTAAAAAGCTGTTAAGGGGCGCCTGGGTGGCTCAATCAGTTAAGCGTCTGACTTCAGCTCAGGTCGTGATCTTGCGGTTTGTGAGTTCGAGCCCCACGTCGGGCTCTGTGCTGATAGCTCAGAGCCTGGAGCCTGCTTCCGGTTCTGTGTCTCCCTCTCTCTCTGTCCCTCCCCCACGTGTGCTCTGTCTCTCTCTCTCTCAAAAATAAAAATGTAAAAAAGAAAAAAACTCAAAGATCTGAGGACCTGCCTCCTAGATTCTCTTGGCTAGACAAAGATTTTAACCTGACAGCCAGCCTGAAGTACAGAAGGGCAATCCATCTCAAAGATATTTCTGGTTGTGACTTTTGTCCAACAGAGTAGACTATAATTTTATATACAGGAAACCCTTAAAAACTTTGGAAGCTATACCAGCTTGGTCTAAAATGAAATGAGACATTCCACAATGAAAGGAAGCCTCTGGGCCCCCCAACTTTTCTGGGTGGGAAGCAGGCTGAAAAAGCTATTCGGCTGCAAACACAGTCACATGACATTGGAAAGAAAGAAAGACACAGAAACTGGAACAGAGAACTACATAAAACCACTCCCAGTGAGAATGGGACCCTACACAGGGTACACTCCCTGCCCCCCAGGACAGGGGGAACTGAATGGATTTCAGAATTGCTGCAGACCAGTACCTGTTATGTAGCTCCATAAACCACCCCCGCACATCCATTTTGAACAGCATCTACTATAATTACCTTGTCCCTGCCTTCACATTTTATACTGGAGGGGGGAACCGGATAACTTGTCCTTTTAGTTCTCTGGTCTCTACACTGGAGACATCACACCCAACATAACGCATCTGCACCTGTACAGGATTTAACAAATGAAATTCTGGTATCTGAGTATGAGCCTGATGCTGTAATGGCACAAGACTGCCGTCATTGGTATGGGCCGACTGAACTTCACATGTGAAAGAATGTAAATAACCTGTGAGCAGAGGACAGATTGTGCTGGACTAAACATGTCCACACATTCTTCAATGGGGACCATTTTCACCTGGTTTTGAACCTGGTCTGGCCTTGAGACTGCTCTGACCAATCCAATGCAGCAGAAATAATGTTCTGGGATTTCTGCACCCATGCCTTAAGAAGGGTCTTCAGCTTCTATTTTTGCATGCTGAGGCAAAACCAGTCACCACTAAAGAAGTCAGAGGACTGAGACTGAAGTGCTGTGAGGAAGCTAAAGCTAGCTGAGTGGAGACATGACAAGGGGTGAAATTCCTGGCTGGCCCCTCAGATGACAAGGCAATCTCCCCTGAGGCAGCAGTCTGTGAAGGAGCCATCCTGAGACTCCTAGCTCCATCAGAAACCGCACAGAGCGGAGAGTACTCACCAAACCCTGCCCAGAGTACAGAATGGTGAGTAGCTAACAGACAGCCATTGGTTTAAGCCATTCCGCTGGTGAGGTGATTTGTTTTGCACCCTGGAAAAACAAAACACCAAACCACTCACTCTCCCTTCACCCCCATCCACCATCTATATGCAAATAATCATTCAGTTCTGTCTCTACCTCTTTAATAGTGCTCTCAGAGCCCCACCCCACTCCCCACTCCCTTGTTTGTACTCAGTTTCATCGTTTTTCTTTTGAATGGACTATTTCAGGAGCTTCCTAATACCCATTCACCCTTCACCCATTCCCCACCCCTCCAGGTAGAACCCATTCCCCAAACTACAAAATCTCGTTTCTAAATGCAAATCCAGCATCATGCTCATGCTTAGCCTATCACTAGCTCCCCATCACTCACAGGATAAGCCCTTTGCATGGCAGCCAAAGCCTTCCACCATCTGGCTTCAGACCACCTTTTCAGCTTCATGTCCCGTCATCTTCCATGGGCAGCGGGGACTCCAGAAAAAGAATACGTCTAGCATGAAAAACCCAAGACTGGGTTCTGAAATCTAGATGCATGTATGCTGCCACAAATTAACCATGTGAGCTTGGGCAAGTCACTTTAAACAGGCTTCGGTTTCCTTTCCATATAACATTTGTGTTAGACAAGAACTAGATAATGTCTTGATCTCTCATTCATCTTTAATAGGCTGTAATCCTCAAAATTCTTGCTAAAAATTAGCCAGGGGGTGCATGGGTGGCTCAGTCAGGCGACCAACTCTTGGTTTCAGCTCAGGTCATGATCTCACGGTTGTGAGATCGAGCCCCCATCAGGCTCTGCGCTATCTGCATGCAGCCTGCTTGGGATTCTCACTCTCCCTCTTTCTCTGCCCCTCCCCAGCTTGTGTGCACTCTCTCACTCTCTCTCTCTCTCTCTCTCTCAAAATAAATAATCTTAAAAAAAAAAAACTTAGAAAAGCAGCAAAATATGTTTCAAAGGGGAGTGATACACACTGCTCTCCTCCTTGGCCCCAGCCCACCCTCATGCCAGCTTGGAAGCTTGTCTTCAGACCTCTTCCATTCACAATTTCCCCTTTACTTCCTCACAAGAGTCATTACCTTCACAAACCCCACCTTCCTTCTCATGATGGCTCCCATGGTGGGGATGAGCAACATGGGGGAGGACACCCTCGGCAGTCTGTATGCATGAGCTATGACGAGTCGGATACTTCACGGGCAAGGACTACCCCTCTATGTATTTTCAGTCAGTATATAATCCTAAATGGCCTCTGCATTAGGCAGCTGTTTTCAGTAGCTGAAAGTACAGTAGGATTAAAAAGAACACAGTACTTCACCTTCAGAGGCACAATCCATTCTTTTCCATCAATAATTACGTAGAAAATTTAAAAATACAATACTATGGGGTGCCCTGGGTGTCTCAGTCAGTTAAGCAGCTGACTCTTGATTTAGGCTCAGGTCATGATCTCACGGTTTGTGAGTTTGAGCTCCACGTTGGGCTCTGTGCTCACAGGGCAGAGCCTGCTTTAAATCCTCTGTCTCCCTCTTTCTGCCCCTCCCCTGCTCTCTTTCTCTTTCTCTCTCTAAAATAAATGTTAAAACAACTCTTCAGAAATACAATATTCTGGGGAGCCTGGGTGGCTCAGTTAGTCGGGCATCCGACTTTGCCTCAGGTCATGATCTCATTCGTGGTTCGTAAGTTCGAGCCCCAGGTTGTTGGGCTCTATGCTGATGGCTCAGAGCCTGGAGCCTGCTTTGGATTCTGTGTCTCCCTCTCTCTCTGTCCCTAACCTGCTTGCACTTGCTCTCTCTCTTTCTCTCTCTCTCAAAAGTAAAGATTAAAAAAAATTTTTTTTCACTACAATATTCTGCAATGAGAAATTTTCTTATCAATAATTAACAGAATTTACATATTAATACACATTTTTTCACCCACAGAACACAGCAGGGTTATTTTCTAGATAACTAAGATTTTTCTTTTTTTTTTTTTGTTTGGACTTTTAAGGGTTTTTTTGTTTTTTGGATTTTTTTAGCTACTGAAAAATAAACAAGTTCAAACTAGTTTTAGAATGTGTCTATCAAACTAGAAGTCATAAGAAAGACTGCATTGTAATCTCCATGAAGACAGATACTTTTTCAGTCTTGGAGACTAGAATATCTGTCAAATTAATAGACGAATTAATAAAAAGTGAACATTAAGCCCTGAGGCATTATTCAAATCATGAAAACCTATGGACTTCTGCTCAAACGAACACTTCAAATAAAAATTCTGATTAGCATGTCCTATAACATGGAGATCTTGAGCTGTTCCTCCTCTATTGCAAAGCTATTTAAAAGAGACTATGTGTTCTCTGTAGGATGTGTAACAGTTAGCCAAGGGTGTCCCAAAGTCATGGTTATTTATACACAGCATGCATTCTAGCAGAACCATTCTTACTTACAGATTGGAAAGATGGAGTTCAATAATTTTTACTAATAAACAATTTAAAACATGTTTATATCAAAATAAACAAGATGTGCTACAGGACAAACTAAAATCTGCAATAATTCTTAATATACAGCAAAGCCTTCAAAGCAATTTAGAGTTTGTGACAGACTGCAAAATTTTCACCTCCATTCTCCCCAGATGTGCACCTTCATTTTTCTCTGCCATAAGTTTTATTGAAAAATTCACAAGAACTGAATAGAATATTTCACACCACTCTCTCCCCATAAGAACCAACCATTTATATAATGACTGTAGTATAATAAATGCTTCCCATTCTCAGGCAAGAGTTTTAAAGAAAAAAAATATATTATTTAAAGTTGAACTTCCAGATTACATTACCCATTTAAAAGGTCATTTGCCTCCCTGACTCCATATATTTTATTTGGTATGTAAAACCTGTACTTTAAAAACTATTTTCCATGTAATCTTCCACCCTTAGTTTAGACAGACAGACACACACACACACACACACACACACACACACAAGGTATCATAACCTGCAATGAAAAGGTTTCTAATAAATTATTTGGTATGTGCATTTTAATTCAGGTGAGCACAGAATAAAGGGTAAAATTTACAAAGAATGTAAAAGTGAGAGATACAGGAGACTTTTTTATTGAAATAAGAGTTGACACTCAATGTTCCACCAGTTTCAAGTGTATAACACAGTGATTCATTCGACAACTCTACATATTGCACTATGCTCACCAAGCCTTACGTGTAGTTACCACCTGTCACCATGCCATACTGTGTTATTGATTATATTCTCCATGCTGTATTTCTCATCCCCACCCCCAAGATTTATTTATTTTATAACTGGTATAAAGTTTGTACCCTTTAATCCCCATATACTATGTAAACACACACGAGGAAAACAGAACTCACAGAAAGTAGAGTTACACACACACAAGGCATGTGAACTTCTGTCACTGGCCCAAATAAGAGGAAGCTGTGAAGCATGCCAGCCATCGGGCCCCGGGGGAAGGAGCTCCACAGTCTAGTTTCACAGTATGTGTGGAATTTGTGGTCATGGGGAAAGGACACAGAGCCCCTGTGCTCCAGGGCCCCTCTCTCAAGGGCTGTTTCAAACATGCAGTTCCAAAATAAACCAAACTGACTGGCTGCCTTTCACCCATGGGTGATGACCCACTCCTGATACATGGCCAGGTATCACAGATCCAAGGTCAATGCACTTTGAATTCCACATCTTCCACCACATACTCAGCTTTAAATCCTTACTCATTTTACTTTTCAGATAAAAGGCTGTGGGTTCTTTTGTCAGGAAGAAAGCATTAAAATAATTATTGGTTCTAATTTCATAGGAATAATAAAAAATCATTTGCTAACAACTAGTTTTTCATTACCAAAAATGTTACTACAGGCTCTATTATATTGCTCAAACTATATTCTAAATGGTTTTGGGTTTTTTTGCATGTTGTCATTGAGTTATAAAACTTACCCATTTTCACCTGGTAGACAACTTCACAAATACAGGCAAGAAGTGTAAATAATTTTGCTAAACACTCCAACATTTCCACAACTCACATGCTGCTCCAAAATACTTAACAAATACACCAAAAAGATGATTTACTGGGGCGCCTGGGTGGCGCAGTCGGTTAAGCGTCCGACTTCAGCCAGGTCACGATCTCGCAGTCCGGGAGTTCGAGCCCCGCGTCAGGCTCTGGGCTGATGGCTCAGAGCCTGGAGCCTGTTTCCGATTCTGTGTCTCCCTCTCTCTCTGCCCCTCCCCCGTTCATGCTCTGTCTCTCTCTGTCCCAAAAATAAATAAACGTTGAAAAAAAAAAAAAATTTAAAAAAAAAAAAAGATGATTTACTACCTACTACTATTTGTTTCTTTTCCAGTTTTATTGAGGTATAATTGACACATTTTATTGTATTAGTTTTAGGTTTACAACACGATGATCTGATTACTTACTATTATTTCTACATTTCTTATGATACAAATTTTAGTTACACTAGATTTCATCATAAATTCTTTTTCCTGTTCTTAGTTGCACTACAGCATTGTTATGAAGTCCAATATCTCATCTCTTCTTAAGTTTACTACTAAACTTTAGTTTACTATTTTTTAGTTTACTATTTGAAGAGCTCAAGCAAGTTGACAGCAAAAACAGATTCCAGTAGGACAAAGGATGTGAACAGATAATTCTTAAGAGAAGTCATAAAGACACGGTTGAAATTTAAAGTCAAAAATAATTAAAGAAATACAAATTGGGGTGCCTGGGTGGCTCAGTCGGTTAAGCGTCCCACTTCGGCCCAGGTCATGATCTCGCGGTCCGTGAGTTCGAGCCCCGCGTCGGGCTCTGTGCTGACAGCTCAGAGCCTGGAGCCTGTTTCAGATTGTGTCTCCCTCTCTCTGACCCTCCCCCGTTCATGCTTTGTCTCTCTCTGTCTCAAAAATAAATAAACATTTAAAAAAAAAAAAAGAAATACAAATTAAATCAAGAAGATGACAGTTTTGGAAAAGATTATAAAGCAAAGGTTATATACAGTGATAGAGAAGGTTCAGTGAAACCACACACCTATAGACACTGGTGGTGTAATTGTAAATCAGAATAGGCTTTCAGTAAAACAACTGGGCAAAATGTTTAATACCTTCATACACCTCACCCCAACCTATCCCCCTGCCACAACAAAATAAATATATAAATATATTTCTAAAAATTATTAAATTATTCTTAAAAATAAATTTTTATTTTATTTTATTTTATTTATTTTACTTTGAAAGAGAGAGCGTGCATGCAGTTGTGAGCACAGGAGAGGGGTAGATTGAGGGAGAGAGAGAATCCCAAGCAGGCTCAGCACTATTGGTGCCAAGCCCAATGTGGGGCTCAAACTCACATACCGCGAAATCATGACCTGAGCTGAAGTTTGAGCTTAACCGACTGAGGCACCCAGGAGCCCCATAGTTGTAGCCCTATTTTAAAGTGATTAAAAAAAATTTTTTAAGGGGCACCTGGGTGGCTCAGTCGGTTGGGCATCCGACTTCGGCTCAGGTCACGATCTCACGGTCCGTGAGTTCGAGCCCCGCGTCGGGCTCTGGGCTGATGGCTCAGAGCCTGGAGCCTGCTTCTGATTCTGTGTCTCCCTCTCTCTCTCTGCCCCTCCCCGTTCATGCTCTGTCTCTCTCTGTCCCCCCAAAAAATAAACGTTAAAAAAAATTTAAAAAAAAATTTTTTTAAGAATTCCTGGAAATTTATTTAGGGGCACCTGGGTGGCATAGATGAATTATATAGCATATTCATTCTGAGAAGTAATGAACAATCACTTTTTTTTTAATGACAATAAAAAAAGCAGAATACAAAACTGTATACATATTATTATAACACTTCAACACTTTTTGTTTTAATTTAGAATAGTTTTAGATTTATCAAAAAGATGTGAAGACAGTATAAAGAGTTTCTATATAATCCAAACCCAATTTCTCCTACTGTTAACATGTTTCTTTGGCATGCATTTGTCACAATTAGTGAACCCATATTGATACATTATTATTCACTAAAGTGCATGCTTTATTCAGATGTCCTGAGTTTTTCCCAAATGTCCTTTTCTGTTCCAGGACCTCACCCAGGATACTACATTACATTTAGCCATCTTGTGTCCTTAAGCTCCCCTTGGCTATGACAATTTTCAGACTTACTATTATTGATGACCTTGACAGTTTTGAGGCATGCTCATCAGGCATTTTATAGACTGTTTCTGAATTGGGATTTTTCTAGTGTTTTTTTCATGATGACATGGGATGATGGGTTTGGGGGAGGAAGACCACAGAAGTAAAGTGCTATTTCTAACAATTCATTTAATAGAAAGCATGGAAAAAAGAAACAAAATGCTAACAATAAGTAACTTGGGTAATGACAGCCTATGGATAATTTTTTTCTTCTCTGCAATGATCTAAATGACCTTTTAAAATATTTCACAAAAACCATTTTCATGACTGTAAGAGGGAAACACCTAAAGAGAAACCATGCAGTTAAAAATGGAACAAAAGCAGAAATATGTCCATGTGCTGTCCTGCCTCCCATGCTCAGAAACGGGGTGGCTACACTTGTCTACCAGCTGCTGTTTCTCCCCCTGGTCACAAGCAGCCATGCAATTGGCATGACAGCTGTTGAATGACTTCTAGGTACTGGCACATCTATGTAGGCTAGACCTAGAGAAGGGAGACTCTTTGGGAAGGTATCATTCTTCCTGACATCTTTCTTTTTTTAAATCTTTTTTTTTTTGTTAATGTTTATCTATTTTTGAGAGAGAGAGAGAGAGAGAGAGCGCGCGAGCATGCACACAAGTGGGGGAGGGGCAGAGAGAGAAAGAGGGAGACACAGAATCTGAAGCAGGCTCCAGGTTATGAGCTGTCGGCCAAGAGCCAGATGTGGGGCTAGAACTCTTAAACCATGAGATCATGACTTGAGCCAAAGTCGGAAGCTTAACCGACTGACCCACCCAGGCACCCCTATATCTTTCTTACATATAGGCCAACACCTAATATCTTTATGGATGCAAAGGGAAAGTTCAGCTCATTAAATTCTCCTCTAGAGGAAGGGAGGATCATAAACTATTAGGTGATGCAATGAAGTTACAGAATAGCATAAATAGTATGATGCAATTTCCATGAAAAGATATAATATATACATCTCCAATAAATCATATGTATTTTTTTAAGTCTAGAAAGTATGTATCAGTCTATAATATCCTGAGGGAAAGGAGAATTAAAATGGAAGCTGTTGTTTGCTTTTCATTTTTTTTTACTTTTTATACTTTCATAGTATATAAACTTTACCATAAGCGTCTTTTGTTATTATAAAAAGAATTTTAAAATATAGAAAAGCTTTAAACCAAAAACTTATCTATTTAAAAAGTTAAATTAGCCACTATATACAAAATAAGGCACAGTCCAAAGAGCAAACCACAACAAGGAAGTTTCAATAAATCTCAAGCATAACATTCCAAGACTACAACTCTTCATCTATCTTTTAAGAATGTAAATGCCGCGGAGCCAAGATGGTGGGAACAGCATGGAAATTTTTTCTGTGTCTCCTGTCCATGAAATACAGCCAGACCAACACTAAACCAACCTACACAACTAGAAAACTGACCGGAGGATTAACACAACAATATGCACAACCTGAACCACAGAATTCAGCAGGTACACAGCGCAGAAAGGTGAACTTGGGGAGCGGGAAGGTGCAGGAAGGGAGGTGCTTTTGTGAGTGGATAGAGGACGCAGACTGGATGGGGGGAGAATACAGGAAAAGCACACCTGCCCATAAGCAGCTGGAGAGAAAGTGGAAAATTGGAAACACAGCCATGGGACTAAACTAAAAATGTTGAAAGAAGAAAGGAGAGTGTTTAAATTCCATTAAGACTGTAAATAAGGGGAGTGCAAAGGCTGCAACTCCCCAGCTTGATACCTGGCAGTGCTCTGGTGGGAAGGGTGAATGCCCACGAACACAGTGGGGTCCGAAAGGTTCTCAGGCCACACGGGGAAAAGCGGTTCCACTGCTGGAAGGACATTTGGTAGAGACTGTTGAAGCCACTTGGTCCCAGCAGACCTCAGAAAACCGCCACATTCGCTGGTGCTGGAACAAGGCCGTTAAGGGCGAAGTCTGGTGCCAGATGTGTGTTGTGATTTTCCCTAATTCCTGAAAACACTGCTGCTACACTGTCTTGAGAACTTTTTCTGGGGCGGGCTGGCACCTTGCTTCAGTCTCGGGGCACTGGCAGCAGCAGGGTCCAGCAAGCGTTCCTTGGTGCTTGCTCATTCGTCCATTGCTCATTCGGCCATTGCTCAGTGAGACCCTCCCGCAGAGGGGCCGTACGGGTCAAAGCCGCAGTTCTTCAGAAATAAGGGGCTGGGGAAAATAGCCGCATATGACACAAAACTCAGGAGAGAGGTACTGCCTGGGGCCTGCCTGGTCAGACAGTGAAAAAGTGGGGAGTGGACGAAAGCTGAAGATAGAGGACTGGTGCACAATTGCTGATTCAGGAGAATAGACTGGGTAGCTGGGTAGCGTAGTTTCACTGCTCCCGCACATGCGCATACGCACCTACAAGCGTGGCAACAATCCACCCCAATAGGCTAGCAGCGCCAACTAGTGGAGAGGGGAGCCATTACACTAAGCCCCACCCAAGTGGGTCAACCTTCCTCTTCAAGAACCTAAGTCTCACCGCCTGCTTAGTTTATGGACTACAAAGCGCTTCACAGTCTGACTTCCAGAGGAAAAATGAAGTAATTTCAGTCCTACTTCAATCTGTTAGCAGGTCCATCTATTCAATTTTCTTTCTTTTTTTTTTACATTTCTTTTATTTTTCTTGAATACAGAAAGAGAAAACATTTATTTTTATTTTCAATTTTTGTTAAAATATTTTAATTTAATTTTTATTTTTTACATTTGTGTAAATTTTTTCAAATTCTATCTTACTTCCATCAGTTTATTTTAGTCTACTTCAGTGTATTCACTTTTTCAAACAATTTCCTTTTTTTCTTTTTTTAAATCTTTTTCCTCTTTTTCGTTTCTTTTTTCTTAAATACAGAAAAAGAAAAAATTCATTTTTATTTTTAATTTTTATTAAAAATATTTTCTTTTATTTTTTTTCTACTATATTCTTTACTTTTGTATTTTTTTTTTCAAATTCTATTTTACTCCCATCATCTCATTTTAGTATACTTCAGTGTATTCATTTTTCCAAATTCTCAAACGATTTCCTTTTTTTTCTCCCCCCCTTTTTTCTCTAATCTGTCAAACCACTTTCAACACCCAGACCAAAACACACCTAGGCTCCAGCATCATTTATACGATTTGTGTGTGTGTGTTACATTTTTTAATTTTAATATTTTTTTAAATTTTAATATTTTTTACTTTTAATTTTTCTACCTCATTAATTCCTTTTCTCCCTTCAAACTGACAAAACGAAGGAATTCATCCCAAAAGAAAGAGCACAAAAAAACGACAGCCAGGGATTTAACCAACACAGATACAAGCAAGATGTCTGAACCAGAATTTAGAATCACGATAATAAGAATACTAGCTGGAGTCGAAAATAGATCAGAATCCCTTTCTGCAGAGATAAAAGAAGTAAAAAATATTCAGAATGAAATTAAAAATACTATAACTGAGCTGCTATCACGGATGGATGCAGCGGTGGCAAGGATGGACGAGGCAGAACAGAGAATCAGCGATATAGAGGTCAAACTTACAGAGAATAATGAAGCAGAAAAAAAGAGGGAGAGTAAGGCAAAAGAGCACGATTTAAGAATTAGAGAAATCAACTGAGAACAAACTGAAGGTTGATGGGGGGTGGGAGGGAGAGGAGGGTAGGTGATGGATATTGAAGAGGGCATCTTTTGGGATGAGAACTGGGTGTTGTATGGAAACCAATTTGACAATAAATTTCATATATTAAAAAATATATGAAAAATTTTAAAAAATTAGAAAAATCAGTGACTCATTAAAAAGGAACAACATCAGAATCATAGAGGTCCCAGAAGAGGAAGAGACAGAAATAGGGGTAGAAGGGTTATGTGAGTGAATCATAGTGGAAAACTTTCCTAACCTGGGGAAAGACACAGACCTCAAAATCCAGGAAGCACAGAGGACCGCCATTAGATTCAACAAAAACCGACCATCAACAAGGCATATCATAGTCAAATTCACAAAATACTCAGGCAAGGAGAGAATCATGAAAGCAGCAAAGGAAAATAAGTCCTTAACCTACAAGGGAAGACAGATCAGGTTGGCAGCAGACCCATCCACAGAAACTTGGCAGGCCAGAAAGGAGTGGCAGGATATATTCAGTGTGCTGAATCAGAAAAATATGCAGCCAAGATTCTTTATCCAGCAAGGCTGTCATTCAAAATAGAAGGAGAGGTGAAAAGTTTCCCAGACAAACAAAAATTACAGGAGTTTGTGACCACTAAACCAGCCCTGCAAGAAATTTTAAGGGGGACTCTCTTAGGGGAGAAAAGATGAAAACATATACATATATGTGTGTGTGTGTGTGTGTGTGTGTGTGTGTGTATATATGTATATGTATATATGTATATGTACATATATGTATATGCGTATATATGTAAATACACATATATATAATATATATTTATTTTGGTATTTATATATAATATATATCATACATATGCAAATATATATATGTATAATATATTTATAGTATATATATGGAAATAGATAAATACCAAAAGCAACAAAGATTAGAAAGGACCAGAGAATACCACCAGAAACTCCAACTCTACAAGCAACATAATGGCAATAAATTCATATCTTTCAGCACTCACTCTAAATGTCAATGGACTCAATGCTCCAATCAAAAGACATAGGGTAACAGAAGGATAAGAAAACAAGATCCATCTACATGCTGTTTACAAGAGACCCACTTTAGACCTAAAGACACCTTCAGACTGAAAATAAGGGGATGGAGAACCATCTATCATGCTAATGGTCAACAAAAGAAGCTGGAATAGCTATACTTACATCAGACAATCTAGACTTTAAAATAAAGACTATATCAAGAGACACAGAAGGGCATTATATCATAATCAAGGGGTCTATCCACCAAGAAGATCTAACAATTGTAAACATTTATGCACCAAATGTGAGAGCACCCAAATATATAAATCAATTAATCACAAACATAAAGAAACTCATCGATAGTAATACCATAATAGTAGGAGACTTAAACACCCCACTCACAGCAATGGACAGATCATCTAATCAAAAAAAATCAACAAGGAAACAAAGGCTTTGAATGTCATACTGGACCAGATGGACTTAACAGATATATTCAGAACATTTCATCCTAACGCAGCAGAATATACATTCTTCTCCAGTGCACATGGAACATTCTCCAGAATAGACCACATACTGGGACACAAATCAGCCCTCAACAAGTAGAAAAAGATCGAGATCATACCATGCATATTTTCAGACCACAACGCTATGAAACTCGAAATCAACCACAAGAAAAAATTTGGAAAATAACAAATACTTGGAGACTAAAGACCATGCTACTAAAGAATGAATGGGCTAGGGGCGCCTGGGTGGCGCAGTCGGTTAAGCATCCGACTTCAGCGAGGTCACGATCTCGCGGTCCGTGAGTTCGAGCCCCGCGTCAGGCTCTGGGCTGATGGCTCAGAGCCTGGAGCCTGTTACCGATTCTGTGTCTCCCTCTCTCTCTGCCCCTCCCCCGTTCATGCTCTGTCTCTCTGTCCCAAAAATAAATAAATGTTGAAAAAAAAAATTAAAAAAAAAAAAAAAAGAATGAATGGGCTAACCAAGAAGTTAAAGAGAAAATTAAAAAGTAAATGGAAGCCAATGAAAATGATAACACTACAGCCCAAAACCTCTGGGACGCAGGAAAGGTGGTGATAAGAGGAAAGTATATAGCAATCCAGGCCTTCCTAAAGAAGGAAGAAAGGTCACAGATACACAACCTAACCTTACACCTTAAAGAGCTGGAAAAAGAACAGCAAATAAAATCCCAAACCAGCAGAAGACAGGAAATAATAAAGATTAGAGCAGAAATTAATGCTATCAAAACCAAAAAAACAGTAGAACAGATCAATGAAACCAGAAGCTGGTTCGTTGAAAGAATTAACAAAATTGATAAACCACTACCCACTTTGAACAAAAAGAAAAAGGAAAGGACCCAAATAAATAAAATCAAGAATGAAAGAGGAGAGATCACAACCAACACAGCAGAAATAAAAACAATAAAAAGAGAATATTATGAGCAATTATATGCCAATAAAATAGGCAATCTGGAGGCAGTGAACAAATTCCTAGAAACATATACACTACCAAAACTGAAACAGGAAGAAATGGAAAATTTGAACAGACCCATACCAGTAAGGAAATCGAATTAGTAATCAAAAATCTGCCAAAAAACAAGAGTCAAGGGTCAGATGGCTATCCAGGGAAATTTTACCAACCATTTAAGGAAGAGTTAACACCTATTCTCTTGAAGCTGTTCCAAAAAATAGAAACGGAAGGGAAACTTCCAAACTCTTTCTATGAAGCCAGCATTACCTTGATTCCAAAATCAGACAGAGACCACACTAAAAAGGAGAACTATAGACCAATTTCCCTGATGAACATGGATGCAAAAATCCTCAACAAGATATTAGCCAACCGGATCCAACAATACATTAAAAAAATTATTCACCCACCACCAAGTGGGATTTATACCTGGGATGCAGGGCTGGCTCAATATCCACAAAACAATTAATGTGATTCATCACATCAATAGAAGAAAAGACAAGAACCATAAGATCCTCTCAATAGATGCAAAGAAAGCATTTGACAAAATACAGCATCCTTTCTTGATAAAAACCCTCAAGAAAGTAGGGATAGAAGGAGCATACCTCGAGATCATAAAAGCCATATATGAACAACCCAACGCTAATATCATCCTCAATGGAGAAAAACTGAGAGCTTTCCCCTTAAGGTCAGGAAGAAGACAGGGATGTCCACTCCCACCACTGTCATTCAACATAGTATTGGAAATTTAGCCTCTGCAATCAGACAACACAAAGAAATAAAAGGCATCCAAATCAGCCAGGATGAGGTCAAACTTTCACTCTTCACAGATGACGCGATACTCTATATGGAAAACGCAAAAGATTCCACCAAAAAACTGCTAGAACCGATTCATGAATTCAGCAAAGTTGCAGGATATAAAATCAATGCACAGAAATCGGTTGCATTCCTATACACCAACAATGAAGTGACAGAAAGAGAAATCGAGGAATCGATCCCATTTACAGTTGCACAAAAAAAAACATAAAATACCTAAGAATAAATCTAACCAAATAGGTTAAAAATCTATACGCTGAAAACTATAGAAAGCTTATGAAAGAAATTGAAGAAGACACCAAAAAATGGAAAAAGATTCCATGCTCCTGGATAAGAAGAGCAAATATTGCTAAAATGTCAATACTACCCAAAGCAATCTACATATTCAATGCAATCCCTATCAAAATAACACCAGCATTCTTCACAGAGCTAGAACAAATAATCCTAAAATTTGTATGGAACCAGAAAAGACCCCGAATAGCCAAAGCAATCTTGAAAAAGAAAACCAAAACAGGAGGCATCACAATCCCAGACCTCAAGCTATACTACAAAGCTGTAATCATCAAGACAGTATGGTACTGGCACAAGAACAGACACTCAGATCAATGGAACAGAACAGAGAACCCAGAAATGGACCTACAAACATATGGCCAACTAATCTTTGACAAAGCAGGAAAGAATATCTAATGGAATAAAGACAGTCTCCTCAGCAAGTGGTGTTTGGAAAACTGGACAGCGACATGCAGAAGAATGAACCTGGACCACTTTCTTACACTATACACAAAAATAAACTTAAAATGGATGAAAGACCTAAATGTTACACAGGAAGCCATCAAAATCCTTGAGGAGAAAGCAGGCAAAAACCTCTTTGATCTTGGCCGCAGCAACTTCTTACTCAACACGTCTCCTGAGACAAGGGAAACAAAAGCAAAAATGAACTACTGGGACCTCATCAAAATAAAAAGCCTCTGCACAGCGAAGGAAACAATCAGCAAAACTAAAAGGCAATCGACAGAATGGGAGAAGATATTTGCAAATGGCATATCAGAAAAAGGGTTATTATCCAAAATCTATAAAGAACTTATCAAACTCAACACCCAAAAAACAAATAATCCAGTGAAGAAATGGGCAAAAGACATGAATAGACATTTCTTCAAAGAAGACTTCCAGATGGCCAACCAATACATTAAAAAATGCTCCACATCACTCATCATCAGGGAAACACAAATCAAAATCACAATGAGATACCACCTTACATCTGTCAGAATGGCTAACATTAACAACTCAGACAACAACAGATGTTGGCAAGGATGCGGAGAAAGAGGATCTCTTTTGCACTGCTGGTGGGAATGCAAACTGGGGCAACCACTTGGGAAAACAGTATGGAAGTCCCTCAAAAAATTAAAAATAGAACTACCCTATGACCCAGCAATTGCACTAAATACCTAACAAGGTATTTATCAAAGGGCTACAGGTGTGCCATTTTGAAGGGACACGTGCACCCCCATGTTTATAGCAGCACTATCATCAATAGCCAAAGTATGGAAAGAGCCCAAATCCATCCATCAATGGATGAATGGATAAAGAAGATGTGGTATATATATACAATGGAGTATTACTCGGCAATCAAAAAGAAAGAAATCTTGCCATTTGCAACTACGTGGATGGAACTGGAGGCTATTATGCTAAGTGAAATTAGGCAGAGAAAGACAAGAATCATATGACTTCACTCATATGAGGACTTTAAGAGACAAAATAGATGAACATAAGGGAAGGGAAGCAAAATAATATAAAAACAGGGAGGGGGACAAAACAGAAGAGACTCATAAATATGGAGAACAAACTGAGGGTTACAGGAGGGGCTGTGGGAGGGGGGATGGGCTAAATGGGTAAGGGACACTAAGGAATCTACTCCTGAAATCATTGTTGCACTATATGCTAACTAATTTGGATGTAAATTTTAAAAAATAAAAAAAATAACATTTAAAAAAAGAATGTAAATGCCGCATTTGTGTTTTTCCTTTTGTAAAACTGAAATTAAATGTTGCTGTCTATGTTTCTTGCACATCTCTCTCTGCCTATCATTTTAAGAAGGGTGTTCATGACAAGCGCTAACATCAGGGAGATAGGTTTCTCAGGCATAACTGAATTAGTTCACTCAGGCCTTTCAAACAGCTGCAGTGTCTAAAAGCATCCAACCGTGAGGGCAATGTGCCCGCATGTTCCTTTCCTTTTTAACAAGCTGTTTGATATACGAATCTTCAAGAGAATCTGTTAAGAAACCCATCTAAGGGTCCAACCCAGGAAGGTAATACGAATCACTTCCACAGAGACTCAGAGGATGAACACAGCCTTCCTTATCATTTTATTCTTTACAAACCTTACTTATTTCCAAGATGATTGGGCATCACCTGGTTTTAAAAATGGCACAGATATTCAAATTTCTATCCAACTTCTTTAACTTAAAGCACCGCAGGCCTTTGTTCAGACACAAATAAATATGCTGTCTTGTGACTTTGTCCTTCATTTCTGCCTCAGCACAGTTTCATTTCTGCCTCAGCACAGTTTTATGAAACTAAATGTGGCAAAAGAGAGTAGCAAGGAAATGCAACACTGGAGGTTAAGTGATGATGAGAATAAGAGGATCAGGAAGGATTTAGCACATCCCAGTGGCTTACCCCACGGCAACTGAGAAGCGATTTCAGAATACAGGGACTTGAGGGAATTCCTTTTTTTGTAAGATATATAGTTCTATTTACTAACATGTTTATGGTTCCTAGAAGAGTAGAATAAACAAAAGTGATTTATTGGAGAAACAAGAAAGCTCAGGAAAGATTAGGCAGTTTTCTCCATATCAGATTGGAAGGTCCTGCATGACAAGATACTATCTCATCTATATGATATGCTTGCCTATAAGGAAGGTTTAGGGCAGGTGAGTTGGAAAAAAGAATCTAAAGCCATGGACATATGCCCAGCACCCACAGGTCAGTAAAGGTTCTAACACATACTCAGGTACATGCAGAATTCAAGTAACCCAGATCGTCAATGACCTAAGGAAACTGAACATAATAGTTATGAGTCATGTACAAGTTCTTGATAAACTGAGTCAGGTAAAACGATTGAGTAGCTGACCAAAGCTTCAGAAGTATTTCTGATCTACACATGCACGGAGGGGAAACTATCCATCCAGGCCCCTGGATGTCAATATTGGTAGGTAGGGACTAGCTCTAAACTCCAGCTGCCTCTCCTTCATCTCTCTGCACTTCTGTTTCTTCACCCAATGATCATCTGGGTGTTATCTGATGCCGGGGCCTGTGCTGGGTGCTGGATTTAGTACGATTAATAGGCCACGGGCTCTTCCTTCAAAGGTATCAACATCTCCAGGAGGAGATCCTCTGTTTTTGCCAGACTAATACCTTCCAAATCTCTGTCTGAAAGACTACACTTCTGGATTCTACAAAAATGGCAGCAGCAATGGAAGCATAGTTTTTGAATCTTCCCAAATCAACAACTAATTACAAAACCAAAACTTGTAGACAACATCCATAACAAAAGAAGGTGAGAAAGTATCCTTGTGAATCCCAAACACAACTGGTGTAGTACAAATCACACAGAGCTGCAAGATTTGCACGGTCTCTGTATCTCTGGGGAAAGAAAAGGGAAGCAATGGGGTGACTAAGGAGACTGAGAACAAGAGTAGCCAACAGTTACTCACTGTAAAGCCTGGCTGGCCAATCTGAGAATAGCAGTGGATCCTGGGAGGTTTCTGTCTACTCCAAAAACAGGTGTGACAGGTGTCCACATTCAAGAGAGGAACCCACACTGATAAGGAACTGCTGTACATGGAATCAAACTTGAGCAGGACAGGAAAAGAAAAGAGAAGGTCCAGATAAAAGAGAAATAGGGAATCCTGCAGAAAATCTCAGTAAACAAGCTATTGCATATTTTAACAGCTTTATGACTATATAACCTACTAGATTCACCTTTTTAAAGGTGTACATTGACTAGTTTTTAGTATATTTCAAAAGTTGTGCAACCATCACCACTACCCAATTTTAGAACATTTCCAAAACCCCACAATGAAACCTTGCACCTGTTACCAGTCATACCCCCACACCAGCAACCTTCCCTCCAGCTCCTCCAGTTCTAGGAACCACTTAATCTATTGTCTCTCCATACTTTTGACTATTTGGAACACGTTTATACAAATGGTGTTCTTTCGTGATCTTTTGTGACCGGCTTCTTTCACTTTGCACTTTTTGAGATTCATCTATGTCATAGCACTCATTAGTAATTCATAAATTTCATTCCTTTTTATTGCCAAATAGATTCCACTGCATGGATAGACCACTTTTTTAACTGTTCATCACTTAATGGATGTTGTTGTCTACTTCTTTGGCTATTATGAATAATGCTGCTATCCCATTCATGTGCAAGTTTTGTATATATCATGTTTTCATTTCTCTTTAGTAGATACCTAAGGGTGGAAATGTTGAGCCACATAGCAACTCTGTTTAATCTTTTGAGGAATTCCCCACTGTTTTCGATCGTGGCTGCACCATTCTACATTCCTACTAACAGTGTATGAGGGTTCCAATCAGTCCTCTTATTATTTATTAATGCTTGCTATTGTCTATCTTTTTTATTATAGTTGTTTCTCTGGTAGGTCTCAGACAGTATCTCGTGGTTTTGATTGGCAGTTCTCTAATGGCAAATGATGTTGAACATTTTTAATGTGCTTTTTGGCTATTTGCACATCATTTGGGGGAAAATGTCACTCAAATACTTTGTACATTTTTAATTAGATGATCTGTCTTTATCATCCAATTAAGTTATAAGAATTATAACTCATAAGAGTTATAAGAATTCTTTATATACTCCAATTACAAGTCCCTTTAAATATATGACTTACAAATATTTTCTCTCCACATGACTTACAAATATTTTCTCTCCATCTGTGGGTTATCCTTTCACTTTCCTGATGGTAAAAGTATACAAGGCTTTTAATTCTGATGAAGTCCAACTTAATCAACCTTCCCCTTTGACCTTTATATTTTGGGGGTCATATCTAAAACCCATTGACTAAGCCATTAAGATTTGCTCCTACGTTTTCTTCTAAGAATTTTATAGTTTTAACTCTTACATTTAGGTACATGATTCACTTTAATTCTGGGAGATAGTGTGAAACAGTGCAAATGCATTCTTCTGCATACAGAAGTTTTCCAAACTTCATTTCTGAACACCACTTATTAGAAAGATAATTACTTCCCCACTGAATTGTCCTGGCATCCTTGTCAAAAAGTCAACTCACCATAAATGTAAGGGTTTGTTTCTTTACTCAGAATTCTGTTCCATGAATCTATTTGTCTATCTTTATGTGAGTACCACACTGTCTTGATTACTGCAGCTTTGTAGTAAACCTTAACTGGTAACTGTGAGTCTTCCAACTTTGTATTTTTCAAGATTTTTTTGAGTATTCTTTCTCTTGCCTTTCCACACGAACTTTAGGATCAGCCCGTCAATGTCTGCAAAAAGGAAGCTAGGATTCTGACAGGCATTTCACTGAATCTATAGACCAACTTGATCTGTAGATCAACAACATTAATTCTTCTAGCCCATGAACATGAATGGCTTGCCATTTGTTACAACTTTTTTATTGTTTTTCAGTGGCATTTTGTAGTTTTCAATGCACATATCTCACACTTCTTACACTAAATTTATGCCTAAGTATTTTATTCTTCTTGGTGCTAATTGTTTCTTTAACATCTTTTTGGCTTATTTATTGCCAGATGGAAATTTTAGGTCTTAATCATTTCACCCAGAGCAAAATCTATACACACACACACACACACACACACACACACACACACACACACAAATACATTAAAATGTCACTTTTTCAGAAAGATCTATAGATCAGTTGTCAGTCTTACCCTCAAGAAAACTTTCTTCGGGGGGTGCCTGGGTGGCTCCATCAGTTAAGCATCTGACTTTGGCTCAGGTCATGATCTCATGGTTCATGGGTTCAATCCCCACGTCAGAATCTGTGCTAACACCTCAGAGCCTGGAGCCTGCTTTGGATTATGTCTCCTTCTCTCTCTGCCCCTGCTCCACTCATGTCTGTCTATGACTCTCATAAATAAATAAATGTTAAAAATTTTTTTAAAAAGAAAACTTTTTGAGAAGTTATACTTTGAATACATAAGTGTGTGTGCATAGAATTATACACATATGTGTTGTTTTTTTTTTTAAGGCTAGGAATGTACATGCAGAATTTTACCATTGTTCATATTGCAGCGATGACTGGTTTGGGGCATTTTTTTCCTCTTTGCTCAATTTGTTTTGTTTTCTTTTAAGTTCATTTATTTTGAGAGTGCACACACAAGCAGGGGAGGGGCAGAGAAAAGGGGAGACAGAATCCCAATCAGGTGCCATGCAATCAGTGCAGAGCCGGATGCGGGGCTGGAACTCATGAACTGTGAGATCATGATCTGAGCTGAGATCAAGAGTTGGACCCTTAACCAACTGAGCCACCCAGGCATCCCACTCAATTTGTTTTTTTAATGTTTTCTGTAATAAACATGTACAGTTTTTATCTAACTCTAAATTTGTTATTCATGTTTAAAGAGTGTGTTTTCATTTCTGTCCAGGAAGTTCATCAACTGCCTCATTTTAAGACTAAGGACATGATGTCTGGGTTCACAGTTATGGTGTTATTCCAAGTTAGTAGTCTTAGCAAATTTTGATTCTTTTCCAGTGTGGATTTATTCAAAAATACTCAGTAAGTGTTCTTTTTCCTTCAAATATTGTGGTTGATAGATCATTTAAAGTATTTGGGCCCCTCTTGAATTTTCACTAGTTTAGCTCACTCCAGTTTGAAGTGTGCGGTTTGATTCAGAGTCATCTGTGGAGAAGTTTCACAGTAAAACAAACAGAATCCTACATATAATTTCAAGGAGCAAAACCACAAATCTCTTTAATAAATTTCTGTGACCTACAAAGACCTTCAAAGAGATCATGAATGTTCTCTGACTCCCCAGCTTCCCTTTAGACGTTTATGTAATCTCAGTTAATAAATTTTGCAAACGCTTTTCTAGAGAGCTATAAAAGTTCCTTCTAATCTTAGGATGTTAAATACTAGTGTTGATTTATACTTGTCCTGCTGTATCACCTTTGGAGGAAATGAATCTAATGGAAAACTTAAATGTTCTGACCCACCTCACAGAAGTTATAAAGAATTTACTCAGCTTCGGGATTTTTCAATTTCTTCACCAAATCCAAGCTTATCCATGTTTATCCATGCTTATCCTTGTTGTTGTGTCGTGATTGCCACAGACCTCAAACCCAGTTGCCTACTTTGTACAAAGGAAGCAACAACCCACTCCGAGTACGGCTGTGAGGTTTAAGTACACTAATATACATAAAGTTCCTAACACAGTACATGTTCATGACAATCACCCAGTAAATGGCAGCTTCAATTAGTGATATTTAACATACGGTAAAGCTTTCTATATTATGCCTATCTTTCCGTTTCATGCCTAAACCACATACACCATGATGCAATAGTAATCCAGGTGTGGACACGCTTCAGTATTATACAGAAGACAAGACCACGTGTCTTTTGTCTCCTTCTCATCAGCTGATCCTTAAATATTGCAACCCATAACCCTAGTGAATTATGCCCCAAATAAAGTAAGAGCCAATGAAGACTAGAGGGCAAAACTATAAATAAACTCCACACACGCTGTATTTGCCTAAGAAGATGGGTAATGGCCCACTGCACAAAGAAACGCCACTACATGATGCACAGATCTATATTTAGTTACCAAAAATTAAACACACGCTTGTTTGTTTTTCAGAAATGCCACACAGAAATTCAAAGTGAAGATAACTGCCTTAGAAATACTGAAAGGAGAAAATTCACAGTCCTACATTCTAAGCATAGATAGAAAATATTTTAACCAGTTTCAAATGCCAGACACTTCACACCAGACCATGAATCCAAGCAAAAGCTGTATCAAGCCATAGAGATAAAGAAGCCCAAAGCACCCTAACACTGTGCCACATATTTTACAACAAATGATTTAACTTCTCTACTCCACAACTGTTCTTTGCTTTACTGAGCCTAAAAGGCAAGCATATGGCAAATACGACAATTCAAATTCTAATGCAGATAATTAGAATGAAATGAATTATACAACACCATTCTTTCCACCTTTACAATGTAACTAATTACTACTTAGTATGAAATAGGAAGTCTTATGTAAAACCCAATTATCAATATTATAGTTGATTCAATTATATATCCATATAAAATGATATACCATAAAAGGCCTCTGCCCCATGGAGAGGCCTCAAACCCACAAACATTTGGGGGACAGGATGTTTTCCAAAATGCTTCAGAGGCAGGGACCACTTGGCCAGCATTTCAAAAAAACAATAGTGAAATTGTATAAAGCCGCAATAACCGCCCCTACTCATTGAGCGAAGTGACCACAGGATGCTTATGGCTTCTTCTAAGACCCTTGGGGCTGAAAAAGCATCGCTTCTAGTGGCAATAATAAGTTTACTTAATCCTATGAATTTTCAGAAGTCCCAAGATGAATCAATCACCTTGCCTGGGGATATTCTGTTTTTTATATGAGAGACAGAGGATTCTAGGCCTAGGCTAATAGGACAATCCCAACTGAGTTCTGGATAATGCCACAAAAACATGTGACTTTATTAAACAAAGACTAGCAGAAAGAACAAATAAAAGGCACATAAATCTCCTTCTGTATACAGAAATCCAGGGGCATGGCAGAAGAAGAGTTCTCAACAAAGTGAACTAAAAGGCAAATTGCCGGGGCGCCTGGGTGGCGCAGTCGGTTAAGCGTCCGACTTCAGCCAGGTCACGATCTCACGGTCCGTGAGTTCGAGCCCCGCATCAGGCTCTGGGCTGATGGCTCGGAGCCTGGAGCCTGTTTCCGATTCTGTGTCTCCCTCTCTCTCTGCCCCTCCCCCGTTCATGCTCTGTCTCTCTCTGTCCCAAAAATAAAATAAAAAACGTTGAAAAAAAAAATTAAAAAATAAAAAATAAAAAAAAAAATAAAAGGCAAATTGCCTACAAACAGAGAGGTCCAGACCACAATCTAGAAGCACGAGGAGCTATCCACTGAAAGTTTTTTAGTATGTTGAAATGATGGAAGTACCTTAGGAACATTAATGTGGCCACAAGCTGGATCAACTAAACTGTATATGTGTACATTTGTGTGTGTGTGTGTGTGTGTGTGTGCACGCACGTGTGCAGGAGGATATAGGGGGGCACTGGTGTATGAGTGTGGTCTGTTGGGTGTGGAAGTGTGCTGTGTGTGTGTTTGTGTGTGTGCTGGGGAAGAGAAAATAGAAATGAGACCAGTTAGGATGCTATGTCCCTAATCCATATATGAAGGGATCCAGCTTTGAACTAAGAACTCACAAGTGGAAGGGAATAAATGCATACAAAGGCCATGCAAGGTCAACAACATGAAGACTGTAGGAACACCTGAGTGGAAAGAAAAAACATCAAAGGCAAAGTATCAGACTTGAGGGAGGTCACTGAATTATTACCATAAATTGAAAGGGGGATGTCCAGAGAAATCATCATGGCTTTAAAAGATGAACTGGTTTTAGACATACTGAGTTTGGAGTCACAAAAGACATCCAGTCACCAGCACTGGAGACAGGTGTGATGAAAAGAGTCCCAATAACTACAGTGCTGCTGAGAATGAACGACACTTAAAAAAGTATCCAATAGATGACATTTCCATTACAGGTGATTAAGTTATCTGCAAAAACAGCCATCAAGCCATCTGTGCATGGGCATACCATTTGAGAGCAGACGACCCTTGAACAACATGGGTTTGAACTGTGTGGATTTACCTTTACACAGATTCTTTACAGTGCAGTTCTCTGCAAACATATTTTCTCTTCCTTATGGTTTCATTTCTTTTTTATTTTTTTTACTGTTCTTTTATTTTTCAGAGAGACAGACCATGAGCGGGGGAGGAGCGGAAAGAGAGGGAGACACAGAATCCAAAGCAGGCTCCAGGCTCTGACCTGTCAGCACAGAGCCCAATACGGGGCTCAAACGCACTAACTGCGAGATCATAACCTGAGCTGAAGTCAGATCCTTAATCGACTGAGCCACCCAGGCACCCCTATGGTTTTCTTAATACCATTTTCTTTTCTCTAGCTTACTTTATTGAAGGAATACAGTATATAGTACATATAATATACAAAATATGTGTTAATTGACTGTGTTATTGGTGAGGATTCGTAGTTACGTTTGAGGGGAGTCAAAAATCATATGTGGATTTTTAACTGCGTGGGGGTCAGTGCTCTTAACTCCCACATTGTGCAATGACCAACTGTACTTCAAACCTATCATTATTTACTTGAATGCTTTAAACTGCTTGTAAATACATAAACGTGAAATAAGAGATTACCAAATGTGGTTCTGGCAAATCGTGATAAAGTGTGTATCACATTATTAACACAAAATCTATTCTGTTGCTTGAATTTATTTAGAGCTTCTGGCTTTTCAAGTATTTTTCTTATGTTAACTAATTTTTTCCTCTGCAATTATTCTGTAAGGAAGACCGCATACTTTGTTTGGATCAAGGATGTAAAAGGTGGGCTATCCAGGAAAGAAAATTTCTTAGATTAAAGAATTTTACTTGGTCAACTCGTAACACTGTATGGTTTTATACAAAACGACCTGAACCAAAAATAATCTTAACTTTTAATCCCTTATTTCTGGCAACAACATGGAGTACTCCATCATGGAACAGAAAGGATGACAGCTCACATAAATATCAAGTTCCTCCTAAACCATGTTAAAGAAAAGCATCAGTACTTTATGACATTCAAAAGTCAAAGGGCTTAGTGCTATGGCTCACTAGGAATTCTGCCATATGCTTTGATTTATAACTGAAATTGAGAAGCAAAACACTTGTAGAATGCAAATTCTTGAAGAAGCTTCACAAATACTACAAAACCTTGATCCAGAAATCAAAACGGCTATTCTTTGAAATAAATACTGTGGCATGGTTTTCTTCCTTACCTCATACTGCAGGAAGTAGACTTTCTACGGATTAAAAAGTAATCACTGGTACATTGGCAGTGACAAATACACCACCAGCTAAAGTAAAATGTTAACAATAGGGGTAGCTGTGCATGAAGCCATGTAGGAACTCTGTGCTTTCTCTGTCACTTTTCTGTAAATTTAAAACTAAAATTAAAAGTTTCTTTAAAAAAAAAAGTAATCACTGTACTTTTTTCTTACTTTTTAAAGATCACATTTTGCTTAATCTCATCACAAAATATTTATTCAATACATATGTATTAAATGAATGGGTGCCCAGCTCTGGTTGATTTCCGGAGATGACTAAGACATGACTTCTCCCAACTTGCCAAGCTCCCACATACAGGAGTTCAAAGTCTAGGAAAGAAGAAATAAGAGCCAGGACACTGAAAGAGCAATACACAAAGACCATAAAGCAACTTTCTCCCCTTCTCCAGCACCCCTATAAACCTATTTCACCAGGCTAAATCTTCCTTGGGCCCTGGATTAAATCTGATGGGCCCCACAGCTGTGTGCCAGGTGGGGCTAAAATAACTGAGACCCTAAAATAGTCTCAGTTCAGGAAGTAAATACTCAGTTGATGCAAAAACAAACTCTGGACTTCATGTAAAAGTAGAGCATCACCCTCCCCTGCCTCATGTCTCATGCTTCTCACTTGGCCAGCAGATCTTCCCAGCTCCCTTTGGCTGAGGAGCAGTTGATTGTGACCCCCATGGGAAGGTAAATTTATAGTTAGCATGGAATATCTGTATTGGTTTGCTATGCAGATGCTCAAAGCTGCCTGCTCCACCCATGAGCAGACCCCCTGCCCCATCCTTGACAAGCATGAATGCACTTTCTTCCAATGGTCTCCTATAAACTCCCCTGCCCACCAATGGTGGGGAAAGAGTTACTTCCCACCCACTGTCCTCCACGCTCTGCCACTGGCTGCATCTTCCAGCTGCTTCCCCTTTAGATTTCTCTGGCATGACTAACACACAGTCCCCTCTGCTTCCCAAGCTCCAGGCCATACATATCAGGCTCTCCTTGCCACCCTCACCCTGTTGCTGAGGTGGAGCTCAGAACACACTAGCCACATCACCCCTCTAATTTCCAAATCTTCTACCAGCCAACTTCCAAATCTTCATTTATAGGCTGAAGGTGGGTGTTGAGCTAGGATCCCCATACCTGTGTTGCACAGCAAGCCCTGCTTCAAAGGTGCAGTTTTGAACCATGAAAGTAATGGGCACATAGGACCTCAGCTCAAACTGAGTCCCCTTTTATCATCCTGATGAAACTAGGACACTAGGAGAGAAAACAAGAGCCATAAAAACAAAAACACGGTATGGTTTCAGAATAGGATGCTGCTTCTAGCTTAGGGAATTAAGAAAGGCTTGATCAAAGGCCTAGCCTTGATCAAAGGCCTAGACCTTAAACTCATGCAGAACAGGAGTAGGTGTAGATGAGTCAGAGGAGAGGGTACATCCAATGAAAGATACGGCCTCCTTCAGTGTTCATGTGTGTGTGTGTGTGTGTGTGTGTGTGTGTTTGTGTGTGTTTCATAAGGTAAGAATTATTATATGGAAACATATTTTAATTGGTGCTATTTATTCTTATTCCAGTGATTCATGTGTTACTAGTCCTTACGAATAAATACCCCAGAAGGCTGCTTGGTTTGTTTAAGGCTGCTTGTTAGTTCCAACTCTGATTGACAGATAAGCTCAGAAATCAGATCTAGGTTCAAATCTTGCCAATTGCTAGTTATGTGACCTTGAATAAGTTACGTAACCTCTCAGCAAAGGAAACAACCAACAAAACTAAAAGGCAACCAACGGAATGGGAAAAGATATTTGCAAATGACATATCGGACAAAGGGCTAGTATCCAAGATCTATAAAGAGCTCACCAAACTCCACACCCAAAAAACAAATAACCCAGTGAAGAAATGGGCAGAAAACATGAATAGACACTCCTCTAAAGAAGACATCCAGATGGCCAACAGGCACATGAAAAGATGTTCAGCGTCGCTCCTTATCAGGGAAATACAAATCAAAACCACACTCAGGTATCACCTCACGCCAGTCAGAGTGGCCAAAATGAACAAATCAGGAGACTATAGATGCTGGAGAGGATGTGGAGAAACGGGAACCCTCTTGTACTGTTGGTGGGAATGCAAATTGGTGCAGCCGCTCTGGAAAGCAGTGTGGAGGTTCCTCAGAAAATTAAAAATAGACCTACCCTATGACCCAGCAATAGCACTGCTAGGAATTTATCCAAGGGATACAGGAGCACTGATGCATAGGGCCACTTGTACCCCAATGTTCATAGCAGCACTCTCAACAATAGCCAAATTATGGAAAGAGCCTAAATGTCCATCAACTGATGAATGGATAAAGAAATTGTGGTTTATATACACAATGGAATACTACGTGGCAATGAGAAAAAATGAAATATGGCCTTTTGTAGCAACGTGGATAGAACTGGAGAGTGTGATGCTAAGTGAAATAAGCCATACAGAGAAAGACAGATACCATATGGCTTCACTCTTATGTGGATCCTGAGAAACTTAACAGGAACCCATGGGGGAGGGGAAGGAAAAAAAAAAAAAGAGGTTAGAGTGGGAGAGAGCCAAAGCATAAGAGACTGTTAAAAACTGAGAACAAACTGAGGGTTGATGGGGGGTGGGAGGGAGGAGAGGGTGGGTGATGGGTATTGAGGAGGGCACCTTTTGGGATGAGCACTGGGTGTTGTATGGAAACCAATTTGACAATAAATTTCATAAAAAAAAAAAGTTACATAACCTCTTCCACATCTGTCAATGTAATAATACTAACGACACCATAGGGCAGTGGTCAAAATTAAATGGGCGTATGTATAAATCACAGTATATGGGATATGATAAACTGCCTTGATATATTGACTACTGTATTTTTGTTATTGTTATTATCACCGTCATTACCATTAAAGATACTAAAATTACATATTCCTTCCAGAATGACAAATTGTTAGACCTGGTGAGGACTAACTTGAAAATCATCTAGTAGCATTCATTTGAATTTAATTAATTAATCTAATTTCCAAATTTAAAGTTCAATCAATGTTTTAGTGCTTGCTTTCTATCACTGTCAATACTGAGCCCAGGATATAATGTTGAAGATGCCATAATATTTATCCCTATAGTCTATTGGGAAATCAAAATCTGAGAAAAATTGCAATAAAATTGTGAAAAGACCAGTCTCAATGAGAATCTGGTTGGAGGGGCCATTCCTTCTCAGGACAGAAAGGTGACCAATCTGGGGAACAAGTGGCATCTGAACTGTGTCCTAAAGGCTAAGTAGGAATCTACCAGATGAACAAGGGGAGAACTGAATCTCTAGCAAAAGAAAACTCAGAAGCAATCAAAGACATACATTTAGGATTTAGGCCGAAATTCTTGTTAATGAATCCAAGAAGTGACCTCTTAAATGTTTCAAAGAGATCTGTATTTTTTAAACAGAATGCATGCATGGTTGCCAGGGGCGGGGGTTGGGAGGTGGGCAAAATGGATGAAGGCGGGCAAAAAGTACAAACTTCCAGTTATAAAATAAATAAGCCATGAGATGCAATGTACAACATGGCAACCATACTTAACATTACCATATTGCATATTTGAAAGCTGACAAGAGAGCAAATCTTAAAAGCTCCAATCACAAGAAAAAAATATCCCATAACTACATATGGTGCCAGATGTTAACGAGACTTATTGTGGTGATCATTTCGCAATACGCACAAATATCTAACCATTGTGTTGTACACCTGAAACTAATATAATGTTATCTGTCAATTATACCTCAAAGAAATAAACAGAATAGAATACTTGTATCTAAATAGATATTTACTTGACTATTTCAAGCAATGTTGATGTGAAAGACATAAGTAACACAAATACACAGTCCTACATACAAATTGCTAAAAATTTCTCTCAGAAAGGTCAGCTTCGGGTAACCCTTCTTTTCCAAAGCTCGTCCTTCCTCCATTTTTGAACTCACAGATGTTCTAAAACCTCCAAGTGCCGTATTCAGGTTTACTTACATTCTTACAATGTAAGAATGCTTACATTCTTTATGCTCCTTACACGCGCACACACACACACACACACACACACACACACACACGAAAACACACATTTCCCCTGTTTCTATTAGAGCAACAGTTCTGGTGGAGCCATGGGTGGATAGAAGACGGGGGCAGTGTGAGAGCAGCCACTTCACGTGGGCAGATCTCCAAAAGGGCTGGGGATCCCTGACTTAAAGGTCTGTTTTTTATAGCTTCTCATTCTCTCTCAGTGTGTCTCTCTCTGCCTCTCTCCCTCTTATGAATGAAGGGATATTACAACTGTAAATAACTCAAGGCACTTTGTTTGAATATAACCTTTTACCTCAGGAGCCCCTTTCCTATGCAATGAATTTTACAATTCCCTCAGCTAATATTGCTCAAGACAGTTTCAGTGGAGCTTATTTTGCCAGTCAAGTTCTGTTGCAATCTAAGAAGTGTTTTTAAGCAATCATCTGACCTCTTTACAGCTCTTCCCATTACAGTGCTGATAGGACTAGAAAAAAAAAGCTGTTGGAAGTTTTACACAACATTCTTGTACCCTATTCCTTGGATACTTCCCAAAAATGTATTCATCTAGTTAAGATCACAGGTTTTACCACCTTTTTAGCATTACTAGTCTATTGCCAGCTACAGATCAAAAGAAGGCAAATATCTTGGTTCAGAGTAAGCATACCTCCAATTTACATGGGAAAAGCTACTAAAAAGACTACTGAGGAAAAATATGCTTCCAAATACTCTAATAAGTGTATTTCTCATATTACAACAGGAAATGAATGAGAACCACATAGTAGTAAAAGGTTTATAACACTTGACAGTCTTCCAAAGGATGAGGCGGAAGCAGGTATCATACATGAACTTGGTCTCCCAGCCAAGTCCACCTTATGTGTGTCAATACATTTGGGTTTCACAAATTTCATCAAATCCAAAAATCTTTACTGAGTGCTTACCATGTACATGATACTAGGCTACATGCTATAGAATATAAAAGTAAATAAGATGATATACTGGTTCTTCAGGGGTGATAAGATACATACAAATAACCACAGAATACTAAATACAATAAGCACTAAAAGAACATTATGCCACTAGTAGAGATTTCTGGAAGGATGGGAAGGCCTCGTGGAGGCAGAGGCATTCAAACTAGATTTTAAAGAAAGAGCAGGATCTCGTGCAGAAATGGGAAGAAAACTGCATTAACAAACAGAAAGAAAGGGTAGAGGAAAGAATGTATGTGAAGGATGGCAAGTAACACATTTGGGCAGAGAAAAGGCCAGGCAAGGTCAAAGGGCTTGGATCCAGAAAATTCCTCAGGAAAGGGAGGGCAGAGCAGTGGAAAGCAGAATGGAAAGGAAACTTCTCTTATGTGAGAGACACTTGAGACCAGAGAAGTTCCAATGAATGAGGGTGCCACTCCTTACCAGGTGTAGCTAGCTTTCTAATGACATGGCCTTTGCAAGTTCAGAGAGAAGTGGTCGCATACACAGGTTGATTCATAGTATGTAAAACATAAACATGGAGTCAGCATAAGTTTTAGATTTTAAAAGGTCTGAATTTCTTTTAGAGTATCACTTTCGTAAGAACTCATCAAGATCTCATGTGCATCCTTCCTTCTGTAGTTTGAAACTATCTAGGTCTCAAGTAGGGAATTGGTGAGGCACCTAAGCAAGAAATTTACAAGGGCTGAAAGCAATCTTAAAAATGCAGATACCTCTATTTTCAAGAAGTCAAGCTGGAATCAAAATCAGATTCCTACTAAAGCTTCCTGGAATTTCATCATAAATAATAAAGATTTTTGAAATAATCCCATACAACTATACCTTGTGAAATCGATGTGAATTCTACCCAACGATAATTTAACAAATCACATCACGTATAGTGGAGTATGCAGATGTCATGGGGACAGGAAGCCAACCGTCCAAGAAAACATAAAAGCAGGAAATCTTTCAGAAGAAGGAGAGAACAAATTCCAGAGAAGAAGTGCAGCATATGTAAGGGTTGAACAAAGCCTTTAGAAAATGGACCTTGAGTAAATACAACATGCAAAGTTGTTATTAAAATCAGAAATGATTTAAGCAGACTTACACCTGGTTATGAAAAGCCCACCCTTATGCATTCCCACAGTCAACAAATAAAAACCTCTCTCTTCGTTCAAAATCTAGATATTTACTTAACAGAAACTATACTCACACATGCAAAACAAAGCACTAGTACAATCCTGACAATCTTTGCCGTTTGCTTTCCCAAGTTTTCTTCAGAAAAATGACAGAGTGGGAGAACCACTGGATTATACCCCCACACCACAGGTATTTGAGCTGCTTCTGTAAATCTCACGGTGGCACAAATGAGGTCTCACAACAGAGACAATAAAATGAACCACTTTTCTCACAAAGCCTTTTCTGACCCTTTTGGCCAGCCACATCCCTCTCCACCCCCAGGAGCATTGCTGTAGTTGGTTTTGGTCTCTCCTACCCTATTTGCAATCTCTCTAACTGTGTAATCTCATTCCCCAACTGGGTTCACAAAAGTCTTTAAGGACAGAAGTTGAGTCACACTCATCTCTGCAACATGCAAGGGCCTGGAATCCAGTTCTCAGGGATTTCTTGTTGAATTGGAAACTCTGTTGCTAATTTTTTCTTTGGAGTATATTTATACATGCTTTCCTGTTACAAAATGTCCTGTAACAAGAAACTCCAGAATAATTATTTTTGCTAAAAACAATTACACTTCAAAGGAACCCTAGTGGTAACTCTATTGGTTCTGTGTAGAGTCCTACAAGAAAAACATGATATAAATCAGCATATCATAGACAAGTCAAAGAGAACTTCTCTAATAAATCTTGTTTTCAATAAAACAATTTGGGGCTTTAAAAAAACAGCACTTCATTTCCTTTAATATTAAAAACAAGTAGGGAAATACTTTGAAAATGACAACTTTCTCAGCAAAAGACAACCATATTCTAAATTCTATGAAAGGTATTTGTTAGGGGCTCCTGGCTGGCTCAGTTGGAGGAGCATAGGACTCTTGATCTCGGGGTTATGAGTTTGAGACTCATGTTGGGAGTGCAGATTACCACAAAAATCAAATAACTAATTAACTAATTAACTCTATAAAAGATATTTGTGTTTTCTAAAGTGAATGATTGAGAGTTGCCTGGATGGCTCATTCGGTTAAGTGTTCAACTTCAGCTCAAGTCATGATCTCACAGTTTGTGAGTTCCAGCCCTGCGTCGGGTTCTGTGCTGGCAGCTCAGAGCCCGGAGCCTGCCTCAGATTCTGTGTCTCCCTCTCTGTCTGCCCCATCCCCATTCATGCCGTCTCTCTCTCAAAAATAAATAGACATTAAAGTTAATGATTGTGACTTAGCTTCATCAGTGACATTGGGATGAATCGATGGTTTATGTTCTTTGTTCTTCCATTTCATCCCATGTTCTATCTACCAAAGGTATTCTCTGCCCTCCATAGATACATGAGGTACAAAGATTGTGCACTAAAATGCACACATAGTGAACTAAATACTGTTTGTAATGTCACCCGCTGTAATATACACGGACCCGAAACCCAGACATTAATGTTGCTGATCCACACTGTGAAATACCGAACAAAGATGAGTACACATGTCACCTGACCTCATGGAGTTCCCTGGGATGCAGTCTGAAAAATAGTGTTTAAAAAAATCAAAACAATTTTGGCTTGAACTTCTTAGAAGGCCAGGGCTTTTGTGATAGCCACGGGATGACATCAGAGTATCCAGTATATCCTTTCCTTCTCATAAGCAGGGTGAGACACTGTAACAAAACCACCCTAGATATGATTTCACTTACCTCCACTTTACAATACCCTTCGATAAGTGCATTACCATTTTGTCAGGCAAAGATTCATTTATCACTTCAAATGGAAAATTAATTAATTTTGCTATCAGAAAAAAATTGGAAATTCCATTTTAAATACTGAGAATTTCTACTATAAATCTTTCACCATCAGAGAATATTCTTTAAAAAAATAAATCTTTTACCATACTTAAATCCATCTTTTTGAGAGAGAGAGAGAGAGAGAGAGAGAGAGAGAGAGCAAGGGGGTTGAGGCAGAGAGAGAATCCCAAGCAGGCTCCACACTGTCAGTAACTACACAGTTACTATTTCTGTTTAGTCTCCATTAGAAGGCCATTCTAGTTTAATTCCTTTCGAGGGCAGGGGTGGGGGGTGTCTTCTCTGCTCTATTTTTATACTACAAGTGTTATAGATGAAGACATGTTGCAAGAAAACAATCATTTAACAAATTTTAGGGGCACTTGGGTGGCTCAGTCAGTTAAAGTCTGACACTTGATTTCAGCTCAGGTCACAATCTCACGGTTCATGGGTTTAAGCCCTGCATCAGGCTCTGTGCTGACAGCATAAACAAAATAAATTTTAAAACTTTTAATTATATTGGATCTTTAACTGCCTTTTAAAATGCATTTTAGATACTACTTATGTCAAGTCATGCTTTCAAAATTGATATTATGAGTGATTCCTATTACTAAGTAATTTCACAGGAAGCATGCATACAGCTAATAATTTGGAGGTGATTAAACTTTTTTTTAGGACTGGCCACTGTAACCCCGTGATTCTAGACATATTAGGATAAATGCTTATAAATCAAATAATTCTTTTCATGCTCACCTCCAATTTAAATTCATTTCTTGGCAACATTGGCATGAGATTCTAGGAACTACTCAGACACTGGCTCAACTTCTTACCCGGTGGGGTAAATACCTACAGTCTTGGAAACAAGTCTTGGAACTCAGCGTCTGGTGATAACCACAAAAGGCTTTTGATGTCCAACAGCTACATGAAAGGAAAACATCCCTCAATCAAAAATCCTTAAACAAAAGTAGAAAGAGTGGCTATCTACAAAACGCTGAATTTTAGGTACCATGTATACGAACATTATTAAAGTAGAACTTCAGAGCAGCTCATTAATCACACGACCATGGCCCCACCTTGGAGCTGGAGGCTGGCTACACCTGTATCGGGACCTCAGTCCTCCATTTACTCTCCAGTTATTCATAAACACCGCTCTCCCTCCCCACATGTATAAGATCCTGTAAGGGCTGGGACCACTGGTGTCCCTGGTCTTTGCACCTGCCACTGCACCCGCCACAGCATTGACAACAATGCTTTACTCACTCTTTCAGTGAATTTTTTAGAAAATACACACTTCCGTTCTCCTTTGTTCTGTGTTACATAGAGAACAAAAATAAAATGTTGAACTATTTTTCTCACAATAATTAATTTTGTGAACAATTATTAATCAATTTCTGATGCACTGTGGGAAACACTCCTCTAACATTTTATCAACAGGAAGAAGGGCTGAAATAAAGAATAAACTGTAAGAGTATGAGCCATAAAAACAAAGTCCGGAAGCAAGTATTTAATGCTTGGTATTAAATAACAATATAAAACTTAGTTTTTATACCTGGTATTCCATCCAGGGAATCCCTTTACAGGGGACTTAAAAACGCAGCCTTTCCTAATGGAGTGCTTCAGTACTGTGGGGTTGGTTGGTTTATTATGGTTGTGGGAGAGGGGCTCTGGGGAAGAAGGTAAGTGATGAAGTAAGCAAAGCTGGCAGAGTTCAGTAAACACGCTTCATCGCAAGGGACAGGTCTCAAACCTATTCTGCTTTGTACCGTTCTACACTAAGGCCTGATGTTAACTTCCAAATCAGACTTTAAAGGGAACAAAAAATAGAAAATTCACCTAGGAAACTGTCATGTTTTGCATATCCCTCCAGCACGTCCCTGTTCCACCCTCACTTTTTTTCCATCATATATATAATCCCAAGTATTGGAAAATTGGCATAGTGTTTGTTCATGGGAATCTGTACTAGACCTTCCTAGAAAACAAGGAATTAATGTGGAATGGTTTCATTTCACTCTTATGAATAAAAACAATACTCCTATAAGCTACACAATCTCCATGTGTGAAATCAGGGGACTAAACACAACAGAAATGAAAATATAATGGACAAATGAAGAAGAGCTTTCCTCCAAAGTGGATTTTGGTAATATAATTCCCTGGACTAGCTGATTTATCCATTAGGAAATGGGATCACACTGCGTCTGAGGTAGCATCACAAAAGTCTTTGCCTTCTTGGATAAAGTTTGCCACAAACATCTTCAGGGAGCTGGGGGATAGGTAAATAGATGAATGCAAGTTGTCACTGAGACCCCCTTCATCACACATTTCCTAAGGCCCCCAACCTTCCACAACCTTCCAAGTATCACAGCTTTCGTCTTTAGTGACTAAGCCCCGACGCCTAAAAGCCCACGTATCCTGGAGATAAGAATAAATTAACCGTGGAAACTGCCACAACGACCCAACTATCACATCACCACATGTCCACATTACCATGACACAGTCACAAGTGGTGACGATCGTAGCTTTGGGTGACAAGTTTTTGTTTTTTATTTTTAAGCAACAGTGAGAAATTAAAACCATCACATTATGTTTTTTAGATCATAAAGTTACTTGCTAGAAAAAAGAATGAAGCCTATAACAGACACCAGGCCCCTATTCATAGTTGATGAGTATCAAGAAATAGCACAATAGCAATTGCTCAAACTTGACATTTTATGCCTCTGCATGTGTGGTGCATACTTAGCTATAGGCATGTTTGTGTAAATGAATTCATAAACATAGAAGTAAACAATGCAACCAGGCATATGACATTTACTCATAGTAGAAGTCATGTCCATTACCAATGATGGCCGATTTTAAAAAAGCAGATATGCATGCATCTTTACATTCTTTATCACATACCATCACACAGAATGAAAGACAAATACGGGGGTGCCTGGCTGGCTCAATTCATGGAGTGCATAATTCCTGATCTTGGGGTTGTAAGTTCAAGACCCACATTGAGTGTAGACATTACTTAAAAATAAAAATTAAAAAATCTTCATAAAAAGAGAAAAAAAGAAAGACAAATGCCTTTGACTATCCAAATCTATTCAGTTTCTGGGTATGGATAAAGTACATTTAGATAACTAGGGGTGCCTGCATTCCAGACTGCTGAAAAAAGACCCATCATCTTCAAATGCCAGGTTCTCCAATGGAAGGCTCCCTCCTCCTACTGGCTATAAATTTCCTGTTTTGCTTTTTTCAGCTTATGACCAATAAAGAATCAATTCCACTTCACTGTGCCCGAGCACTTAAGCTGGTTTCTACAAAAACTGTACATAAAACATAAAATCTAATATTTATTATCTTGTTTAATGGCCAATGCTCACTTTTCAACCCCATTTTTACTTTTAGTAAAAAGCATAGCATGTAAAATAGATCAGAAACTATAAAAATGCAAAACCAAAGCAAACTGAGAAGTCTGCGACAATTAAATTTTGATACAGTATTACTTTTGTTTAAATTATTTATTTGGTCATAAAAAATGCAACTCTCAAAACTGAGGAATTATCTGACTCTTCCAGGAAGTCCCACTAACCATAAGTATGATTTGCACAGTTGCAAATATTAATTAACTGTAATCGTTATCTAAGAGTGTTTTGAACAACCTGAAATATTAGTTTTTTTCATCTCTTAAATGGCAACTATTTGATAACTGGGAAGGATGATCTCAAGAGATTATCACATCAAAATAAAAAACTAAGCTAAAAAGAAAATATTAAATAGATTGGAGGTATTATCAGAAAAAAGTGAAGTGCTTTTTAAGGGGATCAAAAAATGAATGAACAATTTCAGGGAGAGCTCTTTTAAAGTGGGACAATGCAATCCTAAAGTTACAGGGCAGTGCCAGATGCCTCACCAGAACTCTGCATCCTGCATCAACAGCTTTTGACCATTCTCTCCTGGCCCCTGCTTTCGTTAAGCAACAATCTTAAAAGCCATATCAAGTTTGCAGGCACTACATAGCAAAGGGGAACACATTTTCACTATGAACCCCCAAACTGACGATGCCATCAATGCAGCCTTCCAAAACTCTAATGTAAAATTGATTATACAACCCTTTTAAAAATCAAACGTCTGGGGCACCTGGGTGGCGCAGTCGGTTAAGCGTCCGACTTCAGCCAGGTCACGATCTCGCGGTCCAGGAGTTCGAGCCCCGCGTCGGGCTCTGGGCTGATGGCTCAGAGCCTGGAGCCTGTTTCCGATTCTGTGTCTCCCTCTCTCTCTGACCCTCCCCGGTTCATGCTCTGTCTCTCTCTGTCCCAAAAATAAATAAACGTTGAAAAAAAAAATTAAAAAAAAAAAATCAAACGTCAATAAATCAAGTTGTCAATGTTTATAGAAATTGGTTGGCTATTTAAAGAAGTCATCTGTTGTAATTTATTGTGAAGTTTAATATCCATCTATAAAATTAATATCTCCATCAACAGAGGGAACATCACTGACTAACAGAAAAACAATCCAACCAAGAATCCTGTTTTCTAATCCCAATTCCATCACTACAGCTACTGTGTGATCCTCAACACAGTATTTAACTCTCTGGCAAGAGCTTATTTTCATATCTGTTAAACTGAGATAAAGACATTTGTCATGACTACTTACCAGGCACAGTTGTGAGATTCCAATGACATGATCTATGTGAAAGTGCTTTAAAAATCATAGCCAGGGGCACCTGTGTGGCTCAGTTGGTTAAGCGTCCAACTCTTCATCTCAGCTCAGGTCATGATTTCATGATTTGTGAGATCAGGCCCCGTGCTGGGCTCCACGCTGACAGGGCGGAGCCTACTTGGGATTCTCTCTCTCTCCCTCTCTCTCTCTGCCCCTGGCCTGCCCATGCTGCCTCTGCTCTCACTCCCTCTCTCAAAATAAATAAATAACCATTAAAAAAAAATCATACCCAACTGTACCAGCCACTACTTTCTTGTCCTTCTGGAGTCAAAGCAGATTAAGACAGATTGTCAAACAGAAATACTCCAATTTTAATAATGACTGGGTAAATACTAAATTATCATCCCATGCCCATCCTTAAAGAAAATCATGTAATAGGAGCATCTGGGTGGCTCAGTCACTTAAGTGTCCAACTCTTGATTTCAGCTCAGGTCACGATCTCACAGTTGGTGAGTTTGATCCCCCATCAGGCTCTGCGCTGACAGCACAGAGCCTGCTTGGGATTTTCTCTCTCTCTCTTTCTCTGCCCCTCCCCTGCTCGTGCTCTCTCTTTCTCAAAAATAAATATATAAACATTAAAAATGTTTTAAAAAGAAGAAAATCATGTAAGAGTAGAGCAAATAGATTCAGGAGCACCACATTCCTGAAGGATCCAAAAGGTAGTAAAGTATCATCGTGAAAAATATTTTTTAACATTTTACACTGGATGTTTTAAGTTCTTTATCACCAATATTTCGTATCCATGATATCCTTATATTTAATGATCTTTTATTTCAGGTAACATCTCAAACAATGTGAAATGTTTAAAATGTCTTATCCAACCCTCCAAAGTTAAGTCCATGTGGAAATCGACGTGGAGAAGATGAAGCAAACCTCCACCACTGAAAGTAAATCTTAATTTCATCAAATCACAAGGAAGAGTCCAGTTCCATGGTCCATCAATAAACTGAAGTCCTCGTATGAATGAGAACCTCTGGGACATCATTATAAAACAGGGGGATCCAGGCCTGACACAGCGCTTTCAGGATCTTCTAGTTTGACCACGTGCATCTAAGGCTTAGGGTCTTGACAAATGTGGTATTCTTTTCCAGGACCTCCATGCCCAGGCATCTATAACTCTCTCAGGTAAGAGAGTCTGCACAATTTTTCTTCCAAAAAATCCTCGGTAAAATAAAACAAAAGGTATTCATTTAGATGATCTCAAAATGCTTTTTAGATTTATTTATGTAGAAAGTGATACTCAAAAGAAAATGGACGGGTGCCTGGGTTGTTCAGTCAGTTAAGCATCCAACTCCTGATTTCAGCTCAGATCATGATCTCACGGTTCATGAATTTGATGGAGTCCCGCATTGCACTCCACAATGAGCCTGCTTGGGATTCCCTTTCTCCCTGTCCCTTCCCCCCGATTCTCTCGCTCAAAAATAAATAAACTTAAAAAATAGAGAGAGAAAGAGAGATGGGCACCTGGGTGGCTCAGTCGGTTGAGCGTCTGACTTCAGCTCAGGTCATGATCTCACAGTTCGTAAGTTCAAGCCCCACAACGGGCTCACCGCTGTCAGCCTGTTAGCACAAAGCAGGTTTCAGATCCTCTGCTCCCCTCTCTCTGCCCATCCCCCACCTACACTATCCCAAAAAATAAATAAATATTTTTTTTAAAAAAAGAGATAGAGGGTGGGGGAGACGAGAAAATGAGTGGTGGGCATTGAGTAGGACACTTATTGTGATGAGCACTGGGTATTGCATGTAAGCAATGAAACATAGGAATCTACCCCAAAAATCAAGAGTATGCTTTACACACTGTATGTTAGCCAATTTGACAACAAATTATATTAAAAGAGAAAGAGAGAGGGAGAGGGAGAGGGAGAGGGAGAGGGGGAGGGGGAGAGAGAGAGAGAGAGAGAGAGAGAGAAAGGAAGGAAATTAAGAAAAAAGAAAACACCTGGAGCAAGTAAGAAAATTAAAAAAAAAAAAAAGATACTTGCTATAGACCAAGTATTTGTGCCCCCCACCCCAAAAATTGATATATTGAAAGCTTATTCCCTCAATATGCTGGCATCAGAAGTTGGGGCCTTTGGGAGGTAATTAGGTCCTAAGGGTGTAACCCTTATGAATGGGATTAGGGCCTTAGAAACTTTTGAGATCCCTTGCCGTCCACGCCAAGTGAGGCTATCTATGAACCAGAAAGCTGATTCTCTTCAGACAATGAATCTACCACCGCCTTGATCTTGGACTTCCCAGCCTCCAGAGTGTGAGGAAACATTTTCTATTGTTTATACAACCACTCTATCCTGTTTTTGTTATAACTGGAACAGCTCAAGACAACACTGGCATGCAAAGAGCAATTCAGAAAATCCTTAATTCAAGAACCCACAGGACTTCAGAGCATAGCATAGTCCTAAAGAACTTGAATTGAATGAACAGACTTTTAGATTAATTTTGTAATCTACATAACAAAGAGCTCCAACATATAGCCATGTGGAAAAGGAGGAAAACTAGAGTTAGTCCACACAGAATGAGCAAGACTGGATAAAAGTATTTCTCTCTTAATCTCCAAACGAAGATTGGACAGAACAATTTATTCATTTACTAGAGCAAGCACCCTGGTGAACATAATGGAAAATTATGACAAACACATATGACAGTGGAGAATCCAAGTTTTTACGTGAAATATAGTATCAGTAGCTCTATGTCACCATTGAATTAGTCTGTAATTGGAAATCACAAAGTTTACTCTGTAATCTGGATAAAGAGGTGGCAAAAATCACACTTTAAATTCAAAGATGTTCCCTTCTCACTGTCACACATGGTTTTATTTTTATCTAAATTTTTTTTAACGTTTATTTGTTTTTTGACAGAGAGAGAGAGCACGTGTGCACAAGCAGGGGAGGGGCAGAGAGGGAGGGAGACACAGAATCCAAAGCAGGCTCCAGGCTCTGAGATGTCAGCACAGAGCCCGATGTGGGGCTTGAACTCACAAACCACAAGATCATGACCTGAGCCGAAGTCGGCCACTTAACCGACTAAGCCACCCAGGTGTCCCATAAAACACACATGATTTTAAAGAATGATAACTTTCTACTCTGAAAACTGGGAGTGTAGTTTAGCATTATTTCATTGCTTCAAAACGGAGTAAGTAGAATTTTAGGAATTCGAAATCACATAGGCCACTTTTCAAAAGTCTACACCGCTCCCTCACTCCACCCCAAGCACACACTCCAAAATCTCTTTTCTTTCCTATAGCCCCATCTTCTTCCCACACATAATCAAAGGGTCACCACTGGAATTTAGAAAGCCAACTGAGAAACTGGCATATATGGGAAAGAGGTCGTTGCAAGGGCTTCTCTTGTGAAGAGTTGTTGCTTTGCACCAGCTTAGTACTCCCACTCATCAGGAGACAGATGGAGAAACCACAACTTACCAAATGTTTATTATATGTGCAGATGGCTGTTTCTGTTTGGATTCTTCCATTCTTTTAATTCCCATTTGGTCTGTGTGGATGTGAACACTTGCTCCCCTAAGGCTTTTCTCCCGCGCAATGAGGGCTCCTCTGGCGTTGCACCTCACTCCCTCTTCACCCCCCCCCCTTTAATACGGCCACCGCAGCCCCATCCTGGCTGTGTTTGCTCACGCTTGCCTTCCCGCAAGACTCCCCGCTGTCCTGCCACCGTAACTGAGAAAATCCTTGCTGATTCTCATTCAAAGACAAACTGAACTAAAGCTTTGTGGCTTAAAATGGGCTGGACTGAAAACTCAGCTCCTGAGGGAACCCCAGCAAATGAACACCCACAGCAAGCACAGATGAAACTATTTCTGGAGGTGTCCCACAGGGAACAAAGTGGAAACAAGGTTATAATGGGTTTTACAACAGCTTTTCTAAATATTCTAAACAATCAATTATAGAAGATGATCTACAAGTTATGAGTGATGGAATTTGTTAGTTGATTTGTAGAAGCTAGTAATAATATATACCAACTATTATGAGTAACTAAGTGCTGGCTTTGTTTCTATGCAATTTTCAGCCTCGAGAACTCTGAGGAAACAGATGTCATGAGTCTGTCAAACATATGGGTGGTAGGATTATAGCAAAGTTTTTTGTACATTTTCTCAATTTGCAAATTATCTTCATTACGCTGAAGACCAGAGTTAGGCAACAAGTATAATGATAAAAATAAATAAAAGGAATTTTACCGAAAATCTTTATTAAGGAACTATTTGCATATAGTTGGAAGTAGACAAATCCTTGCCTTGTCATTCACAAATTAAACAAGCAATTATTGAGTGTCTACAATGTGCCTGAATCTGTATTGGTCCTAAGGGTGCTATTTCTATTCCAGGAACAAAATATAGTAGCAGACATAGACTTCTGCACATGAAAGTTTCAAAATAATGTGTTAAGTATCAAGTAAGCTGTGTTGAGAGAAACCAGGAAAAACAAAAAGGCAACTCAGTGGAGTCTAAGGGTTAAGAATATACTTTTTAGGGGTGCCTGGGTGGTTCAGTCAATTAAGCAACCAACTCTTGATTTCGGCTCAGGTCAGGATCTCATGGTTGGTGAGAACAATCCCTGTATCAGGCTCCACGCTGTCAGTGCAGGATCCTCTCTCTCCTCTCTCTCTGTCCCTCCTCTGCTCTCTCTCTCTCTCTCTCAATAAACTTTTAAAAAAAGAATATCCTTTTTAGAAAAAAACAGAATTTGATTGAACTGGGCCCACAGGATAAATCAAATTTAGTCAACTGGAGTGGGAGAGAGGATTCCAGGAAAACCCCATATTCTCTGGTGAAAAGTGGCAGAAACACAACTCAAACTACCTTAAGTAAATAAAGACAACTCCTTTTTTGTGTGTAACCAGAAAAAGCCAGTGCAAAACTGGCTTTACAAACAGTTGAAACCAGGGACTCTCCATCTCTTAGCTTCCCTGTGAGGTGGCTTCATTCCCTCTTCCAGGAACACTCTTCCAGCTCTGTCACAGAAGACGGTGGACTCAAGTATGAAATACCCAGAGACAAGCTCTGCCTGGTCTGGCCCATCCCTGGAGCAAGCACTGTGGCCAAGGTGTAAATGTACCAACTGTCTGGAGAGGTCTCCAGCCCCAGGGGCCGGGGGCGGGGGGGGCTAGGCTCACAAGTTTCACTAAAACTGCACGATCTGACTCACTGGCTTCCTACAGCTGACTGCAGCCCAAAGAGACAAAGCAGTAATGCCCTGACACTGTATGAATGTCAACAATCACCCTCAGAAATGAAACTTCATGAGAGAGGCAGAGAAGAGTATGAGGAATGATAACCAAGGCTCTGCTAGCACTACATGGGAGGCTAAAGTTTGGCTGTGAGATGCGGACATTTACAGTCCCTTTTTGATGGGAATTAAGATGGTATGGAGTAAGCAATTTAGAATGTGTACTTACTACTTAAACAGAATTAACTCTTTACAGGTCAAAAAGCAAAAAAGGTAACTAATATTTAAGTCTGATATACTTTCTATAGCCTTATAACCATACCCTAGGGTTGGTACTGTCCTCTTGTTTTTACAGATGAGTAAACAGATTGAAGACTTAAACAGCCTGTAGAGAACACACAGCAAGAAGTAGGGTTAGTAGTAAAAACCATGCCTGTCTATCATAGTGCATATATTCTTTGCATGCCGCTTCTCATCAAGATTAGTACAAATAATTGCACTTAATTGCCTCAAATCTCACTTGTAACTCCGTGCCATTCAATAAATACTGAACACCTTCTATGCATGAATTGCTTTCCCCGTCATACACAGTGACCCACATTTTGCCACCCATTCACTGCATCTACCTCAGGTGCCAGTGGCATTCCTCAGCCTATCCCCTCATATGCTGTAGAGAACACAGGAAGTTACCCCATCCACTTATCCAAAACAGTCTCTGAATCATACTGCCCACTGGGTAGTACTTTTAGGTATGTGTGGAAGTGGGATTTTCAAAAAAATCTTATAGATTCTTTGCACAATCTGTTCCCACTCTGTCCTAATATTTCATCCAAAGCAAGAAGATACAGACAGTATAAGTCATAAAATAAGAACAATCTAGTTTCCCTTGTTAGAAAATGAAAATGCAAAATTTCTTTTCCGTTTTACAAACATTGAGGTATATAAGATAAAGGCAACAAATCTTTAAGCAACTCAATAAATTGACTGCAGTAGAGCTAGGTTTTTTCTAATATAGTTGATTCATATATTATGGCTTATATAATACTCATATACTATATATTACATTAACTCATACAAGAAGGTAAAAGAGACTCAATTGGAAATTGGAAATTGGCAAATTGGAAAGCTTCAAACAGATAGCTAAAGATATTTCATATATATGCTTTCAAATATGTCAATAATGCAAATTCAACCTAAGAAAGAATATGAGAAGTTGTATATTTTTTAAACTCTAGAATGAAAAAGTTCAGATAAGTTCACAAAGCTAAAAATGATTACTTTCATTACTTCTATATATTTAACACACAAAGAGGAAGGGAGAAAAAATTTCAACTAAAGCATACATGGTTACAAAAACTAAAAGAAAAAAAAACTCCAATATCAGTGATATAATCAAAACATCTTCAAAGAGAGACATAATGTGATTCCTTCATGATAAATCCCCAAGAAGACTTTACCAATAGTAACTCTGTAATAGGAGTTTTTAATTTAATATTTACAAACTTTAAATATGAGATGTAAAATGCCAAGGCAAGCAATAATCTCTCTTGTAAGATCATTGTGTTGTTTCTACTGCTCATTTTGAAGGTTTAAAATGTGAGATTAGGGGTGCCTGGGTGGCTCAGTCGGTTATGCGTCTGACTTCAGCTCAGGTCATGATCTCACAGTTCATGAGTTTGAGCCCAGCATTGGCCTCTGTGCTGACAGCTCAGAGCCTGAAGCCTGCTTCAGATTCTCTCTCTCTCTCTCTCTCTCTCTCTCTCTCTCTCTCTATCTCTGCCCTTCCCCTGCTCACAATCGGTCTCTCTCTCTCTCTCTCTCTCTCTCAAAAATAAATTAACATTTTAAAAAATGTTTAAAGGTGAGATTAAATAAAGTATTCCAATGCAAGCCTCCAGAACTATGAGAAACATAGTCTATGATATTGTATTATAGCAAGCCAAATTAACTAAGACAACACATACATACATATATTTCATAAGTCTGTCCACTGAGAGATCCTAGAAGCTGTGACACTCAGAAGCAATGAGCGCACCAAGTGTCCACATCTTGGTCTCTAAATACCATTCTCTACTACAAGAATCCTAGGTCTCCTTAAAGAAATGACAGATTCCCAAGCTGGAGCAAGGTAAGTAAAAAATGAGTCTGAAATGTTTTTATGTCAGAAGAAAGTGCTCAGAGAATGATGGGGGTATGTAAAAAGACACAGAAGTCAGTGTAAAGGAGTTTTTAATGGTCAAATCTGAACAATCTAACCTTCAAAACAATAGTGAAAGTAACAGATTATAGCCCATTGACCAAAATAGGAATCCATGAGTCCACACTTAGAAAAAGATAGAACGATAGAACGATAGAACGATACAACGATAGATAGATAGATAGATAGATAGATAGATAGATAGATAGATAAAGGGACAGCCCTGCTTTATACAGAATGCCAGGTAATCCATGAAGGTAGAAAGGTGGAATAAAAAAAAATCACCATTTCACAACCATCAGTAATAACAGATTCAAGTAAGAAATCATCAATGAATGCTAAAGGATTAAAGTCTGAAAAGTATCTCCTCACAAAATACTTACTAATTGACAAGTACAAAATTCTTATTAAGTTTACACTGGAGAAAGCTGGCAGACACAATCTGAACCAAGTGATGAAAGTTAGCATCACCAGTAATGAGTGCCTCCTAAAATGAGGAACAGAGAAGGACACATGTCTGTGTTATTCCTTCCCCCACCACCCGCCCAGAAAAAAACATAACCAGAACCTAATCATGAGGAAATATCAGTCAAACAATTGTGAGACCTCCTACAGAGTAATTGGCCTCTTCAAAAAGGAACTGATGCTCTTCAAAAATGTCAAGGAAATAGAAGAGAAATAAAGACGAAGTAACTATTCCCAATTGAAGGAGATTAGAGACACTAGACATGGATCCTGTATCTATGAAGGGTATTATGGAGATCACTGATGACATCTGAATGTGGTCTGTGGATTCAATGGTAGTAACAGATCAATGTCAATTTCCTGTTTTGATGGTAGCACTGTCATTATATACAACATTGTCTGTGTTTTTAGGAAAAACACAATTAAGTATTAATGAGGTAGTGGGGCATCACACATGCAGCTTACTCTCCAATAATTCAAAAAATTCAAAAGTATGTTAAAAGTGTATGAAAAGAGAATTATAAGGCAAATTTGGCGAAATTGTTAACAAATGGGAAATCCGTGCAACAGGAATATGACAGTTCTTTATAATATTTTTTCCGTTGCTAGAAGTCTGAAATGATTTCAAAATAAGCAAAATAAAAACAAATGTGTAAAAGTCTACTTCAGTTGACTATAATATACACATTCCTTGAGTCCAATAGGAAAATTATTCCCTTGGAGTAAATTCCTTAAAGTGATATTCTCATTACTGATGATTAAAAATGTGGAGTCCTTGCTATAGCTCTTCCACAAAACACCACCAAACAACTTTTCAGACTGGATACACTAAAAAGTAGCTGATGTCTTAAAAAGTTTGGCAGCTGTCTGGTGGATAACAGACTGAGAATAGCTAACTCCCAGCAGCAGCTAATTCCTCTATATAACTGAGCAGGCTGTTAAGTGCACTGACCTTCTCAGTGAGAAATTGCTGCTATTCACTGTGAAGTATTTGAAGATGCCTTAACTCTTTCTGGTTTTGGTAGGGGGCTGCCTAAAGAGTAGGACTGTGCTCGAAATTATTAATAAACCTGTTCTTAAAAGTTCTCCAATATTTTAGAGAAAATGTACCTGCAATTATTGCAATTTGGGGAGAATATTGTCAGCCTAGAAGATACTCAAAAAGCTAAATTAACTAATATGGTAAATCGAAAATTTGAAGATTCTCCCATCACACCCCAATTTTCCGAGGTCATAAACTTTTTTTTTGTCCCTCTGTTTTCTCCAAAAATTAAAAAGATGGCAAATGGCTCTTTCAAAAGACAAACTTTATCCTTTGAATTTTCAAAGAAGCTTTCTTCTTGAAGTTTTTTGATTAATTAGATTTTCCTAGGACCTACTAGGAACTTTTTAGCTGACAAAGAATAAAGCAAATAAGCACCTCTTTTAATTTGACAATGCCAAAAAAATCCAAATAATTCATTTGAGTAATGCTTATGTTCAGTTTTCTCTAGAAACATTTCATTAACTATGCCTTTGAACATTGGCTTTCCTAAAATGCCCACCGTAAAAAAAAGCCCAGTCAACTGTAAATGCCTACAGAAGGAAAAAAGAAAGCCCTCTATCTTAGATGTACAAAAGGAGCAAATCCAATGTCCTCCAAAGCACCTGTCATTTTAGGAAGCATAGCCAACAAACTTGCAGCTGAATTCTGTAACGATGGTAGATGTAAAGGCAAGAACAGTCAAGGCCATATAAAACTAAAAATTTAAGTTACAACCAGTAAAACATTGTAGAAAACTTTCATGATATTAAGGCTTTCATCCGGAAACATGGCATGTCTCTTCACTTATTCTCTGTAGCAATTTAATGTCAACCTCATCCACGACATAAACAATGGCTGATCCAATTGCCTTAGACTCATATTTTTTTTAATGTAGAAAGTTTCCTACAGCTATGCACCTATATAGTTAAAAAGTCGTATGATAGGAGATAAAAGTATTTATGGTTTAAGGGAATTTAAGTGGAGAGCTACAGTTTTTTATTGCAAAATGTTTAATACTCTATAGTATTATGTGCACCACATATTTTGAGAGCAAAGAGCTTAGGTGCTGCAGCTGAAGATAAGCTCAAGCAACATGACGAATAATGCTTTTCTCTAAGAGCTCTATAAATATGTTTGCCATAGAGAAAATCTCCAGAAAAATTGCCTTGTTCCTCATCCAAGAAGTAATTTCAGTTTTTTGATGGAGATTTTAAGTGAAATTTGCCACATCTAAACATCTTTATGCTAAACTTTATAAATTTTAGCTCTTACAGTACTTACGATGATTTTTATTCACTTAAGGCCAGGTAGTATGATAAAATTTATAATTTTTACTTTCAACAGTTCATATGTAATACTTTGCCATCAGCCTGAATATGTTACTTATAATTCTGGAAGCCTAATATGCTTGATCTTTCAACCTTGTGTTCTTTCTCCAATTTAAATCCTACTGCTTGCTTGTAAGTATTTTATTAACTATTCAAAATAATAAGGTTGTCTGGTATGGAGAGTATTTAACAAAAAGTATAAACCACTGACTATGTCGAAATCTTGGTACAAATATATAAATACTTCACTTGTGGTTACTTAGAACACATCTGTTAATCTATTCCTTTTCCTGTCAATTACTATATTTGCTTTGCTCACAGTTTAGGAAAACAAGTAAGTTTTTAAGAGAGTTAATCAGTGTGGTAGGCAGAGTAATGCCCCCTCTCAAAGATGTTCATGTCCTAATCTCTAACACCTTACAAGGCGAAAGTGATTTTGCTTTGCGAAGTGTGATTCAATTAAGGATCTCGAGAAGCAGAGATTATCCTAGATTATCCCAGTGGGATCCCAATGTAATCACAAGGGTCCTTATAAGGAAAAGAGAAAGGCAGAGGAGTCAGAGAAGGAGATCTAAGGCCAAAACAGATGACAGAGTGATGTAATTGCTGGAAAGGAGCCACAAGCCAAGGATGCATGCAGCCTCCAGAAGCTGAAAAAGGCAAGGAACGCCTGGCCAGGATCTCCCAGAGCCTCTGGGAGGAAAGCAGCCTGCCGATACACTAACTTTATTCCCATAAGACCTATTTCAGACTTCTGACTTCCAGAACTGTAAGGTAGTAAATCTGATTTGTTTAAAGACACTAAGTTTGTGGTAATTTGTTACAGCAGCAGTAGGAAACTAATACAGTGGCATTTATGTTAATTATTAGTACAAGTTGTGCCATTATGAAAATAAACTGGTATATACACAACATTCAAAACTCCTTCAAAAATGGTATACTAAGTATTAAAATTCACATGACTTTAAACTGTGTCTTTTACTAAAGGATTCTTATATAATGAGCATGAAAATTATGCAAGATGGTGCACAATCATGAGAAAAGCATTTTTTTTTTATTTAGTATGTGTCAGACACTGGTATTTAAAAGATGAATATAAATACATCAAGGCAGAAATACTCATTTTCTAGTAGTTCCAAAGGGTCATATAAATGAATAACATTTACAATAAGGTGGCAGCACTTTGAGAACAAAGAGACGGTCATTTCAATTGGGGGTGGAAGATAGACAAATGAAATGGCTAAATCTTCAAGGGGGAATAGGTCCCTTAAGAAGTCTGAGGCTAAGCTGAGCCAGGTCACATCATGAAGTGGGCAGTCAGCCATGCACAAACTTGGACTTCATCTTTCAAGTAATGAGAAACCAGATGGAGGTTTTAAGTAGTGGAGTGACTGACACAGTTAAATCTTAGAAGGAAAAAAACACCGTGGTGATGTGAAGGGCATGAAGACTGGACTGAAAGCAAGAAATACATATTGAAGACTAAACCAATGTTTATATGCCACCATATTTCAGTATTTCTTCACAAACATTTAGTGATCATTTACCTTCTATCAGACAGGTGCTGTGCTAAATGCTAGGTGATAAAAAAAGAGAATAAGACACGATGAGTACCTTTGAGATATAGAAAACTAGAGCTTTGTATATATAAACACTACACAAAATGTATACAATGAAAGTAGCTATCTCTACTTTGAGGTACCCATCTAGAAACCACATTTAAAAAGTTTTTTTGTATTTAAATTTTTTTTTAATATTGTTATTTATTTTTGAGAGAGAGGGGCAAAGCATGAGCAGGCAACAGGCAGAGAGAGAGAGGGAGACACAGAATCCGAAGCAGGCTCTAGGCTCCAAGCCTTCAGCACAGAGCCCGAGGTGGGGCTCAAACTCATAAACCGTGAGATCATGACCTGAGCCGAAGTTGAACGCTTCACTGACTGGGCCACCCAAGTGCCCCCAATTTTTACTTTAATTTTAGAGGGAGAGACAGAGTGAGCGGAGGAGAGGCTCCATGCTCAGAGCAGAGCCCGACACGGGGCTCAATCCCACAACCTTGGGATCATGACCTGGGCCAAAATCAAGAGTCAGACACTCAACTGTGAGACACCCAGGTGCCCAAGAAACCACATTTTCAAGAGTAGGCATCAAATTCATACCACAAAAAAACACAAATTAACATGAAGAAATAATTGTTACGTGTGTAATTTTCAAAAATGCAATCTAATCGATCTCAAAAAAAATTGAGGAAATTACGTTCTTACAAAAAAAACTGAACAGCCTCCCCTCCCACAAGTACCTTAAAAGCATTATATTTTTAATATCTGTAAGAAGATTAAAAATATAATTAATTTGCCATAGCCTAGGAAGGCATACAACACCTACTTTTTTAGAAAAGTATGTAGTCATGATAATTTGAACTAATTTAAAATTGCAAGTTTCAACATGATCAGTTAAATCCAGAAACAGAATGTCAACTCTGTAGCCTTCCCCAAACCCTCTAGTAAAAACCAATCATGAATTCCTTCTGCTCCCAGTGCTCTTTCCCCACCGAATTATGGCAGACATCACTACCTGATATAGTAGGATTTAACTGTGCGTATGTCTGTTTCACCCATAAGAAAACTAGCCTCTCCTACATATCTTTGTATTTAATGGTATGGTGTAGTTATACTCAATATTTAAACTCAATCAATGTGTTGAAGAGAACTGAGCTAAATGTACTTAATAATGACTGACCATAAATTCTGTTTTAGTCTATTCAAAAAATGATTTCAGAAAATACCTGGATAACTTATAAACATCATATGTATCATATTTATGTACTTTTTCCTAATTCCTCAATTATATAACGGGTAACCTCAAAACAAAAATATCAGGTCTCAGAAAGGAGGAAGTGGTATTTAGTTTTTAGCAAATGCCATTTTACATTTAACCTCTTAAAAATCTCAGTTTCTGGGGTGCCTGGGTGGCGCAGTTGGTTAAGCGTCCGACTTCAGCCAGGTCACGATCTCGCAGTCCGTGAGTTCTAGCCCCGCGTCGGGCTCTGGGCTGATGGCTCAGAGCCTGGAGCCTGTTTCTGATTCTGTGTCTCCCTCTCTCTCTGCCCCTCCCCCGTTCATGCTCTGTCTCTCTCTGTCCCAAAAATAAAATAAAACGTTGAAAAAAAAAATTAAAAAAAAAAAAATCTCAGTTTCTTCATCTGTGAAACAGGGCTGATAATAGAACTCATCCACAGAATCATCTTAGAGCTCCATGAAATGAAACGTTCAGTAGAGAATCTAGCACATAATCGGTGTTCAATAAATGTTAGTCATTGTAGTTGTTGCAACAGTTATTATTAAGATCCTAATGATCAAAGGTGATAAATACAGCAATGCTAGAATGTTCCAAAATAAAACACAAGTGTAAAATCACTTACATTTGATTCTAGAATATAATCTAAAACTAACATTTAAATTTGAATGTGACTGATTTGGAGGAAACATGATGAAAAGATACTGAAAAGTAAGAAAACAAGAAAACCAAAACCAGAAACCAGTATAGGTACCCTACTCTGCACAGGCTGAGAGCCCTTCTCTGGGTCCTGGTCTATGCTAAAAATAGCATCACCATTCAACCTGATAAAAAGCATCATTGCCAATAAACTGCTCCATGTATCATTGCTCTGTTTATTTTACGAAGTTTATCATAGCTCCTCCGGGCTTATGTAGGTAATTAGTAACTGGAGTTTAGAGGCCCCTAGTTGATTGTGGGCAGATGGAAAAGTGAATGCAAAGAAGCCAAGGTCTGTCACTAACAAATAACCGTGTAACTGCTTTTTTCCCTATTGAATTAATTTAACCACAAAGAAATTAAAAGGCAAGATTTGTCATAGAGTTTCTAAAGTTTACTAAAAGAACACAAAAATTAAAATTATCCACACAAAGGCAGCTAGATCTGCCAGATACCTGGTTTCTAACCAGACAATGTTTAAGCGTTCCATATGAATCTATGAAGTGTTTCCATATCTTGATTATAATTATGGGACAGTTTTAAATATAGCATTACATAAAACAAAAACAAATTATGTATGAATCAAAGCAGCAGGAGGATTCATTCCACCTTCCCTTTTTCTACATTAGTGATTCTCCATAAAGGGAAAGAAAGAATGTCCATCAGAATCCCCAAGGAGACTTTTTCCTCCACCCTGCAAAAACCAGATATTCCCTCCTCTATTCTACACCTAACAGCACCATTTGCATTTGTCAGGGGGCCCTGTCCCTACCTGGAATCACAGCCATCAGCAATTACAGAGACCAGGAAAAATAAGAATGGAGGTATGACATGTCTTCACCTGCCTCGCCAAGCACTTCAGACTACCAACAACTCTGAAATCCAGGTAATGGAAATTAGAACACAGAGACATGACAACCGAGGTAACTTTCATAGTTTGCTTCAAACATTTTATAAGCAGATGAACTGGGAAAAACACAAAGACCTGAGAAAGACAGTGGCTGCTGGAGTATCTGAGAACAAAAGCAGAGTAACCATTGATAGCAGACATTCCCAAGTGCTCAAGAAAACGTATTTAGTTGTTGGGAATAAGGTGGAAGAATGTATTTGTTTAAATCAAATGATGCTCTTCAGTAAAAAGCAAACAAACAAAAACAAAAACGTGATCATCACTTTAGAAAAGAGAATAATAATGTGGAAGCGAAAAGAAAAAATGGGTCAACACTTGAATAATTTCACATTGTAAATAAGAAATCAATTTTTGTTCATGTTTTATGTGTTTTCTTTATTGAACACCTTGATGAAACTTGTAATGTGGGTTTAAATCAAGTATGGTGCATTCCTGAACTTTTCTATAAGCCACCTTAAGACTTATAAAACAACTCAAAAGAGAAAGAATAAATAAAATAAAATACCTCTGGCTCTAGGGTTGATCATTTATCCCTGCAATCTGGATATTTGTTTATAAATCTAATTTCAACTTTTGTCTTGGGGTTGTATCAATACATTAATTTGTAATGTGAATTAATTATGATATACAGGTTTTCACTTCTCTAGATGTGCAATATTGGAAGGATATTATATCACTGACTACAATTTAGTGATTACTTACTATGAGCCAGGCAATTTTCTAGGCTTGATCTCATTGTACCCTCATAAAATCTCTCTGAATAGATACAATCATCTCTATCTCCAAACAACCCAAGGTCACAGACACTCAACCAGCGCAAGAGCTGAGTGTTGGCAGCAGGATTGTGTGAACCTCAAAATCCATGCTTTTTCCTGATGCTATACTGAAACTAGTATTTTCTAACAATGTTATGCAGACACCAAGGAATATAATCACAAAGATAATTGTCATTTCTCAATTTCTCAATCTTTTCAGGATTTGAAAGAATCTACAGGTGGATATTGTACATCTATTTCATACAGCATATAGAACAAGGCACGGCACTGTTCTTGAAAATGCTCAACTTGTTCTTGAATAATTAATATCTGCAAATGTGTAGAACAGAACACTTCTTTGTCTATATGACCCATGGGACTTCTTGTCAAGATGTGAATATGAACTGGCCACGGACCCTGAGCACATTATTTCCTCTTTTGTACCAAAAGGCATAATAATGTCTATTGTTCCATTTTCCTCAGAAACCGCTATGAGGATCCAATGAGAATAAATATGTAAAATGCTTTCTCAACTAAAATATTAGAAACTGCTTTCCCTGTGACTCTTGATCTCAGGGTTGTAAGCTCAAGCCCCACATTGGGTGTAGGGCCTACTTAAATATAAAAAAAATTAAAATCTTAAAAAAAAATTAAAAAGAGGGGTGCCTGGGTGGCTCAGTTGGTTAAGTGTCTCGCTTCAGCCCAGCCATGATCTCACAGTCAATGGGTACAGCCCGCGTAGGGTTCCCTGCTGACAGTGCCTAGCCTGCTTGGAATTCTATCTTCCTCTCTCTCTATCCCTCCCCCACTCGCACTCTCAAAAATAAATAAATAAACATTACAAAAAAATTTTTAAGGGACTGCTTTCTAATTTTCATAAAATCCTCTGTAAACATAAATACTAAAGGGGTGCCTGGGTGGCTCAGTCAGTGAAACAACCAACTCTTGGTTTAGACTTCAGTCATGATCTCACAGTTGGCGGGTTCACACACTGCGTCGGGTTCTACACTGACATTGCAGAGCCTGCTTGGGATTCTGCCTCACTCCCTCTGCCCCTCCCCCCCCCTCGCTCTTTATCTCTCTCTCAAAATAAATAAATAAAAATTTGAAACATGAATACTGAAATCAGCTGCTCACATAGTCAGCACCTAGAGTAACATTTCATAGTGGTAATATACATTTCATCTCATTTGTGACCGATGACTGGTACAAAAGAAAGAAAAAATGTGAATTAATACACTTATAGTTTATGAACACGTACCACACAATAGCACATTGACTCATGATTCAAAAAATTTTAAGCCTCTGAACGGTCCACAGTTTAAAAAATCAGAAGTAAATCTTGTTTTTATTTTTATAGTCAGATGAAGCTGCTGTAACTATTTTTGCAAAAATACACTACATTACATTGATTGCACTGATAGTAATTGTTACCAAAATAAATAATCCTTTGTAATATCAGAACCAGTTGGTCGGGCTTTGGAAGATTTTTTCTATACTCCAATTGTTCTTGGCCCAGACCTCATTATATAACCTGGAGGGAAGTCATCACACTTAAGTGATTGTTGTTCCATTTGTGAAGAGAAAGGATTGGGGTGGATTATTTCAAAAATTCCTTCTAGATTTAAAATTCTGTTTCTATGTCATTGTTCTACATTGTTTATCACATGGAATCTTTATGCCTCTAAACACACACACACACACACACACACACACACACACACACACACTCCTACTATAATCCTGGGCTGCATCCCTGACTGGGAGGCACTCACCTTTTTTTTATTTATTTTTTTAACGTTTATTTATTTTTGAGACAGAGAGAGACAGAGCATGAACGGGGGAGGGCCGGAGACAGAGGAAGACACAGAATCTGAAGCAGGCTCCAGGCTCTGAGCTGTCAGCACAGAGCCCAACGAGGGGCTGGAACTCACAGAGCGGGAGATCATGACCTGAGCTGAAGTCAGACACCCAACTGACTGAGCCACCCAGGCGCCCCAACACTCACCTTTTCTTCTCATACTACCAGCTCTGCCACCAGGGATCTTGACCTCTTGGGACAAAGAAGTGTGTATGCCCCTTCCTTGCCCACCCAGAGTTTTCCAGAACTCTTAGAAATATCTTTTTAAGCTTATTTATTTGTTTATTGAGAGACAGATAGAGAGACAGAGAGAGAGAGAATGATCAGGGAGAGAGGAAGGGGCAAGAGAGAGGGAAAGAATCCCAAGCAGACTCTGCACTGTTAGCACAGAACCCGACATGGGGCTTGATCTCACAAACTGCAAGATCATGACCTGAGCTGAAATCAACATCCAACACAAACGTTGGATGTGTAACCGACTGGGCCACCAGGCACCCCTCCAGAACTCTTGATCACAGTCACGGCGGTGAGATAACAAATACAAACATCCTGTGCTGGCCCGATTTCTACTCTTCTAGGTCTTTCCACAGTTCTGTAATTTTTTATAGTACATTTCCTTTATTTATTATTCTGATTGAAAAAAAAAACACCCAAAGTGGTATCTGCTCCTTGCACTGACACCTAATGAATGCAATCTTCAATTTACATTGTTTAAGTATGCAAACAAAACAATGCATAATATATCAGAGTTGGTTTATTTGAAACCATCAAAATGACAGGACACCACTATATGACTGCCCATTTAGTCTTCAATTACTTATGTTATAAATATGTGTGTTAATATTGTATTGTGTTAATATTATAAATAACAATGTCACTGACATATAATAATCAGATATTATTTTTAAGTATATATGTAGTTCAAGTGTGTGAATGCATATACATAATTCCTAATCAAAGATAGGAATTTCACAAACTCTTATGTGAGTGTCATTTTCACATTTCAGAAGTCATGGGGTGCATGGGTGGCTCAATCAGTTAAGCATCTAACTCCTGATCTTGGCTCAGGTCACAATCTCAGTTTATGACTTCGAGCCCTACATCAAGCTGACAGTACAGAGCCTGCTTGGGACTCTGTCTCTCCCTCTCTCAAAATAAATAAATAAGCTTTAAAAAAAATCATAACTGAATAACCTCGTACAAAAAAGTTCACATAATCAGTTACATTCAAAGACTGTCTTAGTTTGCTTTTAAAGGGGTAGTTTGCTAAGGTTTATTATTTACTAAACATGACCTGGAGAAGAGTTTTAGAGTCACTAGAGAAAAATGCCTGTGTATATTACCTTATTTTGTCATTACCAAAATGTTTTGTTTCTTCTTCAGAAATCCTACTTATTTCAAATGCCTTATGGCTTACATTTTAGCACTTTGTCTATTCAGCCAAAGCCATAAATAAAATACTTATTTTAATTATGTTCAATATAGAGCTTAAAGTATTTTTTAAGATGAGAAAGAGGACTAATAAATGAATTCAGTAAAGTCACAGGAAACAAAATCAGTTACATTTCTATACACTGGCAATGAACTATCTGAAAAAGAAACTACAAAAGAAATCCTACTTACAGTAACATAAAAAATATAAAATAAAATACTTCAAAATAAATTTAACGAAGGAGGAAAAAAACTTGTACAATGAAAACTATAAGACACTGATGACATAAATTGAAGACATAAATGGGAAAATATAGCAACATCATAGATTGGAAGAATTAATATTATTATAATGTACATGCCACCCAAAGCAATCCACAGATTTAATGCAAACCCTATCAAACTTACAGTGGCATTTTTCATGGAAATAGAAAAAAAAAATCTGAAAATTTGTATGAAATGACAGAAGGCCCCAAATAGCCAAAGCAATCCTGAGAAAGAGGAAACAAAGCTGGAGGCATCACACTTTCCAACTTAAAACTATTTTACAAAGCTATAGTAAATAGCACAGTACTGGTATAAAAACAGACACACAGACCAATGGAACAGAAGAGTGAGCCCAGAAGTAAATTCACACATATACAGTCAAGTAATCTTTGACAAAAGGGTAAAAAATACACAATGGGAAAAGGACAGTTTCTTCAATAAATGATGTTGGGAAAAGGCACCTGGCTGGCTCAGTCAATAGACTATATGACTCTTAACAAACAGAGGGTTACTGGAGGGGTTGTGGGAGGGAGGATGGGCTAAATGGGTAAGAGGCATTAAGGAATCTACTCTTGAAGTGATTGTTGCACTGTATGCTAACTAACTTGGATATAAATTTAAAAAATAAAATTAAAATTTTTAAAAATTATGAAAAATTAAAAAAAATAAATAAAAAAATAGACTACATGACTCTTGATCTTGGGGTCATGGTGCCTACTTAAAAAAAGAAAATAGGAAAAAAATGAAATAAACAAAATATAAATATTAAAAAAAATGGTGTTGGGAAAACTGAATATCCACCTGCAAAAGAATGAAACTGGACTCCTATCTTACACCACTCACAAAAATTAATTCAAAATGGACTAAAGACTTAAATGTAAGACCTGAAGCTATAAAATTCCTAGAATAAAACATAGGGGTAAAGTTCCTTGACATTGGTCGTGACAATTTTTTGCATATAGCACCAAAAGCATAGGCAACAGAAGCAAACATAAACAAGTGAGACTATGTCAAACAAAAAAGCTTCTGCACAGCAATGGAAACCATCAGCAAAATAAAAAGGAAACCTATACGATGGGAGAAAATTTATATATTTGACATGGGGTTAATATCTAAAGTACATAAGGAACTCAGACAACCTAACAGAAAAAAAAAGAAATACATCTTATTTAAAAATGGGCAGAGAACATGAACATTTTTCCAAAGAAGACATAAAAATGGTCAACAGGTAAGGTATTCAATATTACTAATCATCAGGGAATGCAAATCAAAACCACAGTGAGAGATCACCTCATATGTGTTAGAATGGCTATTATCAAAAAGACAAGCGATAACAAATATTGACAAAAATATGGAGAAAACGGAAAGCTTTTTCACTGTTAGGTATAGGGATATAACTTGGTACAGCTATTATGGAAAACAGTATGGAGGTTCCTCAAAAATTAAAAATTGAGCTACCATATGATCCAGCAATCCCATTTCTTGGTATATGTCCAAAGGAAATGAATTCAGGGTCTCAAAGAAATAGCTGCACTGCCGTGTTCACTGCGGCATTATTCACAGTAGCCAAGATATGGAAGAACTTAAGTGTTCATCAACAGATAGATAAAGAAAATGTGGCATATACATACACAATGAAATGCTATGCAGTCACAAAACAGAAAGAAATCCTGTCCTTTGCCGCAACATGGGTGGATCTGGGGGGCATTATGCAAAGTGAAATAAGCCAGGCAGAGAAAGACAAATACTTTATGGCATCACTTATATGTAGATCTAAAAAAAAAACGTTGAGGGGCGCCTGGGTGGCGCAGTCGGTTAAGCGTCCGACTTCAGCCAGGTCACGATCTCACGGTCCGTGAGTTCGAGCCCCGAGTCAGGCTCTGGGCTGATGGCTCAGAGCCTGGAGCCTGTTTCCGATTCTGTGTCTCCCTCTCTCTCTGCCCCTCCCCCGTTCATGCTCTGTCTCTCTCTGCCCCAAAAATAAAAAAATAAAAAAATAAAAACACGTTGAAAAAAAACGTTGAATTCATAGAAAAAGAGCACAGAATGGTGGTTGCCAGGGGGTGGGGGAAATGGGAAAATGTTGATTAATAAGTTCTGAGGATCTAATGTATAGAATGGTAACTATAGTTAATAATGTTGTACTAAGTACTTGAACTTGGCAAGAGTAGATCTTAAGCATTCTCATCACACACACACACAAATTAATTGTGTAAGGTGATTAGCGTATCAATTAACTTGATTGAGGTATTCATTCCACAATGCATGCATACATTTATTAAATCATCACATTGTGTACTTCAAATATATACAATTTTATTTATCAATTTTACTTCAATAAAGCTGGAAAAAAATAAAAGATAGGAAATAAATTTTCACACAAATTAAATCTAACATTGTATCTGACTTGAAGGAATGAAACCTGTGTCCCAGATCACTCATTCACTTATTCAATCAACTTTTCTTATGCAGTTACTGCATGCCAGGCCCTGTACCAGTAATGGGAATAAACAACGATTAAAATAGTCCCTGAAGAGGATATTCACATACTCTCAAAGTATCTTCCCAAAGCTCTTTATTACTTACAAAGGTGAAAAGTTATCTACAGATGGAAAGATCTGGCAATACCACCTTAACCTACAACGTCACCAAAAACAGAACAAATGACAAACAGGCCTCTTGGTACATTACAATGAAATGGGAGAACACAATCTCACCTACAGAACATTCTTGCCATGATGTTTAACTTGAATCTAACTGGAAATATGATTAAACAAAACGAGACTGTGGGGTACTGTGTAAGAAAATGGTCTGTATTCTTTAGAACTATCAGTATTATGAAAGATAAAAGGCATGCCAACCAAATGTTCCTTGACTGATAAAAGGCATGTTCCTTGACTGAATTCTAGAGTGGGAAAAAAAGAAAAACAGTTACCAAGGACATCTCTGGGACAACAGGAAAAACCTGAATGTAGATTTTATCTGATAACTTCACTATATCAATGTTAAATATCTCGCCTGTGATAATGACTGGGTGGTTGTGGAATGAATGAAAATGTCCTTATTTGTAAAAGACACAGTTCTGAAATACCATATCTACAACTCACTTTCAAATATTTCAGCTTTAACAAAAGAGATAATACAAATTACCCAAATGTTAACAACCAGTGAATCTACATGAAGGGAATACCACGTCCATAGTATTATTTTCCACTTTTTATAGTCTTAAAATTATTTGAAAAAAATCTCTGAAATAAAGTTTGGGGTAAAAAATATATGGACCACGCCCATTAGCTTATAGTCTGATGTCACCATGTCATCATGACCTTTGGTTCCCTCTTCTATAAAAATAAAGTAACAATAAGAATCCCTTTGTTTTGTATTGTATTAGGAAAACAAGCATAAACGATTATATCTAGAGCTTACAATTATGCAAGGAAACTGGAACTCTCTTAAACTGCTAGTTTCACTATAAATTAGCAAAAACTTTAGGAAAATCAACTTGAGAGTAAGTAATAGAACCAATAAAGTCTACTTTAATCCTTCCATACCTTCATCATTGATGATAACTTTACCAAATCTAAGTAACAAAAGGTTTGCCTACGAATATCCTCCAATTTCTAAGTTTGCCACCCACCAAATCCATTGACTAAACCAAGCAATTTCTGGAATCGTGTACAATAGTTGTGTATCTTTGTGCATAGTGAAGCTTATCCTTTGTATCACCTATAACTCATTTCACAAACACATAAAAAAGATTTTAGCCTTGAAACTATATTTCACTATTAGCTGCAAAATATACTCCTGGCCTAACCAACTGGCTCCCATCCCCTTGGGACCAGCTGACAAAGGTCTTCTTAAGGACTTCCTGCCAACCTCACACTCTTCCTCTTTCTAGTTAAAAAAAAAAAAAAATTATCTGGACTAATTTGAGATCAAGCAAGTAGGAGTCAAATATTTGTGGTTTTGCTATATCTAAAATTCTTATCATTGCCTCACAGAATAATAATGTGCCTTGAGCTTTTATTCAAGGTTACTACAGAAACAGCCATATTAAAAATGTTCCAACACCCTGCAGTGTAAAACTGTGGTCACTCAATGTTATGTCAAGTCCCAAATGAGAAATTTCATTTAGAACTGAGTCTTAAGAAAAACCGTTTCCTCTGAGGAGCTGGTATTCTTCTTTGCTTTTAGATTACTTATCAGATGAACTTTTTCATGCTCTGGTTGCTGGGAAGCCAGAGTCAATCCTGAGCTTAACTAAAAATGACATTAACACTTGTATATTACATATTCGTTTCCTTCTCCCTTCCCTGGTTCTGATCTTCCCTTTCTATTTTATTAATAGCCTTTATTAGAAGACATTTTCAAGCTCTTTTTAGAAAGAAGTCAGTATAAATACATTTAGAAACTACAATTTTAAAGTATAACACGTGATGAAATTTTTGAACTGGACAGAGGTGATGGTTGTACAACATTATGAATACACTAAATGCTACTGAACTGTACATTTTATTTAAAATAGTAAATTTCATGTTCTACTATTTTTCCTCAACAACAATAAAAAAAGTACAGTATAATCCCAGCAAGTAGCATATGTTTAGCAGTCAAATAATCCTATTACATTTTCCCCATTTTCACTGTGGTGTGTGGACAGAAAACTAATCTGTTCTCTACCATCTGTATTGTTTCTCCCTTGCTTCTCTATGTTCTAGTAAAATTTTCAACCGTTTGCTTCATGTTAAAAATCCTAAATATTCTCTTAGGCCAGCAGTTTCTAAACCAGCCTGATTTTTGGACTCAAAAGAATTATTTTTTTCAAAAGACATCTTTCATAGAATCCCAGTATATAAATCAGATAAAACAAGCTGCTCTGCTTGCAGACCTTGAGTGAGAAATCTAAGACCTGCAGACACTATTGCCCTGGGGTTCCCATTCCCCTCAGATCTCCCCAGCACACCAACGGGCCACCTAGAAAGCTGGAAACAGACCCTTTACAAAGAGAGAAAAGACTTTTTTATATGCCATTACTAGACAACCACAATTAAAATATTATCTTATCTCCTGTGATCCAGATAATTACTTCCCTCCTCCATTACACTCACATATGAGGATTTAAAGTGTTTTAAGATATAATTTAACTTCCACCAGTTTCTCTGGTGAAAATTACTCGTGGCTGTTTGTAACAACTTTTATGGAATAGCTATGCAATAAAATGTGGGTTAATATTTCATCATAAAAAATTGACACATTCTTAGAAAACTATGAAATAAAAATGATTTTTCTATAAACTACATGCTAATTTTTATAGTTTTTACTACAACAGTTAGTACATACTTCAAATTCTGTTTCTCCTGTTTTTTAGTTGAAGTTTTAATTCAGTTTTACCAACCAATATTACAAATTTATCATCCTTCCCATTTGTAATTTCTTGGGGGCAGGGTGGGTGGAGAGACCTTGTAACATATGTGTCTGCTAAAAAATTTTAAGTATCAAAGATGCTATCAAAAGGCTTAACCCTTAGAGGGCTTGGCGCTCCTTTCTGAAATTAGAAAGTAAATAAATAGGCAATACTAAAATTTGATGCACATATTTTTCCAGGAATTTTTCTATTACATTAAATGAAGTATACCTCTAGAGGAAAGATGAAAATTCTGACAGTACGTAATAATGAAGAAAAACAAAGAAAACAATGCAAAAGAAATGAATGGCGTCTCTGACCACAATGATGTAAAGTAGGGGCTCAATAAATACAGGTGTAATAAGCCCATAAAATGACAATTATGAAAGTACTAGCATGGTAAATTTCACTCTTCTCTATCAAAAAATAAGCAAAATTTCAAGAACATTATTTCCAAATGTATGAAAACTCTTACCAACTTGCACAAGTTTTATTCTTATGTCCGATGTAGCTGGCACAAATCAGTCATAGTAAACAACATCTGAATTAAGTAAATCTAGTATTATACTGCTTTATAAATAGTGTAAATAAGATTTTTAGGTAGAACGTTTTTGCTTACAAGTATCTTCAAGCATTCAGAAGCATATGTAAAAGTTAAGCTGATTGTAAGGTCTTCTTAACTATTCAAATACAAATTCTCTAAGGATCTCTAACAAGCACTACATTTCATATATAATAGCCTTTATTTTTAGTGCAAGAATTAAATTATACAATTCAAAATTAAATTTGGATTTTTCACCAATTCATATTTTCCTCCCCAAGTATTGCCAAATAATTGGGTTCCATTCAGACATATTTAAAGCAAGTTATTCAATTATTTTAAAACAAAATTATAAGTACAGTAATGCATACGCTCCCACCAGGGAGAAAAAAATATTTTCTATTTTAAAATATTCTTATTTAATAATGTTGAACAAGAAAAATCACACATGGATCCTGGTACCTAAAACTGTCAGCAACAAATAAAGCAAATATAAAAATAAAGAACTATTGGGGTGTCTGGGTGACTCAGTCAGTTCAACTTCCAACTTCAGCTCAGGTCATGCTCTCGCGGTTCAGGAGTTCAAGCCCCGCATCAGGCTCTGTGCTGACCGCTCAGAGCCTGGAGCCTGCTTCAGGTTCTGTGTCTCCCTCTCTCTGCCCCTCCCTCCTTACACTTGGTATGTGTTTCTCTCTCTCAAAAATAAACAGTAAAAAAAATTAATAAAGTACTATTTTATGAAATACCATAATTTCTAACAATGTATCATATAATAAATCTCAATTGTGATTTTTTAAGAAGTATAGTCTACCATTCCACAATGTACCTGAAACTATCTACTTGTATCTACTTTTAATTATTTAATAGGCTCTTTCCAGGCTTAAAAAAAAAAACAGATTGATACAAATGTAAGCATAGATATTCTATTTTCTCACTTCTCCTAAAGTATATAAAACTATTGTTCATGTGGCATTAAAAGCTGCATGCAAAAATTGCTTCCAATTTAACTCAAAGACTTTAAGTAAAAGATAGTATCATTTCCAAAATTAAACACAGAATCTATGTTCAGCTTCTACAGAAAACATATAGGAGCCGCTATATTTTATTAAGCACTAGGTAACTTCAAACTGGCAGACTGCTTTAGAAAAGAATTTCTGGGGTGGAATTTGGCATGTTAGGACAAGGCTAACACCCGATACAGACAAGCAAGACCTGACAAGAGCCTGTAAGCCCCAGTCTCTGTTCTCAGGGTTTATAATGATCTGATCAAAGGTATATACCCATTGGAAAAATTCTCAAATACAACCTTTTATAGCTGTCAGCTTCCTCTCTCTAATCCTGAACTATTATTTCAAGTTTGAAAGTCAAGTACTCTAGGAAAAATGCAAACATGAACATATAAATGTTCTCCTTAATTGAATATATGCCTATTCTTTTTATATTATTATTATTTTAACATTTATTCATTCTGGAGAGACAGAGCACAACTGGGGAAGGGCAGAGAGGGAGGGAGACACAGAATCTGAAGCAGGCTTCAGGCTCAGAGCTGTCAGCAAGAGCCTGACGTGGGCTCGAACTCATGAGCCGTGAGATCACGACCTGAGCTGAAGTTGGATCCTTAACCGACTGAGCCACCCAGGTGCCCCAACATATGGCTAGTCTTTTATCTACTTCTGATTATTTCCAGAATATATGAATTGGTGAAAAATCCAAATTTAAGTTTTAATTGTGTGATTTAGAGAAATTGAAGAAAAAAGAGACCATTTCTATGTAACTAAGTAAAAAGATCAAAATAACCTAGTTTTCCCTCCTTCCCATCCTACATGGGTCAGTAAGAACTAGAGAAGCTTTCTTAATCAACCTTCCTCTAACTGAGTTAATGAATGAACCCTTGCTCTCCACTGCTTCTGTAAAACATGCATGTCCCACATGCCACAGCCCATTGGCTGCTAGTAGTTAGGGGCCCACCCTCCATACAGGAAGGCTTATGTCTCCCTATTTGAATCTTATGCTTATTAGTCTATTGTGTTTTGTCCCCAGTCCTCTTTACAGCTATTGTAATTATATTCATGTAACTGAATATAATGTAAACCAATAAAACATGAGTTCCAAATGAAAAACAAAATGTGTCTTACAAGACTAAGGTGAGGCACTAAAACAAAAAGCTTGTCAAATCAAGTACATTTGAAACAGCCATACTGGAAAGTTAGAAAAAAAAAAAACTGAAAATGCCTTGGTACTCAGACTAATTTGCAAGTATCTTTTCATACGACTCCACATTAAAGAAGCCTTTAAAGAGTATGATTTTAGGGGCACCTGGGTGGCTCAATCTGTTAAGCATCCAACTTCAGGTCACGATCTCGTAGTTCGTGAGTTCGAACCCCGCATCAGGCCCTGCGATGACAGCTCAGAGCATGGAGCCTGGTTTGGATTCTGTGTCTCCCTCTCTCTGGCCCTCCCCTGCTGGTGCTCTGTCTCCCTCTCTCTCAAAAATAAATAAACAGTAAAAAAAAACCTTTTTTAATAAAGTTTTTTAAAAGTTTAAAGTGTGATTTTAGTGGAGAGACTCCACTCTCTCTAACATACCATCTGACATGAACCTACCTCAAATTGTTTACAAAATGGGTCTTTGATAGTCTGCTTTAAGCAAAATTTTAGCCCCCTAACTACCCATCCCAACTAGTCAAGTAAAATATATATATATCTGTGTGTATGTGTTAATATTACATAATATTGTATTAATCAATATTATATTGTTAATATTATTATACTTATTGATATTAATGTAATATATATTATTAGCCTGCTACTCATATAGGCTTTTCACAGAGTATCCAATTTAAACCAACTGGATTATATATTATGCACTTAGAAACAGAATACCCAAATAGCCAGTTGAGTTACACAAAAAGGTGCACATCATTAGTCATCTTAGAAATGCAAATTCAAGGGCACTCAGGTGGCTCAGTCAGTTAAGTGTTCGACTTTGGCTCAGGTCATGATCTCACGGTTTGTGAGTTGGAGCTCTGCGTCAGGCTCAGTGCTGACAGCTCAGAGCCTGGACGCTGCTTCAGATTCTGTGTCTCCCTCTCTCTCTGCCCCTCCCTTGCTCAGGCTCTGTCTCTCTCTGTCTCTCAAAATTGAATAAACATTAAAATTTTTTTAAATAAAAAGGAAATGCAAATTCAAACCTCCATGAGATAATACTACACTCCCACAAAAATGGCTAAAATGTAAAAACTGACAATCTCAGACACTAGGGAGGAAGCAGAAATACTAGAAAGGACACCCACTGCTGGTGGAATCTGACTCTCTGGAAACCTGTTTGGCAGCATCTACTAAGGCCAAACAAACCCTATGGAAGATCCAACAATTCATTCCTAGAAATATACACGAGAGAAATGATTGCCTATATCCACCAAAAGACATATACAAGCATATCCACAGAAGCTTTAATCACAATAGCCCCAAACTGGAAGCAACACGTGGCTGTCAACAGTAAAATGGATAACTAAATTGTGGCATACATACTGCAGCATAAAAAAGGACAAACTTCTGCTTTATGCAACAAGAACCTATCTCCCAGGAATAATGTTGAACAAAAGAAGCCAGACACAGGAATACATACTGTATGATTCTATTTATGTAAAGTTTAGGCACAAACAAAACTCTTCAATGGAGACAGAAATCAGAATGATTTCTAAAGGGGAAATGGGTATCTATTGGAAGAGGGTACAAAATACCATTCTGTATAGTGTTAGAAATGTTCTACATCTTGGGGTGCCTGGCTGGCTTAGTCAGAAGAGAATGTGATTCTTGATTTTGGGGTTGTGAGTTCAAGCCCCACATTGGGTGTAGAGATTACTACAAAAAATAAACTTAAAAAAATGTTCTACATCTTAATATGGATGGTGGTCACATGGGATAGATATTATATCTCAATTTAAGACTTAATAAGCTATTTATCAATTAATACAGACAGACATACCTTAAGGGCTAATCAGAGTTTCTAAACCTTGACACTATTGATAATTGGGGCCAGAATAATTCTGTTTGTGGGAAGTTGTCCTATGCACTATAGAATATTAAGCATTCTGGCATCTCTATCCCCTAGATGCTTGTAATACCCACAGTGCCAGTATGGCAGCCAAAAAGCTCTCCAAATAATGCCAAATGTCCCCTGGAGATAAAAATCCATGGCCCCCACCATTTGAGAACCAAGGGTTAAACTCTTGGTTTAACTAGGAGAATACTGTAAACATTGCTGATGACATCTCAAAGTCTGAATCAAAATACAATCAGACCATAACTTACAAATTAAATACTAGAATCCTTGATCTACAAGGATAGAAAGATTTAGAAGTCTTTCATTTGACAAAAGCAATATTTAACCAAGTTGCCTGATCATAAGAAGTACCTAGGATGTTTATAAACATGAATTGCCAGGTGCCTTCCATAGAAATTCAGTAAGTGTGGGTGAGGTCTAGAAATCTATTGTCTAATAAGCACCTGAGGGAATTTTTATAAACATGTTAGTCTGAGAACAGCACTCTAAGACAACTATATTTAACGTCTACAACACAGGTAGCAAATCTTTTGACTAGGGGTGCCTGGGTGGCTCAGTTGGTTGGGTCTGACTTCATCTCAGATCATGATCTCACGTCTCCCGAGTTTGAGCCCCACATTGGGCTCTGTGGTGACGGTGTGGAGCCTGCTTGGGATTCTCTTTCCCTCTCTCCCTCTGTCTCTCCCCCACTCCTGTGCTCCCTCGAGCTCGCTCGCGCTCTCTCTCTCTCTCTCAGAATAAAGAAACTTAAAAAAAAAAATCTTTTGGGACACCTGGGTGGCTCAGTCAGTTAAGACTCTGACTTCGGATCAGGTCATGATCTCACGGCTTGTGGGCTTGAACCCCATGTCGGGCTCTGTGCTAACAGCTCAGAGCCTGGAGCCTGCTTCAGATTGTCTGTCTGTCTGTCTCTCTCTCTGCCCCTACCCCACTCATGCTCTGTCTCTCTCTCTCTCAAAAAATTTTTAATAAAAGAATCTTTTGGCTATATTAATGACAAAAATCCTCAGTGTTTTCACAAGCATAACAAATAAGGCTTTCTTTTTTTATCTCATGCTTACAAAATAATACAGTAAGATAAAAATCTACTGAAGTGGAGACACTGGACATAGGAACTGTCTAATATTTCGAGAAAGACGGGCCAAGCCAGTGGCTGTGGACTCCTCTAAGGGCCTCTGAGTTTGACACCATCTCTGGATTGCATGACCTTGCCTTTCAAACCTACAAGTACAAAGAGAAAGCACTATGTCAATTTAAACTGTGATCCTGTTTCCCATGAACTTTCTGCCATTCTTTTACCTCAACAATCTCCCTACTGACCTCCACGCTACCCTATCTCCTGTCACAATCTGCCCCTGTTGCAATTCCTCACTTTCCACACCTCCCCCTAATTACCAGCTTACCCATTCAGCACACCTGCTGTCACCAGCAGGCCCTGGGTTTGTCACACTCAGTGATTCCCCCCAGGCCCAGCAGGAAGCAGGGAAGGAGGGATAGAACTGCAGCCATGTTACAAAGTTTGGGATAGAGCCAAATTCACGCATTCAGTTTTTCGCCGGCCTAGGGTAAGCATTGCCTTAGCTTCAAGGCCATCTTCATTGCGCTAGTTCTCTGTGTCCAGTTCTCAACTGTAAATGTTTCTGCCTTTCCTTCCCATCCCCCAACACTGATCTGATCCCAGTTCATTCCCAGTTTCCTTTTGGCTAATCTGATGTCTGATTCCTTACCTTTATCTTCTCCAAATGCATTTCTGATTGTTTGGTTTCACTCTCTACCAGTTCCCTCATAAAGGTGTGTGTTTATGCCTGCCCATCACAATGGAGTGATAACAACTTAATAATAATAATAGTAAGAGCAACAAATTATTATCTTGTGCTTCCTTTGTTGCATGCATTCAGCTTTTTTTGAATTATCTCACTTCTTTTTTCATAATCCTGTGAGATAGGTACTAACATTATTCCTACTTTATAGAAGAGGGGGAGAAACTTAGAGTAAGGTATTTGCAAGTGCTTCCAATTCTATCTAGTCTTTACAGTCTGGCCCTGCTTCTTTTTTTTCTTGCTTTTCCTCCTCTGAAACACATGCATACACTCTCTCTCACTTCCCTATATCTCTTCTCTTCTGTATAAATCTAGCATATTTCATCCAATTCTCTATTGACGACCTATATCCTTTCTCTGTGTTCTTTTTCTTAAAACAGTGGTAGAACCATCCCCTGTTTTTAATTATTTAACATTTTCCCTGCGTGTCTTTTCTCTTACAACTGCAATATAAACCTCTCAAGGTCCAGGTCAAATGTCACACTTCTTATATGCCTGGCCACATAGCACAGACCCACTCAGGAAGAAAATACTCAAAAGTAACAACAGCAACAGCAAATATATAAATATATATTTGGTTGAAAATATTTCAACAAAGCCCATAATGAATGCCCCATACATATTAGTCATTGTGATAGATGCTAAAGATATAAAAATGACAACGTCTCTACTTTCCATGAGCTTACAAAGTAGGAGTGGAGAGAGGCTTGCAAATAAACAATAAGCATACTAGAGAACCACTGTAATAAAGTTATAAATAAGGAACATGGGAGAGCAGAAGCAACTTTCAAATAGGGGATGGGGATTGACAGAGAAGATTTTATAGGAAAGGAAGTGACTTTTAAGGGGCGTTTGTAAAGATTAGGAGACCACACTGGCAGGATACTGGATAAAAGGATATTCCCAACAAAAAGACCAGTGTGAACACAAAGATGTGAAAGGCCAACTGGGCATGAGAAATGCTGAGAAGTTCAGAGAAGGCTGGAAGACAGAGCTGGTGTGGAGGAAGGAGGGATAGAACTGCATGTTACAAAGTTTGGGGTAGAGCCAAATTCACGCCTTCAGTGACTATCGTCTTATAGACTGGACACCAGCATTATGAAATATTAAGTTGCAATGATTCATGTTCCCATGAATAGTCAATATGATTTTTCATCATCATCTTCAATACCACCGTGATTACTTAAGCCACCAGCTTACAAGCGTGCATCTAATACCGTACTATATATTTGGGGGCAAGTGTGTGTCTGTACCACAGGAAGTAAGCAGTAAAGTGATCAGGAGCTCATATCCAGTTCACCACTTTTTTTTTTTTTTTTTAAGTAGGCTCCATGCCCAGAGTGGAGCCCAATGCGGGGCTTGAACTCACAATCCCAAGATCAAGACCTGAGCTGAGATCAAGAGTCAGACTCTCTACTGACTGAGCCACCCAGGCACCCCTCATTTTACCACTTTTTAAAACTATTTTTCCCCACACCCATTAGAATCTATGATACATAATGGCATAAAGAAATGCAAATAATGGCTAAAAAGAATAAAAGGTTTAAAGACCACGTTTATTTGTTCTTCACCATATCCCAGAAAGGACTCCAACTGAAGGAATATCTGTGGATTTCAATTACTATATGTTCTCAAACTCCCATTTCCACATATAATGGAGCTGTAAATGTCTCTAATACTACACCTTCCAAAATCACTAGGTGCTGTAAACCTGCCAGCTCTACGAAGATGTTTCTTCAAAGTGGCATTATATTTCTGAGCAACTCGGAAATCACCATGGAACCATTTTTTTTTAATTAACTTGGCTAAATCCATAAATGCCATATTCTTTACAGGAATTTAAGAGTGACAGAAAAACCATTAAAATCTCCTGATCACTAAGTTCTTTATCTCCTACATACAAGTAGGTGTATTGATTTTAAAAAGTCAACAGATTGAGCAACACTTCATTAAAGAACAAAACCTACAAAAACCATTAACTATTATTTTCCTCTAAACTCTAGAACCAGGCCCTGAAGCTTCCACATTCCTGGAGACTAAGTCCAGATCTCATGTCAGGTAATATGAAGTGCCCCAGAAATGTATATTCTCTCAACAGCTTCCCCTCATAATTAACGCAAACTTCTGCTACTCCCACTGTTTAACTCTTTTTGTAGGAATCACTTAAACCTCTTTTTCCCCAGCTGCTAACTTGAGAATTTTACACTTGATTGGCCTCAGCTAATATTTGTTAATGGCCGTGGTGGAGCTGATAACAAAGGTGGTGAGAAGGAAATTCAAACACTCTGACAACTGCAAGATAGTCATGGCCTCCTCCACTGCCTAACACACAACCAAAAATCGTCTTCTAAAAATCCTCTCTGACACCATTTTATTTTTTTTCTCAGATGAACAAATTTTTCAATAGAAAAGCCACTTCAATTGTGGACAGCAAATTGAATCAAAGGAGCAAACGCAAATGTGTCCAGTGTTCTAAAGTTTAATATGATACCTCCAAAATAAATACGCAAAGAGAAGAATGCTATATTTACACCTTCCTTTCTTTCTGGGGCAGTCAACTCAGAAACCTATCTCTCCCCAGGTAAAAGAGTTAATTTGTTGCCTCCTTCCAGGACTTAATGTTCTCCTTCCCTCATTCATAAACCTATGAAGGTCCAGGGCTGGGGAAGGGAGGGAACATGAGGCAAAGCAGAACTCAGTTTCCCTCAAAATGCCTAAAGCATCATTTTCCAAAGCTGAGAGCATCATTACCACCTAGGGCAAATTGCCTGGCTGCCAATGCAACCCCAAATGACCATAAATAAAGCCTTAATTATATTAATTGGAGCAATTGCTTCCTGCTGAGCATCTCATTATTTGAGGGCCCTGTCTCAGCCTTGGAGCCAGTCCCCTCCCTCCTTGGCTCGCCCCAACACAGACATCTCACTTCCGCACTGCTTATAACACTGCTCCTAATTATGCTTCGGTATGTCCTTGGCCCATTTCTTCTCACTATCTCACAACAGATGTCATCTGCGGCTATTACCTAGCTTTGACAGAGCATGGGTAGTAATGTCCATGCAGTAACTCGAGAACATGACCTATGATTCCAGGCTGATCTACCACTTGATTGCTCATGGAATTTACCCAGCTCCTGACATGTAAAGTGATATTTTAACAGCTGTTTAAGTAACAGATGTTCTAATAACCACCGAACACCTAAACATTGTGTAACTGTTAAGACACTCTCAATATTGCCAATATGCCTCCAGTCACAGGCAGCGTTTGGCTCTCACTGTAGAAAGAAAACATGTAACGACGTGACCAGAGGTAGTATAAGAAGCCGTGGTATCCCCATGGCAGCTGGGGCATTTTAACAACACCATGCTGTGGCTACTCCTATGGTTCGCGCGGCGTCCTGAGCTTAAGTTAACGGACACTGGTTCCTGGAGTTGCTAATTAAAAGTCAGGTACAGGAAGGGGCGTTGCATCCCTGATTGCAGTGATTTCCCAAATTAGCTGCATGTAAGTGCCAGGCTGGTTCCCAGTTCTTCAACAGATCCCCCCATCTCACCCTAGAGACTCTGAGTCAACATATCTGATAAACATGTACACTTCTCTTAAACTCTGCACGACGCTCTGATGTACAATCGGGTTGGAAAACACCCACAGAGCACCGTCTGCACCCCTGCTGAAGCTGTGGTTTCAATGGCCCCGTTGCTGGTAAAACTGGCTGGCAATGGTTTAGAAATCATAATTACTGATGGAAGGAAGTCATTTCTCTGAGTATATTCAGTTAGAAAAAGTGTGTAAATCACTGCTAACATCCGGCATTCTCAAATGAGAACTCCTGATTTTTACCCCTGAAACCTACTTCTCCCCCAGTCTTCCAACCAGCCTTCCTCATATCTACAAATGTTATCAAACCCACCCATCTGTAAAAGAAAGGAAGGAAGGAAGGAAGGAAGGAAGGAAGGAAGGAAGGAAGGAAGGAAAGAAGGAAGGAAGGAAGGAAATCAGCAAACTTAGGAATCGTCCTTAATAGTCATGTCCACAAGAAGCCTTCTCTGACTCATCTCTTACTTTTGGCTCTAAGAAGCAAAAAGCTCAACTCAACTCACATAAACTGATAAAGTGTGCAGGCAGGTGCTAATCAGGTTGTTCATACCAGAGTTCAGATGCAGTTTTCCAGGCGTCTCCAGACTGCCCTCCTCAGTTTCTTTATCACTCTGGTAGTGAAATAACTGTAACAGTTTCAGGCTTTAAATCTACACACAACAACCAAGGAGAAAGCTTTCTTAGGAGTCCCAGGCAACTTTCTCTCCTCTTGCACTGTCACAAACTGACACGTTCCCTGGGACCACTAGATCTCCAGGTTCAAACTTATCAACTGGCTTGAGACTGGATTCTTGGACAAATCAGAAGCATTTCCCACCTTGGGGCTGGGACCAGCTTTCCTGTGGCATACGGGCTGACTGGCAGAGGGAGAGATAACTGAAGAAAATACAAGATTTTATTAAGTAAAGAGAGCTGGAGAATCTATTACACAACCCAATCTAAAGTTTTCTCCTCTTATTCTCTCATATGACCACATTCTTTTTCTTCATAGCCCTTATTACAATTCCAGGCAATATTTACAGAGTACTTATTATATGGCACTGTTCTAAATGCTTTATTTGAATGGATTCACTTAATCTTCACAACAATGCTATCAGGCCCATATTACACATGAGGAGTTCAAGGTACAGAGGGGTACAAGAACTTGCCCTGGACCGTGGAGCCCACCCGTGGTACAGCTTTGGGTCCCAGAAGTGAGATTCTAGAACCCAGGCACTCAGAAATGACGTCGTGCAGTTCTTTTTGCCTCACTCCTCCACAAAACTGTGAGATACATGAAGCAGGGAATGAATCTGTTTTACAAACTACTCCATATCGGTGTCCAGTACAATACCAGGTGCACAGGGAACATTCGATTCATCTAATAACTGAACAAATGAATAAATAGGCAGTTGAAGGAATGAGTGAGTGAATGAATGAATGACTGAGGTAATGAACAAAGGAACAACTAGAAAAACCATGACCCAGACTAACAGCTTGTTCATATTGTATGATTAATTACAGAAGAGTGGGGTCCAGACCTTCAATTTCCTGTGTCAAGTGTGGCTTCTCTAGCTGAATGCCTCTTATCTCTCTTCCACCTGGTCACACCTGCACAGCCAATAATAAATGGTCTTTTCTCCTTGGCAATGAAAACTCAAGCAGGAACCACTCGCTTCTTTTGAGACAGATTACACATGAACATGTTCAAAACAGAGAATCATATAACAATGGGATTTTCCTGCATTTACCTTACCTGCAGTAGACAAACATTTTGTTCACTGAGGATATGAATCAAAACCTGAAAACATGCACAAAGCCCTTTACAGTACATCATCAGGTACTGAGGAAATGTAACAAATATTTTTCACATCAACAATTTTTAGTAAACTCATCAGTTTGATAACTCATCACTTGATAAATGGAGATCTAAAGATATGTAAAGCGTTGCTGTGATTCTCTTTCATGATGGCAGCATGACATTTGAAAACAAATCATTTGGAAAATATAAGCAGCTAAGAAAAAATTACAGGGCATATGTATGTCAGTTCCCACTGTCCGGAAGTAATTCTGCTCTCAGAAAAGAAATCATAGGAAAATCAGAGTAAACAAGGTTTCCAGAGAAACTATTAATTGGTACAATCAGATGCATACAAAAGCTGTTACACTGACTGGTTCCTAGGTAAATGGGGTAATGTATTGTGACTCAAATCCAGCACTAACAAATATCAGTTCCCATACTCAACATGTACAGTTCAGCTTCCCCCTCTACAGAAGTGACTTGCCAGTTCATCCTCCATTCCAGAAGAAAAGAAAACCACCTTCCTAAGTGGGCAGACATGTTTACCTTTTGCCTTAATAAGCAGCTATGACTACTGTTTCAGATAATGTGCACTTAGCAACATCCACATCTTCAATGGACATACTGATGGAAAGCAGGTTTTCAAAGATTTTTTTTAATAAAAGACAACGATAAAACAGAGATGCTCATTTAAAAAACACAGGCTGGCTCATCACTGGAGCAAAATGAAATCTCTTACCCCATGCAAGGGACCAAAAGTTTAAGAAAAATCTGGAGATAAATAAAGCTCAAAGAAAGGCAGATTATGGGGCGCCTGGGTGGCGCAGTCGGTTAAGCGTCCGACTTCGGCCAGGTCACGATCTCGCGGTCCGGGAGTTCGAGCCCCGCGTCAGGCTCTGGGCTGATGGCTCAGAGCCTGGAGCCTGTTTCCGATTCTGTGTGTCCCTCTCTCTCTGCCCCTCCCCCCTTCATGCTCTGTCTCTCTCTGTCCCAAAAATAAATAAACGTTGAAAAAAAAAAAAACAAAAAAACAAAAGAAAGGCAGATTATGCCTAAAGATAATGAAAGAGTGAGAAGAAAATACCCGCTTTGAGGAAGAGGCAGAGGGAGATACTTATAAAGGCAAATAACTGGCACTTTTAATTCTTCCTGGAAAAATAAAGCCATCTTTCCTTTTGTTGTTTTCTTTAATTTTTTTAATGTTAATTTATTTTTGAGAGAGAGAGAGAAAGAGAGAGAGAGAGAGAGAGAGAGAACAAGCGGGGGAAGGGGCAGAGAGAAAGAAGGAGGCACAGAATCTGAAGCAGGCTCCAGGCTCCAAGCTTTCAGCACAGAGCCTGATGCGGGGCTCGACCTCACAGACTGCGAAATCATGACCTGAGCCAAAGTTGGAGGCTTAACCGACTGAACCACCCAGGCACCCCTCCTTGTGTTGTTTAAACTAGAAGGCCAACCCATGGGAACACTGCAGAACATGAATACTATCTTACTGGTGGCTTGTTTCATGCCCCAGTGGCCACTGAAAACTATAATCAACCTATCAGTTGCTCTTATTATAAACATGACATAAAATGAATACAAGGTAAGTAATTACTCTGTCACAAGGGCATGCTGTTTAAGCAAAGAAATCCAGAATACAATCCTACATCTTATTATCGGTCAATAATTTCACTATGGACATTGGCCATGGTTTTTTCATTCTCATCCCTGGCTTCACCCTGGTGGATCCCCTCTCCAGTTCCTCATTTCCCTTTCTGACTTAAAAAAAAAAAATTTTTTTTTGAACACCTTTTAGGCCTTCCCGGTCCTTTCTAGGAGAAGGCTTAAAAATCAGGGCCTTCAGAATTGGTTAATTTTAGATTTGGAAGTAAAAACTTACAGAAGCCATCCAAAGTATTGTATAACCAAATAGCTTTCCAAATGAGATCATACTTCCACTGAGAAGCCTAAATAACTGAACTGAACCAAAACTGAAGAATAATCCGATTATTGCAAGGATGTATTCACAATACCACTCATGCTAATCATCTTCCAGCTTCCCAAAAGTTTGACTCATGTCATTCAAAGAAAAGGTCATGGAGACACCTGTTCTCATGACGGAAGCTTTAGTAAACTTCCCCTGTTTTGATACGGGGGGAAAAAAGTCCATCTGAAATTAGTCGCCAATTTTTTTTCAAAAACTACACAACTTACTTATTTTTTTTTAAATGCCTTCTTTATAATTCCATTTAATATTATAAGCAGTATGAAGTCTCTAAAATTATAAACAATCATAACAAAAAATAAAACTGTGCAAACAATACAATCAATACTTGTTAAAGTTAACAACTAAAGGCAACATATATGGGAACACACGCACATCCTTGCAAACAGACTTTAGACTCTCCGTGGCAGATCTGAATTCCTTGAGGGCAGGTACTGATTTCCTAATTTCAATCTGTTGAAATGAGTCTCTATTATAGAACTAGGTCCCGGGCACGCAACCATGAGCAGACAAGAGCTATCTCCCTATGAAGCTTACATTCTAGAGATGGAGACATACCTCCAGAAAGTGTTTTTTAAAATTAATTTAGGGGCGCCCGGCCAGCTCAGTCGGTAGAGCATGTGACTCTTGATCTCAGGGTCGTGAGTTCAAGCCCCACATTGGGTGTGGAGCCTATTTAAAAAAACCTGTGATGTGTTAGTGCCAAAAGGAAAACAAATAAAGGGCTGAGACAGAAGTGATAAACTGGGATGCCTATCTACTTTAGATAGAGAGAGGGTCATTAGAGGCCAATCTGACTTAGTGACATTCGTGATTTAGGCAAAGAACTGAGACCCGAGAAAAAGCTAATCTAGCAAGAATAGGGACCACACATGCAAAGGCTTTTAAAGTGAGCCAGGAGTGAAGCTTGTTTAAGGACAGCTAAAGTGTGGAACAGGAGCTGGAGAGCAGCAGTCTGAGCTGGAAAGACTAACTGAACCTAAGGAGGAATTTGCATATTATTCTGAGTGCAAAGGGAACCTGATCAGGTTTGCATTTTACATGCACCATTCCTGCGGCTCCATGGAAGAAGCCTCTAACCAGAGAAAAAGAGCAGAGCAGGGAGAACAGATGAGAGGAGAAAAGTCCCAGCAAGAGATCACGGGGGTCACACCTGTGTGGTGGCAGTAGTGATGGAGAGAGGTGACATACTAAAACTAAGTTTTAGAGGCAGAATCAACATGATGTCCTTCCAGTACTGTAACTGGGGAGTGAAAAAGAAGGACTCAAATGTGATTCCCTGGTTTACCAGCATCAGCATCTACATATTCAAGTGTGGATGTCAAGTAAGCACTTAGATACTGAAAAAAGCTGGAGCTCAGAGCAAGAGCTGGGCTATATCGATAAATGTGGGGGCCATCCATAAAAATTTATGAAGTAGGTTTTAGAAAATGCATGAAGTTTGGAATCCTAGACCTGCTACTTGCTAGCTTGTGTCCTTAGGAAGATTACAGACTTAGTTTTCTCACCTATAAAGTGGGGATTTAAAAAAAAAAAACTAGTTTAGAAGGATTGCCTAGAGCAGATGTCAGCAAACTTCATTTGCAAAGGGCTAAGTAATAAAGATTTTAAGTTTGGTGGCCATAAAGTCTCTGTCCAAAATACTCAATACTGCCACGCAGCACAAAAGCAGCCACACACCATATGTAAACAGATGAGTGGAGATGTGTTAAAATAAAACTGTATTTACAAAACTAAGGCCAAAGTTTACCAACCCTTGGTCTAGAACAGTAGTTGTCAAAGGTAATCCTGTACCAGCAGTATCAACATCACCTGGGAACTTGTCAGAAACACAAATTCTGGACCTCACCCAAGGCTCACAACTCAGAACTCTGGGGGTGGGGATCCAGCAATCTGTCATTTTCACAAACCTTCCAGGTTATACATGCTAAGGTTTGAGACCCCATGGTCAAGAAATAGATAAATATATATTGGTTAGCACTATTATTATTATTGATAATATATATCAATTATTATTATTAACCTGGCTCCTAGAAGCTTAGAGTATAATTCCTGACACAGAACCAAATGCTGGATAATTGTGGTAGATCAAGCAAAAGAGAGACAACAAACTGTTAAGGTGTAAGGTAGGCTTGGGACACCTGGGTGGCTCAGTTGGTTAAGCATCCACATTCAGCTCACATCACGATCTCGTGGTTCATGGGATCAAGCCCCACATTGGGCTCTGTGCTGACAGTCCAGAGACTGGAGCCTACTTCAGATTCTGTGTCTCTTTCTTTCTCTGCCTCTCTCCTGTTCTCTCTCTCTCTCTCTCTCTCTCTCTCTCTCTGTCTCTCAAAAATAAATAAACATTTTTTAAAAATTTTTTTGAAAGATATAAGTTTGGCTTAGGTAAGAATACTTGGGAAATCAAAGACTTTTTATATATTCTTTATTCCAAAGAACTCCTACATTTTCTCATATATTAATTAGGGCACATATAATTTAGTCTTGCTCACAATCCACTTATCAAAATAAGTAATACAATTGCAAATATATATCTCCAACCTAACTTCCAATAGGAAAAAAAGGGTTTAATGCTAATTAACTCCAAGATCCTTAGTGGCATATTACTAGCTATTAGTTTTTATTGCTATAACTAACACGCTGTACTTACATGAACATAGAATAGAAAATTTATCAAATGCCATTTATTATTTTAACAGAATAATCTGACCTTTGAAAAAGGTTTAGGATCAATGGGGAAGTTAAATATAAAGGGCTGTGTCAAAAAATAGAATACGGGGCGCCTGGGTGGCTCAGTCGGTTGAGCATCTGACTCTTGATTTCAGCTCAGGTCATGATTTAGCCTCAGGTCATGATCCCAGAGTTGTGGGATCCAGCCCAGTGTCAGGCTCCATGCTGAGTGTGGAGCCCGCTTAAGACTCTCACTCTCCCTGCCCCTCTCTACGGTTCAAGCACTCTCCCTCTCTCTGAAAGAAAGAAAGAAAGAAATTAAGAAAGAAATTAAGGAAGAAAGAAAGAAAGAAAGAAAGAAAGAAAGAAAGAAAGAAAGAAAAGAAAAGAAATAGAATATGACACCATCCATTTTCATATCGCTTTTAATATTTCCATTATAACCAGAGATATGCTTATATTGAGGCATACTGAACATGCCTCAAATTAGATAAAAGAATTATGGATGAGGGGTGCCCATCTCGCTCAGTCAGTAGAGCATGCAACTTTTGATCTTAGGGTCATGAGTTTGAGCTTCATGTCGGTTAAAGATTACTTAAAAAAAATAATAAATAAACTTAAAAAAAATATAAGTATTGGTGAACATAGAAGGGCCATGCCCACTACCACCACTAGGCTATGTTCATGTCAACAGGCTTTTCAAACTCCCAAGTGAAAACTAAAATAAAATTAGTACATAATGGTTAACTGCCTTGGAAGAAGCCAACAGGGAAGGGCAAGGACCAGACACCAGATCATCTCTCAGAAGAGGGAAAACTAAATTCCACAATTGAAAAACAATTCAATCAAGCAGCCAGTGCACAATATTTAAAGAGTTGGGCAACAGGCACTGGCTGGTGTTCAGAGTGAGCAGCAGGATTGGGGAGGTCCAGCACAGAGTAACATGGTACCCCAACAGGCACAGAGCATGCTACTATAGACCTGAGAGGAAGAAATATTTAGAAACCAAGTAAGAAGGCCATCAGTTTAATTTTAGGTATACTCAGGAAAATCTCTCGGGGTGCCCAGCTACTGAGAATTAAATGGCTGAAACCAGGGCAAGAGGTTAATTGAAAAAGCTGGGAGCCATTTAGGGCCTGAAAACAAATTAGCTTATTGGTTTATAAAAGGTCTCGGTCATAAATGTAGTTTTCCAAATTATATAACCTATTACTGAAAATGTTTATGAAGATACAACTGTGAGAGGCAAAAGAATGCCCCATTTGCTCAACCAGAAGTACAGTTTGACTTAAAAGCTAAAATTGATAATAAACTACTCAAAAGTTACATAAAATTAATAGTACAAAGTTCCATGGTTCTAACTTTGAGAACTTTAGAAATGCATGTAAAAATTCACAACAGTTTCAAAGTGGAAACTATTGAACTAGTTAACTAAAATAAAAGAACCGAAGCAGCAAATTTAGGCTTCTATATTTAGCCGGGAAAATCCCATTACTTGGCGATCCTCTTTCCAACCCAACCCCTTACAAGAAATTAAACTTGGAAGAGATCAGTAACTTAAAAAATAGTAACCCCCATATCCTTTTGGCAGGGCTGCCAAAACCTGTGTTAGATTATCTGAAATTAAACCTACCAAAATTTTAATCCCATATTTTTTCCCTTTCTATCTTGTGATTATGGATTATCAGGAATACATTAAATAACATCCAAAAGCTTAAACCTAGAGTTTTCTCTGAACTTAAGGGTTGTTCAGTATCCTTTCAAAGGTAAACGAAGAGGCTAACATTATTATTTTACTGTTACTTTATTTAAATATGTTCACAAAATCTAAATATAAACTTCATGTGCTTATAGCTCTAGTTCTTAAACAGCTCTAGAATCAAAATCAATTTTCAAAATCCCCATAAACACACGTATAAAGCCAGTAACATTTATATTAACATGTGAGGTGAAAGATACACTAATCAGCTTGATTACGGTAACCCATTTCATTTGATATAAAAACATCACATTGTCCCTTTAAATATACACAATTATTATTTGTTAATTATACCTCAATAAAGCTGAAGAACAAAATAAAATAAAACTACTGTATTTTTAAAAAGTGACAGTGTAAAAGTTTATAATACTAACAACTAAAAACTCATTTTTCAACAACTGAATTCTACAGTAAAAGGAAACAGGCTTTAGAATCTGCCTGGACTGTTACAAACCTTGTGTCCTTGGGGTAACAATGTAACCTTTCTGTACCTCAGTTTTCTCATCTGTAAAACAGGAGGAATACTGGTACCTACTTGGCACAGTTACTGTAAAGATAAAATGTGAGGGGTGCCTGGGTGGCTCAGTCCATTAAGCACCTGACTCTTCATTTCAGCTCAGGTCATGATCTCACAGTTCGTGGGTTCCAGACCTGCATTAGGCTCCACGCTGACCGTGTAGAGGCTGCTTGGGATTCTCTCTCCCTCTTTCTCTGCCCCTCCCCTGCTAAAGCTCTTCCACACGTGTTTTCTCTCTCTCTCTCGCTCTCGTTCTCGCTCTCGCTCTCACTCTCTCTCTCTGTTGAAACAAATTAACTTAAAAAAATAAAAAATATGAAATATGATAACCTGGGAAAAGCACTAAGGTAGCTACCATCACCGAGCAAGAGCTCAATAAACATTAGCTTTTAAGGAAATGCATTGAAAAGCTACTCAGATAGACATGGAATGATATATGTAGTATCACATTATAACCTTAAAGTAACAAGCCAATGACATCCTTAGTTGATGCCCCCTAATGAGTTAATGCTATATAGACCATATTTCCAGCAAAATCTTTTTCTTGCTCAATAATTCTTAATATACTATTAAATTAAATTATAATCGATCTGTCCCTCATCTTACAAGGGGGCTACGTCTAAGTAAGTGCATGTTGACTTGGTTCAGACATGTCAACATGGCCCAAATGAGATGGGACTCTAAAACAATCACCCTGATGATTTTAACAAAGTCCCTGGGATTGAAAACCAAAACCGAGTAAACATTGTTTGCAATAATTATTCAGCGTAGCCATCATCTTATTCACCAAAACGTCAACTCTATTTCTTTTTGCCTGGTTGTCTTAACAGCCAATATATCAAACATGCTGAATGCTGTTACCTCTCTGGATGCAAACAAATAAAACTTTAGTTTTTGCAAAATCTTATCATAATTTAACATTGGGATGTACTCCTAAAAAACTGTCTATTCCAGGAGCACCTGGGTGGCTCAGTTGGTTAAGTGTCTGACTTCAGCTCAGGTCTTGATCTCATGATTCATGGATTGGAGCCCCGCATCAGGCTCTGTGCTGACAGCTCAGAGTCGCGAGCCTGCTTCGGATTCTGTGTCTCATTCTCTCTCTGCCCCTCCCCCACTTGTGCTCTGCCTCTCTCTCTCAAAAAATAAATAAATATAAAAAAACTTTTTTAATTGTTTATTCCATCTGCAGAACTTAAAACTTTGGCTTGAAAGGTAAAGTTTTCATTCAACATATGGATAGTCTGAGGATACCTGGCAGAATAATGTTTATCTTGGGCAGATATGCAAAGCTTTAAGCTAGACATTGAAGAGTTCCTTAAAAATCTTCTATAGTCAGATTTTATCCCTCCTCACACTCATCTTGAACTTTCAAGTCTGAGTACAACTGCAAAAATAACCAAGGAAACAGAAGTGGTCATATAACCCAACAAATGGATAAAATCTTTGAGGGCAGTGGATCCTTGAACTGTGGTCCCCAGGCCAGTAGACTGAGCATCATGTGGGAACTCGTTAGCATCAGAAAGTGAGTGCAGGGGTGCCTAGGTGGCTCAGTTGGTTAAGCATGTGACTTCACCTCAGGTCATGATCTCACAGTCCATGAGTTCGAGCCCTGCTCTGTGAGTTCGAGTTCGGGCTCCGTGCTGACAGCTCAGAGCCTGGAGCCTGCTTCAGATTCTGTGTCTCCCTCTCTGACCCTCCCCCGTTCATGCTCTGTTCTCTCTGCCTCAAAAATAAATAAACATTAAAAAAAATTTAAATTGGAAAAAAAAAGAAAGAAAGTGAATGTAGTGCTTTAACAAGCCTTCCAGGTAATTCTGATGCATACTCACGTTTGGGAACCAGAGCTCCGGCTTATGATAAACAAGTTCTGATACTGAACGGTCTCAATATTCATTATAACTAACACTCCCTCACAACTGGGAGGTTCTGGGCACACATTTTTACCTTTCGCCCAGATATCAAAGTCAAGACTCTACCATGGAGCCAGGGCAAATTAACCTCCAACTCAGATCAGGAGGAGGAGAAGGCACACACACACACACAAAAAACTATAGCAAACACGAAAGGAGAGAGAGCTACCTGTCTAGAATGGCACAGTCTACTCAGGAGGCAAGGAGAAAAATATGAAAACTTCCAGATTTCTATTCCTCCAGTTTCCTGACTAGTATATTCCCATCCCTCAACTATGAGTAAGAATTTCTGAGAAATGACCTTTTGAAAAATACCAACAAAAGTAAATTGAAAATCGGTTACCTGAATAAAGCTCAGAAAATGCTAAGTGTTTAAGAACAACAACAACAAAAGTATAAATTTAAAGGACTTAGAGCTGGAAAAAACTGGTGGCAAGTTCTTTCTTTTTTTTAATGTTTATTTATTCTTGAGAGAGAGAGACAGAGACAGAGCACAAGCGGGGAAGAGGCAGAGGGAAAGGGAGACACAGAATCTGAAGCAGGTTCCAGGCTCTGAGCTGTCAGCACAGAGCCTGACGTGGGGCTCAAACTCACAGACTGTGAGATCATGACCTGAGCTCAAGTCAGAGGCTTAACCGACTGAGCCACCCAGGCACCTTGCTGGCGAGTTCATTTTTAAGAATTTTAAGAACACAATTTATAAAATCTCTTTGAAATTACATTCTTTCAAGCTTCGATAAATATGTACATTAAAAAATCAACAAAAATTAAAGTAATAAGGTTTTTGTTTTTAAATGGTTGCTCAGTCTATACTTAGGGAATATAATTTTCATGCAGAGTCTCATGCTAATGATAATTCACCTCTTTAATCTCTGACAATATTTATATAAACACTAACAACTGTTGATTTTTTATACGGTAAAATAGATATAACATGATACAATTTCTGCTTTTTAATTGGAAAGTTAAGATAATGCTATATAGTCTCTTTCTGAAAGTAAAGATAAAAATTTGAAGAATATTAGGGACCTACCCTAGGTCTTAGAGAATCACATATTCTTAGTTCTTCAACCAGTTTTAAGTCTATAGCTCAATTTATTCCAATGGGAGTTTTAAACTAACATATAGTTAAGTACTTTTACCAGTTGAAATATCGAAATTTGGCCAAAATACGGCTGACATTCCTCCTGTGCAAGACCACACAGGCTTGAATAAATGGGAACCAATCTGCACAGGCATATATTTGATCTAGAACTGGTTCATTTGCTCCTGACCTCCTCCTCTCTCTGCACCTGGGAGAAACAGTTCACTAGGCCATTCTGGCTGAGTGCTCCTTCAGACCCCACATCCTTAAATTGACTCCGACCCACCAAGAAGGTGTGGAGACAGAGGGCACATCACTATGGCAACTCCCCACAACAGACCCAAGCTGCTGGCATAGGACTCCCATCTCAGAAGCCACATGTTGATCCATCCCCCAAAAGATATGTGAGCAGATACTCGGCAAAACCTTATCATTTTATATACAGAAACCACAATCTTCCATCTCAGTGGCTGGGCTTGAACACAAACCGCCATTTAGCTGTGGTCACCGTATATCCTGGTCTTCCCTACACGGTCCAGGTTTATACTTGTTATGTTTGTGTAATTATTAGTGGTACCTCCTTTCTCAATAAAAAACACTCTAGATTAAACAATGAATTTTATGGCCTCCTCCAGACAGGCCTATTTCAGGAAAGGGACAGGCATGAGAGACAAATGAGAGGCAAGTTTATTCATGGATGTTTGCAGGCCTACCGCTCTAGGCTACTTTCCATACTTTGTTTCAGTGACTGGACACTCTTTTAACAATGATCTTAAAGCCCAACTAAATAATTCTCCACTACAAATGCAGAACTCAGAGGGGTGCATGGGTGGCTCAGTCGGTTAAGCATCCGACTTCAGCTCAGGTCATGATCTCCCCATCTGTGAGTTCGAGCCCCACATTAGGCTCTGTGCTAACAGCTCAGAGCCTGGAGCCTGCTTCAGATTCTGTGTCTCCCTTGCTCTCTTCCCCTCCCCCACTCATTCTCTGTCTCTCTGTATCTCTCAAAAATGAATAAACATAAAAAAATTATTACAAATGTAGAACTCAGATGCAAAACAAACAGTAGGTCTCTTTCCTTCTGATCTCAAAGGTGTCCAGAACCATCCAAAGCCTACTCTATGTGAGGCATACCACTAGATGATAATAATGTGAGGAATCCATCCCTTTAACCAGTTCAGCTGTAGAATCATCACTTCCGAGAATTTTACCTCTAAATTCTTCCCCCCAAATGGCCCTAACTCTCCCTACTATGAGAGCCATACCAAATGGATTCAGATGCTCACACGGAAATGTGGCAAAAAGCGCACAGTGTCTGATGACTGCACTTGTCCATTCAACAAATGTTTATGAAAAAGATAGAAAGTGGCAGCCCTTAAATCTCTGAGGCCAAACCTCAGATGTGTTTTGTTTGGTCCAGACAGAAATCTTAAATGTTTAAAATAGTCGCTAATCCTTTAAAACATAAAGTCATATATAAAAATCCAGACTTCCACTCTTAGGAAATCAGAAGCTCTGACAACACCAGGCCTGTATCTTTTTAATAGAGTTTGCAACTGGTGCTGTGTAAGTAAGTCCTTAAGAAATGATGGCCACTGTCTAGGCCTCCACAGTCCTCACTCAACCATTCCCAGGCATTTGAGTTCGCAACCACTTACATACGGCTGGAGATAATCCTTAAGGGAACAACATCTGGCCTTTCAAATTAAGGATCCTCTGCCAGGATTCTCTATGTTCAGAGTAAACTGGAATCCATATCTTTAGATCAAAGACTTAACTGGGAAATGGCAATAAACAGGAAAAGTTGGTTTTTTTTCTTTTATCAAAAGGACATATGGTTTCCACTGCTCCTACAGGATCAAAAGGGAGAAATGAGCCTAAGCATGTTATTATTTGTAAAATAATAGCACATTCAGCCTCAAACACCTAAATACATAATTAAGGTAAATAAAAGGGCATGTTTTTAATTGATCCCCTAACAATGAATCTGGGAGGGACTCAAAAGCCACAGTGAAGAATTCAAATTGCCATGACCCAACCCCCCCAACATAAATAAATTTCTACTATCAGTGAAATTAGCAATGATGTATCATGTATCACATCTGAACAAAATGACTTCAACATAAAGTACCAAAAATCATAAAACATTCCTCAAAGTCCTGGAAAATGCAACTTCTTCCTCCTTACTGACAGAACCAAAAAAATCTTAATAAAAATGGTGAGAACTTTCAGACACAAAGAACTGCTGCACTCCCATTTTGACAGGGGTGGAAGCTAAAAATAATCTTGGAACACATAAGCACAAAGTGATGTTCACTTTAATCATGGTTGGGATGTTTAGATTATCTGTAAAAAGGTATCTCAACATACATCTAACAGTGTCATATATGTTAAAACTGCTCACTTCATAATGGGAGCTCTGGATGTGGATATTAATCTAGTTTATAAAATAACTGATTAAATCTAAGACAATAAACTTTCATTTTCTTCAATTCAGCTACAGGCCTTTGGTGAAAAATTACTGGTCTTTCAATTACAGTCACTAAAATAATGAACTAAGGGGAGTCCAACTCTGGATTTCGATTCAGGTCATGACCTCCGGGGTTTGTGAGATCCAGCCCTGCATGGAGCCCTGCATCAGGCTCCACAATGACAGTGTAGAGTTGGCTTGGGATTCTCTCTCCTCTCTCTGCCTCTCCCCTACCATGCTCCCGCCCACTTTCTCTCTCTCAAATAAATAAACGTGGAAAAAAATAACGAATTAAGGGCGGAAAAAGCCTTATTTATAGGATGTTTTTCTCCTTTGTTGTTAATTTCCCAGCTACCAAAGGAACTGCCACGTGTTGCAACTGAGACTATATTTAGATCTAGATAACATGACTTTTCTAAAGAATCTAAAGTACTTTGCAAACATCAAATAACTATTTTTAGAATAGCACTTTGGGGTTTATCATATAGTGAAAACGCTTTACACTTACTTTAAAACCAGTTTTCAAAGACATAATCACTATCATAAGGTTTTGTTTAGATTCGTGTCACCATTCAATAGAAAAGCGCGCCTGTTTTTAAGGAAGTAAAAAATGCACTGTTTGGTAACAGGCACCTCGATTTAGTAGACTTTGGGGAAATCTTAGAAAACAGATTTTGACCTCTTTTACGACACTGCTGTTTAAATCACCCAAGTTGATACTGATTCTGTCTCCAATAAGTGCATAAAAAAATTGCAAAAGGAAAAAGTTTTCTTTCCACTCAACGAATCTAAACGCAGATTCCTATTCTGCTCGCTGATAATCTGACAAGAGTCCGCTAACTTCTCCCTAAATCCCGCTCCGAAATAGCCTCCCAGCTCCCAGACCAGCAGGTGCTGTGGTAACTAGGACTCCATGGTCCAAGTGGGTTAAGGTGCAGAACTCGACCAAGACCGAGAGCGAGTGCAGGGCCTTTGGGAACCCGACACTCTTCCTTGTTTTACACACACACACACACACACACACACACACACACACACACACACACACACGGCCGGGTTTGCCATCTCCAGTCACACTCCAGACACCACTCTCCTCCTCAGACGCGCGCAGCTCGCTGCGTCCTCCTGTGGCGCGCACTCTCCACCATCCCAGGGACCACTCTCCGCCTCCTCCCCTCTCCCCTGCTCCTGCAAGGGTTTCATTCCCGCCGTCCAGCCGGCCCGCTTGGCCCGCACCCAAGCTCCCGACTCCTGGTCCTTGGGGCAGGAGGAGTGGACGCTGGAGCGTGCCACGTGGAAGGCGCGCGCCAGGAGCCCTGACCACAGGTCCTTCCCGAGGGGTCCCAAAGCCTCCAGCCCTGCTCCTCCCCCCGGGTGTGCCAGACCCGCCCCCGCGCCTCCAGACGCCGTCTTGCCTGGTTGGGGTCTGTAGCACGGAAAACGTGGCAGGCCATCTGCGACTCGGGGTCGTCTGGCTGCGCCTTGATCAGGTAGGCAAAGTAGGTGAGATCGTGGCTGTTGTGAATGAAGCGCGAGACGTGCTGTGCCTTGTGCTCGAAGATGAACACGGCCGGGTTGGGCTGCGCGGCCGCGGGGCCGACGCCCCCCGCGGCCCCGGCGCCGGGTGCGGGGACACAGCGCAGGAAGGGCGCGCTGAGCACCAGAAGCACCTCGCGGGCGGCCGGCGCCCCGCAGCCGCCCGCGTCGGGCTTCTGGCTGCGCCGCCGGATCTCGGCCATGAGCCAGGGCAGCATGGGCAGCGTGGTCCTGTGGTCCAGGCACGACCCCCCCACGTACCACAGACGGAACCGCTGGTCGCCCGGCTTCCCGGGGCCCGGCTGCGCAGGGGCGCCCGGCTCAGGCTCCAGGGGGTGCGGGAACGGCTCATCCTGAACGCAGCTGGGGGGCTCCATAACTCGCGCCTCTGGAAGGCACCGAGGCGGCCGGGTAGGCGCGCCGCGCCCCCAACTCTCGCGCCGAAGGCGCCGCCGAAACTGTGCCAACTGCCGCACCGGCGCCCGCGCCCGCTTTTGGCACGGCGAGACACCGAACTCCGCGCTTCAGCGGCCCTGCCCCATGCGGCACTTCCCCGGGCGAGGCTCGGAGACTCGGGCGGCGGGCACGGCGGGAGCGCCCCGCGGCCGGACTGGCAGGAGAGGGCGGGTTAAATCGTTATCCTCCTTCCTCGGGCTAGCGCCGAGGGGCCGAACTTCCCCCTTCCTCCGCCGAGGGCCCCGCGCCGCCGCCGGCCGCCGCCTGCTCCAGCGCTGCAGAGCCGCTGCGGCCGCCGCGCTCGCCTCGGGCAGGCGGAGGGAGGCTGGCTGGGCGGGGAATGGGCTCTGGGCGGGCGGGGTGACTTGGGGCGGAGCTGACTCCTACCAGGGTGACCGGCTGTCACCTGGAAGGTCGGGGCCGCCGGGCTTCGGCGCGATCAGCCGTGCCTCAGGAAGGGCGTGCGAGAACTGTTCACTGGAAAATAACCAGACCCAAACGTGGCCACGCTGGGCCGCTCCCCTAGCCGTCGCCGCGGCCCAGCTCGCTGCTCCTCCTCCCGGCTGCTCCCGTCCCTCCCTTGCTCCTTCCTTCCTTCCAGGCTGCTACTTTAACCGAGCTGCTACCCCGCCTCCCGTCCAGCGGGCGGAGAGAGCCTGGCCCCTAAAAGCTTTTCGGTGAAGTCACCTCTCCGCCTCTTCCTCCGGCCCCTGTGCCAGCCCGCCCTTCCAATCCGCCCCTGGGGCAGCGACCCCGCTGCAGGCCCGGCCACTGCCGGGATCGACTCGCCCTCTCCTTGGTCCCCGACGTCTCGGTCCTCCCGCGCGTCTCTGCTGCCCCCTGGAGAGGGGGCCCCCTCTCAAGAGGGCGTTGGGATTTCTGTTTTTTTGAACAGCATTTATTTGCGTGGCTTCAATTCCTTCTGAAGCCTGCGTAATAAGTTCTGAATCTTATTCCAAACAATATCCAAAAGAATCCTATTGTATTCATTCTACATACCCAGCTCAGAGGTGTAGAGATTTCTCACTCTTTTATGTGCAGTAATCTGTAGTTCCACGGAACTCGAAAGACATTTAAGGGATAATTTGATCATTCTAACTTTAAACCAGAAAGAAAAGTATTATTTTTTTCATTTGAGCAAATTAGATTCTCGTGCTTTTTACTCTTACTGAATTGTAATGAATTCGATAAGAGGTAAACAAAATAAAAGGGAAAGACTGAAAGTTCCCACCTCTCTCCAAAGTACTTACAGGAAGAATGAAAATCCAAACCCAAAGGTTTCTCAGTGTTTTCAGTTTAATGATATTCTCACTTTCTGTAAAGCCTTGGAACTATTTTTTCTCCTATTTATGTAAAATGGCTATGGTCAATTGTCACTTTTCCTGTGTTCAATTTCTGGGTACATCCTGGTGATTTTATTGGAAATAAACATCCGAATTCCAAGATGGAGACCTTATTAATTGTTTAGGTTTAGTCATTTGATTTAACCACTCTACCACTTTGTGCAAAATAGACCCATGTCCTCAAGAAGCAGTGAAAAGTTCTTGGAATGTAGATTGAAACCTTCTAGAACCTTACCAGTAACTCTCTTATTCAGATCCCATTTTCCTAGGCTACATATGTGGGATCCATAAAAGAGAGGGAAAAAAGAACAAAGATCTGGGGAGAGCATCGTTCCACCAAGTCAAACAGCTTGGGAGCTGGGATTGAGTTCGAAGTCCCAGCAGACCATTTCCTACTGGTCAAAGAAAGTGAAGCAATAAACTTGCACTCATTGATAGAAAAACAGAAGAATTGTCTTTAATCATTGCCTCCTGCTCTGAAAGCCTTTAGCCTTTTCTTTGTAACTTTTTTGTCATGCTTGTCTTAGTATGCATTGAGTATTATTACTGCTTACCAATATCTGATCCTCTCTGCATGCCGATACAAGAGAAGGCAGCTCTTCTCTGCCCCTTAAAGTTGGGCACGGTCTTAAGACTTGTTTTGGCAGTGATGACTTGGGCTGCATCTTAAGCAGAAGGATTTAATTGCCGGTAGTCTCCACTCCAGCCCCCTTTCAGCTCCAGGGATCATCATGGAAACATGTGCATATGGAGGCTGCTTGTAATCAATGCAGCCCAGAATGCTGAGCCAGCACAAAGAGGAGAGCTGTCCTGCAAGAAATATCTCCTGAATAGTCTTATAGGCATCACCACCTATGACATCCACCTTCCATCCAACCCAACATCTACTTTTTCCCCTACTCACACATCCAGACACCAGACATCACCTCCATCCCCAACCGCATACCAGGCTCACTCTCCATGGGGCTTCACAGGTGCCTTCCTCTCCCTATTGCTCTTCCTGTCGCTCCACAGCTTGAACTTCCCTCATCCTTCGCTACTTGAGTGTCCATTCATTAAGGCGCAACTCAAAAGTCACTCTTCTGTGAAGACGTTTCTCACCAATCCAGAGTTAGCAGGCCTCTCTTTGCTCTCTTTTAATGCATTCCTCTATTATAGCTCTTAACGCATTCTTTGTAATTCTCAAGTGATTTGTCTGTGTCCCCCACCACAAAGAGGGCATCTTGAGAGGGATTACTTTTTTGGCCCATATTTTCCTCCAGCAAGGTAGCTGACGTGTAATAGGTTCTTAATAAATGTTGAATGAATGAACAAATGAATAGCAAATTAGAATTTAAGAACCCGAAGATTCAAATGAGAGTTTTAATATCATAGAGGTGATGTACCAAGTGATTTAGTTAGCTAATTTCATAAACATACTAAATGTATCTACCAGCTAATTATCAAGTACTAGAAAATAATAGGAAGCCTCCCAACAGTTGTAATGGAGCTCCGAATGGAGTGGCAAATAGAGCGCAAGCATTCGTGACTGAATAAAATTCTGAGATAATAACAGGGTTTTCCCTCTATTGTTCCTTTGTTCCCTGTGACCTTCCCTCAGCCCGGGCAGCCAGGGCACTGCATCTCCTCTGCTCCAGTGGAAGGATGACACAGCAGAATACAGATAACAAAAGAGTCCATTCTTAGCCTTCAGGTTTCAAAAACTAAAGATTGGCAAAGGCAAAAGATTTAGAGTATGGGCTCAGACACTGGGTGTTGTATGGAAACCAATTTGTCAATAAATTTCATATTAAATAAATAAATAAATAAATAAATAATAAAAAATTAAAAAAATTTAAATTTAAATTAAAAAAAAAAAAAGAGTATGGGCTCAGAGTCAGTTTCCCTTGCTCTAGATACTTAGAAAAGTTTCCCCAAACTTGGAAGATGGAGATGAAGAAGGAATAAATAAGAGGTAACTACTAGGAAACCAAAATACAATGTATGACTTTCAAACCAGTAGAATATTTATCCATTTGGTGGAAAAGGGAAGAGAAAAAAAAGAAAAAAAAACAACAATGAAACAAAAATAAAGTGTGATAAGTAGAAAACTGAAAACAGTATGGCTGCAGTAACTCCAAATAGCAACTATAATGTGAATTAGTTCACCTAACCCACAAAAAGGTAACAACGTAAAGTTATCCAGGAATCTGTTGTTTACAGAATCAGTTTTACTTATTTTTGTTTGTTTATTTATATATTTTGAGAGACAGAGCGAGGGGAGAGGTGAGAAAGGGAGAGAGAATCCCAAGCAGGCTCCATACTGTCAGCCTAGAGCCCTACCTGGGCTCAAATTCAGGAACCATGAGATCATGACCTGAGCTGAAATCAAGAGTTGGAGGCTTAACTGACTGAGCCACCCAGGCACCCCTACAAAATCACTTTTATCTGTTTTAAAGGATATTTTTTATTTTATTTGTTTATTTATAAACGTTCTTTGAATTTTTTTTTTAATTTACATCCAAATTAGGTAGCATATAGTGCAACAGTGATTTCAAGAGTAGATTCCTTAGTCCCCTTACCCATTTAGCCCATCCCCCCTCCCACCACCTCCATAACCCTCAGTTTGTTCTCCATATTTATGAGTCTCTTCTCTTTTGTCCCCCTCCCTGTTTTTATACTATTTTTGTTTCCCTTCCCTTATGTTCATCTGTTTTGTCTCTTAAAGTCCTCATATGAGTGAAGTCATATGATTTCTCTCTTTCTCTGACTGACTAATTTCACTTAGCATAATACCCTCCAGTTCCATCCATGTAGTTGCAAATGGCAAGATTTCATTCTTTTTGATTGCCGAGTAATACTCAATTGTATATATATACCACATCTTCTTTATCCATTCATCCATCGATGGACATTTGGGCTCTTTCCATACTTTGGCTGTTGTTGATAGTGCTGCCATAAACGTGGGGGTGCATGTGTCCCTTCGAAACACCACACCTGTATCCCGTGGATAAATGCCTAGTAGTGCAATTGCTGGGTCATAGGGTAGTTCTATTTTTAGTTTTTGAGGAACCTCCATACTGTTTTCCAGAGTGGCCGCACCAGCTTGCATTCCCACAAAATCACTCTTAAAACGCAATCATACAGAGGGGCACCTGGGGGACTCAGTTGGTTAAGCATGGGATTCTTGATTATGGCTCAGGTTGTGATCTGAAGGATCAAGCCCCTCTACGGGACTCTGTGCTGACTGCTGGGAGTCTGCTTGGTTTTCTCTCCCCTTTTCTTTCTCTCTCTCAAAATAAATAATAAATAAACATTAAAAATAATTAACAATCATATAGAAACAGTGCAATAAACAAATAGAAGAAAGTATATCAGGCATAGATAAGTGAAAATAAAGCCAGGGTAGTGGTTTCAATATCAAATTAAATAGAAAGTAAACTAATGAAGGGGGTCACAAAGAAAATTTTGCCAGTGAAAGTACTAAGAAGATACTATTTTTTAACACATAGACACTAAGGAAATTGATTCCAAATACATAAAACAAATAAAAGACTGACAGGAAACATAAATACATCAACACTTTTAGTTGATGACTTTAACAAATCATTCTCAGATACAGTAAAATTAAATAAACTAAGAATAATCAAATTTATAAGTTTGATGAGAGTACCTGTGAAGTTTTTATAGAGTACCTGTGAAAGAAACAAAAATTGGCAGTGCACCGTGTCGCACAAGAAACCCATAAATTCCAAAGAATTGCAATCATATAGATCATGTTTTCTGACTTTATTCAAGGAAAATTAAAAACAAAAACATAGGTTTTAAAAATCATTATGTCTGGGGGCGCCTGGGTGGCGCAGTTGGTTAAGCGTCTGACTTCAGCCAGGTCACGATCTTGCGGTCCGTGAGTTCGAGCCCCGCGTCAGGCTCTGGGCTGATGGCTCAGAGCCTGGAGCCTGTTTCCGATTCAGTGTCTCCCTCTCTCTCTGCCCCTCCCCTGTTCATGCTCTGTCTCTCTCTGTCCCAAAAATAAATAAACGTTGAAAAAAAAAATTTTTTTTTTAAAAAAAATCATTATGTCTGAAGAGTAAAAACATAATGTTGGATAATCCTGATCAAAAAGAAAATTGTGAAAGAAAATTCTATTATATGGAATTAAGTGATAAAATGATTTTATGCCAAAACTTGTCGAATACAGGTAAATGTATTGATTAATACAATAAATAATAATAATAAATAAACAATAATAAATAATAAATATTAATAAATAAATAATAATAAGTAATACTAAAACTAAAATAATAAATAATAATGAATAAAATAAATAATAATAAAACTAAAATTTAAAAAAAAGAATGAATGAAAGTAAATTAACTAAAAATTCAACTTAAAAAAGTAGAAAAACTGTCATGGGGAAGCCCAAAGAAATAATTAAGGAGAAAGTAATAGAGATCAATTTAGAAATTAGGAAAATAAAAAATGGGAAAGTAATAGAAATTAATAGCAAATAACAATCTCTTCATGTCTATAAATCATCTGTATTTCTCCTTCAAGTATTTGGTGCTCATATCTTTGCATTTTTTTTCTTAATGTTTTATTTATTTATTTATTTATTTATTTATTTATTTATTTATTGAGAGGGAGAGAGACAGAGAATCCAAAGCAGACTCCACACTGTCAGCACAGAGCCCAATGTGGGGCTCGAATTCACAAAAGAACCCGCAAACCATGAGATCATGTCCTGAAGTTGAACACTTAACCAAGTGAGCCACCCTGGCACCCCGCCCACCACTTTTGGTTAAGTCTGGGTCGAATTACAAAATTATTCTGTATGTGGGCATTAAGGATAATAACATTTTGTCCAAAATATATTTCGTATGTTTTTCCCCGTTTATCATTTATCTCTTTTGAACATAACAAAAAGAAAGAATACAGATTTTTTGTTTCAAACATTCATGGAATATTCAAAGACATTAACCACACCTTACCTTTTGACATTAAGATGTCTTGACAAAAATGTAGGTAATTATTCATTTACGTCAGCCCACACCTCAAATACAGGCATTACTTATTAACACTCTTGACAGATAAATGAGTGGTAAGAATAGAAAAGTGCCATTTTTTTTAAGTTAGGAAACTGAAGCACAAGCTAAGTAGGTAATGAGAGTAACGTGGTAGAACACGAATGGAACGCATGGCGACTGATGGCTAATCAAATGCACAGTCCTTTTGCACACAGAAGGTGATCAATAAATGTCTAGTGGATGAATGGATTTACAGCTCTCTCAAATACCAAAGAACAGAATCAGTTAGTTCCAGAAGTTAAAAATTTTTACAACGGAAACAGATTTTTCTTCTACCATAAGGCTGGGATAATTTTACAATAGCTATTTTTGTCTTACTGTGTAATTCAGAAGTGCCTCAAGTGGTCTGAAAAATTCTGTTGTCATAAAACCTGCTTGAGGGGTAAAAGGAAACAGTTAAAAAGAACATCTATTGGGGCACCTGGGTGGCTCAGTCGGTTGAGCGTCCAATTTTGGTTCAGGTCATGATCTTGCAGTTTGTGAGTTGAAGCCCCTCGTCGGGCTCTGTGCTGACAACTCAGAGCCTGAAGCCTTCTTCACATTCTGTGTCTCCCTCTCTCTCTACCCCTCCCCTACTCATAGTCTGTCTGTCTCTCTCTCTCTCTCTCTCTCTCTCTCAAAAATAAATAAACATTTAAAAAAATTTTTAAAAAGAACATTTATTTAGTGCATGCTTTCAGGTCAGCTTCACCTCAATCAAGGGTATGAAATCAACCACAGGTTTTGAAGTACTATATATTTGAGTGATGATATTAGTATAGTGAGATTAAATATTTTCCCCACTAGACACTCCTTTATCACTGAATGAAATTTCACATTTATGCTCTTCAGAATTATGTAGATTTACATTGATTTAATTGACTATTTCCTCTTGGACTTTGTGAATTTTTTTTGCAACCAAAAGCATATTAATACTGAAAAAAACTGTCCACCTGTGAAAATCTTCTTGTTTAATTACTATTTCTAATGGGCTCTAACAAGATTAAAAAGAAATCTATTTTAAGTCTGCCATGAATGAACTAGTTCGTATTTTCCTTGCAGATTTTACTTTTTTTTTTTTTTTTTTTTTTTTAATTTTTTTTTTTTTTTTTCAACGTTTATTTATTTTTGGGACAGAGAGAGACAGAGCATGAACGGGGGAGGGGCAGAGAGAGAGGGAGACACAGAATCGGAAACAGGCTCCAGGCTCCGAGCCATCAGCCCAGAGCCCGACGCGGGGCTCGAACTCATGGACCGCGAGATCGTGACCTGGCTGAAGTCGGCCGCTTAACCGACTGCGCCACCCAGGCGCCCCTGCAGATTTTACTTTTTAATGCTTATTTATTTTGAGAGAGATAGAAACAGCATAAGCGGAGGAGGGGCAGAGAGAGAGGGAAAGAGAGAATCCCAAGCACAGAGCCTGATGTGGGGCTCGAACCCACAAACTGTGAGATCATGACCTGAGCCAAAACCAAGACTCAGACTGAGCCACCCAGGTGTCCGCATTTCCTTGCTGATTTTAAAATGGATCATTCAAGCTTCTAATACAATAGAGATTAAAATGAACAAATATATAAGTAGTATTTTTAAAACCTATAATTCTTTGGAATAGGCAATATATGTAGATGGTAGAAGATTCAAAAGTTACAAGAAATATAAATACAGCTAAATACAAGCTTACCTTCCACTCCTTTGCCCAGCAACCCATTTTCTTTCTGGAAGCAGCCATTTTTACAGGTTACTATGCATGGATCTGAAAATGAGATAATAATAATGGCCCCCATTTGTTGAATACTTACCTACTCTGCGTGAAGGATTTTCACAACAATCATCTGGGATAAGCAGTACTATTTTTTTTTCCTTTTTTACTAAGGAGATGTATGCCATTTTTGATGTGGCCTCTTCTCTATGATTGGCTGTGGAGAGTCTATTCTGCCAGTCTTTGGGTCATTTTCTGGGCTATTTACACTGATACGGATGTTATCTAAGTGTATCTGTGGAATGAGGTGATCTTAAAACCCTCCTCTTCTTCCATGTTATGTAGAAGCCCCAGATAAGTAGTACTACTATTCTCATTTTATAGGTGAGAAAATAGTCATACAGGCATTAAGAATCATTTTAAGGGTCACACTTTGTATGTAGGATTTGGTTCAAACAAGGGCCACTGCACATATTTGTACAGATTGTATCAAATAGGTAGTATAATAAAGACAAAGTTAAGAAGAAACTAGCTGGCAGGTCGTGATCTCATGGGTTGTGAGTTTGAGCCCTGCATCAGGCTCTGCACTGACAGCACGGAGCCTGCTTGGATTCTCTCTCTCCCCCTCTCTCTCTGCCCCTCCTTCTCTCTCTGTCTCTCTCTCTTTCTCTCAAAAATAAATACATAAATAAACATTAAAAAAAGAAAAGAAGAAAGTAGCTGAACTAGAGTAACAGTTTCTATGCTAATAGAGATTTGATAAAACTTACAATGATGCCCTAAAAGCCTCTTTAGCTATTAAGAGTTACTTTTTTACTTACAGGTGATATTTATTGGATACCTACTGTGGTCCAGGCATTGGAAACATACTTGCCAGCTCCATGGTGTTTGTCCAGTGAAGGTTGCAGATGAGCGAAATGGGGCCATGGGAGGATGCCATAACAAAACTCTAAAATATGTGACTTTGATTCCAGGACCAGGTGGCACATAGGAAGGAAACTGTTAGTGGAGGTTGGAAAAATACCAAAATAATTATTTCTGGAGACTGGAGAAATGGTGAGAAAACTGTTATAGAAGCTTAAAAAATAGTGACTCATGTTATGTAGCAGGCATTCCCTGCTGTAAATGCCTTGAAAGATAGTGTCTTGATGGACTTTGGGGTTTGAGCAGAGATTTCTAAGCAGAAAACTGAGAGTATCAGCCAGTTTATACTATACTGGAATATAAATTATCTCTTATTTACAGCTTCTCAAGCAAGTAAGATTCTCAAATTAAGACACGGCCCAAGGATAAAGGTCAAATCAAAAGTATGGATGTAAGACACTTTTTAAAGGCTTCTAAGGAATTAAAAAAAATTTTTTTTAATGTTTACTCATTTTTTGAGTGAGCCTGAGTCGGGGAGGGGCAGAGAGAGAGGGAGACACCAAATCTGAAGCAGGCTCCAGGCTCTGGCTGTCAGCACAGAGCCTCATGTGGGGCTTGAACTCACAAACCGTGAGATCATGACCTGGCTGAAGTGGGGCACTTAACCAACTGAGCCACTCAGGCGCCCCAAGGCTTCTAGGGAATTTAAATTGGTACTTTATCAGCTAAACAAAACGGTTTCTTGAAAGCTTAAAGATGTAGTCCCACAGAAGCCTGATCCCAAAGTAGCAGTAAATCAGTCTAAAAGGAGAAAACTGTGTTGAAAACAGTTGTGGCTTTGGCTTCTAAAGCATGGAGTGGGATTTGATCTGATATATAGAAAGCCCCCAAAGTTCTTTAGGGAATTGTATTAGCAAAAGTATTGCCAGCCTAGACTCATAGAGACCATGACTATTCAGATTGTAAAGAGGTTTCTGGGCCCCTAACTTTACACAGACAGGAACAGCAGGAAAGTTGTTCAAAGGGCATTTGGGGGGATGCAATGGAATTGGGCATTTGGATTTTAAGTAACTGTGGGATTTTAGAGCAGAGAAATCAGAGGATATTCGAGCAGAGAAATCATACAGTTCTGAACCCTGAGAGACAGATCTGGGCTACATATATAAATTTGAGAGCATTAGCACATAATAAAAATACAAAAGTACAAATCCAAGCTTTCAGCCTTGGTTGAAGTATAGGTGAAATCTTGGGACCCCATATCACATTATTCAATGAGAATCCTAATAGAAGCAGAAAATGGCTGACACAAGTGAGAATGCATGGCACTGGTTTAGTTACACAACACTGTCCTATCAGGCAGGTGTTTGGAAAGAAAAAAAAAATCACCCAAAGTGAGTTCAAATTAAGACGTGAATGAAAGGAATAACAAAGGTGTGGGCAGATATGATGGAAAAAACAGAATATCAAGGCATGGAGAGACTTGCAACAATGGGAAACCATTATTACACCTAGAACCAAAAAGTCAATACTAAAAAATGTCAATGGAACCTCACAGGAGGCATAGCCCAGAAGAGCCTTTAGTTGGGGAGCCACACAGCTACTGCTAGAGATATGACACTGAGCAGGGAAGGGGCAGAGGAGAAATACTCTGACCTTGCTGGCCTCCTGGTTTGCATCTCCTGATGGTATACCTCCCATGGGACAAGCCCAAGGAGCACAGGTGATATAAAGGACAACATTCCAGGGCATAAAGCAAGGAAGAGAAGGACAATGTATCCAATACACAAATGCAGAATAATAAGCACAGGATTTAGGGTAAAGGTGAAGATTTAATAATACTTATAAATCACATATCACCAACCCGCTAAGGATATGTAGCAGTAGCCAGGAGGGAAGGCAGCTATGTTCAATGTACGTATACAGGTTCTGTCCCTTATAAATATGAATTACTGAAGGCACCTGGGTGGCTCAGCCGGTTGGGTGTCAGACTTTGGCTCAGGTCATAATCTCATGGTCCATGAGTTCAAGCCTCACGTCAGGTGCGGACAGGTTGGAGCCTGGAGCCTACTTCAGATTCTATGTCTCCCTTTCTCTCTGCCCCTTCCCCGCTTGTGCTCGCGCTCTCTCTCAATCTCTCTCTCTCTAAAAAATGGATGAACATTAAAAAAATTTAAATATGAATCACTGGACAGTTTGCTGAGAACAACAAAAAGAACCTTTTTTGTGTGATAGTCTACTTTTTCATTACAAAAGGATTATCATCATCTTCTTTGGAATGCAGCATTAACTCAAGACAATAAATACTGCAAAGTTTGTTTTTCATTTTGTTGTGATAATGTGTTAATGCACCACATCAGTGTTGCCTGAAACTTCATTGTTGTAACAGTTGACTCCACACAGCTACGTTGTAAAATATCCCCAGCATTGTGATGACTAAGATACTACTATAAACCTAGTAACTTTCTTCTGTCACTCCACTGGTATTTAATTGGCATGAAATAGATTGTTCATCAGGGTTTGTTAACAGATTTATTTTTTCCTTCCCCTTATAGAATTATTTAAACAAAACAGTCTTTGAGATTCCAGCAGCTTCATGTCAAGACAATGTCAAGTATCTTTCTTACTTGACTTGGATGATAATTACAGTCTCAGGAGCTGATGACATCAACCATAGTGTGCTGACAAAGAGAAGGCAAGATTGCCGAGGAAACCCTGAGGAACATCGACACTTAAAGGAAATACAGACCAAAAAGCCTGGGAAGGATGCACCAGAGACATAGGGGGAATGTGGTATCAGGGACGCCCTGTTTAAGAAGTGGTTCACATTTTTAAATGCGGCATCCAGATCAGACCAAGTGAGAACTGAAGTGGTTCCATTCAGTGTAGCCACAGGCTGGTTTTTGATGACCACAGCAAAAGCCCTCTTACTAGAGCCATAACAGCAGAAGCTAAAATGCTGTAGATCGCAGAATGAATGTGACATGCAGACATGAAAACACTGAGTATGGATGGTGTTTTAGGGATGTTTGGCTTTGAAGAGAAGATAAGGTAGTCGCTGAAGAAGGGGGCATGGTGAAAGGAGGGATTTTTTTCTTTTTCGGTTGGTTTGGTTTCGTTGGTTTTTCGATGGGAGAGAACGTTGAGCATGGTTAAATGCTATTGAGAGAAGTTGAATCCACAACAGAGAGAGGAGCTGATCAATGGATGGAGCATCATGTCTGTTACAGACTGGGTGCTCAGTGTTTATTAAATAAATGACAAATCCCTTGAGAATCAGGGAGGCATTCAATCCAGAAACCAGGTGAAAGGCTTATCTGTAGACAAGAGGTAAGATATCTCTTCCATCAGAAAAGCAAACAAGAGGAAATAAGTGGAGATGCAGGTCCTTTGGTAGATGTGGTATGAAGAACTAGAGAAATTTCCATCAGTTTCTTGAGTGTCTCTTGATTTTGGCTCAGATCATGATCCCAGGATCATGGCATCAAGCCCTGTGTTGGGCTCCACACTGAATGTGGAACCTGCTTAAGATTTTCTCTCTCTCCCTCGGCCCCTCTCCCCTACTCGTGCATTCTCTCTCTGGAAAATAAACTAAAAACATTTCCATCAGATGACTTCTATTTTCTCTATTAAATGAAAGATGGGATCATCCGAGGGAAATAAAAGTAATTGGAATCACTGAGAATAATGAAAAAGGTCTGTGAAATACTTTCATGTTCTGGAGAGATGCTTCAGAGGAATGCCCCTTTAAGCACCTGCCAGCCTCTGCAGTATATAGTGGCTCATGAAAAGGGTTGCCCTGCATATACTCCTGGTACTGGGCCTCAGTATTGAATCCAGTCATCTGGCACCTTTACCTTTTCCTCACTCACTTGAAACTCTAGACCACAAACTTTAATAATTGCTCTCTCCTTTATGTTCCTGATAGTGCTCCACCAGATTTGAAACATGATGGCTCCTGGGAGTCCATGGCCTTCCACAGTTCTGCCTCCCCTCCCCCAGAAAGTGTTACATCGTTCCACCTTGAGGGCATTTCTTACAGTTCATTACGGTACTGAGACCTGCCTACCCAGATACCCACCCAACCATCAGGGCACCCACCAGCCTTCAAAGGAGCAAACTGAGCATAACGTATAAGAAGTAGGGTAGGCCCACTTCATTGTCCACATAGTCCCTTCCCACAGAACTTCAGTCGTCTTTGGGCAGAGTTATAAGGGCCATAGAAACCTCCCCATAAGTCCCTGCTCTAGCCTCCCAAGGGCTTAAACTCTCTACTGTTTCCTGTGGCTGATGGTGGAAAGGACTTCTCTAAGAAGAGATCCTGCTCAAAAGCTACAGCACTATGACCTTAGCCCATGGCGTCAAAGGAAACCCGATCAGGATATTCACAGAAAACCTAACAGCCCCCTGAAAGAGAACATAGTCATAAGATGAGTGGTTTTGTTACACAATCAGAGGAACTGCCAAATCTATATAAGGATAAATATTATAACCCAGCATGAAAATGGAACAGAAGATTCAGTAAACTATATGTTAATTTGCAGTCCTTACCTAACCAATAAACAACATGTGTATAATGCATTTGCTTACAAATTTTAGGGAATCTTAAATCAGTTCTCAAAATTTAGCTTCATAGAAAACTTGGCCAAAATAGCTGATTAACTAGCAGTGAGATTACTGAAGAGAAAATACTGAAAAAGGTGGCCTAGAAAATTCATTTTTAAGCATATGGATTGAAGGACAGGCTGAAAGAAATAAAAACTGATGGCTGAGGAGTTAAAAACAAAACACTCCAGGGAAGCAGTGGGATTTCTTCTGGATTAGTTACTAACTTTCCTCGTCAATTTGCTCTAATATGTGTGGAATAGGTTATTTAGATGAGGCAATATTTTTTTATGGTTATGGCTACAGCTCTAGAGTAGAATTATTAATCTGTATTGGATCATTAAACTCTGTACGTACCTTTTATTAAAATTCCATTCCCTTCTCAGCTACCCATTATGATATTCCATGTTAAAGTAATTCTCCTTGGGACATCTGGAGATGTTCAGTCAGTTAAGCTTCTGACTTTGGCTCAGGTCACCATCTCCCATTTCATGAGCTCGAGCCCCACGTTGGGCTCTGTGCTTATAGCTCAGAGCCTGGAGCCTGCTTCAGATTCTGTGTCTCCCTCCCTCTCTCTCTCTCTCTCTGCCCCTCCCCTGATCATGCTCTGTTTCTCTCTGTTTCTCAAAAATAAAGATTAAAATAAAATAAAGTAATTCTCCTTTGTTAAGTGATCCATTGCTTTCCTCAAAAAAAAAAAAAAAAAAAAGGCAGTGAGAGGCAGATCTCTAAAAGAGATCTTCCTTTTTCTTCTTCTCCTTTTCCTTCTTCTTCTTGTTACTTTGCAATAACAGAAGGATTCCTGGAATAAGGGATGCTAGAAAATCTATCTTTTTGGAGTTCCCCATTATAAAAGTGTGGGAAAACTGATTTAATTTTCCAAACAAGCAGTAGAAAAGAATTGTGGCCAAATATCATGCAAAAAAATATTATGAGAAAAGAAGAAATAAGGAGACTAAAACCCACACACACAATGATGAAAACTCTTCAGAAAGATATGCAAACACATTGTGAAACTGTAAAATCTAATATTTCCAAATAAGCTAAAAATTTTTAAGAAAATATAGCAGCCATTAAAAAAAGACCCACATAAATTAGCATTAGAAAAACTCAAAAACTGCAAAACAAGAACCTGGGGTTCTAAAGCGGGAAACCCAGATTTCTGCTAATCTTCTTTTCATCTGTCCCTTCAAAGACCAACTGGAACCCATTCATCTCTGGGCTAGCTTGGCCTTTGCCATGGCCCTCAGCAATATAGATATGTCATAGCAGATTAAGCACATGATAGCCTTCATTGAACAGGAAGACAATGAGAAAGGAGAAGAGGCAAAGGCAATGTAAAACATTAGAAAGGTGCAATCTTGTGCAAACAAAAAGACTGAACGTTACAGAATATTATGAAAGGGAAAATGCAGATTGTGTAGCAGAAGGAAATTTAAATGTCCAACTTGAATCAAGAAAATTTAAAAGTCCTCTGAGCCAGAAGTGACCTTCTTACTGACCCAAGAAAAGCAAAGTAGATGCCCAGTAAGGTGGTAAAAGATACAACCAGGCACTGAGTGCTGGAAACACTGGTCGTCAAGGGTTTATACCAGTTGCTATAGCTTCTAATGACTGTTTGCTGCAGGAATCAGGATCTCCTTCCATTAAAGGCGGCTGAAGCGCAAAAACTTATCCCTGTAGACAAAATCCCACGAAAAAGATGCTGAGGTCTAAATTGATCAGAGGCCTACTTGTCTGACTAAATAGCTGGCAGTGTTGAAATCCATGATGAGGTCACAAAATAAAGGTTTCCAATACCCTAAAAAGCCAGCTGGATCTCTTAGGTTCAGGAATGATGCCAGAAATATGGTAAGCCTTGTTTGGCATGAATAGCAACAGAAAGGTTTTGGATTAAGCCTTTGAGAGGTGGAGCTTTCTCCACTGCATGTAACTATAATAATAAAGCATCTGATATTTGAAAAAAACAGGATTGTCTAGGTCACTTCCTTTTTGATGTTCTGATATAGTTCTCTATTCATTAGTGGAATACCTCTTCCATAGCTATTGCCTTTGTTCTAATCATTAACATGGGGAGAAAGATGCCCTTGAAATACAGGAACATGCCTCCAATTCTAGAAGTAATGCAACTTTCAGGGGTTCTGAGCATGAGGTAGAGGAGATCAGACAATGGTTGTATGACTTTAATCCAGTTTTCTGCCCTTTTTCTACTTGCAGAGATCTAATTCAGAGAATTCTACGTGAGACAGACCAGGGACTAGACTTGAGTCCCCTCAGTCCTGACCACAAAATCCAGTGTTCCTGGACAGCTGAAACCCTATGCCTGTTGAGTAGCATGTTTGCAGATACGCAGAAGCAGGATGCTTCCCAAAGAAGGGATTCTACTAGGAAGACTGGCAAAGACCCAAGCAAACCAGTCTGCACGAAGGTGGACTCCAGTGCTGCCCTTTCACCTATTTGTTCCCTCATTACAATACTAAAAATCACGCCCAGAGGTGGGGATTTAACACGCTAATGAGACATGTGGTACATGATGAAGCATGTTTTGTCCGCTGTACCTACATGCTTAGATGTCACTCCTTTCCCATGTCAGTCTCTTTAAAACCTTGCCTCAGCCTTTGTTTGGAGAGCCAGCATGAAGGACCCTTTTGTTTGTGCTATGTCCCTTACAGGGGAGCCCAAGCCCCAATAAAAGCCTTGCCTGGAAACTCCAGCTTGGCCTCTAGTAAATTTCTATTGCTTGGAGAGCCCAAGGTCCTGAGTGGGTGACATAAGTACCTTTAAGTCTCTGCTCTTTTGGTTTAAAATGCATGTGGCAAGCATTCATTATTGCAGTAGTAGCTTCACTGTTACTTGGGCCTAGTAGTTTTCCTCATAAGTAAATGTGAAACAGGTTTATGTGAGGAGAAAAATGAAAAAACTCAGGACATAACTAAATATTTCTTAACAAAGCATAAACAAGAAGGAACATAGAGCATATAAAAGCAACAAATAGTATCTTAACAGAAATAGAACTATAAGAGAAGAAAAATGCTAAAAATCAAACAGAAATGAAGGAAAGGGTGAAAAGGATTTGAAAGTAACAGATAAAGAAGACAAAGAAAGTTCCTACATATGAATATCCAGAAATACCCAAAGAAGAGAACCAGAGCAATAGAACAGAACAAATGTGGAAATAATCTAAGAAACTTTTCCTGACCAAAAAAACAAAAACAAAAACAAAAAGAAACCTGGAAAATCTATTGAAAAGCAAATCATGTGCCTGAAAAAACTGACCCCAAAATGGCCGACATCAAGAATTATTCTAGTAAGATGAATGAATTTTAAATGTTTATTTATTTATTTTGAGAGAGAGAGAGAGAGAGCCAGCAGGGGAGGAGCAGAGACAGAGAGGTAGAGAGAGAGAATCCCAAGCAGGCTCTGCACTGTCAGCAAAGAGCCTGACACGGGGCTCAATCCCATGAACCATGAGATCATTACCTGAGCCAAAATCAAGTCAGATGCTTAACTGACTGAACCACTTATACACCCCACTAATGAATTTTAAAGAATAACTTTAAATATTTTTTATATCAAGGAAAAAACCCCAAAAACAAAAATGCAATCACTTATAAGAGAAATGATATCAATTGCCAGATCTTTCTACCTCAACCCTTTATGGGTTAAAGATAGTAGAGTGACATATTTAACACACTCAAGGCAAGAAAATGTGACCTAAGGGTCCTGTACCATGCAAACTTATATTCAAGTATAAAGACCACAGACAAATTGTTATGAACATTCGTGAACTAAAGAAATATTGTTTCCATGCCCCTTCCTAAGATATCTACTGGAGAATAAGCTTCCAACAACCAAAATGACTAGACAGACATCAACATCAGGACTGGTCGGAACCATTACATATATATTGACTTATGGAACTAAGACAAAATAATGGATACAAAGGACAGGGTATAATATGTTATTGGTCACATGCTCTAATGAGGTGGAGAGTACAATTATCAAACATAGGAGGAGGGGGTGTGAAATGGGGAGAACATATGAAAAGTAAAACAGGCAAGCTGACTGCCTTATAGTTATTACCTGAAAATAAGAAGATATTACTTCATATCAGATGCTGGGAGAGAGAGTAAGAGGAGGAAGGAAGAAAAGGTGGTCAGCCAATTTTGATTATTTCTCATAGTAGATAATAGAAAATTACTAAGGGTACAACATAATGGTATTAGTATACAAGCAGCCATCCAAGCAAAACCAAAAATTTTACCAGTAAAAGAAAAGCTGGGGGGGGGGGGATGGAAAGGGAGAGGAAACAAAGATTATTTGTATAGAGCACTTAATATGTATCTATTAATATAATATAAAGATAATATGGCAGTATGAGACCCCTTGCCAGAGCAATTAGGCAAGAAATCGAAATGAAAGCCATCAAAAATTGGAAGGAAAGAAATAAAACTGTTATTTGCAGATTAAACGATATTATACACAGAAAATCCTAAAGACCCCATCAAAAAACTATTTGAACTAATAAAAGAATTCAGTAACATTGCAGGATACAAAAGTAATGTACAAAACTCTGTTGCATTTTTATGCACTAATAATGAACTATCAGAAAAAGAAATTAAGAAAACAATCTCATTCGCAGTTTCTTCAAAAAAGAATCAAATACCTAGGGATAAATTTAACCAAGGAGGTGATAAACTTATACATTGAAAACTGTAAGACATTAATGAAAGAAGTTGAAGAAAGCATAAATAAATGGGAAGATATTCCATGCTCAGGGATTAGAATAATTAATATTGTTAAAATGTAATACTGACCAAAGCAATCTACAGATTCGGTGCAATTTTTATCGAAATTCCAACAGCATTTTTCACAGAAATACAACAAACAATCCTAAAATTTGATATGGAACCACAAAAGACCCTGAACAGTCAAAACAATCTTGAGAAAGAGCACATCATGCCCCTTGATTTCAAACTACTACAAAGCTATAGTAATCAAAACAGCATGGTATTGGCATAAAAACAGATATGTAGATCAATGGAACAGAATAGGGACACCAGAAATAAACCCACATCCATATGGTCAATTAACAAAGGAGGCAAGAATATAAAATGGGAAAGGGACAATCTCTTCAATACATGGTACTGGGAAAACTGGACAGTCACATGAACAAAGAATAAAGCTGGACCAGAATCTTACACCATAAACAAAAATGAACTCATAATGGATTAAAGATTTGAACCTAAGACCCATAACCATAAACCTAACACCCCTAGAAGAAAACATAGATGGTAAGCTTCTGCAGTTCTTTTCTTGATAGTAACAGTTTTTTAAAATGGCACATCTTATGGCACAAAAACAGACACATAGACCAATGGAATAGAATAGAAACTCCAGAACTAGACCCACAAACGTATGGCCAACTCATCTTTGACAAAGCAGGAAAGAACATCCAATGGAAAAAAGACAGCCTCTTTAACAAATGGTGCTGGGAGAACTGGACAGCAACATGCAGAAGGTTGAAACTAGACCACTTTCTCACACCATTCACAAAAATAAACTCAAAATGGATAAAGGACCTCAATGTGAGACAGGAAACCATCAAAACCTTAGAGGAGAAAGCAGGAAAAGACCTCTCTGGCCTCAGCCGTAGCAATCTCTTACTCGACACATCCCCAAAGGCAAGGGAATTAAAAGCAAAAGTGAATTACTGGGACCTTACGAAGATAAAAAGCTTCTGCACAGCAAAGGAAACAACCAACAAAACTAAAAGGCAACCAATGGAATGGGAAAAGATATTCGCAAATGACTTATCGGACAAAGGGCTAGTATCCAAAATCTATAAAGAGCTCACCAAACTCCACACCCGAAAAACAAATAACCCAGTGAAGAAATGGGCAGAAAACATGAATAGACACTTCTCTAAAGAAGACATCCGGATGGCCAACAGGCACATGAAAAGATGTTCAGCGTCGCTCCTTATCAGGGAAATACAAATCAAAACCACACTCAGGTATCACCTCACGCCAGTCAGAGTGGCCAAAATGAACAAATCAGGAGACTATAGATGCTGGAGAGGATGTGGAGAAACGGGAACCCTCTTGCACTGTTGGTGGGAATGCACATTGGTGCAGCCGCTCTGGAAAGCAGTGTGGAGGTTCCTCAGAAAATTAAAAATAGACCTACCCTATGACCCAGCAATAGCACTGCTAGGAATTTATCCAAGGGATACAGGAGTACTGATGCATAGGGCCACTTGTACCCCAATGTTGATAGCAGCACTCTCAACAATAGCCAAATTATGGAAAGAGCCTAAATGTCCATCAACTGATGAATGGATAAAGAAATTGTGGTTTATATACACAATGGAATATTACGTGGCAATGAGAACAAATGAACTATGGCCTTTTGTAGCAACGTGGATGGAACTGGAGAGTGTGATGCTAAGTGAAATAAGCCATACAGAGAAAGACAGATACCATATGGTTTCACTCTTATGTGGATCCTGAGAAACTTAACAGGAACCCATGGGGGAGGGGAAGGAAAAAAAAAAAAAGAGGTTAGAATGCGAGAGAGCCAAAGCATAAGAGACTGTTAAAAACTGAGAACAAACTGAGGGTTGATGGGGGGTGGGAGGGAGGAGAGGGTGGGTGATGGGTATCGAGGAGGGCACCTTTTGGGATGAGCACTGGGTGTTGTATGGAAACCAATTTGTCAATAAATTTCATATAAAAAAATAAAAATAAAAAAAAATAAAAAATAAAAAAAATAAAATGGCACATCTTAAATATTCCTTTGCCCTTTCCCCTGGCATAGGAATGTGAAATACAATAAGACATGTAAGTGCTTTTCTTTCATCAGTGTTCCTCATGTGCTGAAATAGTAACTAGCCAAAGATGAATAGCTACTTTCTTCTAGGGGCACTTATAATTCAAAAGAACATAAATCAAAGTCAAGTTAATCAAGCTATGCAATCCATTATATTTAGTATTTCTTTGTGCTATGAAATAGTGGTTAAATCCACAGCTGGAATACCCCCTTATCAAATAAAGACCCTAGTAAAATCAGCGTACTTGTTTGAGAATGACACATGAAATTATAAAATTCCATTTAACCTATTTCACACGTAAGAAGTTTCTTATTCAAATTCGAAAACGTAATATTTAAGTTCCAAAGTTCTTGATCAGTGAATTCTTAATCAGTATAGTAGAGTATATAGGCTAAATTTACACTAGCATCATTCATTACTTGAGAACTAATAAAATTAATGAACTAGCACTAAAGCAGGTAGATTATTTCTTTAGGCAAATATATAAGGAGCTTTATAATAAGTTATTTCCAGAGTGTTTAGATAAGTTTAATTATCTGGGTGTGGAAAAAAAGTTAACATAGCAGTCCTAACTGCTTATACTTTAAAAATCCTTCTTGGGGACACATAGTCAGTTAAGCGTCCGACTTTGGCTCAGGTCATGATCTCACTATCTTTGAGTTTGAGCCCTGCATCAGGCTCTCTGCTGAGAGCTCAGAGCCTGGAGCCTGCTTCAGATTCTGTGTCTCCCTCTCTCTTTGCCCCTTCCCCACTCACGCTCTGTTTCTCTCTCCCAAAAATAAAGAATAAAAACATTTAAAAAATTAAAAATCCTCCTTATAGTGTTGGCCCTTAGTTGGCATCTGGGCACATGGATTTCAAGAAGCTTCCTACCACTAACTGGTATGAGTGGTTCAGTGTCCAAACTGTTTGTACAAACAAGATCATCTTCTGCTTTTCTTCTAAGAGATTGAAATTTAGGTATGTGCAAGACAGGGAGTAATATGATCAGAACCCAATAGAAACCCTGGGTGTTCAATCTCTAATGAGTTTCCCTGATTGGCAACATTTCCCACAATTTGTCCCACCTTGTTGTTTGAAGAATTAAGCACATCCTGTGTGACTCCAGTGGAAAAGGAATCTTGAAAGTTTACATCTGGTTTACTTAGCCCCATGTCCCTTTTCTCTTTGCTGGTTATGCTCTGTATCCTTTCACTATAATAAATCATAACCATGAGTATAACTACACTCTGAGTCCTGGGAGTTCTCCTAAGGAATTACCAAAACTCAGAATGGTCTTGAGGACTCCCAACACAATCCCCTAATCTACTTTTACAAGAATCATTCAATTTGATGATTAGTTGTGTATACCTCAATATAGGAAATGACTTCTACAGGCATTACTAATGAAAATGTAGGGATTCCCTAAGCACTACAAATCAAGAAATCTACACAATTGATTTTAATTGTAACTTAAGAGTTTGGTTACAGTGGTGTAACCAATGTTATGAACCATTGGTAAGAAATTCTCTTTCCGCTGTTGTCAGGATGTTATCTAAAATGACATCCTGACATTCTAGAGTGCCCTCTATTAGGTGGGAGCCCTGAGCAAAATTCAGATCTCTTTTGACTAAATTATGCTTACCTTAAACTGTATGTTTTGCTTTTATTATATAGTGACTCTAATGAGTGGTTGAGGGTTTTTTGTTTTTTTTTTAAACTAGAAAACTAATAGTCAAATTACAATCCAGTCTAAACCACTGTACAAGATAGTATCTTATACATATTTCTCTGCACTAAACTCAGCTATACTATTTTCTGACTCGTATTTTTTTTAAGTTTATTTATTTTGAGAAAGAGAGAGAGAGACAGTGCAAGCGGGGGAAGGGCAGAGAGAGAGGTAGAGAGAATCCCAAGCAGACTCTACACTGCCTGCACAGAGCCTGACGTGGGACTCGAACCCATAAATCATGACATCATGACCTGAGCCGAAACCAAGAGTCAGATGCTTAACCGACTGAGCCACCCAGGCGCCCCTGTTTTCTGACTCGTATTTTTAACATGACCTAAATTCCTCAGTATTTTTCTAACTCTTTTACTGTTTATATTACTGCCAGACATTTCAAAACTTTTCAGATGAGGCATGCAGGAAGGAACTTTTCAGATAAGCTGTACAGGAAGGGAGAAAAGAAGTACTGAATCTGTAAAACATCCAAAGAAAGATTAGTGGGAAAAAAACGGCAAGCAGTTAACACTGGAAAGTGGGAACCAAAGACTGAAAATTCTAAGTGATTAAACACTTTTAAAATCAAGGCAGCATGTTGGAAGTTTCATTTCCTTTGAATAAATATGACTATTTTACCTTTTTTCCTCATAAATCTGATACTTATGTTAACTTGTCAACAGCAGAATATATGAAGACACTTGGGTTTATGCTTGAACTCAAGGCAATTCCCTTTTGGAAACTAAAAGTTCATTAATACATATTCCAACTTAAGAATACGTTTTTCTTTTTCTCAAAAGTTTACATACATTTAAGAGCAAGTGTTTGAAACTTGGAACACATTTTTCCACAGAAATGTTATTACAAACAGTGGTTAATTCCCAGGCATCCCAGTAAACTCAATAAACTCATAAAGAACAAAAGTAGACATTTGTGATGAAAATGGTGTAAACATGAAAAGATGCTCAACATCACTCCTCATCAGGGAAATACAAGTAAAAACCACACTGAGATACCACCTCACCCCAGTCAGAGTGGCTAAAATGAACAAATCAGGAGACTATAGATGCTGGAGAGGATGTGGAGAAACGGGAACCCTCTTGCACTGTTGGTGGGAATGCAAACTGGTGCAGCCACTCTGGAAAACAGTGTGGGGGTTCCTCAAAAAATTAAAAATAGATCTACTCTATGACCCAGGAATAGCACCGCTAGGAATTTACCCAAGGGTTACAGCAGTGCTGATGCATAGGGGCACTTGTACCCCAATGTTGATAGCAGCACTCTCAACAATAGCCAAATTATGGAAAGAGCCTAAATGTCCATCAACTGATGAACAGATAAAGATGTGGTTTATATATACAATGGAATACTACTTGGCAATGAGAAAGAATGAAATCTGACCATTTGTAGCAACGTGGATGGAACTGGAGAGTATTAATGCTAAGTGAAATACGTCAGGCAGAGAAAGATACCATATTTTTTCACTCATATGTGGATCCTGAGAAACTTAACAGAAGACCAGGGGGGAGTGAAAGGGGGGGAAAAAAAGTTACAGAGAGGGAAGGAGGCAAACCATAAGGGACTCTTAAATACTGAGAACAAACTGAGGGTTGATGGGGGATGGGGGAGAGGGGAAAGTGGGTGATGGGCATTGAGGGCACCTGTTGGGATGAGCACTGGGTGTTGTATGGAAACCAATTTGACAATAAATTATATATAAAAAAATAAATGAACACTTAAAAAATAAACGTTAAAAAATAGTGTAAAACCCTACTATGAAAGAAACCTTGCCTTTTAAATTCAAAAGTTAAAATTAAACATGCAATTTAAATTGAAAATAGCATAACCAATGTTACACAGTGAGCAGGGCCTCACTTTGGGCTTCTGCATATCCTTAAACATTGCAAATGGGGAGGGAAAAGTGGAAGATTTTGAACTCAGGTGGGTGGGCCTTGGAGAGACCTTATGCACAGTCTGGAAAGGAAAGTACGTTGTATTTACCCAGACTGGGGTGGGGGTGGTTTCTACTCTGATTTCTGGGAGTACAATGATGTTGGTACACCATAGGAGAGTAAAAGGGATGGAAAGGGGATTTTGGCTTCTCAAAATCCTAGAATCATTAACGTGCTACTATCTCTGGGCTGCTGGTAAGCATGAATGACCAGTTGGCTAACTCTTCAAGCAGGGGGTACCTAAGTACCCAGGTGGGTAGCCGCAGGCTGTGGATCTGGGCATCTCTAGCAGAGAAGCAACGTGGATTCACACAGGAGACCTGTGAAAATGCTGACGGTGTGAAGAAGACATAAATAACCAACATGGAAGATCAGAAGAGGAGACAAAAGTGTAAGAGGTGTTTCCTGCGTGGCACCAGCCGACGTTAGCCCCAACTGGGCTCACCGTCTCTAAAACATGGCTAGGCCTGTGTTTGATGTATTTCAGGTTTGTCTATCCTGGTTTGGGGAGGCACTTCACAAGTAGTCCTCATTCTAAACACTACACATTTGTTAAATTAAAATAAGAAAATATTATACCATAAAAAGAATTATAAGAATTTTTCAAAAGCATATTTAAAACAAATGTTTTTAAAACTCCTATATTTTGGGGGCACCTGGGTGGCACAGTTGGTTAAGCGTCTGACTCTTGATTTTGGCTCAGGTCATAATCTCATAGTTCATGCATGAGTTCAAGCCCTGCGTCAGGCTCTGTGCAGACAGCATGGAGGCTGCTTGGGATTCTTTGTCTCTCTGCCCTGCCCCGCCACCTCTCTCAAAAATAAACATTTTTTTAAAAATCTTATGTTTTCAAGTATTTAAAAAAATTTTTTTAATGTTTATTTTTGAGAGAGACAGCATGAGTGGGGAAGGGGCAGAGAGAGGGAGACACAGAATCCAAAGCAGGCTCCAGGCTCTGAGCTGTCAGCACAGAGCCCCACGTGGGGCTCAAACTCACAAACCGCGATAGCATGACCTGAGCCCAAGTCGGACACTTAACTGACTGAACCACCCAGGTGCCCCTCCAGTTTTTTTTTTAAACCATACTTATTTATCATGAACCATAAACTTAAACAAAATAAATTTTTTAACTTGCTCTTCTTCCCCCTCTCCAGACAACCTCTCCACTAATGCTTACAAGCTGGTAGACATCCTTCTGTACGTTTGTAATTTTCCACTAAGTATTCAAATACATATGAATTTGAATAATTCATTTTTTATGACATAAATATATGTACTAATAATATCTCAAAAGCAAATCTTAGTAGATATATGATATGCTATATAGCATAGAGAGGCCAAATTTATTTAACCATTCATTTATTGACAGGTATTCACTTTTTTCCTTTCTTTTGCATTTTTGCCACTGGAAATACTACAATAAAATTCTTTATACATGTATTTTCTGTTATTCAAGTTTATGCTCACTCACCCCAAATATCTCACCAGCTTATGACAATAAAAGTTGGCTTCTGGTTCCCACCACTGCCTAACTCAAGGTGGGCTATTATTACGAGGCATTTGCCTCCAGTAGTGATTCAGGGATCCATCTTACGGTTTTGCTATCTTGGAGTCCTTCATTTCCAGCAGGAAGGATGTGAGAGAACTTGGAAGATGAGAAGGATTTTTTTAACTAAAATTCTTTATTTCAGTGTATTGACACAATGTTACATTAGTTTCAGGCGTCGAACACAGTGAGTTGACAAGTCTGTATGCTACGCCATTTTCACAAGTGTAGCTACCATCTGTCACCATACGATCTCATTGACTATTCCTTATGTTGTGCCTTTTATTCCTGTGACTTAATCATTCTGTAACGAGAAGCCTGTATCTTCCACTCCCCTTCCCCCATTTCGCCCATCACCACCTTCCCTCTCCTCTAGCAGCCATCAGATAGTTCCCTGTATTTACAGGTCTGATTCTGCTGTTTATTCATCTGTTATACTTTTTAGGTTCCACATCTGAATGAAATCATATATTTGTCTTTTTCAGTCTTATTTCACTTAGCAGAATACCCTCTAGGACCATCCATGTTGTCACAAATGGCACAATCTCCTATTTTATGGCTGCATAATATTCACACACACACACACACACACACACACACACACACACACACACTTTATCCATTTGTCTACTGACAGACACTTGGGTTGCTTCCATATTTTGACTATTGTAAATCATGCTGCAATAAACATAGGGGTGCGTATATCTTTTCAAATTAATGTTTTCATTTTCTGTGGGTAAATACCCAGTAGTAGAATTATTGCATCATATGGTGTTCCTATCTTAAATTTTTTGAGGAATTTCCATACCGTTTTCCACAGTGGTCATCCCAGTTTATATTCCTACCAGTGGTGAGTGGGAGTTCCTTCTTCACATCTTCATCACTTGTTATTGTCTTTTTGATGTTAGTCTTTCTGACAGGCGTGATATCTCATTGTGATTTTGATTTGCATTTCCCTGATGATTACTGATTTTGAGCATTTTTCATATGTCTGTTGGCCAGAAGATGAGGATTTATGAGGAAAACTGGATGTGGCTTAGGATGCTTCTGCCCAGATTCCATTGGCTACAACCCAATCATGAGATCCTTACCTAATTGCAAAGGGAGGCTGGAAAATGCAGTCTGCCTGTGAGGGCAAACAGCGGAAATGGATGAGCATTCAACCACTTTTGCCAAATACCCCTTTACATACTTGTAACTTTATTTCAAATGGTTTATTTCTGGACTGACATTTCTGGACTATGAAATTGCTACATCCTGTGCGTGATCACTTTGCAAAAGACCATAATAACTCCTATTTCTGTCAGCGGATTAAAAATGCTCAGCACCATTCTTGCTGTTCTAAATCTCCCCTCTTGAAGTGCTAACAGACTAGAAACTGAATTGACTAGATTCTTATGTCAACAGGGTCCTGGTTTACCTTCCACCAATGAGAGGCATTCTTGCTGTGACATTAGGAAGGGCAAAGAAAGCAAGCAGCTTTTATTTCATTGCACATGTGGACAGCAGAAATGGCACATGCACCGGCTTCCAAGTAATGTTCTGCATTGTGCAGTTTATTGGCAACGGTTTGGCCTGAAATTCCTGCACCACTGGATTTCTAGAAGCCAGGAGGAACTTCTACTGACTTGTTTCCTTAGTCTGACGGTTTAGGGAGCATATCATTTCTTACATAAAATCTCTTCCTACTTGAAATATTTAAAGTAATTTGTTTTCCAGACCAAGAAGTAACTTCTACATCAACCCAGCATGTCTTTTGTCTTTAATGACCTTTTTTTCCACATATAATTTTTTACTTCTTGTATTTTAAATGTATCTGTTGTACATTATAGTTGTGGAGTTGTTTACCTTAGTTAACATAAATATTTTGTAAAACTTCTAAATTTTATAATTTAAAGTCATTTAATCTACCTGGAATTTACTTTTGTCTACATTGTGACAGCTAGTATAACTTATTAAGTAAATCACATTTTCCCATCCAACTGAAATACCATCCATGTCCCAAATGTCTTGATCGATTTCTAGGCCACCTAGTATATTCTAGTGGTGTAGTTGTTTATTCCTAAGCAATGCCATATAGTGCTGATTGCTTTGGCTTTATGAAATATTTTCACAACTGCTTTATAAATTTAAATTCAACAGAAATCATCTAACACAGTAATTTGTGCTACCAGGTTAACTCAGTTTATATAGAGGGCTCAAAATAAAACTTATTTTTCTATCTCTGAGCATGTACTTGAACTTCCTATAAATGTTAATAACAAACAACTGTTTTAAGGCAGCAATGGTCATTCCTAACCTGATCTAAATGCTTGAGAGGGAGCAGGCTCACTATTCTCACCAGTTGCTGTTATTATAAGTGAATACTGAAAAACTGAATTTGAAATGTTATAATAATCAAATACTACCTTTTAAAAAATGTATACGTATTTTATATATAGGACTCCATAAAAGATTTTGTTTATAAAATGGGTAGCATTATTAATAAAATTTAAAACTCTTGGTCTAGGGGTGCCTGGGTGGCTCAGTCAGTTAAGTGTCCGACTTCAGCTTAGGTCATGATCTCACAGTCCATGAGTTCGAGCCCCGCGTCGGGCTCTGTGCTGACAGCTTGGAGCCTGGTGTCTGCTTCAGATTCTGTGTCTCCCTCTCTCTGACCCTCCTCCGTTCATGTTCTGTCTCTCTCTGTCTCAAAAATAAAAAAATATCAAAAAAAATTTTAATAAATAAATAAATAAATAAATAAATAAATAAATAATAAAACTATTGGTCTAATACATAAACTTGTGTTGCCTTCAAAATCAATCATTTAACTCTGATTTTTTATTGAGATATAGTTTACAAAACAGAGTTCACCCTTTAAAGTGTTCAATTGAGTAGCTTTTAGTATATTCACAAAGTTTTGCATTGACCACCACTATCTAATTCCTGTTTGTGTGATTTTTTATTATTAAAAAATAGAAAAACAAAAGTACAATTTTCAGTCAATAAATATCATTGGATCCATATACAGTTTGTTACAGAAAGTGAAGTCCACGATTTTAGAATGATGGCCATAACTTATCAACCAAGTAATCAGTTTTCACACAGTTTCAATAACTGCAGCAATTTCCTTGAACTGTCTGTAGAAATTCTGCAGAGAAAAAAGGAAAATATTAACTTTGCTTTTAGAGGATAGGTTAAGTAGTTCTTTTACTTATATCTGACCACTAGAGGCTATAGGACATATTAAGTTTGTATGTTAATGTCTATATCACAATTATTATTGGAAAGTTATACAAAACAAACAAATGCAATTTGCAAATTGCAAGCAAAATTACTATTGTAGGGTTGGATAATTAGCTCATGATTAAACTTTTCAGAGGAGCACCTGGAAGGCTCAGTCAGTTAAGCATCAGACTCTTGATTTTCAGCTCAGTTCATGATCTTAGGGTCATGAGATTGAGCCCCCCATTGGGCTCCATGCTGGGTATGGAGCCTGTTTACAATTCTCTCTCTCTCCCTCCACTGCTCATGTTCTCTCTCTCTCTAAAAAATAATAATAAATAATAAAAATAAAGCACAAAACAAAATTCTTTTGATATTATACCAGAAAGCGTTATTAAATACCCAACATTGTACTAGGCAATGAAGATAAAAACAAAAATGAGTTTGGGGGACACCTGGCTGCCTGCCTCAGTCAGTACAATATACAACTCCTGATCTCGGGGTTATGAATCTGAGCCCCATGCTGGGTGTAGAAATTATTTAAAAATAGAATCTTTGAAAAAAATGACAGTTTGGTTTCCAGGCTTCAAACCACTTTAAATTTAGTGAAAGACTGTATTTCAGAATGATAGGAGCTGCCTTGTTTAAGATATGGGTTTAGTTACAATAAGAGAAACCCAACAATGACAATGGTTTAAATGGTAGAAGCGTATTTCCCTTTCATTTAAAAATTAAGATGGTGGGGCGCCTGGGTGGCTCAGTCAGTTGAGTGTCCAACTTCGGCTCAGGTCACGATCTCACCACTCATGAGTTCGAGCCCCGTGTCAGGCTCTGTGCTGACAGCTCGGAGCCTGGAGCCTGCTTCAGATTCTGTGTCTCCCTCTCTCTCTGCCCCTAACCCACTCACGTTCTGTCTCTGTCTCTCTCAAAAATAAATTAACATTTAAAAAAATTAAAAATTAAGCTGGCATGGTTGTTCTCCTATAAAAGTCATCTTTTTTTCCAATCTCCCAAATCTCCAATAAGAGAGGGAGCAAGCAAATTCTCTTTTCCTTTCTTCTCCTCTACCCACCAGGAAGCTAGGAGGCAAATTTGAAACTTAACCTCATCAATTAGGATACTCTCTAATGACTTACATATTTTCATTTTCCTTCTTATTTGGTCTTAATTCTCTATTTTACTACTTAAGAGTATATATATTTCGTTTTAATTTATATGTAAACTCATTATGGAAAGAAGTTGAATGTCACTATTTCCTTTTTATTTTTTTTTTTAAGTTTATTTATTTATTTTGAGAGAGGAAGAGAGAGAGTGCAAGTGGGGAAGGGGCAGAGAGAGAGAGGGAGAAAGAGAATCCCAAGCAGGCATGAAGCCTATTTCAAAGTTAAGATTCATTTAGCTTATCATTCTTGAAATTAAGCCTAAAAAGAGTAAGAATAAAACAGTTAAATGCAAAGTAAGTATCCTACCAGAGAAGACGAAAACGTCCTAAATATATTCACAGAGGAGCACTGTGAAAGTGATCAAATGTGACGGTACACAAATTCAGCATTATATTGAAAGTACTGAAATTTATCAAGTTCCCAAAGAAAAAAAATTTAGATCTTTTGTGTGTACTAATAAATATACATCAAAACAACTGCAAATACAAACAATTAAAATTTTCCCTCAAGAAAGATTGTGTGTTTAAGTAGCAATTACAGAATCAGGAACTACAATTGAATGAGTGAAATCACAAACCTGAAACTGTGGAATTGTCATTTCAAAGGACTTGTTCTTCACTTGGCCTGAATGATCCATCACCTTCAGCAACACTGCAACGTAAGGATACTTGAGAGATCTGCAACTGTCTGAGCTCACTGCCATCCCCAGTTTCCACTGAAAATCTACAAGCTGTAATGAAACATTACAGAACAATACATTGGTAATAACAATGCCATGAATGCAGATATTTATTCAGTTTTACTGCTCTCACACTGAACTTTTAGTTTCAATGCTGGTCAGAGTAAAAGAAAATATCTTCATTTAATACTCTTATGGGAACAATAATCAAATGAAAATGGAGAGAGGCAATAAGGGATATAAAGAGCTGGAAAACAATACTGTCATAATTACAACAGTAAACACACACACGCACACACACACACAAATCTTCACCAGGTATAAAATGGAGGTAGAAGGAAGATGTGGTATTCCTAGGTTTCCTTTCATTTTGCTCTGGCGTTTAAGGGGACTCCCAATGCCTTGTGGCCTCTCTTACCTCACTTTCCTGTTCCACATATGCTTTCTCCCATCCCACAACCCAAAAGTCCTGAAGTGGAAGGTGAATTAAATACCATCTCCTTATGTGACTGAGACTCACATGAGAATCATTCCAGTTTCCTTCTTCACGAGGATCCTCAGCCTAAAGCCTTACACTGACATAAACACTGGGTGATAAGGTGGTTTTAGATTTCATCACTGAGGATGATGAACACTTGTCAGGTGAGGTTCTATGTAGTTTACATGTATTCAATGCCTCACTGAATCATCATAACATCATAGGCTATTATTTCTATTTTGCAGATGACAAAACTGAATTTCAGAGAGCTTAGATAACGTGTGCAAGGTCACACATTTCTGTGATCAGAACTGAAACCAAAGTCTGTTTGACTCCAAAGATTACTGCTTATTGACTACTAACTGTCTTTACTTTTAATCTATTTTCTATCAATGACTGCTCAGTGTTGCTGTGGCATAAAACAAGATTGGATAAATGCAGCTCTTAAAACTGACTCTAAAACAGCAGACTGTGAGTAGAGGAATTCTGTTTCTTGTTTTCAAAGCTTAGACAAGTAAATGGTACACAGCAGGCACTCACAAAAAATACTTGTTGACTACTTTTTTTGAGAGAGAGAGAAGGCAAGTATGCATGTGCACATGAACAAGCACTCGTGTCGGTGGGGGGAGGGGCAAAGGAAGAGGCAAACAGAGACTCTTCAGCAGGCTCCGCGCACAGCACAGAGCCTGATGCGGGGCTCAGTCTCATGACTATGAGATCATGACCTGTGCCGAAATCAAGAGTTGGATGCTTAACCAACTAAGCCACGCAGGTAACCCTTGAATGATACTTTTTGCTACCAAATTAATGCTGATAGGACAAAAAGCTTTCCTTGTTAATAAATCTCTTTTTATAAAATTTGGGATCTTTTATAAACAAGATTTATCTGTATACCACCTAGACGAGACATGCTCCAGAGGTAAGAAGGCAAATAGAGTGAAAATGAAGGATGGAAAAAGAATTTCCATGCAGATAGAAACCAAAGAAAGCTGAGGTAGCTATGCTTAATACCAGACAAATAGACTTTAAACCAAAGACTGTAATAAGAAACAAAAAGGAAGTTACATAATGATAAAGCAGTCAATCCAACAAGAAGATATAACGTGTAAATATTTATGCATCCAACATAGGAATACTAGATATACAACGCAAATATTAACAGACCTAGAAGGAGAAACAGACAGCAATATTATAGTAGGAGACTTTAATACCCTTCTTATATCAATGCATAGAACATCCAGATGGAAAATCAATAAAGAAACATCAGCTTTAAGTAACATGTTAGCCCAAATGGACTTAACAGTTATTTACAGAACATTCCATCCAAAGGCAACAGAATACATATTCTTCTCAAGTGCACATGGAACATTTGCTAGGATCGATATCCTCTGAGGCATCTCTTCCAACCACAATGGTATGAAACTAGACATCAATTACAAGAAAAAATCTAGAATATCCACAAATATGTGGAGGCATAACAACATGCTACTAAATAATCAATGGGTCAAAGAAGAAATGAAAAGAGAAATCTAAAAAAATACCTTGAGACAAAGCAAAATGCAAATGTAGCATGCCAAATTGTGTGGGATGCAGCAAAAGCAGTTCTAAAATAGAAGTTCATGGTGATAAATGCCTACATCAAGAAACAAGAAAAATCTCAAATAAATAAGCTAACTTTACACTTCAAGAAAACAGAAAAGGAACAGATGCCCACAGTCAGCAGAAGAAAGGATATAACAAAGATTAGAGTAGAAATAAATGAAATAGAGACTAAAAAGACAATAGAAAATATGAAGAAAACTAAAAACTGGTTCTGCAAAAGACAAAATTGAGCATTTTAACTTAAAGATTAAACAAAAATTAAGGCTTTAGCTAGACTTACCAAGAAATAAGAGGAAAATAAAATCCAAAATGAAAGAGGAGATGTTATAAGTGATTCCACAGAAATACATAGGATCATAAGATACCACTGTAAACACTTACATACCAACAAATTGAACAACCTAGAAGAAATGGAAAAATTCCTAGCAACATACAAACCACCAAGCATGAATCATGATGAATTAGGAAATATGAACAGACCACCTACTAGCAAGGAGAGTAAATCAGTAATCAAAGACTTCCCAACGAACAGAAGTCAGAGACCAGATGGCTTCACTGATGAATTCTACCAAACATTAAAACAAGAATTAATATGAATCCTTCTCAAACTTGCCACAAAACAAGCAAAACAAAACAAAAAACCAGGGAGAACTTTCCCAAATAAACTTATGAAACCAACATTACCCTGATACTAAAAGGAGACAGGTAAGCCACAAGAACAGAAAATTACAGGCCAATATTCCTGATGCACATAAATGCAAAATTCTCAAAAAAATATTAGCAAACTGAATTCAACAGTATATTAATAGGACCATATACCATGATCAAATCAGTTATTCCAGGGATGCAAGGTTGGTTCAACATCTATAAATCAGTCAATGTGATACACATTTTAAAAAAATAATAAATAAAAAGATAAAAGATAAAAATCATATATAATCATCTCAATAGAAGCAGAAAAAAGCATCTGACAAACTTCAATACCCATACATAAAAAAAAAACAACAACCTCTCAACAAAGCAGCTATAGAGGGAATATACCTTAACATAATAAAGGCTATATATATGTATGTGTGTGTGTGTGTGTGTATATATATATATACGTATATATATGTATATATATATGACAAATATATGACAAGCTTACAACTAACATGATACTCAATAATGAAAAGCTAAAAGCTTTTCCTTTCAGATCAGGAACATGATGATGATGTCCACCCTCACCAATTTTATTCAACATAGAATTAGAAGTCCTAGTCAGAGCAATTAGGCAAGAAAAACAAGTAAAAGGCATCCAAACTGGAGGGAAAGAAGTAAAACTGTCACTATTTGCAGATGACGTACAAAGGAAACCTTAAGGATTTCATTAAGAAAGAATAAATAAAAATTAAAAATTAAAAAAAAACTGATAGAACTAGTAAATTCAATAAAGTTGTAGGGTATAAAAGGAATACATAAAAATCTGTTGCATTTTTATGCACTAATAATGAACTATCTGAAAGAGAAATGTTTTCTCAATTTCTCTTTCAGATAGCTCATTAGAAAATAATACCATTTATGATTGCATCAAAAAGAATAAAATACCTAGGAATAAATTTAACCAAGGAGGTGAAAGACCTACACACTGAAAACTACAAGACATTAATGAAAGAAATTGAAGACACAAATAAATGGAAAGATATCCTGTGCTCATGGATTGGAAGAATTAATGTTGTCCTTACTACCCAAAGCAATCTACAGATTCAATGCAATCCCTATCAAAATCCCAATGATAATTTTCACAGAAATAGAAAAAACTCCTAAAATAAGTATGAAAGCACAGAAGACCCCAAAGAGCCAAAGCAATTTTAGAAAGAACAAAGCTGGAGGCATCACGCTTTCTGTTTTCAAACTGTATTACAAAGGTATAGTAGTTTTAAAAGTACAGTATTGGCATGAAAAAAGACACACAGGTCAAATGCAACATAATCGAGAGCTCACAGAAATAAACCCATGCATATAAGGTTAATTAGCTTATGACAAAGGAGGTAAGAATATACAGCAGTGAAAGGACAGTATCTTCAATAAATAATACTGGGAAAACTGAACAGCCACATGCAAAAGAAGGAAACTTGACCACTATCTTATACCATACATAAAAATTTACTCAAAATGGTTAACGACTTGAAAGTAGGACCTGAAACCATAAAATTCCTAGAAGAAAATGTAGTCAGTAAGCTCCCTGACACAGAAGTCTTGGTGATGATTTTTTGAGTTTGACACCAAAAGCGAAAGAAGCAAAAGCAAAAGTATACAAGTGGGACTACATTAAATTAAAAAGCTTCCGCACAGCAAAGGAAACCACCGGCAAAATGAAAAGGTGGGGTGCCTGGCTGGCTCAGTCACTTGAGTGCTGGACATCAGGTCAGGTTATGATCTCATGGCTCCTCGGTTCAAGCCCTGCATTGGGCTCCCCACTGACAGTGCCGAGCCTGCTTGGGATTTCTCTATCTGCCCCTCTCCCACTCTCTCTCTCTCAATAAATAAATAAACTAGCAAACAAACCTTACCAAAAAGGCAACCTACTGAATGGGAGAATATAACTGCAAATCATAAATGACAAGGGGTTAATATCCAAAAAATGTAAAGAACTCATACAACTCCATACAAACAAACAAACAAAAATCGGACTTAAAAATGAGCAGAAGCGGGGGTGCCTGGGTGGCTCAGTCAATTGAATGACCGATTCTTGGTTTTGGCTCAAGTCATCATCTCACAGTTTATAGATTTGAGCCCCACGTCGGGCTCTGCTGTCAGTGTACAGCCTGCTCAGAATTCTCTCTCTCCATCTCTCTCTGCCCCTTGCCTGCTCATTCCTCTCCCTCTCTCTCTCTCTCTCTCTCTCATTAAATAAACTTAAAAAAAAAAAAAATGAGAACACTAAATAGACATTCTCCCAAAAAAAAGACACCTAAATCTCCAATAGGTACATGAAAAGATGCTCAACATCATTAATCATCAGGGAAATATCTGTCAAAATCATAGTATCACCCCACACCTGTCAGAAATGCTATTATAAAAAAAAAAAGAAAGAAGCATTTATGAGAATGTAGAGAAAAGGGAACCCTCATGCACTGTTGGTAGGAATATAGATTGGTGCAGCCACTATGAAAAACAGTATGAAGCTTCCTCAAAAAATTAAAAATATAACTGCCAAATGATCTAGCATTCCCGCTTCTGGGTAGTTATCTGAAGAAAATGAAAACACTAATTCAAAAAGATATCTGCATTCCCATGTTCATTGTAGCATTGTTACACTAACCAAGATATGGAAACAACCTAAGTGTCCATCAGTGGATGAATGGATAAGGAAAATGTAGTATATACAAACAATGGAATATTATTCAGCCATAAAAAAGAATATGCAACAACATAGCTAGACCTTGAGAACATTATGCTAAATGAAAAAGAACAGAAAAAGACAAATACCGTATGATCTCTTACATGTGGAATCTACAAAAGAAAACTAAGCACATAGGGCCGCCTGGGTGGCGCAGTCGGTTAAGCGTCCGACTTCAGCCAGGTCACGATCTCGCCGGTCCGTGAGTTCGAGCCCCACGTCGGGCTCTGGGCTGATGGCTCGGAGCCTGGAGCCTGTTTCCGATTCTGTGTCTCCCTCTCTCTGTGCCCCTCGCCCGTTCATGCTCTGTCTCTCTCTGTCCCAAAAATAAATAAAAACATTGAAAAAAAAATTAAAAAAAAAAAAAAAAGAAAACTAAGCACATAAAACAGAGCAGGCTGGTAGTTGCAAGAGGGGGTTGGCAGAGTGGGAGAAATGGGTGAACTTTTTTATTAGTTTAAATAAACTGAACTTTTAAAAATTTAAATTTAAAATTAAAGGAGGGATTGGTGGAGACCAAAATTTTCTCCCGTCTCAGATGCACTTTGGGCTACTCTGTTAATATAATAAAGCCAGGCTAGTGCTATAGAAGGTTAACATCTTTAATAGGTAAAAAGATTGTGTAATTCCATTTTAAATAAAAGTTTTCTTTTTTTTTTTTTAATTTTTTTTCAACGTTTTTATTTATTTTTGGGACAGAGAGAGACAGAGCATGAACGGGGGAGGGGCAGAGAGAGAGGGAGACACAGAATCGGAAGCAGGCTCCAGGCTCCGAGCCATCAGCCCAGAGCCTGACGCGGGGCTCGAACTCACGGACCGCGAGATCGTGACCTGGCTGAAGTCGGACGCTTAACCGACTGCGCCACCCAGGCGCCCCTAAATAAAAGTTTTCTATATAAAAATAAAGGAGAAGATAACAGAAGAACTACAAATGGTTAATAAACTTATGGAAAGGTACTCACCTTCGTTAGGAAACAGAGAAATGCAAATTTGAACCACAATAAGATACCACCACACACCTACCAAAATGGCAAAATCTTTAATCTGCCAATTCCAAGTACTGGCAATGAAGTATGTGTCACATGCTATCGATGGAAGCCTAAATTGGGCTAATGTTTTGGAGTATTGGTTTTATCTAGTAAAACCAAAGTTACGTATACCTCTGATCCAGCAACTCAATTACTAGAGATATATCCTAGAAAAACTTGTGCATATGTACACAGAATACATGTATGTTCTGAGCAACTATATCCCTAATAGCCCTAAACTGAAACCACCCAAATATTCATCAGTAGTAAGATGGATAAGTGAAATATGTACAGCAATGAACTTCAGCTACACTTAACACCAAAAATGTTGAAAGAAACAAAGTCAAAAGTTATGTGATTCCATTCACTTAAACTTGAGAAATAGGAAGTATAATATTAAGGTTGCATACACAGGTGGGAAAACTATACATAAAGGTCAGAACATGATTATCACAAAAGGATCGTCATTACCTCTAGGGAGGAGGGAAGGGAGGGGTTTGATTGGGGAAGGGCATGTGGTGGGCTTCTGGAATACTGGTAATGGTCCATTTCTTGAATTTGATTGTGGTTACAAAGGTGTTCACTTTAAAATTATTCATTAAGCTGTCCACGATAATGCACTTTTTTTGCCTATGCTATCTTGTAGGTATCAGGTGTGGGAAGTGAATATAAATCAGTGAGTTTCACATTTCTGGTTGAAAGGAAAATTTTATTGTACAATACAGTGACCAAGGGAATGCTTTACAGAGGGCATAAGCTTTCAGCTCAGTTTTGAAGATTAAATACAACTGAATATGAGAGGAAAATTTGTTTTCTTTATATATTCCATAAATATACATGTAACAAAAAAATAAATGTTTAATAATATTTAGCTGAACCAACTAGAGATGGAGATAGTCAGTATCTGGTATAAGAGATAGAGCATTGGGGCGCCTGGGTGGCTCAGTTGGTTAAGCGTCTAACTTCGGCTCAGGTCATGATCTCACAGTTCGTGAGTTCGAGCCCCACATCAGGCTCTGTGCTGACAGCTCGGAGCCCAGAGCCTGCTTCAAGTTCTATTTCTCCCTCTCTGCCCCTTCCTCTCTCATGCTCTGCCTCTTTCTCTCAAAAATAAAAAAAAAATAAAAAAAAAAAGAGAGAGAGAGAGAGATAAAGCATTTACATGCCTTAAAGGGGAAGGCTCCTATAAGGAAGTATGGAATATAAAGCTGACAAAAGAAGTCTTTTCGAATCCTGAGTTTTCAGAGGTTTTCAAAGTATTCTCGTATACTTGATCTCATGGGAAATATATCATATTAAGTCATTTAAATGTTTCCTGTATGCAGTGGGGACTCACTGAAACTTTTCAGTAAAGGGAATGATATGAAAGTATTGATTAAAAAACATTCATCTGGTGGCAGCAGAATACAATAATCCAGGTGCCTGATTATTTTAAGTGCCTGAACTGAGGTGGTAAAGGTAGGGTTAAGCTGATCCTTAAAGAATGAATCAGTAGGCCTTGATTATTTTCCTCATAATTATGGGAGAGATCCAAGACAACTATGAAAATCCGAGTGCGGATGATGAGAATTCTGATATCATGTATCAATTAGGACTCTATATAGCCAGTCCAAAGGTATTATCAAGTGGTGATAGAGGATATTTAAATAGAAATGTTCAGTAAGTGGCTAAAAATCCAGGAACAGAATCTGAGTTCATGATTAGACATACAGTTTTTATATTAGATCAATGGTGATACTCAAACTTATTCAGCCTGTACAATTCCTTGTTGCTTTCCTGTATACAGGAAAATGGTACAGAAAATCATTACCTATTTGACTTCGTCTGAAATAAAACTCTGGATTATTTAGACCATTTCAAACCGAAAAGCAATTAAGGAATACAATGTTGGAATCCACTGATCATTGCAACGGTGGAACGGGCAGGTGAGGAAATATGAAGAACTTACTGTGCAAAATGAGTATTCCTAAATAAAAAAAAGCTGGGGTTAGGTTTATGAGATGAGAATTTTTCAAATTGTAACCTGAACATTTAAGTGCAAATTAAAAGCAAATTATAGGGGCGCCTGGATGGCTCAGTTGGTTAAGCATCCAACTTCGGCTCAGGTCACGATCTCACAATTCATGAGTTTGGGCCCTGTGTCGGGCTCTGTGCTGACAGCAGCCTGGAGCCTGCTTTAGATTCTGTGTTTCCCTCTCTCCCTGCCCCTCCCCTGCTCATGCTCTGTCTCTGTCTCTGTCTCTCTCTCAAAAAATGAATAAATGTAAACAAAAAAAAAATTTTTAAAGCAAACCTTCTAATAAATGTGGTTTAGCCTTAAATAGGAATTAACTGTATCAAGGATTTTAATAAGAAAAGAACCAAAGAGAAAAATCAGAACAGAACATGCTTCCATTAGGGAGAATATTAAGAATGAAGTAATATAGCCCAAAAACTCTTGTAGAATTACGAACGTGAATTAAAAATGAAAATGTACAAACTAGTACATGAGTAGTGAAAAAAATATGAGAACATCCCAAAGTAAAATGAATACAAAGAAAAAAAAATCACAAAACAAATACAGATATTGAAAGATAAACGAAGACATTAGCTGTAGTCAGTCACACTTAAAATTGATATGGTAGCTGCAATTACTTACACAAAACATCATATAAAAATTGTCCATAAAGAAAAAATATCGATAAAGACCACTTCGGTTTAAATTTAATTTTTATTTTGTCAAAATACGACATAAAATACTAGAAAAACAATCATGTACAACTCCATCCTAGACACTATTTTCTTATTCCTGTATCCCCATTTCTAGTCCTCATATGTAATTTTTACAGAGTCATAAAATACACACTTCTATGGCCTCTCCTTTTTTAAGTGAAAGTTTGCCAAAGGAAGGAATGCTAACTATTCTGCACACATTAATCTCTCTCAAAAGTATTGAAAGGAAAACTGGTCAAACAACTCATCCAATGATCTCAAACTAATACAGCTGTTATTCCAACCCTAATTTGTCTGATGCCATATTCTTTCCAGTTTTCATTATGCCTAGCTGCAACATGATTACTATCTGGAATTAAATTAAGTTGTAGTAGGTCAAGAAAGTAAATTGGTCTAGGGTGGCATGAGAACATTTATCATCTTCTAAATGCTAAACCTGAGCTGTCCAATACAGCAGGCATTACCCAAATGTGACTATTTAAATTAATGAAATAAAAATCATTTTCAGTTCCTCAGTTGTGCTAGCCACATAGCAAGTGCTCCACGGCCACATATGGCTACTGCTCCCATACTGGACAGTGCCAACCAACACGAACATTTCTGCCATCATAGAAGTTCTCTTGGACAGCGCTATGCCACACCCTGTGTTTACATGTGTAAAGTGATTAAGGCAGGAGTTATTAGCAAATTTCTACTTAAGAATTCATATTGCTCTAGTCCAAGTATACATTTTCCAAGTCATTAGTCTTCCTCATTTTCTTAAAGGATTTTTTTTAAGTTTATTTGTTTATTTAGAGAGAGAGAGAGAGAGGACATACACACAAGTGGGGGGAGAGACAGAGAGAGGAGAGCGAGAATCCCAAGCGGGAATTTGGTTGCAGTGACAGCGCATAGCCTGAACCTGAACTGAGGCTGGATCTCACAAACTGGGAGGTCATGACATGAGCTGAAATCAAGAGTCTGACGCTTAACCGACTAAGCCACCCAGGCTCCCCCTTCCTCTTCTTGTTTACAGGCACCTTCACCCATACTCTTTTTAATGTTCTCAGTAGCACTCATCATTATCTGAAATTATCACGTTTCCTTATTTATCACCTGTCTCCCCCAAAAATGCAAACTTCCTAAGAGAAAGAACATTATCCATCTAGTTTACTACTGAATCTACTAAAACAGTATGTGGTACAAAGTGAATGTTCAAATAAGTATTTGTTGAACTAATATGTTTGGAACTGCTCAGGCATGTGGTAACTGGTCTCTAAAGATGGCTTCCAACAATTAGTGTCACCCCTCCCTGTACATACATGTCACTCCTCATATTAAGTGGAGCTTATTCTCCCCCTGCAGCCATCTGAGTTGTCCCTGTGATTGCTTTAAGCAACAGAATATGACAGAAGAGGCTTTCTGGAATCTTTGAGCCTAGACCTTAGGAGAACTGAAAGTGTCTGCCTCCTTCTTCATGGAAGGCTGGCTCTTGGGACTCTCCCTCTTGGAACCCAGCTACCCTAATTTGAGCAGCCATGTAGGAAGAATCAAGTCACTCCAATTATTAGCTCTGGCTGAGCTCTTAGCCGAAGTTTCACTAGCCATGTGAGCCCCCTTCGTTTCTGGCTCAATCACACTCCTAAATGATGGGGAGTAGAAGCTAGCTAAGTCCAGGTAACCCCCAGAGTCTTGGAAGATCATTAAACTGTTGTTTCAAGTCACTGAGTTTTCGGTAGCTTGTTACACAGCAATGGTAACTAAAGCAGTGCAAACATAATCAGCTGAGAATAACTTTGTCAATAAACTTAACATTTATTCGTTAATGACATCGAAAATTCATTCTCATGGGCAGAAGACATGAACAGGCATTTTTCCAAAGACATTCAGATGGCTAACAGACACATGAAAAGATGCTCACTCACCATCAGGGAAATAACAAATCAAAACCACGAGGAGATTCCACCTCACTCCTGTCAGAATAGCTAAAATTAACAACACAATAAACAACAGGTGTTGGTAAGGAAGTGTAGAAAAGGGAACCCTTTTGCACTGTTGATGGGAATGCAAACTGGTGCAGCCACTCTGGAAAACACTATGGAGGGTACTCAAAAAGTTAAAAATAGAACTACCCTACAATCCAGCAGCTGCACTACTGGATATTTACCCAAAGGATACAAAAATAAAGATTCAAAGGGGTACATGCACCCTGATGTTTACAGCAGCACTACCAACAATAGCCAAACTATGCAGAGTCCAAATGTCCAATGACTAATAAATGAATAAAGAAGTTGTGGTATATATGTATAATGGAATATTACTCAGCCATCAAAAAGGAGGAAATCTTGCCATCTGCCACAAAGTGGATGCAGACAGAGTGTATTATGCTAAGTGAAATAAGTCAGAGAAAGACAAATAGCATGTGATTTCACTCATATGTGGAATTAAAGAAACAAAACAGATGAACATATAGGACGGGGGAGAAAAGAGAGTGGGAAACAAACCATCAGAGACTCTTAAAGATAGAGAACAAACTGAGAGTTGATGGAGGCGGGTGGAGGTGGGATGGACTAGATAGGTGATGGGTATTAGGAGGGCACCTGTTGTGATGAGCACTGGGTATTGTATGCTAGTGATAAATCACTGACTTCTCCTGAAACCAATATTGCACTTCATGTTAACTAACTAGAATTTAAATAAAAATTTGAAAAAAAAATTCTCATAATCATATAAATCTGAAATATATTAGTTTCTAGAAATGTTGACAAAAACAGCTAAAAGATATTTCATATTTGGTTAGTGAAATTTATTTACCTCTGAGAGATGCTAATACCTCCAATAAAAATAATACAGAAGAACAAAGCCTTTGCCATTAAGCACGTTCACTACTAATAAATTCATAGTACATATGCCCTCCAACACCAGGTACACATCATCTTCCCTCAAAAGTGTTTTTCATCCTCATTTCATGTCTACTGATGAATGCCATTCCCATAGTGTCACGGGTTTGAAATGGTGGTAAACTGATTTTTCTCTCTCTTACTCAAAATATGTAAGAATTGATAGGTATTCAAATTTTATTTCAGAGAATGCCAACATTTATTCCCTTCTTCCGAGTCTCACTGCTATAGACCTACACAAAGTTGTTTTTGTTTTTTTTTTAATCTTGCCTTAAATTTTACCATAGCCTCCTAATCAGTTTCTCGCCTACAGTCTTTGTTGGCTCTAATCCAGATTAGAGTCTCCAAATACTGTTTATAGATGAACCAAATCTAATAACACAGGTCAAAACCTGTAAAGTCTACTGTCTCACGGGTTAGTTACCAACCGGGCACTTGAGTCATTGCCCGAAACAATCCCAGTTTTCCCACCCATATCCAAAAGGGACGGCCTCCCTTCTTTAGATTCTCATTCAGTCTTTACACCTATGCTCATACTGCTCATCCTTCTTGCAACAGAATTCTCAAACATCTACTTCAAACTCCTCTCAAAGTCTACCTGCTCCATGAAGTCTTCCCTGGGTTTACTCAACCTTTCTATGAATATTCCTGTCATTTCTTACACTCGACCATTTAGAACATTCTACCTCGTACAGGAGTCATTTGTGGATTTGTCTCCCACCTCTACATCCACTAGACTGTAAACTTCTTAAGGGCAGTTCATACATCCAACACAATACACAAAAGAACAAAAACAGTCATACATTTATGAACCACTTTATAAAATGCACAATAGTTTAAGTCACTATGTCTCATATATGGGAAGAGGGAAAGGAACACAACATATTAGGTGTCAATAAAACATCTTACATTGATTTATACCATACAACTGGTAAGAAAGAAAGCGATAACATGTGGCAGCAGTAGGACTAATCATTCATCTGTGAGGAAGAGTTCTAATTAGACATCTAAAGGAAAATCATGAACTACTTTGAAACACTATCAAAATGTGTAAAAATGGATAATCTGAGACCTCTGGTGCTGGGTCATATGTAGCACTATGACTTGTTAGATTTAACAAACAGATTCTGAAGTCAGACAGACCTGAATTTGAATCTCAGCTCTGCTACCTTCTAACAATGTAGCTTTGGATAAGTTACTATGTCTTTATGCTCTAACATTCAATAAGAATTTACTGAAGAATACGATTTTCTAAGCACTGGGGATATAAAAAAGAATAAAACAAAGTTCCTGACCTCAGGACCTTACCTTCCAGTGGGGAAGGCAGACAATAAACAAATAAATATTAACAACAACAAGAAATAAATATAAAAAGTGTTAAAAAAATGCAGAGTAAGGGGATAGAATGACTGGGAAGGTTATTTAGGTAGAGCGTGGGGGAGACTTCTCTGAGGAGTGGCTTTTGAGTAGAAAGGGAACAGAATAAAGGAAAGGAAAAAGCACATGGACCTCTGGAAGAGAGAGCATTCTGGACAGAGGGAGAAGCATGCCTGACACAACTAGGGAACAACAATGGGGCCCAGGTAGCTCGAGCGGCATGAGCTACAAGAGATGAGAGATCAGTTTTTGAATGGCCCCGCAGAACATGGTCAATATATAAGACTTTTTTTCTGGTGTGACAGGAATCACTTAAAAGACTGAGCAGGGTAAAGACCTGGTCTAACTTAAATTGCAAAAGGTTCACCCAAATTGCTGGATAGGGCATTATGTTTAAGAAGGAAAGCTAGGAGACTCAATTAGGAGCCTATTGTAGTAGTCTAGGCAAGAGGCTGAAGGCTTGGACTCAGGTGGTGGCAGGGGAAGATGGCTTTAGAGTATATTTAAAGATGGAGAGAACAGTATGCTGATGGCTGATAGATAGTATGGGGGGGGGGTACGTGAACTCTCACTGGAGGTGTGATCCCAATTAACCTGACTAATTCATACATTGGTGAGAAATATTTAAAGAACAAGAAAAGGTATTATAGCTCAAGCCTAAATATTAGCTATATCTGGTGCATTTTAAAAAGCATATACTACAGGGGCGCCTGGGTGGCGCAGTCGGTTAAGCGTCCGACTTCAGCCAGGTCACGATCTCGCGGTCCGTGAGTTTGAGCCCCGCGTCAGGCTCTGGGCTGATGGCTCAGAGCCTGGAGCCTGTTTCCGATTCTGTGTCTCCCTCTCTCTCTGCCCCTCCCCCGTTCATGCTCTGTCTCTCTCTGTCCCAAAAATAAATAAACGTTGAAAAAAAAAATTAAAAAAAAAAAAAAAAAGCATATACTACAAACATAAATGACTGAGAGCTGGGTAATGGATTCTTCTTCCTTCAATGATATTCTTGAATAATCTACCCCCCTGCCCGAGCATTATATTTAGAACCACATCATAAACTAGGAATTAAAATGTTCAATTTAGGAGTTCCTGGAGGTGAAACTCACAGAAGTGTGAGGGTGCCCCCCACCCATGACTGGATCCCTGAGATTCTAATTCTCAGACTTGTCCACACTGAGCCTCTAGCAACTTATCAATTATAGTTTGGATGTTCCCACCCTGGCACTGGTTTCCACAGCGATTTCCATTCCGGTAAATGGTAATTCTCTGTATTCACCTCACTGTCTCTCGTTTGGGGGCAGCAGTTTGTCCTGTGACCTCACTTCTCTGACGGATCTAAGACTTGTTCATTCTTCGGTTTGTTCCGCTTCTTACTCATGGTTAGGATGAAGTGACGTCTTCCATATTCCGAGCTCCATACATGCCAGACTAGAAGCTGACAGTCTAGCACTCATCATCATTTTCTTCATAAAGGTTTTAAACATCTTTTGTTAGATATATTGCAAAGTACTTTATAATTTATGTTGTAAATGATGTCTCTTATAAAAATATTTTTCAGCTCTGTGTCTGAATTAAACAATTGAATCATCTTGCTAAAGTCTCATACTAATTCTAATGTTTGTGCATTATCTTGGCTTTTTCTATGTAAACGATCATATAACCTGTGAATGATTGCACAAAAGGAATGAGGAGTAGGCTGAAAACAGCCCCCTCCCCTGACCAAATGTCTGCATTCTAATCCCCAAAACCTGTGAATACGTCATCCTATATGACAAAACAGACTTTACAGACAGGACGAAATTAAAGATCTTGAGATTGGGAGAGTTTCCTGAATTATCCAGGTGGGCCCAACATAGTCATAAGGAGGCAAAAGGTTCAGAGTCACAGGAAAGAGTTGTGGTGATGACAGCAGAGGTAGGAATGCTGTGCCTTCAAGACAGAAGTAAAAGCCACAAGCCAAGGAGTGCAGACAGCCTCTAGAAACCGGAAAAGGAAATAAAATCTTCCCTAGCGCTCCCATAAGGAACACAGCCCAGCCAACACCTTGACTTGAGCCCCACAAAACTAATTTCAGACTTCCACCTTCCAGAACCATTATAAATCTGTGTTGTTTTAAACACTACCCCCGCCCCCCCAAAGAGGTTCAATTTATTAAAGCCCTATAATCAATATAATTCAGTTTCAGCACGTCTTACTCAACTAAACATATGATTTGGTGTAAGTGAATGGATACAATAATTTATAAGAGACTAAATCAAAGTACACTAACCCAATAACTCAGAGCAAAGCCAGATAAGGGGGTTGATTAATCTTTCTGAGTGCCCCCTACTTCCCAGGAATCCTCGGAAGCAATAGCATTTGGAGACAGATGACAGAGAGCAGTCAATGGACATCCCTCTGCCCTTTTATTTCTTATCTCATCCCTTTCTTACATTTTGTTTGGGCCTGGGAAACTCCTGACCTAAAATGCTCTAGTTTTAGTACTGTTCCTCTGGGAAATGTGTTATTAGGGTATCTGCCTAAAAATAATTTATTACCTGGAACAGGACAGGAACACTTAGAACAAAGAAGCATAAAAATATTTTAAAATTCAAATTCTTATTTCTGGCATAAAAAAAGGTAGACATTGAAAGGCTAAAGGAGGTATACTTTCCAGCTACAAAGTAACTTTTTTAAAGACTTCGAACATGTTTGCAGCTCTACCTTTGTATATTTTAACAATTTCTTCTCTTTATATAGCACACGCCACAATACTGTGTACCTGGCTTTGAATAAACTCTCAGCACGAACAGTAATTGCTCTGTCCGCTTTGGGCTGGAGTGGGTGGTGCAGGTTCAATTACAATGGCAGCAGCTACTGCGTCCGGGGCAAAGTGGAAAGAGCAATTCTAGGTGTCGGGACGAAAGTCACAGACTCGCAGACACAGGCCTTGGACTAGGGGGACAGCTGAGGAAGGCTCACGGGGGCTTGGTCCCAGGCTGTCGGAGGCAGGAGGAAGGCCAGGTGCTACCGCCAGCCCCTTGCCCAGCTGACGCCGGCAGAGGGCGGGGCCGCCCATTCACTCACCTGGTTGGTGACCTGAAATGGAAGCAGAGAACACAATTTAGGGAAAGATCCCTCTAGCTCCAGAGCCCCGCTGCCCCGGCTCCTCTCAGGACAGGACTTACCTTGGACTTGGCATCCAGTTGCGGCTCGCCGCAGTCCTCCATACCAAACCGCTACGGCTCACACCACCAACCGATCAGGTGGTCTGTCCCCGGGAGCCAGCACTTCCGCTTCCTCCTCCCGCCCCTCGCGGACTGGCGCACGCAGTGGAAGTAGGGGGACTTGAAACAAACATATTTGTGTAACTCACCCTGAGTGTTAATTAAATATTAGTTTCAAGGAGACACTCAGCAGCAAGGAAATTTCTATGGGGGAAAGGTCCTAAGATTTTGGAGACACCTTATGAAGTGATGGATAGATTAACTTCAGTATGCCTCCTTCCCCTTCTGACCTGGAGACGTGGACTCCTCCGGTCTGGGCCCACAGCGCTTTTTGCGCGCGTGAGCTGGCGGGCGCGCGACTAATGTATCTCCACAAAGTTCAAAAACAGCTGGATCACCACACCCTTTCCTCCCACAGAAGTCGTTGGGCTGGGAGATCCCAATGGTAACTATAGTTATATGATTAGCTTTTGTCACTCGGATTTACTGCACTGGCCCAGCTGCGGTGGGATGGGGATGCTATTCTTTATCACGCTGCCACTGACCTACTCCAGCCCTCAACGTGACCGCGGGAATAACCTTCTCATCTGGTCTTCTTTCCTCCTACGCAGCTCACATCCATTCTACCCAGTAGCTAAAGCGACTTCTCTTTCTCGCCAAATTTTTATTTTAAAAAACGCAAATTTTTGGAGAAAAGTTGCAAAAGCCGTTCAATGAACATCTCTATACCCTTCATCTAGATTCACCAACTTAACATTTTAACCATTTGCTTTACCTTTAGCTCCATACACGGTAATGATGGCACCTCATCTCTAAATACTTGAGCATGTGGCGCATTTCCTAAGTCATCACAATACTACCACAATACTACTACACAGAGTTAACACTGACAAAATACTGGGATCTAACACGTTGGGCAAGTTCAAATTTCTCCAGTGGTCTCAACGACATTCTTTAAAACTTTCCAACCCTACCCACCCCCAGAATCTAATCAAGAACTACTTGTTGAATTTAGTTATTGTGTCTGCTCCGTCTCTTCAAATCTAGAACTGCACTATTGAAGGGTCCATCGGACTGCAGTGGTTTTTCGCTGGACCCTCTGAGGGAGAATCTGTTCCTGGTTGTTGCCAGAACTCAGTTCAATGAAGGTCCCACTTCCTTGCTAGCTTTTGGATGGGGGTTCTCAGTGTCTAAAGGACATCAGCATTCTTTGGCTTGTGGCCCTTTTCCTCTGTCTTCAAAGCCATTAATGGCAGGTCAAGTCCTCCTCACACTTTGAATCATTCTGACCTCCCCTTCTGCATCGTCTCTCCTTTCTTGTCTTCTTTCACCAATCTCTGACTCCAGCTTGAGCAGCTTCTGTCTTTAAGGTCTCAAATGATTAGACTGAGCATACTCAGATAATCCAAGATAATCTCTACATCTCAAGGTCCACAACCTTAAATAACCTACACAATCCTTTCAGAGCAGTACCCAGATTAGTGCCTGATTGAATAACCAGGGGAGGGGACCCTTAGGGGGAGGAGCATCTTTAAAATTCTGCCTACTGCAAACAGTCATAGGATTGTTGGAGAATTACATTAGTTAACACATGTAAAACCCCTAGAATTGTGCCTGGCATGTAACACAGAATCTGTGCCAAACAGCCACTGACTCAAGGTTATTGGACATGATTAAAAGTCCTAACTGGCTTGGGAACATAGCACTGAATTAATCCAGTGGTTTCTTTCCTATGAAAGAAACCCTGGATAGGACACTGGTGATGCATCCCACTGGTATGTGCATCAATTCTGTTTGTAAGGGAATATTTCTCTGAAGTTCTTGGTTGCCATCAGATTATGATCCATGTCAAGATTATGCTCCTTGGAGGGCTGCATGCCTGCACACACACATGCACACACATACACACACTCAAACACTTCTTAATTACATAAAAATGCTTCCAAAAGGTGAAAAGATGATATAAAGAAGTTAATTTTTGGGGCGCCTGGGTGGCGCAGTCGGTTAAGCGTCCGACTTCAGCCAGGTCACGATCTTGCGGTCCGTGAGTTCGAGCCCCGCGTCAGGCTCTGGGCTGATGGCTCAGAGCCTGGAGCCTGCTTCCGATTCTGTGTCTCCCTCTCTCTCTGCCCCTCCCCCGTTCATGCTCTGTCTCTCTCTGTCCCAAAAATAAAAATAAAAAACGTTGAAGAAAAAAAAAAAAGTTAATTTTTGTGTTTTTCACACAAAAAAGGTTTTTTTGTATGTTTTTTTAGACATAAGTGTCCCTTTTCAAAAATCTATTGATAAAATTTGGGGAGAGTAAGATGTCAGTAGAGTTCAGGCCAATCTTGGCCCATCGTTAATCTTGTTCTTGCGCTCTTGACACTTCATCAGCACATAGGATCAAGTGCTTATTTTTAAGACCTCCATCTTATAAAAGATCAGAATGTATACAAGCTTCAGACTTGAAAAACACAGATTTTATTAATAGAGTCAAGAAAAATGCTAAAATTAAAGATGTATAGGCATAACTTCTGCTTTATTTATATTTATTTTTTGTGATTATGTGTAAATAAGACATAAATAAGAAAATGTTTTTTTGGAACTGTTTTTTAAAAATTATTTTACTTATTTTTGAGAGAGAGAGAGAGAGTGTGTGTGTGTGTGTGTGTGTGTGTAAGCAGGGGAGGGGCAGAGAGAGAGGGAGACACAAAATCCAAAGCAGTCTCCATACTCTGACCTGTTAGCACAGAGCCCGACACAGGCCTCAAACTCATGTACCATGAAATCATGACCTGAGCCAGAAGCAGAAGCTTAACCAACTGAGCCACCCAAGCCCCCCTTTTTTTGAGCTCTTAAACAAACAAACAAACAAACAAACAAACAAACAAACAAAATGAGCACTGACAGATGTATAGGAGGATGTCCACAAAACTATGGCATGAACTCTGACCTCACAAGGGTTACAGTGTAATGGAGAAAATATAATTGACACACATGAAGCAAGTAATACTTCAATCTAAGCTTTTATTTTAGGGCTTTTGTGTGTGTGTGTGTGTGTGTGTGTGCCAAGTGGTATTAGCCCAGCTCAAACTAGCCTGAGCAAAATAGCAAAATCATCGTCTCACAGGCATGGCCTCTGAAATGTAAGGGTAGAGCCAACTGCAGGAATCTCATAGAATTATGAGACTTGAATAGCAAAGGGACCAAACTCTGTTTCTCAACTGTAATCTGACCTTCAATTTGTCTGTTGGCTTCATTCTCTTAGGCTTCTCCATATCTGCCTATGGACACAAGACTTCTAGCATCTCTGAGGTCATAACCTGTGGTTTATAATCCAAAGGGAAAGAGAAAGCTGCTCTCCCATCTCAATTCTTAGAAAGGAGACCAATTTGCTTGTTTGGGTCATCTGCTTACCCCTTGGACCAATACTGGGTTTAGGGTGATGCAATACTATTCTTTCCCTATGTCCCCTGTTGTGGCCACAAGAGGTAGAATTGTATAATTGGCAGAGTCACTAGCAGCAAAAGGGATAAGAAGATGCACCCTAGGAGGTGCAGGTGAGGACAATGCCACAAAACTTGGATGAAAAGATACTGAAGGAACAAAAACAACAGATAACCACTAAATACATTTACTAATACTGTATTATACTATTCTACACAGTCAGTGGATGTGGTAGGCAGAATAATGGGCCCCCAAAGATGTGTTAAAAGATAAACTGAGGCCAATCAAAAATTTTAAGAGTTTATTTGAGCAAAAATCGATTCCAATTGGGCAGTGCCATACCAGAAGTCGGTTAGGAACACTCCACTGATGGGAGCTCAGACAGAGATTTCAGAGAGAAATGGTAGAAGCAAAGTAAGGAAAATATTGATTGGCGGTGGCTTAAGCCTAGTTGTCTAGTTATGATTTGGTTGCCCTTAGTATTTTGATCCCATAACCTTGAGGCATTTGTAGGCGCAGATTTTGGTTTGCTGACGTAGGCCACCACAGCATCAGAGCCATCCCAGTCTGATGGCCTCCATGTTTAATTACTTTAACAAATATTCACTTCTAAATTCCCAGAATCTATCAAAATACTGTGTTACATAGCAAGGGAGCATTAAATTTACAGATGGAATTAAGTTTTCTAATCAGAGAATCTTTAAAAAGAATTTTTTTAAGTTTCTTTATTTTGAGAGAGAGAAAGCACAAGTGGGAGAGGGGCAGAAAGAGAGGTGAGAGGGAGAATTCCATGCAGGCTCCGTGCTGCCAGCACAGACAGAGCCCAATGTTGGGCTTGAACCCCTGAACTATGAGACTGTGACCTGAACCAAAGTTGGATGCTTAACCAACTGAGCCACCTAGGCGCTCCTCAGAGAATCTTAAAATAAGGACATGTTCCCGGATTACTGAGGTGCCCAGTGTAATCACAATGGCCCTTATATGTAGAAGATGGTGACAGAGAAGTTAGAGTCAGAGAGAAAGTGTCAGTGGTGGAGGCCAAGAGCCAAGGAAGGCAGGCAGATTCTTGAAGCTGGAAAAGGAATGAAAATGAGTTCTCCCATCCAGGAGTCGAGCCTGCTAACACCTTGACTTTAGCCCAGTGAGACCAGTTTTAGACTTCTGACCTTCAGACTGTAAGATAACAAATTTCTGTTTTTCAAGTCACAGAGTCTATGGAAATTTGTTCCAGCACTAATAGGAAACCATGACAGTGCTGGAGGCTGTAGAGTCACTTAGGCCTGAATCTGAATCTAAATCTGTCTTCTCACACTCAGCTGTGTGACTTCAGGAAGGTGGCCTTCCTGAACAACAGCTTTCTAATCTGTAAAACCGAGGCTATTCATATTTGACTTACACGGTTTTTATTAAACGTTAAATGGGATCACATATGTAAAGCACATAATTGGTTCCTATTATCACCATCATGCTATTCAGTCCTCAAAAGAAACCTATAAGCTATCTATATCATGCATCATCTCCATTTTAAAGATGAAAAAACTGAGGTTCAAGAATGTAAAGCAACATCACCTGGCTAATAGGGAAAACTTCCAATTCCGCTTTTAATTTACGGTCCGCAATCTAATTTCAGAGAACTCCAGAGGGACTCCCAGAGTAGGTGCCGAAATCCTTCTCAGCTGCCTTGTGCTAACTGAATGTTCTACTTATTTACTTATTCTCCAGGATATTCAAGAATATGAGTGATGGTGTGTGTGTGTGTGTGTGTGTGTGTGTGTGTGTGTGTTGTGGTGGGGGTGGGAGGTTGGAGATAGCAGTAGTCATCAATGGTCAACATAAGCAAAGATGCAGAATTGGGAATAAACCATGATCACTGATCCTAGATTCATAGAGGTTTTAGAGTTTAAAGCAGATTACGCAAATTCTTAGGCTTTCGGCCAACCTGGTCTACCCATGTATTTAAAACCAAACAAGGAAAACAAAACAAACTATATCAAAAACTGAGTAAGAATGCATTTAGATACGTTTTAGATGTTACGGTGTGTCATTGTCCCCACATTCCTTTTTCATTTCACCCGGCCAATTGGCACATTTATCTGAAACTTGCAAGACACAGGTTTCAACTTTTGGCTGAAAGTGACCTTATAGAGTCTGTTATTTAAAATAAGACCGAAGTAGGTTAAGTGCCTGGCTTATAGAAACATGGCTAGATTATGGTAGTCATGACTTCTGATCAAGTGGGGAGAATTATTAAGCTGTCCCACAGGCAGATGAGGCCAAATAATGTAAGGTTAGGATATGTTCTTAAGTACTGCAAAAAGCGTATGTTTTGCAATGGTGGTTTGGCAATGAGATGCAGGTTCAAGGCAGGTGATGACAGGATCCATATCCATACAGTAGGAAGACAGCTAGACGTATTCCTATTTAGATAGATAATATAAGACAGTGAGTAGTCACAGTGGTACACCACAAATGAGTTACAGGTGTACAGAGAAATTGATCCCCATAGTTTTCTAGGGAAAACTGGGTGGCCCTGAGCCTAGAAAATTCCCTGGGCTGGTTAACACTGTGAGGACAACCTTATTTGATTGGCAGGTGTTATACAAATGCTGCATTTTATCCATTGTTAGATTCCTATTTTTTCACATTTGACATCTCAGCAATCACAATGCACATTGCATCAGATGGCTTCTTATAGTGACAGGTAGCCAGGCAGCAGCTGTGACCCAGTTATTTTTGTTAGTGCATGCATGAACTTGGTCACAGCTGATCAGCACTTCTACTGAGTTATGGGTATTGTTGGCTGTATACTTACTATATTTAACTGCCATGTAAAGTGTCTTTAGAAAGATTATGCTTTGACTTGGCCTAACAAAAGTTACTAGGTATGGAAATAGAACAATGGGTATCAGTAAGGCAATTATGGCTCATTGGAGTAATGACCAAAAATCCATGTTTTCTTACAAAACAACCCAATAATTTACAGTTCCTAAAAATAGGTAGATGGCCTTGAGTAGATAAAACAAAAAGGTAACTTATTCTGGTTTAAGGTTGGAATAATTGCCAAATCGCTCAGAATATAAGAATGAAACCTATAAAGATGAGAGAGCAGGTTTTGAGACACAACAACTTTTGTTAAGACATCAAACATCACTTTGTCAGAAACACCCTGCTACTTTTGAGTAGAAGTTACTGAATTTTCATCAGTGGCTGAGAAAACGAATTAGTGAGTTTAGTCAAGTAAGAAATGGTGACAAACCTTGATATTCTTTGACAACCATTGAAATCAATCTGTAAGTGTTAAAGTCAATAAAAGTGCATGGATTATTTGATATTGCTGATCTGTATCACGTGGGGAGAAAGGTTGGGAAACACTGGAATACATAATAAATTCTACAGGGGCTTTAAGAAAGAATTTTAGGATGGATCAAGGATGAAAAGATGTGAAATTTCAGCCAAAAACAACTTGAAAAATGTCCAGACTCATTCATAAACAATGAAAATAAAATGAGATATTTTACAACGCACTAAGTTCTAGGATTTTTCTCTCTTTTAGACTTCTCTCTCATGCTCCTCACTTACCTCCTTTTTTTTTCTTTTTATCCCCCTCCTTCTCATCCTCTGTCTCTCTCTCATTGTCCCCTTCCTTCTCCAACCCTCCTCACACTCTTCTCTCAGGAAGAGACGTGTAGTAACGATATGCTGTTGCTTGTTTTCCTGCCAACTTGGATGTCCCTGGGTCTCAGTCTCCAACCTAAGTGGTTCATCAGTGGTGTGGAATTTTTCTGGATGGACAGTTCAGAGGAATTCTGGCACCTGCTGTTGTAACAATAGTTTGTAGCCTCCTCCAATCCCCAGCCTATCTTCTGAGTACCCTTCTCTAACTGTCAGCATGTTCACTGCTCTTGTCTCTTTCCGGCTTTGAAAAGAATTCTAGATCTGGCTGCAGGAAATATAGGTTGAAGTCCCATTCTGCCACCTGTGAAACCTTGGGAAACAATTTAAACTCTCCAAGCGGTAGCTACTGTGTTTGTAATATGGTGACATCTCTCTCTCTCTCACCTGCCTGCTTGTCAGACTGTAGTGAGGATCAAACAAATGCGTGAGAAGGGTCAAAGTTTCTATGAAGAGTAAAGCCTGAATTAAGTCTGAATATATATTATTGTTTCATTGCTATAATAACATCTCACTTAGTTAACATAGTTGGACAGTTTACTAACAAATTAAATTGTATTAACATATACATTTAAAAATTTCTGGAGGTAAAACTACACATCTTTATTTGGCTATTAGAATTTGAGCAAGTGTATCAATTACCTATATTCCTTTTAATTTGATTATTTAAAGTTTTGGCAGGTATAGTAATTAGTTGCTGCTAATTAGTTTGTTCTCACAAACTACCCCTTCCCCAACACACACAAATTCCCAATGTCCTACTACAAGCAAATATTTATTTAGCTTACATTTCTCAAGGGTTAGTGGTGGGTTGGCCAGTCTAGGCTGGGCTCAGCTGAGGTGGTTCCGCTGTGCTCCAAGTGTCTTTTGTTGTGTTTCTGGGACCAGCAGGCTAGCCCAAGCACATTCTTCTCAAGGCAGTGGCAGAAATGCAAGACAACACGCAGAAATACAAGCTCATTAAGGCCTAGACTTGGAACAGGCATGCTATTATTTCTGCCCTACTTTATTGACTAAAACAAGTTACATGGCTGAACTAGGTGTCAAGGAGTGGAGAAATAACACACCTGATTTTCATTATTTGTGGTAGTTATGGTCTGTAAAGTCACCATGAATACTGCTTTAGTAAATACAGAACCACTGCTCCCAGGGGAAATATCAGTTAGGTTCCTGTGAGCCTCTGATAACATTTGCATCAACAGATCGATACATAACCTTGTTTAATGTGTTTCTTATTTTTTCAACGTTTATTTATTTTTGGGACAGAGAGAGACAGAGCATGAACAGGGGAGGGTCAGAGAGAGAGGGAGACACAGAATCGGAAACAGGCTCCAGGCTCTGAGCCATCAGCCCAGAGCCCGACGCGGGGCTCGAACTCCCGGACTGCGAGATCGTGACCTGGCTGAAGTCGGACGCTTAACCGACTGCGCCACCCAGGCGCCCCGTATGTGTTTCTTTTTAAAGACACCTCACCTGATATACATTGTTGAATCATTAACATCAAACTCCTGGCCGACAGCACCATAACTCATGCCTGAAGGAACAAATCTAACACATGTATTTTTGGTATAAGGCACATCACAGCCCTCTTGTGTTTGGGAACATCAGACAGAATGTCTGTACAATGCTTGGGGCCATATATACACTGAAAGCATCAATAAAAAGTGCAAAAATGCAAAAAAAAAAAAAAAGGCACTAAATAGACTGCAAAAAGGACACTTGTTTCTAGGATGAGACCTGAAACAAGAAGGCAGAATATTGCCTGTTCACTCTCAGCTGGGAACTCAAGTTTTTTGCCACTACACATGTCTGCAAATAACTGTGGGAGTATTAATTTGGGGGACACAAATAATGTTAGCAGGTAGGCAGATTCAAAGTGCAGAATCCATGAATAATGGGGATCAACGCTACTTTGTCCTTTAGTGGAAAAATTTTAAAGGAGGTAGATGAAGGGAGAGTTAAAAAAAATAGGGCCTATAATGCCTAATCTTGAGATCCATCTCAGATGTATTGAATCAAATCTGCATTTCAGACCTCCAGATGTTTTTGTATGCACATTCAAGTCTGAAAAGTACTTCCCTTTAATATGATGATAGGTACATTCATGCCAGAGAGTGGAAGTTAAACCCTACAAAAATTAGGGCCCTAGTGCAGAATTGTTATGAGTCTAAAAGTTTGGGGCATACAGGAACAACCTTTTTAAGGTGAAGAGTAACTTATTTCATCTTGCAACTCCTATAATGGAAAAGAGGCAGAGTAATTGGGCCTCTTTGGCTTTTCGAGAGCAGCATATGTGACCCTGGAAATTACAGCTATAACACATTTATTGGGTAACATGGACGGCTGACGGTTTGAGGGGGTCCCTGAGCAAGACAGTGCTCTGCAGCAAGTCCGTGCGGAAAGGCCAGCTGCCTTGCTGTTTGGCCCTATGTCTCAGCAGATCCAGGGGTACTAGAGATGTCCATGGTGAGTGAGTAAGGGTGTATGTGGAGTCTTAGGTAACCCTAACAGGAGAATCACAGGGAAGAACCTCAGGGCTCTGGAGCAAGGCCATTCACTAACAGCAGGCCATTTGAAAAGCAGCCCTGGCATGCCACTGAAAGCCTGGCCATAAAACTCAAGTATGATGCAACTATAGCTGCTTATCATGAGCTGGACATTTCAGACTTACCAACTCACTCTAGGGGGGTTTAACAGCAATCTGTCAGATGGATAAGGAGAAAGAGGAATCAAAGTTTTGGAAATTCCTTGGAGGTCAAACATCGGTGTCCAGAATATGAGTGGGAAAGTTGGAAGTTCTTCGAGAAAGGCAAACTCAGCGCAATAAAATTATTCCTTTTTTTCACTCGTAAAAGCTCCTCTCCCTGAATGCCTTCTATTGGGAGCAGAGTGGTAAATGCACTCTACCCCAAGTCAGATCTCTGGAGTTATCATTGACAATTTAGGCTCACCAAAGGGATATCCTATTAAAATGGTTTCTATTTAATTTGTGCCTCCTTCTCCATCTCTGTGGTTTATTGCCTTAATTCTCTCATCATTTCACCCTTGCAAATATCCTCCATTATTGACAAATTAAGTTTCTGCATATCTGATGATTCTCTTCATTCCTCAAGTATTTATCGAGCATCTATTATGTATCAGGCACTAGGGTAGGCTTTGGGGAAACAATGTGTGAAGAATTTAAAAAGACACTCCTGCAAGCCTCATGGAATTTACAGGCTGGTGGAAGGGAGATATGAAAATCCTGCTTAAAAGCCTTCAGTGGTTCCCTGCTGTTTACAGAGTGAAGCCCAGATGTCTTGATGGGACTGTCCGTCCTTACCCCTCCAGCATCACCTCCAACCAAAGCCCTTCAATCTTGCAGGCTCTGCAGCCACAGTGCACACTTCACTTCTTCTGAGCATAATCAGATATGCAGAAACTTAATTTGTCAATAATGTAGGAAATTGCAAGAGTGAAATGAGAGAATTAAGGCAATAACCATGGAGATGGAGAACGAGGCACAGATTAAACAGAAACCGTTTTAAGAGGGTATCCCTTTGGTGAGCCGAAACTGTCAAATCCAGAGATTTGACCTGGGGTAGAGTGCATATTACATTTCAAGGGCCCTCTCCAGCTTTACACCTTTTGCAGGGAACCTCTGGACACACCTCCCCTCTTTAGCTGCACGTCTCTTCAGTTCCACATCTCATGCTACCACTATCATATATGTATCATACTTCGTTGCGATTTTTCATTCTTCTGCCCACCTCTTCTACTCTACGGTGAGTGCAGTGTCTGATTCATAATAGGTGCTTGACATTTCTTTCATAAATAACTAAATAGGTATATAGAAAGCAACCCCCTCCCCCCTCCCCCCGACACACACACACACACACACACACACACACACACACTCTGCAATAGCAGATAAGGCTAACATATCACCTCTGCACCGTGGCAAAGGAGCTTTTGGGACTTGACTACTGGGCATTCACTGGCCTTCAGGCCTCCTGATGCATGGCAATCCCGTTGTTCGCTCTTAGAATAGGACTCAGTGGCGCGCCCCCTAGCGCCTCCAGCTGAAGCTGCAGGAACGGGAGGGCGCCCGCGAGCATGAGGTCCCAGGCCCGCGCAAGGCGCAGGCGTAGCACGCGAGCGCTAGGCTTGGATGGGAACAGTCCAAGTGAGAGGGGAGCTAGCTGTGGATTCAGATTCTTTTTCCTTTTTCAGTACGGAGGTGGCTTCTCTTCTCTTCTCCGATTGTATCTTAATTTAAAATGTAAGACTTGAGTGTGGCTCTTCAGGGAAGGAGAAAAGCACTAGAGTGTTTTGTCAAGCTGTTTTTCGTTCTTCAGCACCCCTCCCTGGGGGGGTGGAGGAGGGTTGGACGGTCCCAGGTCAGAGCGCGCGGGGGCGGAAGCGGCGGCGGCTGCTGCTGTCAGAGCTGGAGAGGGGCCGGGCGGAGCGGCCATGGAGGGTCAGCGTTGGCTGCCGCTGGAGGCCAATCCCGAGGTGTGCGCTGCTTGGATCTCGGCTTGAGGCCGCGGGCATGGGCGGAGGGAAGCGGGATGCCGCGGCTAGTCCAGAGCAGTTTGTTTCTATAAATTGTGTTCTCTGTTCCGTTTTCAGGTCACCAACCAGGTGAGTGAGGTGTCTGTCGCTGGGGACCCCGGAGCCCTCCCTGCCTGCACCTCTGATCTTCCTAGGAATCTGGAATTAGATTCAGTGAGGGCCCCTCTTGCTCTGCTTCATACGGGTGTGCCCCCTTTACGGCCGTATCCCTACCACCTAATTCCTGGAGATGCTCCCGGCTGTGTCAGCCCTTCCTCTGGGGCCATTCCCCTGTCATCCTGGGGTCTGGGTCTGAGGCTTGTGGCACATTGACCCTGTATTCCTATTTCTCTTCCCTCTTCGTTTTGCCTCCTGCTAGTGCCAATTCCATAATTTCCCAACTCCTGTACCTTCTGGGTGACTAATTTGTCTACACTACCTGACTCCAAGCTTTGAAAACTCGCCCACCCAGTCCTTGTAATTTCATCCACCGCCTGCACTATGAAATCATCTTCCAATCATCTTCTCTTGCTCCATCAAGTCACTTGTCTTCCCTGCCACGCCCCCTTTCTCTTCCAGTCCCTTAAAACTGGAATTTAGTTGTTTCTATACCATAGAAAGCTCAGTATAATAGTTCCCACACCATTCTTGGCCCACCTACAAACACTTCAAGTTCGTCTGGGTATTGAAGGTTCAAGTTTGGGGTGGGAAACGAGAACATCTCCCAGCCACTCCATTAAAAGTTATTGTGCTACCAGGTATAAAATTTGATTTGCTCAGGTGTATTTTATCTTAACCTGTTTTAAATTCTCATCAGCTCATTTACTTTTTATGGCCCTTTTAGCTTGTCATCTGATGTACGTTCCCGCCCCCCCCCATAATTTTCCTTTTCATCAAGGAATAATGATTCATCACATACTTGATTTTTGGTTTTCAAAGCTTGTAGAAAAATTCCTTATATACAGAAAGTAGATAGAAACGCTTTATCTTAATGTTGACAGTAAATCTTTCATCTTATGCAGTTTATTTTATGTTTTTGAAATGACTCTGGAACTCTTATCTCTTTAGTAATCCTGAGATGTACAAAACTTAAAACCCTGCATATATCTTTTATATTGTGCTTTAGATGGCATTCTCTATATGTATGTTAATTTTCTTTTGTTTCCCCCTTTTGAAATTTGCTGTTCATTTTTTCCTTAAAATAGTTTCACCCCTTTGTAAAGAGAGAAAAATCTTTAGGCTGAAGAAATCATTTGCACCTTCTGATTTAGTCCATAGGGGAGACCTAATCCAAAGCTATTTTTATACCTTTGTGAAAAATCAAATCAATTTACCATATATCTGAACTTTGTTCTTTTCCGTTGATCTTTGTGTCTGTTCTTTTCCCGATACCACATTGTTTTGATTATCGTAGTTTGGTAGTAAATCTTGAAATCAAATAGTATGAATCCTCCCACTTTGTTCATTTTGAAATTGTTTTAGTTACTTTGCCTTCCCATATAAATTTTAGAATCGACTTGTCAAGTTGTACAAAAAAATCATGGTTTTGATGGTAAATGTGTCTAAATATATAGATTTAGTTTGGGGAAAACTAATATCTTAACAATATTGAGTCTTGTATTCCATTAAGATAGTATATCTCATCATTTGCTTAGGTCTTTGATTTCACTCAACAGTGTTTTGTAGTTTCAGCGTATAGTTCTTGCATGTATTTTGTTAGATTTATACCTAAATATTTGTTACTATTGTAAATGACACTGTTTTAAAATTACAATTTCTAATTGTCCATTGCTATGTGTAGAAATATAGTTGATTTTTATATGACGGCTTGTATCGTACTACCCTGCCAAATGCGCTTATTCTGGTGGCTTTTTTGTCGATGTTTTGGGATTTTTGTATATAGACAATCATATTCTGTGTGAATAGACTGTTTTTTACTTCTTCCTTTTCAATCTGTGTGCTTTTTATTTCTTTTTCTTTTTTGCATTCGTTGGGACCTTTAATACAAAGTTTTCCGCCTTCGGTGGAAAACATTTGATCTTTCATCATTAAATATGTTAATTGTAGGGCTTCGGTAAATGCTTTTTGTCAGATAAAGAAGTTTCTTTCTTTTCCTAGTTTACTGAGAGTTTTTATCATGAATCCATGTTTAATTTTCTTAAATGGCTTTTCTGCATCCCTTGAGATACTCTTTTAAGAAATAATACCAATTGTATATAAACATAGAAGAGGAGGGACACTTACCAATTCATTTTATGGCCAGCATTACCAGACAAGCCATAATAAGAGTAACTGCAGACCAGTATCCTTCATGGGATCTAAAAATCTTTAGCAAAATATTAGCAAATTGAGTGTAGCAATGTATAAAAAGAATACTATTTCATGACTAAGAGCAGTTTATCCAGGGATCGCACAGCTGGGTTCACCATTCAAAAGTCAATCAATGTAATTAGCCATATCAAGAGACAAAACTATTTTTGGTGATATTATTTGTTAATAAGATATAAATTTATTTAACTGGAAACATACATATTGTGATCCAGCTGCCAATGGACCTTGTTCCTAGGTAATCTTAATATTAACTATAAAACACATTCACTTTAAAGAGACACAAACACACATGCACATTTACTTATTCACATAGATTAAATGGTATTTGCGGAGCACCTTTTCTAATCCAGGTATCCTAGAAGGAGCTGTTTATTCTTTGGTGATTAAAATATTCATGGTTTTCTGCTTTTCATTGGGAAGATAGACAATAAACAAGTAAGCAAACAATTAGCAATTGTTTTAAGTGCAATGAAAAAAATTAATAGGGCACTGTGATCAAAACCATCAGGAGAAACATAATAGGTTAGTTGGTGACAGGAGGCCAGTTTGAGGTGGCATAAACAGGGAAAAAGATGTTATTTAGTGTATGATTTGACACTATTTCTGGCTTGTTTTGGCAGGGTTCAGTTTGTTTTAAATTTATTAAAGAAGTAATGTGATTTTAGGGCAGAATGAGCAAATATTTTAGAAGTGATTGGTTTTAACCAAAATTTTTGTGGTTGGTTTTAATTCTTTATATGTTAGTGACAAAACTGAGACTAGAAAATGAACAGAAATTTGATAACTGACTTAGAATTTGGAGACTAAATCAAGCCACAGATAAACCCGAACAATATCCATTCCCACACTCTCTATTTCTTCAACTACATGGAATCTTAGGTATTTTACTTGTTACAATTTGGTAGTTGCATACGTTATTATACTCTTAGTTTTATGTTCTAATGATGCCTAGTTTGTAGGAAAATGATTGACATATTTATTATATAGAGATCATTATTAACTGTTAGACATTAACTAGTAACCATGTGTCTCAGTAGATGTGGTAAGCAGTGATTTTTCTTGTTGATTAATGTGCTGTCAATCCATTCTAAGGATATTTTATCATGTTACAGGTAGGACTTACCCGGAATAAAATCAGTTAGGTGATAAAAAAAAATTATTCTCATTTAACTTCTAGTTACTCTCTACTTCTTCTAGCAATTACTGCTTATATATATTTATTAGTAGTAATATCAAGTACTAAATAAGCAGAATTTCTCTTACAATCTAAATCATTAACAAATGAGTAATAAGGTGGAGTCTGTCACTGCCCTGAGCATGCCATTAAAGACCACAAAAAGTGGCTTAAAACAAATTTGAAAGGAAAGTGAATGTTATTTTTCTGTTTTCTTAAATTTACAAAATCAGAGTTTTTGTTATTTGACTGTCATCTAAAAAAGGAGGGAGGATTCATTGTAAGTTAGGGGCAGAGGGTAACAGTTTTTCAGGTAGAGAAGTCTAGTTTGTGTGCAAAGACCTGGAGGGAAGAGGTGGTTATAGACTCTTTGTTCATTGTGGCTAAAGTTAGAGAACACCGTATAAAAGAAGATACTTCAGTGAAAGAAAAGTAAATAGGGATGAGAGCAGCCTGGAGCTTTGCGCATGGGTTCTGGCCATGTGAATTTGAACAATGCTATAATCTCCCAGACTCCGTTTTCTCATTGGTAAAAGGATCTAATAAAAGCTACCTTGCTCCTTGCAGTAAAGGTGAAGTATATTAAAACTTCTAGCATGCTTTCTGATACATGACACTTTTTAAAAATATTTACAAATAATCTTAAATGGTGTTTATTTGGTGGAAAAATTTATCATTGGACCATAGAATTAAAAAAAAAAGTTGCCTCATATTTTAAGGGCATATATCCTAAATTACTCATTTTTCTTGATTGGCCAAAATTACAGTGGCATTGTGAAAATTTAGTGGGCTAATCGGTCAGAATTTTGTTATTACCCAATGTTTAGAAAGGCCAGATTGGTATTAGGTTGTAAGTCCTTTTATCCTGCTTGATGCAAACTGCATGCTTCTATTGTGTAGAGATGGCTTTGGAAATGCATATACAGAATACTCTGTGGGTAGTCTGGAGAAATTTTTTTGGAATAGTTTTAAGGTCATTACTTTGAGTTTTTCTCCCAGTTTTGTAAATTTAACTAAAACATGTGTATCAGTTCTATAGATTTTTATAACTTACAAACTACATATAACTATTATAAAAATAACACATTTTTTAAAACTGGAAAATAAGAAGTTGAGTTCACATCACCCAAGCTAACTGCAGTCAATATTTTTATGTATGTATGTATGTATGTATGTATGTATGTATGTATTTTTAAGCAGTCAATATTTTAGAGAATTTCCTTCCAATCATTCTCTATTTACATAGGATAATTTTAAACACAGATGCGTTTGTTTAATTATCAAAGTAGGACAGCTTCATGATTAAAAAAAAAAAAAAAAAAAAGAGAGAGAAGTAAAAGTTGAAGACCTTCTTCCCCACCCTTTCTCCACTTCCCAGAGGTAGTTACTATTAATAGCTGCTTTTGTTTTTTCATTCATAGATGACTTCCTGTGTGAATCTTACAGCAATCCGGAATCAGAGGATGCAACAAATGTACTTGATAGATATTGATTGGCCTTTTTATGTCAATCTCTTTGAGATTAGCAATATGAGTAAAAATTTAAGTGTGATTCCAGTTAAAATGTAGCCATTTTTATGTTAATGTAGTCATTCATTCCTCAGTTACTAATCATTCTTTCTACAGTGGCTGCCTTGGATCTTAGTATTTTTCATCCTTAATAGCTTTGGCTGACCTGGAGTAAGACTGTCCCTAAAATGTTTCACTGTTACTTCCAGTTTGCAGCACAGATGTGTTTCTCTGTTACGTGTACCATGCTGTTTTATAATTTTATGACAGTATGACTTTTTGGGGTGTATAAAATTAACAAATTTAAATCCTCTTATAAGGATTTATGGTTCTTTTCCCTTTAGAGCTTTCAATCCTAGGCAGATAGTATTCTCCTATCCAGTTTCTAACCAGGCTCAACCCTCCCTAGCTTCCAAGCTCAGAGGAGACCAGGGCACCTTCAGGGTGGTATGGCTATAGACTGGGCAGGCAGTGTTCTGTGTTGATTAAATGAATGCCTGGTTTTCGATTAGAAGCCAAATATATCTTTCCTCCTTATTTAACATGACATAAATACAAATGAATATATTTTAAATTTTTAAAAAAATATTTATTTACATTTTGAGAGAGAGAGAGGGGGACAGAGAATCCAAAGCCTGCTCGAGCTGACAGCAGCGAGCCTGATGCAGGGCTCGAACTCATGAACCATGAGATCATCACCTGAGCAGAAGTTGGACACTCAACCGACTGAGCCACCAAATGAATATGTTTTAAATATTCATGATAAATATAGCTTAATGGACATCCATAGACATACAGATGGCAAGATTATCTGTTAAAATAGGGATGTGATCTTCAGTTCAACAAATAAAACTTGAGAGTCTTTGGGTTAGCCAGGTACAGTGCTAGGCGATGGGATTAAAAAGATGATTAAGACACAGTTCCTTCCCTTGACTTGTGGGTCAGTTTTAATTCTTTCTGGTTTCTAGATCAAATTGAATATAGAGAAGGGCATAGACTAAGGATTTTGGAGAAAGTGGAGAACAGAGAGGGAAGTACTTTGGAGTACTTGAGTGAACTTTATTAAAAGTGTAGAATCAGATGAAGAATAGGTATGCTATAGAAGAGTCCATTGATTTCTGTGGCCTCAGACTTTGGAAAGCATGTGACTTAAAGAAACTCATGGGTGTTGAGTACATTCTACCAAGAGTCTTTTAATTCAATATATTTCTTATTAAACCTATCTAGGACCTTATTTTTGACCAACCATATTATCGTTAGAGTTTCTTTGCCAGGGCGAGAAGCAGAGTGATGGAAAGTAGCCCTTTAACTGGGAAAGTCTTTTCTTACAGAACCTGACTGTGTGAGATTAATGGCACTGTTCATGTGACATAACATGCTTTCTGTTGGTTTTATAAGATCTCAATTGATGGTCCAGGAACATGTGGTCATTCTTCAAGGAGAAATACTCAAGGCACCTTAGTTTCAAACTTCAGATAGTGTTAGACTGGTAGATAACTTATAATATATTCTTGAGGTAAGGAATAATGATGCATTTTTTTTTAACGTTTTATTTATTTTTGAGACAGAGAGAGACAGAGCATGAATGGGGGAGGGGAAGAGAGAGAGGGAGACACAGAATCGGAAGCAGGCTCCAGGCTCTGAGCCATCAGCCCAGAGCCTGACGCGGGGCTCGAACTCACGGACCACGAGATCGTGACCTGAGCTGAAGTCGGACGCCCAACCAACTGAGCCACCCAGGCGCCCCAAATGATGCATTTTTAATACATTTTTTTTCCTCTCCTCCTTTTTTTCCCCTCTCACCTAAAACTTATTTTGTGATGGTGTACTTTTGTAAATCATCAGCTTCATTCAACACAAACATATATTAAGACTTTATTGGGAAATTGACATTATTCACATTACTTTTTCTTTTTCCCTCTGCAGTAGATTAGGGTCTGACATTTTATTTTCCTGTGAAATCTTAAGAGTTTAAAAAAATACTAATCTTCTGTTATACTCGTTTTACCAGGTATGAGAGACAGTGAAGTTGAGTGGGTTTCATTGTGTACTAGAGGTCAGGAAGCCAGTTTACTTCTACCATTTTCTGGCATTCATATAATCACTTGGACTCTTTTGGCTTTATGTACTTTTTGCTCATTGATGTAATTTGTGATATCTGTCTATCTTTAAACCTCAGGCGTCATTTTTGGTAAGTAGGATAAATTGTGTTGATCATCTAATATAATTGTTTATTTGAGAGAACTTAAAATACGTCTTCTTAAAAGTCATTATAGTGAAAATGAGTTTAACATATCAACCAAGCTAAGCTGTATGTGTTTGGTGAAGTCCTGGCTTACTATGTTTAATCCCAAAGTAATGGATTTTGAAAAGGATTTTGCTTAATATAAACTTTTAATGTTTGTTAATTGATATAAATAAATTGCTATCTCTTCTCACCCTATTCGTGGAAAACCTTTACTTTTCTTGCTGAACATTAGTAATAAGTATACCTTGCATTCACTTTATTTATTAGATGTGCAGTAATACATGTTATTTCCCTGTTAATGTTGCAATGTTTGTTTGTTTTCAACTTTTACCAGTTTCTCAAACAATTAGGTCTACATCCTAACTGGCAGTTTGTTGATGTATATGGAATGGATCCTGAACTTCTTAGCATGGTACCAAGACCAGTGTGTGCAGTGTTACTTCTCTTCCCTATTACAGAAAAGGTACTTGTTAACTGAGATGAAGTCTCTGGTAAATGTAATGTTCTCTTTCAATGTTGAGTTAAAAACATGGTCTGCTTTAAGAATAAATGACTCCCTTCTTGCATAAAATGAGGAAATCTAGGGGCCCCTGGGTGGCTCAGTCGGTTGAGCGTCCAACTTTGGCTCAGGTCATGATCTCATGGTTTGTGAGTTCAGGCCCCGCGTCAGGCTCTGTGCTAACAGCTCGGAGCCTGGAGCCTGCTTTGGATTCTGTGTCTCCATCTCTCTCCCCCTTCCCTGCTTGGGCTCTGTCTCTCTCTCTCAAAAGTAAATAAACATTTTTACAATTTTTAAAAAATATGAGGAAATCTAAAAGACATCTTAGGGGCACCTGGGTGGCTCATTCGGTTGACTGTCCAGCTCTTGGTTTCAGCTCAGGTCATGATCCCAGGGTCCTTGGATCAAGCCCTACATCGGGCTGAGTGTGGAGCCTGCTTGGGATTCTCTCTCTCTCTCTCTCTCTCTCTCTCTCTCTCTCCCTCCCTCCCTCTCCCTCTCCCTCACCCTCACCCTCTCCCTCTCCCTCTTTCCCTTTCCCCCACTCACATGCTCTCTCTCTCTAAAATTAAAAACATAAAGGACATCTTAGAAACTTAGTTTTATTAAAGAGCTGATATTTAGATTTTGATTTATAAATTCACAATAAAGCCCTGAATTAGACTTTTAAACTTGGGTAGTTTTCTTCTTTTATAAAATATGATTAGTTTGCCTCAGTGTGTTTCGGTATCACATTTAGTCACATTTTGATGTATATACTTTAGGAATGTTAAGTACTAGAATAATCTTAAATCTGTCTTAGAGAAGGTATAAATAAATAATATTCACACTTTAAGTATATGTGTAATTGTTTCCAATCCATAATTAAAAACAAGTCTTTAAGGAGGAAGGTATAATTAATGATAGGGGTTACATTATTTTCAGAATAAACTTGATATATGTGGAAATCATTAAGTTTAAACAGCTTAATTGGCAGGTTTAGGATGTGTTGGGGATTATAATTACCTATTTTTAGAGTTTGATATTTAATTTCAAATCTCCATATTTCAGCCTTTTCTTAGAATGTCATATAGATATATGCATTTTGAAACCAACATTTTTAAGTTCATTGTGAAACAGCTTTTGAGACTATATCCTTCTGATTTCTATTTTTAAACTTAACAATAGGATGAACTTAGTAGCTGTGAAAGATGAAGAAGTGAATGTTTGGGAAGATGTGGGAGAAGTGTTGGTGACTTTGTCATATACATGCTCAGGCCATGTTATTTTTCAGGAATAAATGGAGCCAAGTCTCACAGAAATTAAGAATTAGGCTTTGTTCAGTCCTAGAAATTTCTGGATAATTTTCTTTATGCCATAACTAAGTAGCCTCAGTTTAATATAAACAAAAAATACTGAAATAGTTCTCTTTTCTAGTTAAAGTTCTACCAAACAAATTATTTAATTAAAGAAGGGGTATTTCTTGGGGCACCTGGGCGGCTCAGTCCGTTAAGCGTCTGACTCTTGATTTTGGCTTATGTCATGATCTCATGGTTTCATGAGTTCAAGCCCCATGCCACGTCAGGCTCTGCGTTGGTGGTACAGAGCCTGCTTGGGATTCTCTGTCTTCCTCTCTCTATCCCTCCCCCTCTCGCACTATCTCTGTCTCTGTCAAATAAATAAATTTAAAAAATTTTAAAAAAGAAGGGATATTTCTTCATATTTGCTGTTTGTAATATAGAATTCAAAGTTATTAATTTCTTAGTGATTATCCATTATTAGACCAAACTACTTTTAATGGTGAGGTTGTAATTATTCTGAAATTTGAGGAGGGGTTAGGACACTTAAGTTTACTCTCTTAGTCCAATGTTATTCTCATTTTTTTTTGTTGTTGTTGTTACTAAAGTAAGCCAATAGCTATCCCAGGACCCCAACTGTAAAGAATAATAAAAAGAAAAGAAAAAAAAAAAGCTTAAAGCTTAGGCTTTCTTAGTTGGTGTTATACAAATGTGAGTTTATGGTCCAAGTTGGAAATTTCCCAAAACATTGAGATGTATGACCTACCTTTTTTTTTTTTTTTTCCTTATTAAAGAATAAATTGGATTTGGTCTCCTTCATGTAGTGGGTCATCAGTTTTTAAAAAAGCATGTTGTCCTTATCAGTAGGACTCTTCATTTAGTGGATAACCCGTACTGAAAAGGTCATTGAACCCATTGTTAGAAAAAAACCCACAATTCTAAAATATTAAAGCGAAGAATATAATGGCATCTTCCATGTTTGGTTGTTTCTTACAATTTGGCATATTTCCATTTCAGTTCATAAGGGACATATTAAAGTCACTCAAAGGGTATCTAGTGGATGTTTTAGGAGATACAAAGTGTTTCAGTCTTCTGTGTTCTGATTTAGAAAGTGATTATGTAATTGCACATGGCTAAAGCAAACTAATACCAAAAGAACTGTCATGGATACTTCGTTACTCTTTAAAGAAAGTCAGTTATGGTGATTTAAATGTGTGCCTCATTGTAGTGTATACTCACCAATGAATTGCAAGGGAAGAGGCTATAAATTTCTCTCTGATATTTTTGTCTCTTGACCCTGTGTTTTCACTTTAGTCTGCTGTTAATAACTTTTTCTCCTATGCTTGCTCTGTGTCATTTTAGGATTTTTCTTCTTAAATATTAAATCTTGAGAAGTTGCCAAATCTCATTTTGCTTTGTCAGCAAAGAACACTGATATTAAACAACGGTAAACTAAGCTGTAGGACCATATAAACATTTCAGCATAAGCTTACTATATTGAATCTTTTACAGTTTTTATCAGTTAAAGTCATATGAATGAATTAATGATTCAGAATTTATTCTGAAAATGTAAATTAAAAATTTGATTTTGAAGCAAATTCATAAAAATTATTATTTTTATTAATGGTTTGTTTTTTTTTTTTGAGAGAGAGAGAGAGAGAGAGAGAGAGAGAGAGAGAGAGAGACAGAGCACAAGTGGGAGAGGGGCGGAGAGAGAGGGAGACACAGAATCCAAAGCAGGCTCCAGGCTCGGAACGGTCAGCACAGAGCCCGACACGGGGCTCAAACTCATGAGTCATGAGATCTCGACCTGAGCTGAAGTCAGATGCTTAATTGGCTGAGCCACTCAAGTGCCCCCATAAAAATGATGTTTTAAGGCATATATACATTTGTTGTTAGAGGCAGTTTCTGAATTATGGGTTTACTGTAGACATCATTTGTCTCCTTAATTGCAAGGATCAGCCATCTTTTTCTGTGGAGGGCCAGATAATGAAGATTTTCAACTTTGCAGGCCTACAGAGTCTGTGGTAAAACTATTGTACTTTGCTTTTTAGTGTGAAAACAGCCATAGACAATACAAAAATAAAACTTTTCTTATGAGAACAGGCAGCGGGCCAGATTTGGCCACTAGGCTATAGTTTGCAGATTTCCTACTTTATTGGATTCTGAACATTATAGAACAAAACAATAAAATCATCTTTCTACTCTCTCCCTCCTCCTTCTCATCACTCGTTTTTTAACCTCTTTATTATTTTTTAACCTTTTTTTTACAATTAGGAAAATGAGACACAGAGTCATTAAGTAACTTGTGAAATAATAATCACACAGCAAGTAATAATGGAGCCAGGATGTGGGCTTAGGCAGTCAGGTGTAGAGCACACACTTCTGACATTTATTATTCCCATATTGTTTTTAAATCAGTTATTAGAGATAATGGTGAACGTTTGTTATGAATACAATATGCTAAGAATTTGTTAGTACAGTATGATTTAACAATATAGAAATGTAAAGAAAAGAGTGTTTTATTCTAAAGATGAGGTAAAAGTCCTTCAGTAATCTATGGTCGCAGAGATAACCTGTTACATTTTTGTATACTCTTTCAGATTTTTCAATGCATACATAAAGTATATTTTTTAAAAACATAAATGAGAACCATGGTAATATATATTGACCTAGAACCACCCTATAATCATGGACAGATTTCTGAGTCAGAATATATAAATCTATTTTATTCTTTTTTAAGTGCTTTATAGGATTCCATTAAGATATGCTGTAGTATGTTAACCAAATGCCCATTAATGGGTATTTAGAAGTTTCCTGGTTTTGTGTTTGAGTACTTTTTAACGTATTGTTTTCATAAGTAGACTATTGACTTTTTTTTTAATAGTATGAAGTATTCAGAACGGAGGAGGAGGAAAAAATAAAGTCTCAGGGACAAGATGTTACATCATCAGTATATTTCATGAAGCAAACAATCAGCAATGCCTGCGGAACAATTGGACTCATCCATGCTATTGCCAACAATAAAGACAAGATGCACTTTGGTAAATAATTTTTTATTACTGCTTGTCCATCACCTCCCCCCAACCCCAGCCACCAGAAGTCATGAGTTGACTTATTGAGCAGTAGGTGGTGCTGTGGTTCTTTCTTTTAAAGTATCAAATAAAGCATTTTCCTTTCTTTTTCTTCTTTTTTTCCCCTAGTGGGAATGTATATACTGTTAGAAGAAATATTAATCTTTCCCATTCTTTTATAATGTTGATAAAAAGAGGTTTCACAAAAACCTTAAAGCCTATCATTTATCCCAGTATTCTTATATTCCCAACTTAGCAGTGAAAGGGTTTTTATCTAAAAAAAAAAAGAGCATGCTTCTAGTATTTTCATATATCAGTGTCTTTGAGATAACAAACCTTCTCAATTTTATCTTCTTTAATATTCTCAGAATCTGGATCAACCTTGAAAAAATTCCTAGAGGAGTCTGTGTCAATGAGCCCTGAAGAACGAGCCAGATACCTAGAGAACTATGACGTCGGTACCTTCTTTCTGTCTCGATCTCATTTACGGGCAAAGTTTTGTGGGATTGTAGATACTTTTGGGATGTTTGTCTTGAAACTTTAGTTTTGAGCAATTATGGATTTTATTGTGTCCGTTAAAAAAGACCTTCTGTACTTCATGTAACATTACCTGAAATATCCATAAATGTTGATGAATTGCCACTTCTTTTCTACATCTAGAGCTGAATGACAGAAAAAAAGTTTGATTTACAAATTTTTAAAATATTTTATGATTGACTGTTCCTTACCACTCCCTCCCCATAGTAAATAGATGCCTGCCAATGCCCTGTGTGTGTTTCACTGGGAATTTGGAACAAGGCTGAAGACCAGTGGAAAAAACAAAGGCTTAAGGCTAGATGTCAGATCATATGTTAGCTATTCTATCAGCTTAGTAATGTTTTTGCCTGTGTGAAGACATAATCTACTTGTACCATTTCATAGAATTGTTTTAGAATGACATTTAAATATTACTGGTTTTGGACTCTTATTTTTCTTTTGAAGGACTTTTAAACTTTAATTAACACTACTAGGTAGATGTTAAGTTCTTTGGAATTAGAAGGAGTATAATGTACAGATTATTTGACTAGAAAAATGCCTTATACAGAGTTTGTGTCCAATAGATACATTGATTTCATCATGTTTTAGCATTCTTACCTACTTTGACTATCTTAAATTGTTTTTTCTTTAAAAAACCTGCAGATCATAAAACATCTTTATTTTACACAAAAGTAAATTAAACAACATAAAAGTCACCAGTAATCCTACCAATAAGAAGTAGCCGCCATTATTAATATTTTTATAGGGAGTATATATGTATATACACAAGTTTTTAAAACAAAAAGTTGATCACACTGTAATATTGTTTTATAACTTGCTTTTTTCACTTAACTTATCACAAACGTATACCATACCAGTAAGTATATATTTGACATCATCATTTAATGGCTGCATAGCTTTCCATTGTACAGTATTTTATTTTACCAATAAATTATTGTTGGTAATTTAATACTTTTCCTCTTTATTCACTATTTAAAGAAATACTACAAGGTATATTATTGTAGCTAAATCTTTGAAAATGTCCTTAATTATATATACTTATGTACAGTTATATGTAAATACATAAACTCCCAGAAGAGAAATTGCTGGATCAAACAATTTGCATGTTTTTAAGGCTTTGATACTTATTGCCAAATTGCCATTCATAAAGGTTGTACTTTTCACCCAAAATGACTACTTTTGCCCATTTTCTTCATGTTTGCTAATAGTGGGTACTGTAAGGGCATTTTTTTTTTTCTTAAGTTCAGAAAACTGAAATCTCTAGCTTCTGATAAATGCATGCTTTTTGCTCCACATTTTTAAACTGCTGACTGAAGCTGCATGATTAAGCATAACTACAGCCAGAGCCGCAGAGGAGCATGTAACCTGGAGAAACAGATGAGATCAGCTTTTTCAGTCTCTATCTGTGAGATGCTTACTTTATTCTAGTCCCAGTTGAATAAAGTGTTAAGTGTTAGTTCTAACAAATAATTTAAATGACTCCCACTTAACACCTGGAAATTACAAATAATCAAATATTCAGTTTCCTAAGTCTTCAGGGATTTGTGGGTTAGAAAGTACAGCAATTCATTTGGTTACTCAGAAATCATTCTTAAATAAGTAATGCTAAACTGTTCCTAAACTTCTTCCAATTTGTTGTTTTTTAACAAAGCTTTCGATGTTAAAACTTAGCATTGTTGTTTTCTTTTAGAAAGTTGGACACGGTCATTTTTTCCTGTTAATTCCTTGTGTTCTCATTACAGGCTATCCGAGTCACTCATGAGACCAGTGCCCATGAAGGTCAGACTGAGGTATTTCCCATTTTTCAAAACTTTCCTTGCCATGTGTAAGTCTAACCACAGTGTTCTCATATGGCATGTAGTTTTAGAAAACCACTTGGACTTTTTTTTTTCCTTTGAAGGAATCTGCTTATGTAAAAGTCGTCATGAAGTAGCACAAGAACATATATTGGTAAACTATTAGTAGGCACTTTGATATCAGCTGTCTCAGTCTGTCTGATCATTTAGACAGATTGCAAGTTGTGGGCTGTTTGCGTTCCCTATTAGAGTCCTCTGATTTGTGCAAGTGTTTCGAGAAAAATACCTGTGCTATAGTACGAGCAGATGAGCCTGTATGATTTCCAAGACTCTGTCATGCCCAACCTGTGGCAAAAAGCTGCGTCATTCTCTTTGCTCAGTAAATCTGTTCCAGGGCAATATGATGGTTTTTTACCATTTTCACTCGGGTAGCTAGTTCCTTACCTGGCTCACCTCTCCTCTCCTTCTCTTGCCTCTTTTTTTCTTTCTCTTGGTTGTCTTCATTCCCTCTTCCTTTCTTTTCCTTCCCTCTAAGCCTCGTGTTTCTGCTCGTGGGAGGGGTGTCAAAAGGTGTTTCAGCAAGATGAATTAGAGTTCAGTTGAAGTTGTTTGGTGAATTCATAGCACATCTGAGTGTTAACACCAGAGAATTATAGATTTTCTTCCTTATCCATCTGGGACTTGAAACCATAGTTTTTCGTGTACAAAGATCATATTACCTTTATGCATTAAGAGTACTTGAAAACACATTTGAAAAATACCTGATTTAAAAATATTGGTCTTGGGGCGCCTGGGTGGCGCAGTCGGATAAGCTCCGACTTCAGCCAGGTCACGATCTCGCGGTCCGTGAGTTCGAGCCCCGCATCAGGCTCTGGGCTGATGGCTCAGAGCCTGGAGCCTGCTTCCGATTCTGTCTCCCTCTCTCTCTGCCCCTCCCCCGTTCATGCTCTGTCTCTCTCTGTCTCAAAAATAAATAAACGTTGAAAAAAAAATTAAAAAAAAAATATTGGTCTTAAATATTTGCACTATCTGCCAAAAAATTTAAGGAGAAAACAATTTGATACTATGGTATGACTGCAGTTTTTCATAGATTGAACTGGATAACTGAGTGTTTATAATAAAGCCATCTAAGAATTTGAACACTAATTCCCCCTATAATTATATCTTCTTGGTTGGTCTCAGGTTCTACTTTCAGAGGTGTGGACTAGTGTTTTTTGACCAAGTTTGCACAAACACACACACACACATACACACATACACACACACACACACATACACACACACTATCTCCAGATGGCTATAACACCAGATTGTGGATTAATCAAACACTCCCTTTTTTTTATTGCTTTGTATGATCCTAAGCATGTTCTTAATCTTCACTCTGCTTTGCTTTTTTGTTTGTACATTTATAGTGTTAGAATTAGCAATGACGATAATCAGCATGAGATTGTTATAAAATACGAAGATAGCTATTTGTAATGAAGCAAAATTAAGTGTAATAAAGCAACATTAATACATGTTTACTTCAAAAATTTGTCTTTGCGTTACCTTATCTTGCCTTTTTTTGGTGGCTTTATCCATATTATGGCTTCAGTAACTCCTTTTATTAAAAAAATTTTTTTAATGTTTATTTAGTTTTGAGAGAGAGAGAGAGAGATAGAGAGCAAGCAGGAGAGGGACAGAGAGAGAGGGAGACACAGAATCTGAAGCAGGCTCTGGGCTTTGAGCTGTCAGCACAGAGCCTGAGATGGGGCTTGAACCCTCCTGAGCTGAAGTTGGAGGCTTAACCAACTGAGCCACCCAGGCGCCCCTTCAATAACTCTTTTTAGATGATGTTCACAGCTCTTTCCAGACCTGACTCCACTTTTTCTAATCTTGGATGTATTTTAGACGTCACCTGAATGACCCCCAGTATTTTGGAATACACTTGTCCTTGCTTGAGCTTATTATATTGTATTTTAAACTTTTCTTTCCTTTATTTTTTTCTGTTTCTTGTAATAGTTTCATCATACGTTTTCCCCACTGTCACTAATTTAATAGAAATTTGTTTAACTTCTTCCTGGAAGATCAGCTTCTTATGTAGATTGTCAATCCTTAATCTTTATTCTAATACTCATTCATTTTTACACAGTTCTCCTGGATTACCTTTCCTGAAATGTAACTTGAATTATTTTGGGTACTCGGATTTTTCTGAAGTGTTTTAGTGTATAGAAAACAGTGATTTTCAAGGCAAGGTAGAGGTAGAAGTTAGGATTTTCTGAATAGCTTTTTCTAAATTTACTTTCAGAAGAATTAATCCCTTTTGTTCATTTTGCATCTTTCATAGTTGAGAATCCTTGCTAGAGTGAACCCTATTTTTTTGTGTATTATAGCCCTAAAGTGTATCAGGGTAAAAAAAAAAAAAAAAAAAAGAAATGTGTTTGAGAACCATTTCCCAGGCATATACAATAAATTTCAGGCTCTTTAGCCTAGCTGTAGTCAAGCTTTTCCTAACTCTTGTCTTTCTAACTTTTCAACAGTGTTCTCTCGTTAAATATTTCTCTCTTGCTTTCCTTCACTTAACTGTTGCTAGGCTTTACCTCTTGCAGTTTACTTTTCTAAAATTATTCCTTCTGTTCATCTCTGCTCTTCCTACTTCTACACATCCTTCAAGATCTGGCTTAAATACTACCTTCTGCATGAAGCAATCCATTCCCTTTATGGACTCTTTATATGACTTCTATTATTTGCATTTAGCTATTTTCATATTCTTTTTCATTTATTTAAGATGTATATATTTTCACCTTTTAACAGCTCTGAAATTAGGGTCTATTTTTGCAGTTAATGTCATAATTTACTCTTTAGTATCCCCTGATTAGTTGTGTATAAAGTGACATATCTTTTTTTTTTTTTTTTTAATTTTTTTTTCAACGTTTTTTATTTATTTTTGGGACAGAGAGAGACAGAGCATGAACGGGGGAGGGGCAGAGAGAGAGGGAGACACAGAATCGGAAGCAGGCTCCAGGCTCCGAGCCATCAGCCCAGAGCCTGACGCGGGGCTCGAACTCACGGACTGCGAGATCGTGACCTGGCTGAAGTCGGACGCTTAACCGACTGCGCCACCCAGGCGCCCCTAAAGTGACATATCTTATAGCCACTGGTCCCTTAGCTTTGACGAAATGTGGTGTCATGTCTACCTTACTGTGGCTCTTAGACCTAGGATTGGTGTCTGATTCATTTGGACATGCTCCAAAATATCCAGCACTATTCCTTGCACATGAGCACAGTACATATTTATTATTTCACCAAAATTCCCTCAGAACTATCCTTAGTGGTGTAAGAACTTAAAAAAAAAAAAAATGTTTTTTTCCATAGTCCCCTAGGTAAACAGGACATACCCATTACCCGTTGTCCTTCAATACCGCACTATTAACATTTTGGGAAGGGTTCAGTTCTTTGTTGTATGGGCTGTTTTGTGCATTCCAAGGTGGAATATATATTACTATAGTCCAGGGGCATCCGGTTGGCTCAGTCGATTAAGTGTCCAACTCTTGATTTCAGCTCAGGCCGTGGTCTCACAGTCATAGGATTAAGCCCCACATCAGGCTCTGTGCTGAGTGTGGAGCCTGCTTGGAATTCTCTTTCCACTCTCTCTGCCCTTCCTCAGTTCACGCACTCTCTTTCTCTCTCAAAAAAAAAATTACTATATTATACTCACTGTTTTATTGACTCTCAGTCACTGAGAGAACAAAACTTAATAGCATATATTTTCAAATCTAGTATGAACCAGCTTAAACCTTTTGCACCAGGTACTGTTTTTGTAATCATCTTATTTCAGGTTCATCTACCATCTATGGGCTGAAGAGTCTTTGACATATTATTACCTCCATTGCTCTCTATAGTCTAGCACACTGGTTTTTGTCAGTTCCTGGGAAACACCTAAGTCTTTCCAGTTTGTTTTTGTTTGCTTGGGCTGCCATAACAAAATATCACAGACTGGATGACTTAAAGAACAGAAATTCATTTTCTCACAGTTTGGAGGCTAGAAGTCAATATGGTACCATCAGGGTTGGTTTCTGGTGAGCCTCTCTTCCTGGCTTGTAGATGGATGCTTTCTCACCGTGTCCTCACATGGCCTTTTCTCTGTGTGCATGTGGAGAGAGGGAGAGAGAGAGAGAGAGAAAGATATATATATATATATATATATATATATATATATATATATATACATACACACACACACACACAGAGAGAGAGAGAGGGATCAATCAATCGATCAATATCTTGTATCTCCTCTTCTTCTTCTAAAGACACCAGTCCTATCCAAGGTAGAGCATTACCATTATTAACCTTATTTACCTCCTTGAAGACCCTATCTCCAAATATAGTCACATTGGGGGTTAGGGCTTCAACATTAGAATTTGGGGGGAACACAGTTCAATGTATACCACCACCTGACTCAGTACTCTCCTGGAAATGCCCCTCCTGTTTGCATAGACCTCTCATCCATGGGGTCACTCCTTAAAAGTCATTTTTTCAGAGGTGTTTCTTTTATCACTCTCATATACATCTACCTCTGAATTTTCTGTCACAAAATCCTGTTTATTTTCTTCCTGGCACTTTTAAATGATTTATAATAAGGTTTTTTGCTTGTTTGTTTCTTCTGTTTATTTATTAGACTGTAAGTGCCATGAGCTTTGTCCCATTCACCTTGAATCCCCAGGACAGTGCTTGGCATGTGTAGGAATTTATGAGAAATTACATATACAAAGGTAAGGAGCACAGGATGTAGGTTTGTATGCTGACTCCACTACTTAGCAGCTTAGGCAAGATACTTTCCTCAGTGTAAAATGGAGACAGTAGCATCTACCTTATGGGATTGTTGTGAAGATTGATGAGCTAATCATATAAAGTCCCTGGCATATAATGGACCTTCAATAAATTTTAGGTGGTAATTTTATTTTATAAGCATTCAGAAAAATGAATACGAATGGCAGAGGATGAGGCTATAAGAAGGTGAGGATGAAGCAGAGGAGGAAGTTAACAAGGTGAAGTCAGACAAGGAGGGGGCCTGGATTTTATAGGCAACAGGAAGCCACCAAGGATGGTGTGTTTAGTTTAGTTCATGGGTCATCTGTGTGGAAGTTGGATATGGAGCCTCACGCTATGGGGAGATAGCTGAAATCTTTTGTATTTGGATAGTAGTTAGAGCCTTGAGAATTCTATAGAGGGGGAGTGGTGGCGGGCCACAATAAATCCCCGGGGCATGTTGGTGTTTACAGAGTGGGTAGAGGGGGAAGAGAAGCCAGTAATAACAGTGTCATAGCAATGGCAGTTGTCAGGGACATCTTTGTTACTCTGTCAGAACATGTCCATGGGAGTAGAGCAGCCCAGAGCCTTAGTGCATGCAGAGATTTATAGCCTGAATGAGAAATCAGTAAGTTGAGTCACCCAAATACAGTGGTATTTTCAGAAGACTGGCTTACTTAATAGGTTTCTGTAGACCAGTTGTCTGTTTACTCATGTGGTTTTCCCATCCCATCATCCCACCATGATCGTCAGGCAGCCTTTGGCTAATCCAGAAATTTGGACAGTAGCCCCACTTCACTTAAGTTTCATTAACCCAAACTGAAAATTATTGCTTTCGTTTTTCACTTAAGATAAAAGAACAATGGGATATGAGGAACTTAAATTGTGTGTTGTTAAAATTGTGAACAAGTGTCAGTGATACAGTCAGTAATGGAAGCAATCTGCCAAGTCCAAGGTGAAGAAAAGAAAAAAAAATCCAGAAAGGTTTAATTTGCCTTTAAACTCTACTTTTACTTCATTGATGCTTACCTAAAAAGCAGTTTCTCCCAAAATATTTGAAAAATTTAAAAAAAAAAGCAATTTTAAAAGTTTGTCTTTTGTCCATGTTAGTCTAGGAGCTAGTCCAGATAGGAGTAGAGCTCTCCTGATGATTTATTGTTTATTTAACTTTTTACAAAATAATACATTTATCGTACTTTTCAGAGCCTTCCATTCAAGTTTATCACAACCGTGAAAAGTAATAGAAATGGCACTACTGTTTTATTTATGGTTTTAAATAAACATGCCAAAGTGGAAAGTGCTTTTTGACTTACATATATTCACTTCCAATCTTTTTAAAAAAATTTATCTTTAAAATAGTTAAGATCAAAGAATTTTGTGGGAATTTTTTTCTTTACATTTTATCATGAGCATTTTCTTGTTTCATCAAGACCTCTTCATAAAAAATTCTATGTGGCTATCTACTGTTATGTGAATGAACCATAATTTACTTTCCAGGTTTTTTTTTTTAACTTTTGATGTTTGTATTGTTTTCAGTTTTTCAAGTTAAAATGGTAACTTTACTGAATGTCTTTCTTTATCCAAGTATTTATTCTACGTTCTCTTTTTATTTTTATTTTTATTTATTTATTTTTTTTTTAAATTTTTTTTTCAACGTTTATTTATTTTTGGGACAGAGACAGACAGAGCATGAACGGGCGAGGGGCAGAGAGAGAGGGAGACACAGAATCGGAAGCAGGCTCCAGGCTCCGAGCCATCAGCCCAGAGCCCGATGCGGGGCTCAAACTCACGGACCGTGAGATCGTGACCTGGCTGAAGTCGGATGCTTAACCGACTGCGCCACCCAGGCGCCCCTACGTTCTCTTTTTAAAGATAGTTTCCTATATGTAGAATTACTGAATCAAAGGGCTGAATATTTCTAAGTTTCTTATTATATAAAATAAAATTGTCTTTCTTTCATTTGATCAACTAAGTAACCTGTTTGAGTACCTGTAGTACCAGGCACTGGGCTAGGAGATGTACGTACAAAGGTGAATAATACGTAGTTTGTGTCTTTCAGGATCTCTTACTTCAGTGGAGATAATCTCAAAAGCAACCCTTACCGGTGTTGAATTCTGTTTTTAAATTTTACCATGTGTGATAGAGGGAATATGTTTGATTGCTAAAGATAGTTCAGAATTCTTTACTAAAAGTTTATAGAAGGAATTTAAATCATGACATAGAATTATAATTTATTTATAATGAAATACGTAATAATGTGTTTTGCTTAGTGTTGTCCATTAAGTGGGAGTTTATTTGTTAGGTAAGAAGTAGATAAATTGTGATTTTAAGTATGTGTTCATATATGTATACACAGTCAAAGATAAAGTGTGTGTGTGTGTGTGTGTGTGTGTATTCATGCGTGTGTGCGTGTGCATGCATGTATGTGTATCTGGTTGGCTTGGCCCTATCAATGCAGACTGTCAGTGGAGGAAAACAGTGTCAAGTCTCATTTTAATTCAGTGTATAAATATACTTTGCATGGCTTCATTTTGCTTTTCAATACAGTTTTGAGTGATTTTGATTATGTTAGAGTAAATTAAAGTGCTTACATTTATTTCTCTTCTTTAAGGATTTATTTTCTTCTTTCCCATGTTTGAAAGAAGCTAAACCTGTTAGGAAGAAACTTACTTCTTATACAACATAAAGTTTAAGTTTCTAATATTCTTAGAAGAATCAGATGGAAACAAATGGAACTCTGATGCAGAGTATGCTTTTTAAACCATATAGCCCGCTTTTGTTAGGAAATCTGAAATTGCACTTTCTGACTTTTTTTTTCCATTTACTTTCCATGCCTCATTTTCTTTGTTTCATTCCAGTAAGACTTAAGGTAAATCTTTTTTTGGGCAGCTTCATTTAATTTCATTCTTAAAATTGAGAAATTCTCTGGAACTCCTGGTTCTTTATACTTTTGCCTCTGTTTCTCTTATTTTTCTTTTTTATTGTTGTCATTCCTTCTTAATATTATTACCCAGAGAAAGGCATGTTTTGAAAGTATATGTAAAGTTGAATGGGGGAGCTGAGTTGGAAGGAGGGAATACAAATTAGAATTAGTCACATTTGGGAAAATGGTATTGGAATGGTTCTTTTTGTTCCTGTATTTTCAAGCACTGACACCATGTCTCCAAGCATGTAATCAGTTCTTTAATATCACTGGAAAAAAATGTATAGATAGATTAAATTAGTTGTTGAAAGGTAAGAAATGTAAATACTACTCCATCCTGATTATACTTTTTTCCCCCTTTCTTAGGTTAAGTGCTTTGTCCTAAAATGGATTAAGATATTCTTATCTTTCTTCTTCGTCATCTTTTTAACTTATTTATTATTTTTCAGTACGCTGAGGGTTTTGGAAATAGCAATGTTAAACTATTACTTATTTTGAAGGAAAATTCTTAGACTGAATTAATGAGTATACTCTTTTAGATCTGACTAAATGTAACCCTTCTGTGTAAAAATGTCTTCAGTAATAAACATAGAATCAAGATTAGGTTTGAAGATGGTGAGGTTTTTGTTTGTTTTGTTTAAAACCATAGCTTTCCAAAATGAAGGGGGTGATGCTAGGATTTAAGATTTTTTCATTTGTAATAAATGAGAACCTGTTCTCACGTTGTTAAAAAAAAAAATCTGGGAATTAGCTTGACCAGCTTAACAATGGTAAGCTTGAATTTAATGTAACATGTACAGATATGTCATTATATTGATAGAGATTTCTGACATGGAGAATTGTAAATTGAAGCGAGGAAACACAGTTGTTAAATTAGTAGAGGAAAAGTCTTTCAAGAATGTCTTGAAATCTGTGGGCATCTTGATTTATTAGATGAACAAAATGAATACATTTGCCATTGTGCAGATTTTCCATGGAATATGTAGTGATATTTTGTGTATTTTGATATGTAGCCCATGTTTCACTTTGACTTCTTTGCCAGCTAAACATGGATACTCTGTAGGAAAGTTTGTATCTTTTGCATGAATATGGTTTTACTTTCCTATTTTAAATTTGGACCTTACCTTTAGTGCAATCCGATATATTGTACTGAGCTTTCCAAAAAAATCTACAGAAATCCATTTAGAATTAATTTATAGTTGTGATTTTAAACTTTTCAAGTTTTACGTATATGGACATATTCCCATGCATGTGCATATACATACTCATACATGAATGCACACACATTTACAATTTAACTTCTTTTCATAGCATTTGGCAGCCCTAGAGAAGTTCCTCATACTTTTTCTTTCCATGTGCCATTTTAAACTCAGCGATATTGCTGAGGTCTGAAAGGACATATACATTCAGGAAATAACTGTTAAATTTAATTGTGATCAAATACATATTTTATCAACAGGTCAATAAAAGGAGTCATGATTTCCAGTGATCATATAAAGAAGCTAAAATTATTTTTAAAAGTGGAATTTGAATTTTTTACAGCATTTTATTCCCAACTCTACCCTGTAGAAGGAAAGGAGATATTATAAAGAAAATGCACATTGTTTTCTACTAGAGGTGCACAAATATCGTAGGTTCTCAAGCCAGAAAACTCTCACTCTGAGATGACTGGGGATGCTTGGAGACATTAGGCGTCACTTTGGGTGCCACAGTGTCAATTGAGGAAGTTTTCTTTGTACTCTTAGTGTCATTTACGGTTGAAAGTAATGGAAATTGAGGTGCTTATTAGCTTCCAAATATACTCATCTTAATCCTCACTGCTTTTGAAACCATGTTTGTCATCTTCCTTTAATGATGGTTACATTTACTGAATGCATCTTACATGGTGGGCATTATACTAAAGGACAGGTGTCCCCTATTCTAATCTTCTAAATTCCTTAAGATCTATGTTACCCCATTTTACAGATGGGAAGACTAAGAAGTAACTCATCCAAGGTCACATAGCTAGTAAGTACTGACCATGCTATCAAGGCAGAAAAACAAAATAACTCAAAATTGCTAAAACAAAAAAAGAAGAAAGGGAGGATTTTTAATTTTAAATTTTTGTTTTTATCCTAAGAGCAAAGTTAAACACAGCTAATAATTTAATGCAAATATGTAATGCATCACAAGCGACCATTCTTAGTTGTACTGAATACTTTTATTCTTTGTTACCCTTATATCTAAGTTAGCTCTTAGTAGATTTTTCCTTATATTAAACATAAAATCTTCCCCTTAAACTAACCACAGTCTTTTGGTTATCATATTGTGTATATTTCAGAAAACAGTAATTATTTTAAGTATCTACCAGCTAATGATCCCTTCGTGTTCAGAAAATTACATGGTTATAATGATATTTTTCTTAATAACAGGATGCCTATTAAAATGAGAAAATGTTTTGGGTGTAAGCCAAAATCACTTAGTTATTTTCGCATTTTAGAATAATTCAGATTTAAGCACTTACAACAACCTTCCAAACACTTAATAGACAAGCATTTTTTAGGCAGACCCTTGGCCCCCTTTTTAAAAATGTGTGTATCATTTCTTTTTAGCCTTTACAGTATTTTTAATTCATTGGTTAAACAGTTTAAAGAGTAATCTTGTCATTTACATACACACAGGGACATGTACATTAATGGAAAGAAGGTTTTAAACAGACACACATCCTTTTTAAACAGGCACACAACCTCTACCTTTTAATTAAAGGTTTAGATCATTTCTTTGTAGCCTTCATGATATTTCTAATTTTTTTTATTGTTATTAAACAGTTTAAAGAGTAGTTGACTCATATTCTCACATACAAAGTGACATGCACATTAACTGTGAAGGAAAAATAATTTGGCTTTGTAGGACCTGGGTATTTTATTTTTGTTTTATTTGTTTATTCTGAACTAGCTATAAGTGTTTAAAAACAGAAACATTTGAATTGTGTTTGAGGAATACAAATAGAGATAGTAATAGATTTCCCTCTATGAATCAGCTAAATTAATTGACAGTTGACGGGTGAGTGGCTCTGTATGCAATGAAAACACTGAAATTAGAGTCAGGAGTCATGTGTTCTGCCTCTGGTTTTGACTGTTACTAGTTGAATGCTTTGGGCAAGTCAGCTAAGTCCTTGTGCTTCTAAATATTAAAAAACAAAAAACCAGCTCCCACCCCAAAAAAAAAAACCACTGTCCTAATAAACCCACTCTGTGTTTGTATTTTATTTTATTATTTTTTATTTTTTTGTCTTTTATTTTTGACTCTGACAGGATTTAAGTTAGAATCAGAATGCTTAAAAATCTCTGAAAATGAGTGTTTATGCCTAAATCTTTCATGCAACAATAATTTATTAAATTCCTAAGGGTTCTTTGTGAAGAGCAAAACATTTAAGCTGCTTTTGAAATGCCTGGGGTTCTGAAAAGTCTGTTCTAGGTTTTCCTGAATATTATATAATGAAGAGATAGATTTGTTATTACATGTGAAGTGTTCTATATGAAGTCACCCTATACTGCTGCATTGCCTACACAGCAGAGGGGATGTAGAGTCAATGGTAAAGTCTGGCACGTTGATATTTTTAATAATTTTAATGAAGTAAGTAATTTTTTAAGCAATTTTGGATTCTAAAAGACTACAAAATCACCATAAGCAGTCCCAAAAGGGAAGCTCTCATTCACTCCACCAGCCTCACTGATGCTTATGAGATAGACTAGGGACAAGACTAGAGAGAGCTCTAAGGTGCAAACCTGGGGAAGGGAGCAGTTTCTACTTTGGTTATGGCACCAAGTCTGGATTCTTCTCTACAGAGCAAAACCTAAAGATGCTAGGACAAAAAAACCTTCTTTGGGGAAGGGAATAGATAAAAACCACCCCTTGGGGGAGGGGCAGAAATCTATGAGACAAATCACTGGAGGAGGAAAGCCTGATTCTTGATATTCAGGGACAAACAGCCTACCTATAATGGTAGAGCCAATGGCTAAACCAGAACAATAAAGAATGTCTCTATCATCTCACCATTAAAGACCAGCATGCACCAATAAATGTCAAAAGTTTGAGAGTGAGAAAGAACAAGGAGAAAAACCTCTGAGCACAGGCTCTGAGAAAAATCCTCTGTCAGTGGAACAAGAACATTGAAAAAGAAAGCGTCGAACAACCCAGCTGCTACCCTAAGCACAGGGTAATGGTAGATGAATTTTAAGGTGGTAGGTTGGTAAGGTTAACCATAGCCAAATAAAACCCAAACAGCTCAACTCCTGACTAGATTGATTCAGTTCCACACATTAAGGCCTACCAGAAGGGACATGCCCATTCTCAGGCATAAGTAGTATTTATCTCAGTTTGCTCTTCCACAAGATGTATAGCTTTTAACCAAAAATTATAAGACAAGAAACAAGAAAAATAACAGTACACTGTTATAAGACAAAGCAGTCAAAAACCAGAGTCAGATACGATTTGGATATTGGAACTGTCAGATGCAGCTTGAAATAACTATAATTAACATATTAAAGGCTCATGTGAAAAAGGTAGACATGTACTAACAAATAGGGAATATCAGCAGAGAGTTTGAAAGTACAAGAAAGAATCAAATGGAAATGATAGTAATGAAAAATATGGTACCAGAGATGAAGAATGCCCTTAATGGGCTCACCAACCAATAGAATTGACAAAATTGAGGAGAGAATCAGTAAATTTGAGGGCACATCACTAAAAATTGCTCATACTGAACCACAAAAGTAAAATACACTGTGGTAGTGGTTTTAGGGGACCCAGGGCATCTCAGAGTTGTGGAGCAATCTCAAATGATCTGATACATGAAAGTAGAATCCCAGAAGGAAAAGAGAGAGGTGGGGGCTAGATGGAGACATAGGACAGTAAAAATATTTCAAGATCTAATGGCTGTTTTTCAAAGAATAATTAAAGACATCAAAGCACAGCTTCAAGAATCTCAACACTAAGATAAATACCCCTATGCTCCCAAAACCAAACACACATAGACACGGAGATATATAATATTCAAACTGCAGAAAATGAAAGCTCAATAGAAAATGTTCAAGGCAGCCAGAAGAAAAAGACACATTGGATACAGAGGAACAAAGATAAGAGTTAAGTCAAGCCTCTCAGATATTATACAAGCCAGAACACCATGGAATGATATTTTTGAAGATGAAAAAATTAAAATGTAACAAAAATATCTTTTAAAACTAAAGGACACATAAAGAGATTGAAACAAACAAAAACAGAGAATTCATTAGCAGGTTACCTGCACTACGATTTGGTACTACACAAAGATCTGTGGAGTGCTGAAAATGGAACAAGTGAAAGTAAATATAAATACTGTTCTTTTTTTTTAATGTTTATTATTTATTTTTGAGAGAGAGAGACAGAGTGCAAGCAGGGGAGGGTTAGAGAGACAGACAGACACAGAATCCGAAGCAGGATCCAGGCTCTGAGCTGTCAGCACAGAGCCCAATGCGGGCGGGACTCGAATCCACAAACTGTGAGATTATGACCTGAGCTGAAGTCAGATGCTCAACTGACTGAGCCACCAGGCGCCCCTATTGTTCTTTTTAAAAATTGTTTTAGAAGACAACTGACTATCAAAATAAAAAATGATAACCATGTATTGTAAATTTATAGCATATATAAAAATAAAATGTGTGACATTAGCACAAAGGATGGAAGAAAGAATTTGGAATATTGCTGTAAGATTTTTAGATGACTTACGATGTGGTATAATATTACTTGAAGGTACACTGTGACTAAAGATAGGTATTTTAAACCCAAGCACAATTACTGAAAAAGTTAGAAGTATAAACAATAAGACAATAGTACATATTAAATGGAATCATAGAAATAATTCAAAAAAAGGCAGACAAGGAACAAAGAACAAATGGAGAAAGTAGAGAACTGGCAAGATGATAGATTTTAATTCAACCATGTTAATAGTTACATGAAATTAATAAAATATAAATGGTCTAAATGTGAACACACAAATTGAAAGAAAGATTATCACATTAGTAAAAAAGCAAAACTCAATTATGTGTATCTAGAGGAAAGTCACTTTAAATATAAAGACATGGAAATATTAAAATAATTGGGAAAGATACACAATGAAAACATCAAACAAAAGAAAGCTGGGATAACTGTATTGAAATTAGGTGAAGTAGACTTCAGAACCAGGAATATTACCAGTGATAAGGACATTATAAGAATAAAGAGATCAATTCACCATACCTAAAGTTTGTGTATGTAGCTAAAAATAGAACCTCTAAACATATGAGAAGAACACTGACAAAACTGAAGAGAGTAATAGACAAATCCACAAATACAGTTGGATATTTCAACACTCCTCTCAGTAATCAGTAGAACAAGTAGACCCAGAAAATTAGTAAGTATATAGAAGACCTTAACAGCATTGTAACAGTTGTGGAACATTCCATCCCAAAACAGCTGAATATACATTCTTTTCAAGTACACATGGGATGTTCACCAGGACGTACCATATCCTGGACCAGGAAATTAACAATTTTTTAAAACGTTGAAATCATACAATGAATGCTTACTAGCCATAATGGGATTAAATTAGAAATCATTAACAGAAAAAATATCTGGAAAGTTACCAAATATTTAGACTTGAAACACTATACTTTTAAATAGTTCATGGATCAAAGAGGAAGTCACAAAGGAAATTAGAAAATATTTTGAATAAAAATTTAAAAAATCCAAATTCAAAAGCAGGGATTAGAGAGAAGTCGCTAACATTAAATGCTTATAGTAGAAAAGAAAAACAGGAGTTACAGAAAAATCTATAGCATTGAATGCATAAAGTAGAAAAGAAAAAGCAGGGATTCTAGAGAATTGTAGTATTAAATGCTATGATAGAAAAGAAAAGAGGCTTCAAGTCGGTGATTTAAAGTTTTACCTTAAGGTGGTAAAAGGAGCAAATTAAACTGAAATCAAGCAGAAGGAAGAAATGATAAAAGCAGAAATCAATGAAATTCATTATTGTATTAAAGGTCCTTGCCAATGCAATAAGGCAAGAAGAAAGAAAAGGCATATGGGTTAGGAAAGAAGAAATAAAAGTGTCTGTATCCATAGTGAGCATGTTTTTTTATGTAGAAAATTATTTATATAAAAATGTCAACTAGCAAAATATGGGCAGTCTAGATAAGATATTATAACAATATAAAATCATGAAGGTGATAACTACACTGCTGTTATGGAAGAGAGTTCTCTTGGTTATAGGAAATACTGAAGTATTTAGGGGTAAAGGACCAAGTATGTAACTTACCTTAAACCCTCAAATGGTTCAGGAAGAACATTACATAGAGAGAGCATAAATGCAGAGGACAAAGCAAATGGGGGGTAGGATGTCATAGGCGTACATTTCAGTGTTTCCTGTACTTTCTGCTTTTATAACTCTATAAATGTGAATTAAGAGTTTTTAAAGGGTTTTTTCAAAAATGGCAAAAAAAGAGGGCCATTAAACTTCAAGTCGGAAATTACTTATAGTAAGCAAACATGAGGGATTAGGTAATATCTGCCTGTAGGAAAGAGTATGCTTGCTTACTGCGTGCTATAAAACATGTTTCCCCAAACTGAGTGTTTCTCTCCTGTAACACAGCTCACATGTGTGCAGCCATCCTTCTGGGCCCTCTGTGTTGCCTTGATGTGAGTGGATGCAAACATATAGATGATCATGCTCCTGGCTGTGATATAAGTAAAGTCCTGTTTCTCTGACCCAGGAGTCTCATGTCTTCTCCCAGGATCAACTTTTTCAATTGAAAGGGTGAAATCAAATCTCAGTCCTCATGGTCTAGTGCTGTGAACATTTCCTACTTGTCCCTATTTCTCTTCTTTTTCTCACACTGAATTCTTTGCCAGGAATCCCTTTCCCATTTCACCTGCCAAACCTTACACATTCTTTCAATGTACACCCTTCAGTTCTGCTTCTAGCTTAGTGATCACTCCCTCTCAGATTCTTAGAAGATTTTTGTTTTATTCCACTGCTCAGTCATCTTTCCTTCCCTTTCCTTTTTTACTCCATTTTCTTTTCCCTCTTCATCCATTTTTCTTCTCTTCCCCATTCGCTCCTCTCTTTTTCCTATTGAAATGTAATTGGATTGAATATGACAAACTTCTGATTAGACTATGTGAGAGCAGTTTATTCCTGTATAGAGCCAAGTATAGGTTTTTTTAATGTATTTCTTTTTTTTAAGTTTTTTTTTTAATGTTTTATTTATTTTTGAGAGACAGCGTGAACCTGAGGAGGAGAGGGACAGAGAGAGAGGAAGACACAGAATCCAAAGCAGGCACCAGGCTCTGAGCTGTCTGCACAGAGCCCAAGGCAAGGCTCAAACTCACCAGCTGTGAGATCATGACCTGAACCCAAGTCAGACATTCAACTGACTGAGCCACCCAGGCACCCTTATTTATGTATTTCTGATTGACTGGTTCTTACTAAGAGCCACTGAAGTGTTCACAAACATGTTTTTTAAACCCTCATCACAGAGATAGCTTTATTTTAGGTTAGTGTATTGTTTATATAGATTGAAAGTACTAAGTAGGATCATAAAATTTTCAGGGTTCAGAGAGTCCTAGAAATCATTCAGGGAAAAACATTTCATTTTCCTGAAGAGAATAAGGTCATGGTTAGTGAAATTCTTGCTTCCCAAGGACTCATATTACTATTCTTATTGCTGCTTCTCACTATGGTTATAAATGATTATAGTTTTTTCATACTGCTTTAAATCAATTTTTTTTATTTCATGTACTAGTTGTATTTATTGGAAGTAGCAATCATAAAATTATCATTTGGATTACCATTAATAAGTTAGGTATTGTAATGTGGATTTTGTGGAAAACTGTTGGACCAGATTCAACGTTTGTGGTATAATTATGTTTGAAAGTTTCCACTCTCAAAATATCTAATTTTAAGAGGATTATACTTCTTGTTATTAGAATCTAGTCGAATAAATTAGTAATAAAATCTTTCTTGGACAGTTGGGCAATACATCAAGGTGATTCTACACATTGCATTCCAGAACCAGATTTCCTGTATTTGAATCCCATCCCTGCCACTTGCTAGCACTGTGGCCTTTATATTGGTTATATTGGTTGTATTCATTAACCTCTATGTGCTCTGATTCCTCATTTGTAAAATGGGAATATAGTACCTATCTCATGGGTTACTGGGAGATTAATGAATTCATATATGTAAAGTGCTTAAAGGAGTGCCCAGGACAAAATAAGTGGTACATATTTTAACTAACACTGTTGATTACTAAAAGATGGCTAGTAGGCTGTGATAGTTTCTATTTGTCAGCCTAAGTAAGAGGGTAGTTTATGCAAGCCATCAGCTTCAGAGGGGTTAAATTTCACTCCTCTTTATATTCTGAAGGGGGTTTTTCCCCCCTTAGAGCTTATTCTCGCTAAGGAATTCTTTTCACCAGTGCCTCTGTCACCATTCAGTTTTCTTCTACACATTATTTTTTGTTTTGTATGTGTAACATATTGTGTGTTCTCCGTGTATGTGTGTGTATTTGCCTGTTTTTTAAACCATTTGATGTAATAATTCCATTTTAGTGGCTTTTAAAGAATTCCATGAGTCTGTGTTATGCAAATGAGGATAGGTAAACATTTTAGATGGGTACTTACAGAAGCTATGGCATATAACCTGATACTTGGTTATATATTTCCACTTTATCTAGTTTTAACCAATATTCATATATAATTCTTTCTGGATTATTGTTGGTTAAAAGTACTAGACCATATAAATACAAATATGACCATACGTTGCTTTGAAAAATAAATGATCGCCCAGTAACGTGGTCTAAGTATAATGTTCTCTTTTTTAATTATGTAGTCCTCCTCGCCATCCTCATCACAGCCTCATTCTAGCCACTGCAGAACGAAGGCCTCATCATTGTGTCACCATGCATCCCTGCCCTGGGTCAAACGTAACCATGTAGGCCCTGCAAAGGCTACCAGTCCATCTCTCCGTCTTCGTCGCTGGCGACCCTTCTTACGCCTACCATCTATGGGTCTCCATTCTGTTGTAAGTGTAGTCAATCTTCCATCTCTTCTTCCAGTGACAAGGGTAGTCCATTTTTTTTCCCTACACTTCTTCAGTCTTCAAAGTGCTTTTCTCTTGGTTCACTCAACCATTAGCTTTTTCTCCCCCAATAAGATTGCAAGCATACCTCTATGCTTTGCAGTCTAGCTTGACTTTCACCAGTGCCTCGGTGAACATTCATCTTCCCACTCCATATCCCGCCAACATAAGGATGCCTGCCTTTTGATGAGTACTGATTGACGTTCATGGTAATGTTTAAGTTCCTGTCAGTTGTTAAAGTGAATATGTATTCTCTTACCCTTCATCTTTATGATTTCATTTAGTTGACTTAGGTCAACAAATGCTATGTACCTTCTGAGTTCTTTGCCATCTCTTTGTTTTGGTTTTTTTTTTTTTTTTTTTTTTTCATGTTTCTGAACATGACTATAGTCTCTTGTCATGCTCTGGGGTCACTTTACTTACTCTATCCTTAACCTAATCCTTCCATGGTGTAGGGTGTTTCATCTAAGCTATTTTATTCCCTGAGGTGTCTCAGGTACTTGGTTTAATCTTGATCCAATCTTCCCTGCCTATTCAGTTTCTAAAGATCTTTTCCAAGTAGGAGGTGAAGATTTTCTCCTTGTGAATTGATGTAGGCTTCCCACAAGTTTTATGATTTCTCCTTCTTAGGTTGATAATATTAGCAAACTATTAAAAAGTACATTCTTTCTTTTAATCTTGCTAATTATCTTAAATGTTGAGGTTGATGGTGGAATTCTAATAATTCTCATAATTGACATCAACTGCAGGGTTAGGCAACTCCAGCTCTATCTTTCTGCTGTTTTAGACTTATATAGCAATGAGTTTCATTTGGCAGAGCCTACCTAGAAATGCTACCTCTGAAAGATTTTGTGTATGCCATCCATTTATGAAAAACTTCATGCTTCTGGAAATCATCATGACTTTTGAAGCTAGAGGAAGTCTCATTCCTCATACATTTAATGCTTCAATAAATTGAAAGTTGATGTCAAACATTCTTTCTTCCCCTTTATGTACTCTTTTAGAGCTATGCTCAAACTGTGAAGCAGAGTTTTGACAGTTTTCCTAAAATATGTACATCCCCCAAATATCAGTATGGTCATAAAATAGCCTTTCATTTGTGCTGAGTATCAAGCAACAAACTGGTGTTTCTCTTATTTCATTTTCCTCATTGGATCACAACATGCATTTGCCATTTTTATTCATTTACCTGTTTAATATTTTTTGCTTCCCTACTGTGCCACACATTGTTTGGCATAGTAGGAGATATAAGGTGAATTATAGGACCAGAGTAAAACCCTAATTTTGTAAATTCTAACTTGGGCACAATTGATTCTAAATATTCCTTTGTACTTTTAAAATATTCTGAATATAAATGAACATATCATAAAGTTGGTGTTTCCAGTTTTATATGATTTTATATAAGTTTGATCTTTGCTTTCCATATTAATTCTGTTGCTTTATCGCTTCATAAATATTTTCATAGCATAGCGTGGATTCTGGAACTACCCTGCCTGAGTTTGAAACCAGATTCCATCACTTCCTAGCTGTATAACAGTTTTCTTGAGAACAAATGAGTGTATTACCTGCCTCATAGAGTTTATATGATGATTCATTGGTCAGTACTTTTAAGTACATAAACATATACCAGTGCCTGGTATATATTAAGTATCAGATAATTACAAATTAAATTTAAACTATATTTTCTACAATTTGAAATTTATATTTAATATTTAATTTCTAATTGATTTATTATGTGACTTTTTAATTGTTTGAGATAATAATAAGTGTTATATTATAAATTAGGGAACTTTGTAAAAAATAATATATAAAAAATAGGCAAAATATGATCCAATCTATAGTTTCTGGTTTCTGCCTTCTTGGTCATTTTTTGAAATTGAAGACTTTGCCTTTTCTTTAATTGTTCTTGTTTTTAGTGGAATAGTTTTTAAGCATTTGGGATAATTGCAAATTTCAGACTAATGAAGTTGACCAAAGGGAAAGGCTCCTAGTAGGTACTGAGGTTTTGTGGAAGGCTTAGAAATTTTGAGCTTTACTTACCTTTTATAACAATTTGAAGGCTTCTCATACCCTCTTTGGAGTTTTATATTTTTAGTACACACTTTTGGATAAAAGGTATAATGACTCACAATTATGAGTCACTAGCTTGAGTGATTTCTTTTATTTGTGATAATGGAGTATTAATATTTTTAACATTACATAATGCTTTTATAGCACTTAACAATTTACAAAGTACTTTCATGCATTTCACTTCAACTTTAAAACAGATAAGAAACCCAGTGCGCACAGGGATTGGGTACATATTCAGGTCTAGAACTCCAGTTGTACTACTTTACCTCTAGAATGGTTGTACGTACTGACAGATTATGAAAAATAGAAGCTATAAGATGTATTATTCTTAAGAGATGGGGTTAAAATAATTTATACTTTTTGAAAATACGATAGTTCTAAACATTTAAAATACTTGATATCCTGTTGGGAGAATTGTCTTAAAATGAGTAAAGACCACTTTCTAGTTGGATAAAAAATCATTTCTAGTATTTGTTGTTATAGAACTGAATGTATAGTTTGTAGAATTGCTTAGGTGTAGCCTTGAAAAATTGGAATTTTCTTTTGGTCATTAGTAAAACGAGGATATTGGATTGAGTGATCACTAATATTTTTTGATTCTCTGACCAGGAAAATAAGGGAACTCAATATCACTGTCTTTAAATATCCGAAGAAATACCATGTTCAAGAGGGGCTAGACTTTTTCTAACATAATGGAAAATAGTGGGAGACATATATTAGCCTCAGATGAAGGATAACTCCAACAAACGGTCCAAGATGGAATGGACTCCCTCCTAATCCATTCTCATAGAGGCCACTGCAAGACGGGGGTTGAGAGGAATCTACTATTGGAGCAATAGTAAAAGTAGATAATTCTGATTACTACCAACAGTGGAATTCTTCATTCTAAATTGAAATTAAGAAGAACTAGTTTGCCATATTAATGTTACATTGAGGTTCTCCCATTCATAATTGGGGGGAAATAATCTCTGAAGAATAATGTGAATTTAGATGAGTCACACTATCTGTAAATGTTTTAGAAGCATTCAGTAAATCCAAAATAATGTTTATTCTGTAAATTTCAATTTTTGCATCTGAAAACTTCTTATTAAAACTATTTAAAATTATAAAATTACCTGAAGGTGAAAAAAAATTTTGCAGTTCAGATAGTGTTGTGCTACTTACAGGATGTTAATATGAGATGTAATTTGATTTATGCCTCTTTAAAACGTTTGCCTCTAAAATTTGTACTTGCATTTAACAGTGATTGCATTTTCTTTCAGACTATTTAGATTTGATATATAGCTAACACATAGTAGTGTTAAACTGTACAGCTTACTCGGTATCATAGACAGTGCCAGTTAATCATGTATTGACCTTGGGTAATTTATTTAAATTTCTAAGAAATGTAGCAGCTATTGCTTAATGAAAATTGAATTCAGTGAACTAAAACACACACACACACACACACACACACACACACACACAAACAAAATAAGAAACAAGTAGACGTAATTTTAATTTCAAATAGTTTACTAAGAAAGCCGGAGAAAAATCATAGGTTATAGTTAATTGTATTTTAATTTGCTTTTATCTTTTTTCCCCCTTTACTCTTTTGGGCTATTTTCCTGAATTTATTCATTTTTAAACCTTTTGATCTGTGATGAATAATGAGAGTTATTTTATTCTAAGACTATTTATATTACATTGTTCAAAAACTGAGATTATCAAATTGAAATCATGAAGGAAAGAATTCACTTTCTCGATGTCTTAAAATTTAGCTTGAAAAGTTTCTTTTAACTTTATGCTATTATTAATTTTTTTTAAAACATTCTTATTTCAAATTTCAAAAATTAGACAAATCAGTTCACGCACGCATGTCATTCAGCAGGTATGCATCGTGCATCCACTAGACACCCAGCTTGTACTAGGTACTGGGCCTTCCAGGGTTGGACAATACTAAAGGTTTTTAGATCTGTTGAGATTTAAGAAAGATGTGCTTTAGTCGATGTTTTCCTGGTGGATGTTTTTCAGTGTTTCCACATTGTCATAAATGTGGTCATGTTCATTCTTTGTCCACCATATCAAAGATTAATAAGCCTTGAATTATGTTGGATAAATGTTCTCTCATGCCATTTCATATTTGTATGTGTTTACAATGTACTTGATTGACTACTAACATGTATAATATATATTTTTCCCTCCTATTTCAGGCACCAAGTATAGATGAAAAAGTAGATCTTCATTTTATTGCATTAGTTCATGTAGATGGGCATCTCTATGAATTAGGTAAGATCTATTTAAATTTATTCTGGGGAAGGAAATGATAAATGGGAAAGTATTTATGATTAACAGGATTGTTGACATTTACTGTATTTACTTGAGTTGGCATAATGACAGTTTTCCATTTAAGATTTTTTACTAGAAAAAAATAATTTTTTTGACGTTTAAGCAACTTAAAATTCAAGAAAGTGTGCATACCACCTTTGCATCTCAAGCAAAACACAGAAGTAAAAATCATAGGAAACTCCTGTAAATCACTTCAGCATTCTTAACTAAATTACTAAGTTAGTTATCATCATCTGGATGAACTATCTTGATCCTGAAACAACTTTTAAAACACCATGTAATATTCATAATGACTAATTTTTGTATTCAGTAATGGGTATTACTAGTTTCAGGCTTTTGTACTATCTCTTTGTGTTGCCTCTGATTTTTTAACTTTACAGGAGTTTGTGTTTTCTGGCAGCCATTCCTTAAGACGTATGTCAAAGTAACTGTGATTAATTATTTGGCATTCTGGCCTATAGCTGCACTTATTTTCTAGAAATTACCTGTAGGTGGACTACTTCAGGGAGTGGTGGAGGAGATCCTCATAGTGTTAATTGATCCATTCAAACATAACACACCTCTTAACGATTCTTTTTTTTTTTTTTTAATTTTTTTTTTTCCCAACGTTTATTTATTTTTGGGACAGAGAGAGACAGAGCATGAACGGGGGAGGGGCAGAGAGAGAGGGAGACACAGAATCGGAAACAGGCTCCAGGCTCCGAGCCATCAGCCCAGAGCCTGACGCGGGGCTCGAACCCACGGACCGCGAGATCGTGACCTGGCTGAAGTCGGACGCTTAACCGACTGCGCCACCCAGGCGCCCCTTAACGATTCTTTAATAGTTGGTATATAGTACTTATTGTGAGTCCTTCTTGTCTCCGCCATGAGACCTTCTTGGGCTAAAAAAAGACCAAATACAAAAGAGAAGTCTTTTCAATTTCTAGACACCATAATTTTTAGTTATCTTTCTTCTCATTTGCCATCTACATATTAACTTGCAACTTATTTAAAGGTGGAAGAGTTCTGAAAGAACTCCTGTGACTGTAAATGTGGTCCATAAAATTTAGGTAGATTTTATGTTTGGAAAATAGTAACAGAATACTATACTTGATTAAAAAGAATGGCTCTATTAAAGGGGTGAGGAAAGGAAAGAACACAATTGTATAGATACCTGTACCCCTGAGGGTTGTTTACAATAGTAGAGTGTTTTGAGTTAGAATCAAGCTGAAGGGAAGTCATTGTCACGGGAGTATGTGACAGACCCGCATGGCTGCGTGGAAGACAAGCTTTGCTAACTCAGTCTACCAAGTCTGCATAGAGATAAGATGTAGCAGTGATTGGGGATCACATGTCTGGTTGCTGGAAGCTGAGTTTCTACTCTGAAGCTTAAATCATGAAGAATAGCTAGTGGAAATGGAAGTAAAGAGAGTGCTATGACTTACCAGACACATTTTGTTGACTTCAAGAAAGTAGACTTAGGAAAGGCCAGAGAAATAATAACTATGAGCCATAACCAAAACCATGAAAGTGATGATGACTTTCCTAATGAGAGAATTATCATTAGAACGAAAAATAACATCTAAGAAATATTTAGTGAAAAGAAATCTCTGATCATCTCAATAGGAAGGAGTTGACTAAAAAACTCTATTTGGTTAGCTAGCTCTCTGAGCTCAAAGGCCAAAAAAGACAGAAGGAAAGATGTGTATCAAAGGGTAAGCTACATATGAAGAATGGTTTTCTTTTGTAGCATGCCAAGATCAGCACAAAAGGATTTTAAAATCGGTTTGAACACCAGAAAAGGAAGAACATCAGAAAAGAAAGGCACAACTACTGAGGTCTTGTTTGGTTAGGTGTTCTTTAGCAAGAAGAATGATCATGGCTAATAGAGAATTAGAGCCCTCTGGGGATTACTTTCTTTAAATGTGTTTAAAGAATTTCAGAGTTCTAAAGAATAGCAGTAATCTTTTAGATGTCATAGAGAAGAAGGATAAGTACAAAACAAATGAAAATGGGCAGTTGCTGATTCACTGCAAGGGAAACTGGCAGCAAAACCCTGTTGAGAATTCCTAATAAATGTAAAAGGAATGTTGAGGGAGAAGACTATGGAGTCAGTGAATAGAAAACAGTGATTAAGAGAACAGCATGTGGTTTTTAAGGAAAAAAAATCATTTTGAAGTAATCTTATTTTTAAAAATTAGGCTATCAGGGACTCCTGGGTGGGTGGCTCAGTCGGTTAAGTGTCCGACTTTGGCTCAGGTCATGACCTCACAGTTCAGGAGCTTGAGCCCCCTGTTAGGCTTTATGCTGACAGCTCAGAGCCTGGAGCCTGCTTCAGATTCTGTTTCTCTGTCTCTCTCTGCCTGTTCCCTGTTCACACTCTGTCTGTCTCTCAAAAAATAAATAAACACTAAAAAAAATTAAAAATTAAATAAAAATAAGACTATCAGAGTGTAGACATAGTGCAAGTTAATTTCTACATGGTAATTATTCAACAAAGGATAGTGGTCATCTTGAATACTATCATTCTCTACTAAATTGTAAGTTTAGCTGATGAAAGGAATGGAATTATTCATATTTTTCTTATCACATCTTCCTTTTCCATAGGGCTTCATGTCATTCCTGCATATGTAGGGTGAGGAAGAAGTACATATTTTTAAATAGATGTAATTAGTCTTTATGGATACATTAGAACAATGAAGTTTGAAAGTGGATTTAGAACTGATTGAACCAGCAGATTTGAAAACTGTTAACCAGAAAATTATTGTCTACCTAGAGTAACAAGAATACTAGTTGATCATTTAAAACATTTTAATTTTGAAATCATATTAATTTTCTATAAAAATGTATAGAAATTATATGAGTTCCCATAAACTCTTAGATTTCCCAGATTCAGTTAGTATGTCTGAACTATTTGAAAATAAGGTGCAGACATGGTGCCCCATTATTCTGTAATATTTATGTATTTCTTCAAAACAGATGGATGCTCCCTTACATAACTACAGTGTAACTATCAAAATCAGGAATTAACACTGATCCATATTATCATTGAATTCACGGATCCTAGTAAAATTTTTCTGATGTTTACAATATCCTCTGTAGGTCCAGAGTCCAGTCAGTCCAGGGTTGTGTGTTGTATTTAGTTGTCATATTTGTCTCCTTTAATCTGGAATGGCTCCTCAATCTATTCTTAACTCTCATGTCTTTCACATTAATTTTTAAGCATATAGGGCAGTTACTTTGATATTATTTTCCAATTTGGGTTGTCTGATAATTTCCTCATAATTTGTACATTTTTAGCACATATACCGTAGAAGTGGTGCTGTGGAGCATCATTTCAGGAGGCTCATGATGTTGATTTGTCCCATTATTGGTGATGATAACCTTTATCATTTTGTTTAGATGGTATATGCCTGGTTTCTCCACTATAAAGTTAACAAGTATGTTAAACATTAATATGTTAATATGTTATACTTATTAGTTAGGAAGTGATGAATAAATATTCAGGAGATACTTCAAGCCTATGTAAATGTACAGTTTCTCTTTAAGCCTTTATCAGATTTAGCATCCATTGATGATTCTTAACTGAATTATCACTATGATGGTTGCCAAATGGTGATTTGAAAAAAAAATTCCTCCAGCATTAGAAACGTTCCTTTTTTTTTCCTTCATTCATTCAATGTCAGAATGGACTCCTGGGTTCATATTTTACTCAGGAGGTTACAGTCCATTACCATAATTTATTTTCATCCTCAGATTTTCCCAGACTTGGCCTTGAAGGGAACCCTTTCAAGCTGGCTCTTTTGTCCTTTTGATATGTTTCTGTCATTCTTCAAGCACTTTCTACCTATCACGTAGAATAAGATGTTCTAGGCTCATCTTTTATTTTCTGTGCCCCAGCCCTCTCTTCAGTTGCTTTTTCATAGAGCCCTGGTTCTTTTTAGCAGAAAATAGTATTTAGAACCAACATCTGGGCGGTAAGTGTGCTCATTGCTACCAGGCCCTCTCAGCAGACAAAGCTATATTTGTGTGTATTATAAAAATACACTCACATATGTATATGTACATATGAGTATAGATGTACCCACAATTATATCTGTTTATATAGTTAAAAGCATTCATTTACATTAATACTTCTAAATCTAATCTAATACCATACAGTTTATTCTAGTGTTCTTCTCCATTACTCTTTGTGTATTTCTTGATTTACCCAATCGTCTTGTACATAAATGAGCTCTTGGCCACCCCAAGCCTAAAACTCAGACCCAGACACACTGCTCCCTGCCCCACCTGGCACGCTGATCCTGGCCCGGACAAAGAGCAACAGCTCTGCAAAGTGGGGAGCTACTTTCTCTCTGATGTTGTGCAAATTGCTGAACTCTGCTCTTGTTCTGCTCAGTCTCCTCATTAAGGAGATTGTGCTCTACTTGGGTTTCCCATTACGGACTTGGCAGGAAGCTACTATTACTCTTGGGCTTTCATACAGGCTACCTATTTTCTAATGTCTAAGAACAACTGTTTCAGCTATTTTGTCGAGTTTTTTAAGTTGTTTCTGGTGGGAGGCCTCGTCTGGTACCAGTTACTCCATCCTGGCTGGAGGTGGAAGTGGCCAAAGTATTATTTCTTCACTCCTCATGAGGAAAAGAATTTACTTCTCCTGTGTCACCCTTGTTCCTTACCCACCCTCCCAATCACAAAATAGATTATTTCCTTTCTCTTCTTCTAGTTCTGTTGTAGTTGTTTGTATTATTGTAACCACAGAAATATTATTCTAAGCTGAGCCATAATTAATGTACTTTTTAAAAAACTTTTTATTTCTCCAGACTTAGTATTTGTCTCATTTTGCCTTTCAGTTTGTTTGGTTAATCTTCCCTCATATTTTTCTTCCAAAGTGGTTTCTATCGGTCCAACTCTTATCATTGTATATGCATGTGGATTCAAACATTTTTATTACATTTGGAAGCCAGGAATTATAAAAGGGATTGTGTTTTATGAATTGAACTTGAAGTGCCACTTATAAGACATCTGAGATTTAGATTTGGATAGAGTATCAATTAACTTTTGGTTAGGATGAGTTTATATAATACTGGACTTTTTCCTTTTTTCATAGCATTCATGAAGGAGTAGTTTGTTCAAGATGTTTATATTTGTGTTTAATTAATTTTGGTGATCCGTGAAATGACCCTCAGTTGTTTAGATTGCTGCTCTGTACTCCTGCCTTGGTGGTACACAATTATTGGTGGTAATAAAGAAATCTTGTGGTGGCTCCCTTTCATTGGTGTAAGCATGTCAGTCTCACTTAGGAGCCTTCTGATTCAGCTTTTAAAATGAAGCAATACATTTTTCATATTTATGAGAGTAGAAACTAGGATTTTAACTTTTTAAAAACTGGCTTACTAGTTTTGCTTTTCTTAGGGAAATTAAAACTGTGTATGTTTCTAAATCTTCTGTTTATGAAGCTAATTTAGACTTTCAAACATGGAAGCAAGGTTCTAATAACATTTAATGTAGAAAAATATTGATAGCACATTTGAAATCGTTTTTATAGGATATATCATTTCCATTATCTTTTAACTTTGCCTCCCTGTGGGAGGAGGAAGATGCAAGCTGGAAGTACATTGTCCTGTATAAGCAGCTAAACGTTTAACTGTTTCTTCATTTTCCACAGATGGACGGAAACCATTTCCAATTAACCATGGGGAAACTAGTGATGAAACTTTATTAGAGGTAACAACAAAACTTGTTGGCCACGTTAAGTGTTATTAATGTTCTTGTTATCCTTAAAATACCTCTAAAGATCATTTGTATAACATTTTCTCTGTATTTGGGTGCTTCCATGTCTTTCTTTTTTGAGAAAATCCAAAAAGAAAACTCTGAATTCGTGTTAAAAATCTACAGCAAATGAAGAGGTTTTCAGACCTCTTTGTGTGAACAAGTATCAAATTTGAAAAAGACAAGAACAGTATTGAAAGAGGTGCACATCCTATCCCGTATTTCACTGAATCAAAGATACCATCATTTGTGTCTTGATCCTCATTTAGAGATTTTTAAATTTATGAACAAATTGTGTGGCTGATATTCAACAAAATATGTATCTTATAGTTTTGTACTAAGCAAATTAGGCCACCAACCATTCACTCTTCTGGTATGCTTAAAGTTATTTTGCATTGGGAAAAAAGAGGGCTGCAATATAAAATTAGTACGAATTAGGAAAATATGAAACACTTATTTATCATTTAGTAATAAAATGCATGTTTATAAACTGAAAAATTACCCATTTTTGTCCCTATAGGATGCCATAGAAGTTTGCAAGAAGTTTATGGAACGTGACCCTGATGAATTGAGGTTCAATGCAATTGCTCTATCTGCAGCATAGCTTGTCAGTAATGGAAACACCAAATACTGTATTATTTGCAACAAAAATTAAGTTTCTGCTGCCATACACTAACTGAGAAATTTTGATATTTTCATTAACTTGACTGATTAAACTTTATGTGAATTAAACTTTGACTTAATCTGCGTTTTATTTTTGCCCCACATTACAGCTGCAGTTCTTTTCTTACCTTTCTTTCTTGTGAAAGACTTACCTTGTTTGCGGACCGGCAATAGCTTTCTTATTCTCTTTTTAATTTCGCGGGAGATTTTGTACGGGGACACAGGCACAATTTCCATCTGCGTAGTATGAATGTATGTTGTATCATAAATTTTTACATTTTTTTAACGAGCATTTGTTGCGCACCTACTTAGAATGAGCTGGACACTGTTCTAGGTGCAGAAGTTACAGCAGTGAACACCATCCACAGGTTCCACAGTCATGGGGCTTATGCTCTTGTGAGAAGAGACAAGTAACAAACACATCAATAAGAAATATACCAACGATAGGTACTATGCACACAAAGTCGAATTTGTTTGAGAAAATGACTGAGTGGGTACTTTAGATTTTGTAGTCAGGGAAGGCTCCCATGAGGAAGTAACTTTGAAGTTGAGATCGGAACAGCAGAAAAATAGCCAGTCAGAGAAAGGTGAATAATTAATGCAGAGTCCCTGAAGTAGGAAAATTTCACTGTGTTGTAGGGCCAGAAAGAAGGTCCATATGGCCAATAACCAGAGCATAGAAAGTAATGGGGAAATTAGCAAGAGCTGAGGTTAGAGAAGGAGGGGCTTAGTGATACAGGACAACAGAAAAAGGCGTTTGGATTTATTGCAAATGTGACGGTAAGCCTTGGAAGATTTTAAGCAGGAGAATGACCAGATTTGATTTATAATTTTTGAAGATCACTCTGAGTCCTCTGTGAATAATATATTGGGGGGGCTAAGAATGGAGATAGAGAGGTTTGTGAGGAGATCGCTGCAATTAGTTCGGTGACGGTGGTGGCTCGGTCTTAAAAAGAAGTAGTAATTTAGATAGAGGTATGTGTGTGAATTTGATGTGTGTTTTGAAGAAGGAAGGGCTTCAGCTGAGTCCTCAAGGATAGGTGAAAGGCGGAGGAAAGGTGGAAGGGTATTTATAAACCTGGGTCAAAACACAGGGTTGGTGTGATGGCAATGTCCCATATCTTTGGGGGGAGGGCATTGGTTACACAGGTGTATGCAATGATCAAATCTGTACTTCACTGCATATACATTTTACCTCAGGGGAAAAAGATGCAGAGGTGGGTTGGAATGAGCATAGCAGTTAGGAGAAAGACCACATTGGTCTTGAATGAAGTTCTGGACCAATAACTGATTGCCAATGTGTACACACGATCCACAGAGTTCACCTAGATTCCTGAGGCAGTGACAGGAGATCAGTATTTTAGGAAGAGTAATGGGGCAATGGTTTACAGAATGGGTTAGATCTATGTTATCCAAAGTGTGGTTGTATCAGTATTACCTGAGAGCTTGTTAAAAAAGAATTTCAGACCCCAGTCTAGACCTACCAAATCAGAACTTACATTTCCACAAGATCTCTGGGTAATTCAGTTGCATATTAAGTTTGGGAAACGCTGGATTAGAAAAGATAGACTATGATGAGGAGAGTCACTTTGGAAAAATCTTAAATTCTTTTTGTGGTGAAGAGGGCCTCAATGAAGTGATGGCAATAGGGCTGAAGAAATAATCTGAAACAACTGAGAGTGTTAGCAGATGGTGCCTCTGTCCTGCCAATAACAACCAACCAAGTGTCTCTTTTTTTTTACATCAGTTGCATTTTGTACTCACGTCTATCTTGTATATTATCTTAGAATTTTAAGTATTCTTCAATAGTTTTCGCTGAATTTCTCCTAACATAGAATTTATTACTAAAATTTTACATCATTTCTCAAAGATGGCTGTGAGGAGTACTAATTTTTCAGACACTTAATATGCAAGAAGGGTTTGAAGTCAAGTATCTTGAAAATATTGGCTTAAAGTTTTTTTTTTTTTAATTACAGTTATATGGGTGGGGGCAACTGCAGAACTCAGAGCTTTTTAAAAAATAATCTGTATTATGGATGTCATTTTATAGACATTTTATGGAGCAACATTTTAGGGCTGGCATTCTTTTGCACACACATTAGGATGCTGGTCCCTTGTGAAACTCTTTTCTCTTTTCTTAGGTTTATGCCTAGAATTTCAGTCCTACTGTATTAACTACAATACTTGGGTCACTTTCTTAAAATTTATCACTTGGAGAAGAAATTGATGGTTAATTTTGTGTAGAAACTTCCAGAGAGACACACTAAGGGTGGTCGAGTCATGGGTCACTTCTGGAAATTGTTGTTAATGACTGATATACAAGTGGAACTGAATAGAACTAACACCTTAAATGTTTTTGCTTGGACTTTCGGGAATTGACGAAACATCACCTTTCAGTGGGTGTAATGGTTTGCTTTCAAGTACTGAAATGGTTTATGATATCCATATTTAACCTCTAATATTCTCCATGTTCATTTGTGACTAAAATAGGGATTTTCTGTATTCTGTGGTGAATCCATTTTAATATGTCTTAAGTGAAAACTGTCTTTAATACTGTATAAAAATTGTTTACGCCTAATTTAAATTTAGTTCATTCCATCTTAGATTTGTATACAGTTCTTATTAGGTAAGCTTGGTATTGGGTTATGTATAACCTATAACTTGCTTGTTTCATTTTGAAAACAATATAAATTTTCAGCTATTGTCTGTGTACTATAATATCTTTCAAAGTAGCATCTATAAACTTATTCCTGTACTGGAGCTTGTAAAAGAAAACTGCTAAAATTAATATTTTCATCACTTAAAATTTTTTTCTATTTATAGAAATTCATTTCTTTTAGAGAAAGCTTACATATATGTCTATATATATTTGTACCTATATATATATTTTATATATATGCATTATTTGAGAACTAACAAATATACAGATATGTTTGTTCATGCACATATATGTGTAAACACATGCACACATGTTCACACATTCATACTTTGAATAGGCAAATAACGGGTCTAAATTCTCTGTGGATTATTTAAATCCTTGGCTGAAATTAAAGTAAAACCACTCTGAAAACTATATAATCATTGTAGAAGGTTTAGAGCTAATTTAAAGTGCACATATAAAGTTTAATAGTTAATGTCTTTATTAACATTCTCTGGTAATGGGGCGCCTGGGTGGCTCAGTTGGTTAAGCATCGGACTTTGGCTCAGGTCATGATCTCAGGGTTCATAGGTTTGAGCCCCGCATTGGGCTCTGTGCTGATGGCTCAGAGCCTGGACCCTGCTTTGGATTCTTTGTCTCCCTCTCTGCTCCTCCCCCACTCACACTGTGTCTCTCTCAAAAATAAATAAACGTTAGAAAAAAATTAAAAAAAAATTCTCTGGTAAGATCTTAAAACGAGGTTCCTTGTGCTGTCAACAAAATTAATACTAAAATCCAAGTGTGGAATATATTGAGTTTTCAGGTAGCCGAAAGTAAGTTTCGTCATTTCTTTTGATTTCAAAATATGGCCTGCAGAAACTATTGTGATGTAGAAGATCCAGTGTCATGAAGAACATTTGTCTAAGTGCTAGTGGCACTAGCTGATCAGACAAATCCCCATGCCTAGTTTCCTGTATATTTTTACTTGTTTTGCTTTTGAATAAAAGTTATTCTAAATCTTTCTCTTGATTTCTTTGTTTAGGATAGTGGTTCTGAACCTGTCTGTTCCTTCCACCTACTTGATAGGTGAGAGTCCCCAGTATGACATTTCCATAGTCCACACCTAGGTAATACATGGGAAGTTATGTAGACAATAAAGGCCATATATTGTGAGCATTACCTTATTGTGTAACTGTTGGAGTGATGGGAATCCGTGGTTTAGGGCATTAAGTGGACATAACCTATACTAAAAGCTATTTTGCAAAATCAATTATTTAAATGGCTTGGAAAAAGATAACAAAGCCTTCCTACTCTATGAGACAGCTATGAATATAAACTGAATTATTTAGAATCAAAATCCATGTGGTCAAGAATAAATCCCAAAGAATGTGAATGACATATTTTAGTGTCAAAATGTGTCATTCAAAATGTGTCCTTTATCAACATGTAAACATAGTTGGTATTTATTACTTATTTACTTATTTATTTTACAAAGTCATCCATTTATTTGCTCTGCCACCCCATTATAACTACAGTTAGTAATATGTCACCCTTTTATTGTATGCTTGGCGTGTTATTACATCCATGATCCTACCCACTCATACACTTTCATATCCTGCTTTATTATTTATAGACTTCCTTATGTTTTCCATTCTATTCATTACTAATTTTCAATGAGTACATAATGTACCATTCATTGGATACCATGGCTATATCTGTTTATTGACTATTTCCCTATACCGGGGGTTGGCAAACTTGGCTCTGCATTTGTAAATAAAGTTTTATTGGAACACTGCCAGGCCCATTTACTTACATATTGTCTATGGTTATTTTTGTACTACAGACACCACATTTGAGAAGTTTTAAGAGAGACTATATGGCTTGCAAAGCCTAAAATATTTCCTTTCTGGCCATTTACAGAAAAAGTTTGCTGACCCCTCCCTTAAACTTTTAAGTGGTTTATAATTAGGGCCATTACAACTAATACCACTTAGGATATCTTTGTGCATGTAATTTTGTATACTCTAGGCACCATAATTGGGAGGTATTAACAAAAGTGGAATAACTGGGTCTACTTAACAAAGATGTTTCTAAGGCTGACACTGTCCTCACCATCTCTCTAATATTCTCGCCAGGATACAATAAGGGCAGTGGTAAGAATAGAAAGCAAGGCCCCATGCTCTTATAGGCGGCACTATTAATCTACACGTATATGTACTTTTACAGTCGGAATGAGCATATTTTTACTTTTGACTTAAAGTTAACAGTAATTGCCACATAAAAACCAACTGAAAGAAAACTTTTACTTTCTATTGGGGATTTAAATAAGTTATGTTCAATAGGGTATCCTTTTAGAGCATGTCCTGCACATGTTCTGGGAGGACAAGATGGAAACAAACTGCTTGAGGCCGTATTTGTATCCTAAACATGAAAGACTTGAAACACATGCAAAAGTTGCAAATTAGACTATATTTAAAAGTGTCCTAAAACCTGTCTGTGAAAAAGTTGCATTGCCTACAGAGAGTTTAACTACCTGTAGTAGAAGATGACGGCATGACAAAAGTTTACATTTCTATTTTCCTTTAGGGCTAAACAGTAGTAAGAAGTTATTTTTTCTTTATTCTGCCTGGAATACAAAGTCTTTGGAACCAGAAGTTCCTCCTGCCCTTCATCACCGCTAAAGAACTACACGCATTTGATAATAGCATGCACAGTTAATGGGGATGTGACATTGTTCACTGTTCACGACCAAAGTGTGATATTTCATGGTCTGGGTATAATTTAAAAGATGCATTCTTCTAAAAAAATTGATTTATTTTAGAAACAAAATACAAGTCCTGAAATATTTCTTCATTTTAATGTTGTAAATATAATTGCTCTTATAGCCACAGTCCGGTATGGCTTGATAATCTAGTACGTATGAAGGATTCAAGATAACAGCATAATTGTACTTACTGATTTTATTTTTAAGAACTTTAGAAAATATTGCTTGTGGGCAACATAAAGACAGAAGGAATATTTAAAAACTGTTTTAGTTTTTACCTTGTTGTCCATTTTCAGGAGACAGGAGCATGTATCTCAGTTGCTAAAAATATTCCAGGGAAGACTTAGTTTTTCAGGGCTAGTAGCCAACTATTTCCAACTAGTTCAGTTGGTTTCCTGACTGTGCATGAAATGCCTAGAGAAAGTTTCATCTTTAGCTAAATTAATAAAACATAGGGTAGACATGCTTAGGCCAATTTACTCATATCCCTCTGATATTACTTGTATAGTTGATAGCTACAGAGTTCAGTGATTTGTTGAGCAACTAAGCTGGTTTTCTTTTTTTTTTTTTTTAATTTTTTTTTTCAACGTTTATTTATTTTTGGGACAGAGAGAGACAGCATGAACGGGGGAGGGGCAGAGAGAGAGGGAGACACAGAATCAGAAACAGGCTCCAGGCTCTGAGCCATCAGCCCAGAGCCCGACGCGGGGCTCGAACTCACGGACCACGAGATCGTGACCTGGCTGAAGTCGGACACTTAACCGACTGCACCACCCAGGCGCCCCTGAGCAACTAAGCTGGTTTTCAAATGGGATCTAGTTGTTCTCAAACTTTTCAGTCTCGGGAGCCCCATTACATTCGTAAAAATTATTGAGGAGCCCAGAGAGAGATTTTATAGCGATGACATCTGTTGACCTACAAATATTAGACATTAAAACACTTTCACAATATTTATTAATTCATTTTAAAATTAAAAATAACCCCATAATGTTAACATAAAAAAATTTTATGAAAATAACTATTTTGGGGGTACCTGGGTGGCTCTCTCGGTTAAATATTCGACTTCAGCTCAGGTCATGATGTCAGGGTTCATGGGTTTGAGCCCCACATCGGGCTTCACACTGGTGGAGTGCAGCCTGCTTGGGATTCTCTCTCTCTCTCTCTCTCTGCCCTTCTCCCACACTCTCTCTCAAAATAAATAAACTTAAAAAATAACTATTTTCCTTAAAAAGGTAGGGAGAAGAGTAGCAGTATTTTACATTTTTCCAAAATCTCTTCAACCTCTGACTTATGGAAGACAGTTGAATCCTCTTACCTGATAATGAAGGAAAAGTGGAATTGGCAATTTAGAGAGTCAGTTGGTTATCGATGTCAAAGCAATTTCAGAGACAGTCATTTGAGGACAAGAACTGTGTCTCTTGCACAACCAGTTTATCCTCAGAGTCTGGTACAGTGTTTGGCATAGAGTAGAGGGCCAGATGATGTTCGGTGGGTGATTATGCTGCAGCGGGTTGAGACGTGAACAAGAGGCAAGATGTAGATTCGGGAGTACAGACAGCTCCTTCAAGGCACTTGGTTGAGAAAAGAGAAATGACACAGGATGCACGGAGACAGCAGAGGACTTTTAAAGGAGTATTTCTGTGTGAGGGTAAACAAGACAAAAAACAGCAGAGAGAAATTGAAAACACAGGTAAGAAAGGGGATGATTGCGGGATCTAAGGAGGTGGGAGATAAGAAAATGCATCATCTAGCAGAGCATTTCAAACTTTAGTGAACATACAAGGTGCCAGATCTTGTCAAAATGCAGATTCCAATTCAGCCATTAGGTGTAGGGCCTGAGATTATACAGATTATACCCAATCTGATGGTCTGAGGACCCACTTTGAGTAGGGAGATTCTAGAACTCAGTTGAAGAGGTAAACCACCTCTGTAGGATTAAACACCTCTTCTATTCAATTTGGAGATCCTGGCTGATGGAACTTTTTTAAAACGGAATTTCCCCCCTAATGTCCAGTTGGTACTCTTTCTCACTAAATGGATATCTTGTGAGAATTGCTTCACTAGAAAATTTCTGGCCTTGGTAGGTTAGAATCTCAATATTCTCACAATGCTTGATTAATGGCATGATACTGAGGTTATGGCATAAAATACAGTGGTTCTACAAAAAAAAATTATCTAAATGTTATTGATTCAGGAACACAACTTAGACTTTTGTGTTAGACATGGTTTGATTCTTGGTTCTTCTGTCTCTGTGTGGTCTTGGGCAAATGAACACATTAGATAAATGACTGATGTGGGTCTTTTGTGAGAATTATAAATCTAGTACATAAAAGCCGGCGCTCAAAAATGATAGCTATTATTATCATAATCACCCCCAAGAGTGCAACAAGCTATACTGAACATAATTTTAAAGTTTGTTTCATGAATCATCAGACTCACCTAATTTTCTAAAGAATTTAAATAAGATGGAATGAATAGATAACATTTCATTTCCAGGCACAAGGGAACTGTGCATACTTCTTCTGTAACTCAGAAACCGTTTAACTTTAAAAAAATCTCAAAATAGCTGAAGTTAGCAAACATGCAATTTAGCAAGGACGATTGGAATTTTGGTCTTTCCTGTAATAATACTATACCAGAGCATACTGCTCATTAGGAAAACATTTTTATCTGAATCTTTTACTCTGGAGGGCCAAGAATGCTGTTTTTCTTTTTGACAGCTATGTTTACAGAATCTAAATCACCCTGAGTAATTAATTCAACATTTCAAGTTAGTATTACTGTTCATGCTTCGTTTATAAGCTATTTGAATTTTGATGAATTCCAACATGGTGCTAGAATGACAAAACAAGGTCAGATAAGTTCAATATATATATGGTTGTGACAAAACCTATTTTAATTTTTATTACAACAGCTGTTAAGAAAATTCGGATATTCAATATTTCCACTTTTTACAGTTGGACTTCTTATGCTGAGGACAGACCTCTGAGCACTGGAAATTTGGAGGCAACTGGTCAATGCCTACGTCCGGCTACATGTGGGTTGGCTATAACCCATGGAGAGAGTCAGCATCATGGAAGGTAATAGTTCTTTGACTCCTTCTATATTGTTGCTTTGAAAGCTCGAAGGTATGTCTCCATTTGGCTTTCTTCCAGAACACATGCAACATGCAGATGGAAAAAAGGAAGTCAGAAGGAGGTTAGGAAGTAAATACTACAATTGAGGTAAAGTTGTCCATTTTGCAGACTATCCCCAGGCATATTCAATCTGAACTTTCATTGTCAGTAGCAAGAATACTGCAAATATTTAGCCCCCTCCTAAAAATTTTATACAATCATTATTGATCTCTTGCACTGGCAGAGTATGTCTGGGTGGTGGAGGATATTAAGGTAGCATAAAGCATGTTGTAGTTTGTAAGGTGCCATCCCATACAAGGTGTTAAGGGCATGCAGAAATGTCAACCAAGCTACTCAAAGCCAGTTTTAGTTTAGATTTGTGGGCCCAGTGTTATTAAGATCCTTCTGGACTTAGCTTTGAAAAGTTTTTCTCCTTTTTCTAAATCTGGTAATTGTCTGTAACTACTACCTTCATAATTGATGCTCCCACTCTAGCCATGCTTTTAAGAGTTTTAAGAATTATAAGCCCAAAGACTCCTTTCAAAGGAACCAAACTAGAAATGGATACTTAAGGCAGGTGACATGTTGATTTATGGTCACGGTCCTAACCTGATCTATTCAACTGATAGGACAATAAACATAGACACTACTAATGTCTGATTCTGAAAAATCTAGTTATGTGGGAGAAGAGTTTATCTTCTCTTCATGGTTTTAGCTGGATATGTCAATTAAAAATAGGTCAAAAACAAATCCTGCTCTTTTGGTTTAGTATACAATAAATTTTTCCCTGGCCACGAGGGCTTAATGAACAAAGCACCTCTTTGGCAAATAATTTTTCTGGCATGAAATAGTACTGTAAATTTATTTTGTTGTACAGATTAAAACAAAAGGTTAATTTTACATTGCCAATATATCTTGCAAAGAATTTTTCCTGTCTACAACAAACAGCCCTCTATATTATACACAGCAAAGTTTTAGGCCTTTCTCCCCATATTCTTCTATTTATCTAGATCGTGCCTGGAGGCCTATCTCTGCAAGAATAAAATACAGTCCATTATAATACTTCCTAAAGTAACAAAGCCATATGGCCCTAATCACTACGTCTCATTATTCAAAGAACCAGCAGAAGAAGATATATGTGTGTGTAATCTGTGGAGGAGTGTGCATGTGTGTGTATACATGTGTGTGTAGCCTTGATCCATATCAAAGTCTAATTTATTGTCTCAGTAAGCAGAAATGGAGTAGATAATTGTCTTCTTTCTCTGTCCTGAGAAAGCCCCAATGTCATGTTTTTGTTTTTATTTTTTAATTGAGTTATATAGGATTGAAATAGTTTGGCCTGACTGGTCTATTTCTGTCCACAGCAACCAGAGAAATTTATCACAGACTCATGGATGGAGCATTCCTCCAGGGGACTTGGGTGATTTATCTCAGAGGCCACCTGCTTTCATTGCTGAATCTCAGGAGCATTCTAAACTGAGGTCCACCTTCAAGGGAACTCCTTTACCTCATTTCGTATGGAAGCTGCTGCTCCTCCTGCTTCTTCTTCTTTTTTTAATGTTTATTTATTTATTTATTTATTTGAGAGAGAGACAGAGACAGAGAATCCCAAGCAGGCCCCACAGCTGTCAGTGCAGAGCCCAATGTGGGGCTCATACTCACAAACAGCGAGATCATGACCTGAGCTGAAAGCAAGAGTCGGATGCTTAACAAACTGAGCCACTCAGGTGCCCCACTCTATGGAAGCTTCTGATGGAGCTGAGTGCAAGACTGGCTTCTTCTGTGACTATTTCTAATCCTTGAGGGAGCATCAGACCTGTGTCAGCACAGACAGATTTCATGGCCATACTGGAACTCTGAAGAACAAAGGCTTCTTTTCATTGCTGTTTGTAGTTTCTTTACATCGCATGAAAGTAAGAATGAGCTTTGTTAGAAATCTGTCGTCTTACGACTGAGGCCTAAGTACTAGTGGTAAGCCTAGGAGCCCAACTTGGGTCTCGTTTCCCAAGCCAGTTTATTTTGTGGTTTTTGAATCCTTTCCTTTCCTTTTTTTTTTTTTTTTAAGTTTATTTATTTTTGAGAGAGAGAGAGAGAGACCGCGCACAAGGGGGGCAGGGGCAGAGAGAGAAGGAGACAAAGAATCCCAAGCAGGCTCCTTGCTGTCAGCACAGAGCCCAACACAGGGCTCCAACTCACAAACTGGCAGATCATGACCTGAGCCAAAGTCCAGAGTCAGACGCTTAAGCCACTCAGCTCCCCAAATCCTTTCGTTTTTGCAGCTAATATATTATCAATACCCAGCCAGTTCTCATACAATAGGGAGAATGAAAGGGTTATTAAAAAATTATTTCCTATAATTATATAAAATTAAGTTTCCTATAACAGATGAGCTGTTTCTTCTGTGGGTTCAATATCAAAATGTAAACAATGGTTATTACGATTCTAAAGTATTAATAATATAGTAAACACCATGCTTAATTTTTCCCCCCTGGCTTTTTAGCAGAACAATTTGAACAGGTAGTATGGCTGTTGCTCTTTTTTAGTTAATTTTTTCAATGTTTATTTTTGAGAGACAGAGCGTGAGCAGGGGATGGTCAGAGAGAGGGAGACACAGAATCAGAGTCAGGCTCCAGGCTCTGAGCTTTCAGCACAGAGGTCTATGTGGGCTCGAACTCACAGACTGCGAGATCATGACCTGAGCCAAAGTCTGATGCTCAACCAACAGAGCTACCCAGGCACCCCTCTTTTTTTAGTAAACTTAATGAGAGGCCAGGAAAATCTTTTCTACCAAAACATAAAAACACAAAGAAAAAAATAAATATGTTATAAGGAAATCTGGACTTCACAATTTTTATCTGATGATAGTTATTAAAGATATCCTTTTAAGGAAAATACAGTTTATTTTACTCATCTTACTGGGCTTCCAGAAGAGAAGTGTAGTAAACACACATTCTCTCCTTTCCCAGAAGCCCCAATAGTTTATTTTAAAGCTAATTCTAGGGTAAGTTCTTTTGATCTCGCTGCTATCACTCAGAGAATTATAGTGTGGTTTTGCAATTCTGGCTAGAATGAGGATGCAGGACCTTAACAACAACAAGAAGTCCTAGATTTTATGTTAAATAATTTGAGTTCAATGATAGGAAACTGTTCTACATGTTAAAACAAAAAAACAAAAAACCCCCAACAACTCTCCCCCCCCCCCCCCCCCGCCCAAACTTCAAGCCCTTAAGATCTTTACAGTAGGAAGAAAATAATCAACTGTTCTTCATGTTATGGGCTTGGTCGCATGGACCAAAGTTACCATCTCCATCGACCTCTTGATGAGAGGTCTGTGAACACAGGGGGAACGTTGATAAGGACCAAGGACTTCTCATCTGTCTCTTCTCAGTTAACCATCCAGCAGATTCAGAAGACTAGTGTAGGACCCTTGCCTTCATCCATTGGGCAGAGCCCTCATCTCATCCTAAGGCTGTACTGAAAGCCTCCTCAAGTTTGTCTACATTTTAGGGGGAATGATCAAATATGGGTTTACCTTGATTTTCCCCTTCTGCCTCCTGGCACATCTCTATCTCCACCCCCTCCCCCCACCTTCCCCCCACCCACCCCCGCCTTATCTTCATTTCTTTCTTTTTTTTTTTTAATTTCTAAAAAATGTTCATTTATTTTTGAGATGGAGACAGAGCGCGAGTGGGGGAGGAGCAGAGAGAGAGTGAGACACAGAATCTGAAGCAGGCTCCAGGCTCTGAGCTGTCAACACAGAGCCGGATGCGGGGCTCGAACCCACGAGCCGTTTGATCATGATCTGAGCCGAAGTCGGACGCTTAGCCCACTGAACCACTCAGGCACCCCTGACTTGTCTTTATTTCTTAACTATTATCTGTTTTTCTTCTTTTTTTTCTTTAGTTTCCAATTCCAAGTACAGAATCGAACCTACTTGTCTGAATGTCATTCTGTAAGTACTGACATCATAATCTTCTAATTACTAACACTGTAGGATATATTTTTGTGGGTAAAGGTGGGATAATTGGGACTTTATCATTATATATGTGTGTACTTTTTGTTTACATGAACTTTATTTTTTCCAGTTTTGAGATATAACTGCCATACAACATTACGTAAGTTTAGCGTGTACAACATGATGATTTGATAGACACATAGTTGTGAAATGATTACAATAAGGTTAACACTTCCATCACCTCACAAAATTAACATTTTTTTCTTTTTATTGTGTTAATAACACTTAAGATTTACTGTTAGTAACTTTCAAGTGTATAATACAGTATTGTTAACTATAGTCCCCATACTGTGCCTTAACATCCTAGAATTTATTCATCTTATACCTGGGGAGTTTGCACCTTTTGACCAAATCTGCTCATTCTATGCCCCACCTCCCCCCCCCCCGCAAGCCCTTGGCAACCACCATTCTTGTCTCTATTTCTATGGGTTTGGTTTCTTTAGACTCCACATCTAGGTAAGAATATACAGTATTTGTCTTTCTCTGTCTGACTTATTTTCCTTAGCATAATACCCTCAAGGTCCATCCATGTTGTCCCAAAAGGCAGGATTTCCTTATTCTTTTTTTTTTTTTATGGCTGAATATTTCATTTTGTATGTGCATGTGTGTGCAAGCATGTGTTTAGAGTTTTCATCTATTGATGGATACTTGGGTTGTTTCCATGACTTGGCTATTGTGAATAATGCTGCAATGAACATGGGGTTGCAGATTTAGTGATTATGTTTCCTTTGGATATATACCCAGAAGAACTGCTGGATCATACAGTTTTATTTTTAATTTTCTGAGGAAACTCCATACTGATTTTCACAGTGGCTGCACCAATACACATTGCCACCACAGTGCACAAGTGCTCCCTTTCCCCCACATCCTTGCCAACACTTGTTATTTTTTTGTCTTTTTGATACTAGCCATTCTGACAGGTGTAGGGTGACACGTCATTGTGGTTTTGATTTGCATTTCTCTAATGATTAGTGATGAGCATCTTTTCTTGTACCTGTTGGCCATTTGTATATCTTCTTTGGAAAAAATGACTATTCAGGTCCTCTGCCCATTTTCTTTTCTTTTTTTGTTTTTTAATTTTTTTTAAATGTTTGTTTATTTTTGACAGACAGGGAGACAGAGCACGAGCCAGGGAAGGGCAGAGAGAGAGGGACAAAGAGAATCTGAAGCAGGCTCCAGGCTCTGAGCTGTCAACACAGATCTGATACTGGGCTCAAATTCATAAGCCATGTGATCATGACCTGAGCAGAAGTTGGATGCTTAACCGACTGAGCCACCCAGGTGCCCCATCCTCTACCCATTATCAAGTCAAATTTCTTCTTTCTTTCTTTCTTTCTTTCTTTCTTTCTTTCTTTCTTTCTTTCTCTCTATTTTGCCTTTGAATTATATGGATTATATATATATATATTTATATATTTATATATATATATATATATATATATATATATAACTGATATTAACTCCTTATCGGATAGGCGGTTGCAATTTTTTTTTTCCCATTATGTAGGTTGTCTTCTCATTTTGTTGATTGTTTCCATTGTTGTGCAGGAGCGTTTAATTTGATGTAGAACCACTTCTTTATTTTTGCTTTTGTTGCTTGTGCTTAGTGTCATATCCAAAAAATCATTGCTAATCCTCATGTCAAGGAGTTTTTCTCCTATGTTTTCTTTTGGTAGTTTTATAGTTTCAGGTATCACAATCCATTTCAGGTTAACTTTTGTAAATGGTGAAAAATAGGGGTCCAATTTCATTCTTTTGTGCATGACTATTCAATTTTCCTAACACCATTTATTGAAGAGAATATCCTCCCCAATGAATGTTCTTGATAGGGATTGTACTGAACCCATAGACGGCTTTGGGTACTATGGACATTTTAACAATATTAATTCTTCCAACCCATTAATACAAATATCTTTCCATTTAATTTGTGTCTTTGATTTCCTTCATAAATGTCTTGTAATTTTCAGGGTACAGATCTTTCACCTTCTTTGTTAAATTTATTATTTAAGTATTTTATTTTACTTTTTGAAGATGTTATAAATGTTGTTCTTTATTTCTTTTTCAGATAGTTTGTTGTTAGTATGTAGAAATGCAACTGATTTTTGTATGTTGATTTTGTATTCTGTGGCAATTTTACTGAAATCATTCATTAGTTTTAAGTTTTTTGGTGGAGTCTTTGGAATTTTCTCTATGCAAGACCATATTGTCTGCAAACAGGAAAATTTTTCATGTTTTATATAATGGAATGTATTTATATATTTATGAAATATATTGAAATATTTTATAAAATATATTATGTTTTGAAATATGTTCATATACATACATTTTTCCATATATTTTATATATATGTTTATCTACCTTGTAGGGGTGAATCTTCCTGTTAATAAAGATATTCTATAAGCATGAGAAATATACATACAATCCAGATGTTGGCTATCTTGGAACTCATAAAGGCTAGTACTTTTTGAACCATAATCAACCACAGTATAAATTCAGTTCTTTTATTAGAAGCATTTCCACTGTGCCTGTCTCTTCTCGCAGACCTTTCCAGTCACCAGATCCCTTTCCTCTTAGAGTCTTTGCCCCAGGCACCGTTCAGTCCAGTTCTCTCTTGCCCCTTCCCCCATTAGAACACAGAATAGCCTTTTTCCTATGGTTCACGCTATCTCTTCTCTACCCCTACCACTTGTTTCAAGAAACCTGGGCTGGAGTTACACTTCATAGTGCCAAAGCATTAGCTATCAAAGCCAGTCACCTCCTGTATAGCAGTGGTTCTCACCTGAGGTGATCTCGTTCTCAACTGAGGGGATATCTGGCAATCCCTGGAGACATTTTTGGTTGTTGAATTTTCAGGGATGCTCCTAGTACCTAGTGGTTAGAGACTGGCGATACTGCTAAACATCCTACAATGCACAGGACAATTCCCCATAGTAAAGAATTATCTAGCCCAAGGCATTAATTGTAATTCTGTTTAGAAACCCTGCTGTAAAGAAATTCTTGTATTAGCTGCAGTAGTCAGCAGTACTTTCTACTCTGTTCTCAATGTTCTATTTTTTCTGTGCATTAAGAGTGATAGTATATTGGGGCACCTGGGTGGCTCAGTCGGTTAAGTGTCCAACTTCGGCTCAGGTCATGATCTCACTGCTCGTGAGTTTGAGTGCCATGTCGGGCTCTGTGCTGACAGCTCAGAGCCTGGAGCCTGCTTTGGATTCTGTGTCTCCCTCTTTCTCTGCCCCTCCCCTGCTCATGCTCTCTTTCTCTCTCTCTCTCAAAAGGAAATAAACATTAAAAAAAGTGATAGTATATTAATTATATATATGTGTATATATGTATATGTATATGTGTGTGTGTGTATATCTATATATATAGATATATAGATATATAGATATATAGATATATAGATATATAGATATACACACACACACATATACATATACACACCCACACCCACATAGACGTCGATCAATAAACAGTTGTTGAACACCAGATGTGTGTCACACACTCCTATTGCTCATGGTTCAATGAGAAAAATAGACAATAGAAATATAATACTTCATGAAAGGGGCAAAGACTACATAAAGAAGAGATAACTAACCTAGCCCAGGATGATCTGCAAAGATGTTTTAAAACTGAGATGCAAGAGACCTGAATTGAGCCTGGTAGAATAAGGAGGAGAAAGCCAGGCAAGGAGAGAGAGAAGCACATTTCCCACAAGGGGAGAAATATGGGTCCAAACAGGTGGTTAGAGATGTGGGCAGGCGCAAATTCTGAAGGATGCCACTTAATGTTCTAGAAATCATCAAATGGCCCTTGAAGGCAACTGGGAGTCATTGAAGGAGTAAAGGGAGGTGGGATGTTTTGGTAGTGTGGTAAGATTTACATTTTAGAAAGGTCATATGATTTGTGAAATCTAGCTGAGAGCTAATGAGGGCCAGACCTAAGGTACTGGAAATGGGGATGGAGAAGAGGGGCCAATTGGAGAGATATTTAAGAAATAAATGGAAAGGAGTGGTATTGGGGTAGACATGGGGGTGAGAGATAAGAAGTCCAGCACAGTTCCCAAATTTTAGGCATGGTACTATTTACCAAGTCAGAGAAGGCAGGAGGAAGCTGAAGTTTGTGGGATGAGATAGTCAAAAAAGATATTTGGACGTCTCCTTTCTCGTTTATAAAAGTAACATATATGTCTCTTGCTAAAAAAAAAATTGTAAAAGAGAGAGAAGTACCATATCTTCATTTAAAAATAGCTGGCATTAAAATTTAAGTGGAGTTTTTTTCTAGTTTGTTCTATGTGAGAAAATAAGCATTTTAAAAATATAATCACAAATTAGGGTGCTTTATACATTGCTATTTTACCCACTTCACTATATACCTTTAAACATCCCCCTGTGTCACTGAATAGGCTTTTACATTAAAAAAAAATTTTTTTTAACGTTTATTCACTTTTGAGAGACACAGAGAGACACAATGTGAGTGGGGGATGGACAGAGATAGAGGGAGGCACAGAATCCGAAGCAGGCTCCAGGCTCTGAGCTGTCAGCACAGAGCCCGACACGGGGCTCAAACCCACTGACCGTGAGATCATGACTTGAGCTGAAGTCAGACACTTGGTGGACTGAGCCACCCAGGTGCCCTGCCTTTTACATTTTTAAAAAGTTTATGTACTTATTTTGAGAGAGACAGAGACAGCGTGAGTGGAGGAGGGGAAGAGAGAGAGAGAGAGAGAGAGAGAGAATCCCAACCAGGTTCTGTGCTATCAGCACAGAGCCAGAGGCAGGGCTCAAACTCACAAAGCCGTGAGATCATGGCCTGAGCCAAAACCAAGAGTCCAAAACTCAACCTACTGAGCTACCCAGGTGCCCAAGCCTTTTACATTTTTTTTTAAGTTTATTTTGAGAGAGAGACAGAGACAGAAACTGTGGTTGGGGCAGAGAGAGAGGGGAGAGAGCGAATTCCAAGCAGGCTCTGCACAGTCAGTGCAGAGCCCAATGTGGGGCTTAAACTCACAAACCGTGAGATCATGACCTGAGCTGAAATCAAGAGTTGTACCCTTAACCGACTGAGCCACCCAGGTGCCCCCTGCCTTTTACATTTTTAATGACTGTGTAATATCTCACTGTATGGAAGAAATGTGATTTACTCCACTGTCCCTGTTGTTGTTGGCTTAGATTGTTTTGGGATTTTCATTTTTAATGAATGCTTCTTGCCATCAAAGGTTTAGTCCTCCAGAAATGGCATTAGAAGAGCAGGTATTTATTAGCGATTGACCCCTGTGCAATGAAGAGGAAAGAGCAAGGGAGAAGCTGAACTGTGACACTGGCCTCATGTTTATGGGAAACACCTATCAGAGGTACTCAACTCATTTAGGTGGAGATGACTGAGCTTTTCTAAGTACAGTCAGCCAATCACCAGATGAGAGCCACTCTGGGAGGACCATGACCTCAGAAGAGGTCTGCAGCTAAGGCCGACCTCAGGGAGCTGGCAGATGCAGGCTGGCTGCTGACCACAGTCCTCCTCTAAAGGGAGGTTTGGCTACTGTATCTGGGTCCACCACACATGCTCATTTTGCACATAGATCTTCCTTCATATCCTTAGGATAAATTCCCAGAAGTGAAATTGCTGCAACAGAGCACGGATAGTTAAAAAACTTTTTAATATTTATTGCCCAATTACCTTCCAGAAAGATTGTACCACTTTCTCCCACCAACAGTTCATCGGTAACATGTAACACATGACAGCTGTCCTGTTTTTAAATAATGAAAGTATCTCCAATTCTCCTGGAAAATGAGTAATATTTTTGATGTTTTATTGTTGTGAATTTAATTGTAAACTCCTAAGGTAGGTTACTTTTCTTTATAGGGCTGATTCAATCTTTCCAGAAGGTTAGGACACTCACTCTCATGCCTGATAGAAGGCAAAGATTTGGATTTGGGTTTTCTGACTTGCAAATTTGCATCATTAAAGAGACAGAAATGGCTGCTGCCTGAGCTGATTTGAAACCAAATTGGCAATGGGAATACTTGAGCAAATAAATGAAATCCCCATTTATAAGGAAAAAATCCATATTTGACACACTACTGTTAGAGAGACTAATGGGAAATAACCATTATTTATTTAGTGTCCTCCTATGCCAAGCAGTGCCCTAGGCTTTTACATACACCATCCTATTTAATTTTCACAACCTTATTTACTTTGAAGTAGTAATTATCAGCACAATTTTCAGATGAGGAAATTGAAGCTCAGCGTGTCTGGTGACTTGGTAACTTCAGTCATTCATATTCGTGTCTATGTGCTTCTTACCAACCTGGGCTGTTACCCCCATAGCTTCAGGTCAAGTTACAGAGCAGTAGCTTTAAACAGTGTAGTATATGTACATAGTAACTGTAGTAACAATAACTCTTATGAAGCTTGGGGAATGTCTGTCCTCCTGGACTAGAAGTACATAGGAGTCTAACAAGACAATGCCTTTCTTAAAAAAAAGCAGGAATTTGAGAAACAAAACAAACAAGCAAAGGGGGAAAGAATGAACGAGAGAGAGGCAAATCAAGAAACAAACTCTTCAATACAGAAAACTGATGGTTATGAGAGGGGAGGGGTGTGTGGGGATGGGTTAAATAGGTGTTGGGGATTAAGGAGGGCACTTGTCCTGATGAGCACAGGGTGATGTATGGAAGTGTTGAAAAACTACACTGTATACCTGAAACTAATATAACACTGTATGTTAACTGACTGGAATTAAAATAAAAACTTAAAAAAATTCAGTAATAAAAAATAAAAAAGCGGGTTGGGGGCATTGAAAGAGGAAGCCATTCTAGGTTAAAAAAAGATGTAACCAAATGCAACGTGTGGTCATTGTTTGGATTTTGTTCTGAGTAAGACAGCTGTAAAAGACATTTTGGGATCAGTGGGGGAATTTGAGTCCGGATTGGGTATAAATTGACACTGGGTAATTGTTAGCTTTGGTTAGAGGTGAAAATGGTAATATGATTTTGTAGACAAGTGTCCTTTAAAAAAAAAAGAGATTCATATTGTACTATTTTGGGGTGAAGTATAATAATACCTATCTTTAAGCAGGAAATGAAGGTGATAAGCAAATAAGGCAAAATGCAAACGATTGTTAACTATAGGCGCTAGGTTTTAGCTTTTCATTACACTAGTCTCCCTGCTCCTTACTTGTTTACTCTTTATGATGAAAAACGACATCAATCAACCGGAAAAACGAAAGTAAGGGGTTATTTACTTTACGGGAGTAAGAACCGATCTTTATCTTCCTCCAAAGGTGACGCCATCAACATGTGGCCTAAACAGGGTTTCAGGAGTTTCAAGCGAGGTCCCAGGGAGACTAGACCAACGAACACATTCCTTTCCGAAGACCTGACTTTCGTGTGAAGAGAGAACGTAAGCCTTGAGCCTCCGAGCCTCCAGCCCCGGACCTACCCAGGACCGCTGCGGCCACTGAATAACCTGTCACCCTACCGACCGACGCTCGGGGTGAGCGCGGGAGAAACTCAGGTGGCCACCCGCTCGCATCCTTTGCGACGCGATCCAGGTCCCTTCCACCTCACCCACCTGGAAGCGGGGAGGAGCGGGGCCGGCTTAGTGTGGGGGGAAATGGGCGGCACGCGCTCGGGCCACTACCCCCACCTGCCGCCAGGAGGGCCCGGGCGGCACAAGGGGGCGGAGAACTTGGGGTGGGGAAGGCCGCGCACCTGGCTGCAGGGCTGCGCGCAGCGGGACGGCGGGCTCCGGCCGCAGGTGAGGGCGGCGGGCTGGGCGGCTGCGCGTCGCGGAGGGCCGCGCTCCTCCACCGGGGAAGTTTCTTGGCCCGGAAAGGTGCAATTGTGTGCAGCTATTTCTGGTATGTCAGGCGGGCCGGGCGGCCGAAAGCCGAGGGGACGCCTCTTACCGGGGCCCCGGGACATGGAAGGCGGCCAGGCGGGCAGAGGCTGGAAGGATGCGGGCGTGGGGGCGCCGTCCCTCGGGGCGGAGCCGCGGTCTGGGCGGGCAGCGCGGGAGCGGGAGCGTGGTCTCCGCCACGGCCTCCTGGCGGCCGGTGGCATCCCCTGGCCCAGACAGTCTGACCACAAAGGCGGCTGCGGCCGGGAGCCCCGGGGAGCCGCAGGGGGGGCGGACGGAAGCGGTGACTCTGCGGCTCGCGGTGGGCGGCGGGGTGGGCTGGGGCGGGGCCATTCCGGGGAGGGCGGCGGCTGCGGCGCTGCGACTTTTGAAGTCCAAACAGTTGCCCGGCTGGTGAGACGCGCCGCCTCTAGTCCCCCGTCCACCTCCCGCGCCCTGTCCGGCTGCCCGGAGCCCCGGGGTTGTTTTCAGGAGTTGAGAGGAAGCCACGTCTTCAGGTTCTCGTGGGTTCGAAACTTTAGCGAATTGCAGAGCGCAACAAAGGGAAAGAGAACCCGGGAGCCTCGCAGCTTGAGCAGAGGCCGGGCGCCGGGGCCAGACGCGCGCGGGACCCCCCGCCCCTCCGTGCACTCACCGCGTCTCTCTCTCTCCCTCTTACCCTAGTCCTGGAAGGGATGGAGGAGGCCGGGGCCGACTGCGCCCTGGCGTTCGCCGAGGCCCAGAGATGGGTGGAGGTGAGTGCCTTTACCATTTTCCGCACGAGTTTGCGGCCTCGAGGCCGCTCCCGCCGATCTGCGCCCCAGCCTCCTCCCGGGACCTGCGCCGGCGCGTGGCAGCTGGTTGGCTTTGCAGTTTGGGGGACTTTGCAAGTCCTGCTTCTCTGATCTTTTAACGTCCAGCTGAGCTTAGTGCTGCGCTCCCCACGACGGCCTCGCTGGCTTCCCCAGAGCTCCTCTGCCAGGGCTCAGTGCAGAGCCGAGCGTTCGCCCTCTTGGGTTCGGGGACCGCGCATCCTTGTGAGCCAGACCACGTCAGCACAGGGGCAGAGTCGGCCCCGCGTCCTCCGGAGCGGTTCTTTGCGGTGGTTACAGTGGGGATGCCCGACACTTACCTGCGCAGGGTATTTAGTGTGTGTGGTGTGGGAGGGTGAGTGGAGGAGGTTGGACGCTAAAGTCGCATCCGGAGAGATATTTTCTCGCGCGCGGCATCTGGAGTCAAGGTTTTTACTTATTCAAAGTCGGCGTTGATGACACTAAGATCTCCTGGGGTCACTCACTGACCCCGGTTGTGCCTAAGGGACAAGATCTTCCATTCCCTTTTCCCCCCGTCGAAATGGAGATGGTCTCTAGGAGGTTTCTTCGTCAACACCTAAGGTTGCACTTATCTGTAAAAAAGTTAACACCAGGACTTGCACCCGCTATTCTGCTGGATGAAAAAGGTGACTTTTTAAATGATGCTAAGGCAGTCTTCAGAACAGATGTGAGCCAGGAACAACCGCTTGTTAGAAAATTGTTGCCTACACCAGCCTTGCAGTTATTTAGGAGTTATAGATGCCACGTGCTGGCTTACTCAAGGTATTTAAAAATGCAGATTAGGTTTAAAGGTTATTCCAGCGGGGGGGGGGGGGGGGGGGGACCAGCATATTTAGGAATTCCCAAAGCACACAATGTGTAAGAAGAATTAATTTGTCCTTAAGAAAACAAATGTATATATGGGGGGAAAGAAGAGAATAAACTTTCAGTGTTCCATTTCTAACAGTAAATAAAGGAAGGTGAAATGTGAGTAGGGGGTCAAGAAATCAGCTGTTGATGTCCTTTTTTGGACTGAAACTTTGAGCTAGTCTGAAGGTGATTTAGAAGGTTGGGGTGGGGGGAAGGTGTGAGGGGAGGGTATGCAGAGGTTGAGAGAAGAATAAACAGTGTATTTTGAATTGAAATGAGAGTGGGAAAATTCCAGCAGTGCAGTTAAGAGAAATGACTTCCCTCATTCATAAACTTTGAAAGACCAGGGCATCCAAAGGTAATTTTCCACTAGTAGGATTTGTTCTTCATAATTTGAGAAAAGAAATTAAAGTTGCCTTTTTGATTTTGAGTGTTAGGGCCGGAGGGAGAGAGAAGGGAAGAACTATGGGGACACTTTTGGTCATACGTGATTCCTATGCAGTGTTTGTATCTGCGTGCTCTGTATTTGCTTCAGGAAATCTATGAATATGGATGATTTCACACTTGCCTCGTTTAGTATACAGATTTTTGAAGTCTAAAAAATTCCTTGTTTGTTTTAGCTTGCTCATGACGGTGTGGGCTTTCTGTGAGAAATTTACATCTAACAAACTCTAGGGAAGTGTGTTGCAGTAAAAGATATCATAGTGCAGGGTATATGTGCTCACCTTCCCACTCTCAAACGTCCCCTCTAAACGCGTTTTTTTCATCTTTAGCAGAGAGACCATTTTTCTTTACATTTTTTTTAGTGTTTATTTATTTTTGAGAGAGTGAATGAGAGAGAGCGTGCGCGAGTGGGGGAGGGGCAGAGAGAGAGGGAGACACAGAATCGGAAGCCGGCTCCAGGCTCTGAGCTGTCCGCACAGAGCCCAACTTGGGGCTCGACTCATAGACCGTGAGATCATGACCTGAGCCGAAGTCGGACGTTTAACCCACTGAGCCACCCAGGCGCCCCAAACCTATTGGTCTTCTTTTCTCCAAAATCATTTCCAATACCACCCATCACTGTTTTGCTTCCTACTACCAACACATTCAAAGAAGGCCTGTCTCTTCAAGTACAAGAGCAGAGCTTACCTTGCCATCAGTAAATAAGGGTCAAAAATAAGTAATACATGGTAGGACCCAAAACAATCCCAATAAGCTATATAAGTATAGTCATTTCTGAAATCCATTAAAAAAAACGGAGTATTAAAAAAAAACTAAATGAACAAAACTCTAGAAAATAACAAGCTCATAAAAAAGAAACAATCCATAGCTGCTGTCATCTCTGAAATAGGGAACGATCTGCCACTGATAAAAGTAATGAGGACCAGTCTATCTTTTTATTTTTTTGTAACGTTTATTTGCTTTTGAGAGACAGAGACCGACTGTAAGTGGGGGAGGAGCAGAGAGAGAGGGAGACACAGAATCCGAGGCAGATTCCACACTCTGAGCTGTCAGCACAGAGCCCGCCCGATGCAGGGCTTGAACTCACAGGCTGTGAGATGATGACTGAAGCTGAAGTTGGACACTCAACCGACTGAGCCACCCAGGCGCCCCAAGAGACAATTTTTCTAAAGGCTTTGCCATATCATTATAATATAGTTAATGAAATTAACATTCAAGTCATTTATTTCCCCCGCCTGCCACTGGGAGCAAGGCAGTATGCTCATTGAAGATATGTGAACGCTTTACATATTCATGTACACTTTGGGCATGCTCTGGGCATTCAGAGTGACAGCAGTGTGCCTACTGTTAGGTTTATTTTATTTCTCCAGTTAGTGTCCAAATTTATTTGTCTCCTTAGCTTTGCCTTTACAACTAAAGCACATATTTTAAAACATTGTTCTTGCCAAAAGAAGCAGAATGGATGACTCCTTTGTTGCCACAATCGCCTCTTAATTCTGAGAACCCCTAATTTAAAGATAAAATATCGATTCCAAAGTGTATCTTATAACATATTTTGGAAAGTGAAGAAGATTATGGTGTAAGTCTTTCTTTTGCATGCTAATATTCTTGCTCCTGCTCCATTTTCTCTACCGTACTTTTCTCGACATATATTGAGGCATATGTGGGTTATTCATATATGTAAACATATATGTATTATATGGTATACTTTGCTGCCTTTATTCTCAGCTGCAGCTTTGACTAACCCAAGGTTGAGGAACTCCAATAACCTTGTAAAATTTTGAGTGACAGCCAGGGTCCATGTTAGTATGTTCTTTGTCATTTCCATTCTTTTGTGATAGCTAATACATTATTTCCCACAACCAGAGTTAAAGTTTTATTTATTTTATTTTGAGAGGGGAAGGTGAAAGGGTGGGGCAAGGGCCAGTGATTGTTATTCTACCAACTAAAATTTTATGGCTATTTTAAATTGTGCTTAAATGGTTAAGAGTGTATGTATTTTTGGGGGGCTAGTTTAACATTTCAATTTAAAGCAAATGTAGGAATGCGCACTCTTTAATCCAACATAATGATATTGGATTATTATCTGGTTGGAAATGCTGTTTGGAATATTAATAATGTAGCAGAGCTGGTTTATGATTAAACACTGGTTTAAAACCAAATAACATAGTAGTTTAAAGGCAAAGGCAGAGAGGAAGTTTAATTCCAGCAAGGTCATGGAGTAGGTGATGAAGTAGAAAGTGCTGTCCAGACCCTCTAATTTTAAACTTTTTCTGGAGCACCTTCTAATTTTCTACACCTAATAGTTGCCTCTGTCTCTCTGTTTTGGGACATTAAAAAGTCTTTGTAGTGAACAGACAAAATACCAATGAGATTGAAAACTGGATATATCACTCATTGCATTGGTTGGTGGCCAGTTTCCATTCTGTGGGTTAATGTTGCTCTTTAGGTTGAAGTTTATATACGGTAGTAATTTTCATGGCTGGAGAACAGACTAACTTAATTTACCACCTCCTTGCTTACCTGTGCTTCCTGTTATCTCGGAGTTTGATTCTTTCAGTATCACCGTCATCCTGTAGAAGGACCTAAGGATGCCAAGTTGAGCTCATTGCCAGACCTGGCACCAGAATATAACTCCTTCCTCAGTTACGTCCAATTAGTCTGTTTCTCCATGCACCTCCAAATCTTTCTAAGTGGTTTCCCTCTTTCTCTGTAAACTGCATCCTTTCTGCTAATGGTTCCCAACCTGTGATCTGGTTTGAAAGGGTTTGCTTGGGATATATGTGTCCTCAGTGCACACCAGCATTATCTGTGGACTAAATGAAGGTTTCATGGATTTGTACTGTTGCTTTGCAAATGTATGTGGAATGATGTAAACATTCACTTGAAAATGTCCCTAAATTCATAGAAGAATTTTTGGTAATTTCGTATAATTTCAAGGAACAGTGTTAAACCTGGACATACTATGATGGTAAAAATTTATTTAAAAATTTAAATGTTGGGGACACCTGGGTGGCTCAGTCAGTTGGGTGTCCGACTTCGGCTCAGATCATGATCTCACAGTTTGTGAGTTTGAGTCCCGCTTCCGGCTCTGCTGACAGCTCAGAGCCTGGAGTCTGTTTCAGATTCTGTGTGTGTCTCTCTCTCTGCCCCTCCCCCACTCATGCTATTTCTCTCTCTCTCTCAAAAATAAACAAACATTTAAAATTTTTAAAAAAATTTAATTGTTAAGAAGCAATTCTTATACTAGCTGTTGTAGCCCAAATTATTTTTTCGAAATAAAAACCTGATTTTGTTAGTTCCTTCTTTTCTGGGGAGTCATGAATAGATTTCACTTATTTTTTTCTGATTTTTTATTTTTAAAAAGTGTTTATTTATATTTGAGAGAGCGAGCCAGAGACAGAGAAAGAGAATGTACCAGCAGGGGGAGGGGCAGAGAGAGAGGAAAGAGAGAATCCCAAGCAGGCTCCCTGTTGACTTGAGATCATGACCTGAGCTGAAATCAAGAGTCAGATGCTTAACTGGCTGGCCACCCAGGCGCTCCAAGATTTTAAAGTCTATCACCTTCACATCTTCGCAGTGTGAAGCATACCATAACATTTACAGCTGTTTACAATTTCATCTCTGCCTATATATCTATTTTTTTTAAATCTTTTCTCTGTAACTGTTTGCCTAGGTGCCAGGTGGCATAGAGATTAAGAGCACTGTTTTGAAAATTTTTTTTAGCATTTATTTAGTTTTGAGAGAGAGAGAGAGAGAGAGAGAGAGAGCGCGCGCATGTTGGGGAAGGGCAGAGAGAGAGAGGGAGATACAGAATCTGAAGCAGGCTCCAGGCTTTGAGCTGTCAGTACTGAGCCCGAGGCAGGGCTTGAACTCTTGAACTGCGAGATCGTGACCTGAGCCAAAGTCGGACGCTCAACCAACTGAGCCACCCAGGTGCCCCATAAGAGCACTGTTTTGTACACTACATACCCAGTACTTATTTGTCTTATAATTGGAAATTCATACTTTTTGACCACTTCATCCAATTCCTGATGACTATGGTTAACACTGCTGTATGGTATATTTGAAAATTGCTAGGAGAATATAGATCCTAAAATTTCTCATCACAAGGAAAAAACTATTTTTGTAACTATATTGTAACTTCCTGTGGCAAGCATTTTACAATATATGTATGTGAAGTCATTATGTGTTACACTTTTTAACTTATACTGAACTCTGTGTCAATTATATCTCAATGAAATTGGGGGGAAAAAAAAAGAAAAGAAAAGAAAAAACCCTCACTGGTTTGGGAACAAATCATGGTTCAAGTCCTGGTTCTGCTGCTTAATTAAACCCACTAGGTCTCTGTTTTCTTCCTTGACCTCCCATGGTGGCTGTGTTGGTTAAGTGACATACTTACCAAAAAGCAATTATTGTTCCTAATCTTTGCTTGAGTTTGCCCACACACAGGAAGCTGTTTTCTCACCTCTAGGTTATCATGTGTGGAATATGCCTTATTCCTTGTTTAAAAAGGAAGGAGAAGGTAAAAGGAGCCAGTTAGTCTCGTCTTTGTGTGCCTGATACCCATTACTCTTCTTCAGTCCTCTATGCTTGGGCTAAAACTAGCCTTTATGTGGGGCCTTTTCTCAACTACCACACCTGTACTGCACCCATTCCTTCCTCCCCTCTATCCTCGTGTAGATCTCTTTTTGCACTCATGCTATAATTCTATCCATTTTTTCCATATTAGATTATAAGCTGAGGGAAGGAACAATATCTTTTTTTTTTTTATGTTTATTTTTGAGAGAGATATAGAGTGCGAGTTGGGGGAGGGGCAGAAAGAGGGAGACACAGAGTACGACACAGGGCTTGAACGCACGAACTGCGAGATCATGACCCAAGCCGAAGTCAGTTGCTTACTGACGGAGCCACCCAGGCGCCCCCAGGATAATATCTTTATTTCAGGGATTTGGCATGGTTCCTGGTAAGTGCTTGTTGAATGGAAGTATAATCTGAAGGCTACAGCTTTAACAAAACTTAAAAATAGGGTTTTAAGGACCAGAACTTATTTCTTCTCCCAGCAGAAACTTGCTTCAGGGTCTAAAGCTGAGTTCATTGCTTGCGCAGTTAGTTGCTTGGTCAGGACCAGCTAGCTACAAGATATGCCTTCATCTGAGTAGCCGTGTGTACTTGCCTGTTTACCTCACATTTTCTCTTCTGTTCCAGCCCTGCTCCTGAGTCATGGCACTCTCTTCCTGCCTTCTGATTAATGCTGTCCCTCATGGGGACTTGCATTCAATCAATGTGTTATCCAGAGATTGCCTATTACGTGCTTACTCTGTACTGGACACTTGCTGGGCTTATTGATTCAACTGCCACCTTCTGAGCCTCTTTCCTGGACCTCCAGACGGAGGCATGCCCCACAAGGAGCAGACATACAAACACACCCAGCAGCACTGTCAGATAAGTGCTGTAGTAGTAGAAATTTGCACAATTTGTAGTGATGGCACTGAGGGGGCAGCCTGAGTCGGCCTGGGGAGTCAGGTAAGCTCACAGAGAGGCAGCATTTGCATCAAGCTGCAGCGGGGCTAACACATTTGCCCACTTTGTGACTTTATAACTTGGTGTAAGAGCTTCAAGTTCTCTACAGCACAACTTTTAGAAGTTGCTGAGAGTAGTTTATTTTTACTCAGGTAATCTTTACATGCAGAGAAATGCACCGATTTTTAATGTACGGTTGTGGGAATTTTGTCAAATGTTTTTACACCCGTGTACCCAGAAATTTAATCAACTTATAGAACATTTTTGTCACTCAACAAAGTTCCCTTCCAGAAGGGCACTTGAGTCTCTCCCTCTTACAGGCAACCACCATTTTGATTTCTAACATCTTAGATTTCTTAGTGTAGTTTTGAACAGCCAAGCAATATCATGATTGTCAAGTTGTTCCTTTTTTCTTCATGTAGCATTTTACTATTACTTGAACACACTATCTTTATTTGAAAATAAAAAAATTCTATGACAGGAAGGATGGCAAGAGATGAGTGTGTACTCACAAAATCCTCTTGAGAAGGAACTGATTCATACCAATAGAAACCAGGGCAGGGATGCCATGAAAATAGCCTGACTCTAGGAGGTATAAGCACACACATGTCTTGGCGTTTCCTGGGCAACTAGGAGGATTCCAGTATAGTGTTATTCTGGATCTTTTCAACGTACCTGTGTACTGAAAGCTAGAAATATGCCTTGTCTTAACATGAGGGGAAATGCAAGAACTTGTACCTTTAATAAAATGGAGTGTCCTCAAACTAGTTAGAGAAGTGCACTCACTGGGTCAAAGGAAATGAATGATTTCTTGGCTCTTGACACCTCACCAAGTTACCCTGTGAAAGCTTTGTGCTAGTTTGCAACCATGAGTGGAGGTTGATACATTCTGGTATATATAAATGAATATATTAATGCTCTCCAAATTCTGGCCAGAATTGGAAATTGTCATTTGTGTTTTTTCTCTAAATAAATGGATGAAACGTGCATGATGTTCTCCCTCTTCTCAGATCCCTGGTGATGCTAAACATTTATGTAACAGATAATACATTGGGTTTCCTCCAATGAGAAAGGATGGCCCTGGAACACGGAGGGTTCTGGCTCCTCTGCATGCAGTCACAAAAGGCTCAGAGGGCCCCTGGCCTGCTAAAGCACATCTCCAAGGTCATGGGCATGGTGGGGGTCCTTAAGGAAGTGCCTCCTGAGTTGTCTTGGGTTTTTTGGGGGCTGTTTGGAGATAGATGCTCTGAATTCTCAACAAAATTATGAAGAATGGAATGTTTGTCCATTTTGAGGAGTGGAGCACCTCGATATTCCTTCAGCCCTTGATAAAACACAGAAATCCTCTCTTAGGCTGAGAGGAATAACGTCCCAAGTGTGTGGCAGGGAGCGTGTTGCTTCATCTGGTTCATTTGGGTCTCGTTGTTCTGTGTAGGGCTCTAGCAGGCTCGCTCTCTGGATGCCAAGAGTGCTTTGGCTAGTAAGGGACTCCTGTGGAGACAACTGGCTCCTTTTAGCTCCTCCTTCACGTTTAAACTGCTGGCGAACATAACGGCATTTGAGTTAAAAGTACTCGTTTTGAGAATGTTAGTTAAGAAAAACAAAGCAACGTTAATAAATTTTGTCCAACCTTTTTAGTTTGGAGAAAATGGATGTTGTGGGAAGACAATCTCATGTATTACCTTCTGTAGACTGAGTTGTTTCTGTTGTTCTGTAGCCTATAATTCCTGGCAGAAAGTTCTCAAATGCTTGTTGAAGGAATGACTGTTTTGTGTCCTGTCAAAAGATTGTCTTATTTACTTAATGCTTGCAGATCTCCTTAAAACTGTTAACTGTCAAAGAGTATATTAGAGCTTGAGGAGAGTGATAAAATATGTGCACTTCTACTTAGTCTTCAGTTTCGGAAGGTAATTATTGGGTGTGTGTGTGTGTTTTCTTAAAACATTTCTGATGTACTCAAAGCTCTTAATAAGGAAAAGAGTTGTCATCTGTGCACGACTTTGGGAACAGAGATTTAATACACTCATTCTGCCACTTTTCTCTAAGTAGACGGGCATTAGCAAATTCTACAGATGAATCATGACACAGTCCCATAAACAGTCTTTCCAAAGATTTTAATATCCTCCCTGATAGGGTCCTCGAAGACCGGTTCTCATTTCTGTGTAGAGGAGGATCAGTTTGGTGCTTGCGTGCATTAGATGATGGTGCACAGACATTATGTCTGTCTTTAAGTACAGTGGGGATTGTCATAAGGACAGAGGTTAGAAAAATTCTATGTGGGTTCAAAGGGCAATACTAGTAATAACTATTCGGGTACAGTGAGACCTTAGTATCAAGTATTTTGAAGATGTTTCTATAAACAAAGGGCTGTCCTATGCCAGAATAGGCTGACTTGAATAGGCTGTGAAGGTTTTACACGAGAAGGTGAGTAACTGACAATTAAAGCAACTAGTACTTCCTTTTACATGTGCAAGACATGGGGCAAGTGTATTGTCCCTGCATACCTTAATAATGAAGGACTGTTCGGACCAGGCGTGTTCTCTCCAATGAGGAAAAAAGAGGACTGAGAAGTCAAATAATTTTCTCAGGAAACACTGAAACTACTAAGTGGTGGTTGGGGATTTGAACCCAGGCAATTTGACTCCACAGCCTGCCCTCTTAATCACTACACTCTACTGTCTCAGAGAAACACTGGTCAGACAGTGCTCATTCTATCTGAAGCTGTAAGATAAACTATTTTCTGTTTATGGTAAGTCCTTCACACTAGAACGTAGCTTCTGTCTTGTGATGTTGGTGCCTGGAAAGCACATGGTGATCAAATATTTTATAAACTATAGAATTGCTGATAGACATTCCTGAACAATTGCACACTTTAGATTTATGTGTTCTGCTATATCTAAGTGACCAGATTAATGCTCAGTAAACCATTTAAAGTGTTGTAAAAGGGAAGCATTTTTATATGATGACATTGAATTTACTTTGAGCTACAACAGGAGATAAATTATATCTATTAGGTTCTTCTATAAGACTGTTTACAAAAAGTATCAGTTTCTTTGTTTTTTTTAATATTTATTTATTTTGAGAGAGAAAGCAAGAAAGGGAACATGTGTGTGAATGCATACAAGCCGGGGAGGGACAGAGAGAGAGAGAGAGAGAGAGAGAGAGAGAGGAAGAGAGGGAATCCTAAGCAGGCTCCTCACTGTCAGCACAGAGCCTGACATGGAGCTCAGTCTCATGATCCATGAGATCGTGACCTGAACTGAAATCGAGTCAGACACTTAACCAACTGAGCCACTCAGGCACCCCCAAAAGTATCAATTTCTTATTGACCTACATTTCAGTAGTCCATGGCATACTAGAAATTTCTCGTAGTACTAGAAATTCAGTACTAGTAAGTACTGGAAAAAAGACCATGATGAAAGATTTTCTCTTCTTGACAAGGTTGAAATTTGATCTAGATGTCTGAGCTGGGAAGGAGAGATCTTGTTTTATTATACCACAATTTCATAATATTCAAGGAAGGACACTCATTGCCTTCCTTATTATAAACTTTGATTCTGGAATTCTTTCTTACTAGAGTTTAAAGTCTTTCATTCTACCACAGGAAGGAGAAAATAAGCAAACATTTTGCCTTCTTGAGTGGTATGCAATCAATTTGGAACTTACTTTAGTGTCTGAAGAAAGTATTGTCAATCTATCAAAAGCATTAGACACAGACACATCTTCCTTCTTGAAACATTTCCTTCAACTCTTCTCTGGATTTTTCTCCCATTTTACTTGATGTTTCTGATTTTCCTTTGCTTAATCCTCCTGATTACTTGATCAGTAAGTATTAGAGTATCCCTGGGTTCATCTTCCCATGCCTTCTCTGTCTATAATCTCTCCCTAGCAGATATTATCAAATCCATAGCTTTATATACCTTCTATATGCTGATGACTTCCTTTTTGTATTCCTGGCACTGACAGTGTCTCCCTTTTCCTCTCTCCCTGCCCTATGTGTGTGACACACATACATGTATACACACATACACTGAAGATTTCCAATTGTAGATCAAGTAGGCACATCCCACTTTGTTCCAAAAAAACCTCTGAGTTTCTCCCCCTTCCTATCACCTGCCTACTCATCTCTCCCAGTGTTTCCCATCTTTGTACATGACACCACTCTCAACCCATTTGCTTAGGTCCCCAGCTTTGAGTCATTATTGACTCTTGGTTGTTGTTGTTGTTTTTTCACACTCCACATCTCGTCTATAAAGAGATTCAGTTGGCTGTATCTTCAAATATATCCAGAATCTGACCACTTCTTACCATAGCCACCATCCTCCCTGCTTCAAATATAATAGCCAGATTCCTCTTTAAAAGTGTAAGCTAGAAATAAGACATACAAATGGCCAACAGACTCATGAAAAGATGTTTAGCATCACTATTCATCAGGGAGATGCAAATCAAAACTGCACTGAGATATCACTTTATACCAGTCAAAATGGCTAGACCTCAAAAGACAAGAAATAATAAGTGTTGTTGAGGATATGGAGAAAAAGGAACCCTCATGCACTGTTTCTGGGAATGCAAATTGGTGCAGCCACTGTGGAAAACAAAATGGAGCTTCCTCAAAAAATTAAAAATAGAATTATCATATGATCCAGTAATACCACTACTAGGTATTTAGCCAAGGAAAACAAAAACTCTGATTTGAAAAAATGTATGCACCCCTATGTTTATTGTAGCCTTATTTACAATAGCCAAACTGTGGAAGCAACCCACATGTCCACCAGTAGATGAATTAATAAAGAAGATATGGCATACATACAATGGAATATTATACAGCCATAAAAAGAATGAAATCTTGTCATTTGCAACAACATGAATGGACCTAGAAGGTATAATGTTAAGTGAAACAAATCAGAGAAAGACATATACTATATGATTTCACTCATACAGAATTTAAGAAATAAAATGACCAAACTTAAAGACAAACAAAACAAAACCCGACTGTTAAATACAGAGAACAGACTGGGTATGCCACGGGGGAGGTGGATGGGGGAAATGGGTGAAATAGGTGAAGGGAACCAAGAGTACACTTACTGTGATGAACACTGAGTAATGCAGAAAATTGTTGAATCATTATATTGTACCCCTGAAGCTAATATAACACTGCACGTTAATTATACTTCAATAAAAAAAAGTAAACCAGAGATTGCATTTCCAGCTCTTCCTTCTCCTCCCCCCCCACAATGGCTATCTATTATATTTTGAATAAAATCTGCATTTTTGTTTAAAAAACTTTTTTTTAAATAAAATAGTCCCACTTGCCCATGTCATCTGCTGTCACTGTGTGTCTTCCCATGCTCTAGTCATACTGACCTCCTGCTATTCCTCAGATGTGCAGAGGTTTTTATTTTAGGGCCTTGGTGTTGCTGTTTCTCCTGCGTGAGTACATTTCTTTCACTTATTCAGGTCTCAGCTCAAATGATACCTCCTCCTCCCTTTCCTCCCCTTCCTCTCTGTAGAATAACAATCTCTTGTCAGTCCACACTCAAATTTTGTAGCACTTATCGTTTGCTTTCATAGGCTATATTTTTTTGGATTGGCTGTAACTGTCACTAGAATCTGTAAGTGCCTTATGTGCAAAGGTGTACCTTGTTTTCAAGCCTTAAATAGTGCCAGGTATTTGGTAGATGCCAGTAAATGTTTGTTGGATAAATAAATGGACGAATCAACAAATGTCTTACCTGACATGTTGTTAATCCTGTGACTTGACTGACTCTGGCTGTGCTTCACTGAATGAAACAAGCTGTTTTGTTCTGTTAGGTTTTTTGTTTGTTTGTTTGCTTTTCTTAAACTTCGGTTCCATATTGAGTAAGTTCAAAGCAAGTTTTTAAAAAAGCAGGTTTGCAGCATGGGAAATTGACCTTGTTCAACCAATGGTAAAGATGCCTAAATGCAAATAAGTATCATAAGATAAAACAGAACATTTGAAAGTGAGCTGCCTTAGCTGAATATCCTGCACTGGGGACAGTACTTTACCAGGCAACTTTGGGGCATTTGTCATGAAAAAGATCTCACAACTCACCGAATAGTATCCTCCAGCTTGAGTAGGAACCCAGAGACTAATTTGAGACAATGAAGCATAACACAACTTTACCCTTTTAGAAATAAATGAAAATAATTCAAAGAATTTGAGAATAGGAATGTTTTTCTCTGCCCCACTCAAACACCAGAGGCCTACCTCATGCTTCCAAAATGCTGTAATTTTGGTTGTTTTTTTTTTGTTTTTGTTTTTTTCTGGGTTTTTTTAGGAATCATTCTGAAATGGCACATAAAACTGAGGAGTGGAAGTTTTCTAAAGAGCTTTTTTTCAGAAATGAGGGAAAAAGGAAGCTGAAACTAATTGTCTGTTTTGATGCAAACTGACTTTTTCTTAATGTGTTTTTTAAAAAAAAACATTATTCCTCCTAGGTGTCATAGGGTTGTGAGTTCAAGCCCTGCATTGGGCTCCGTTCTGGGTATGAAGCCTACGTTAAAAAAATAAAAATAAATTAAAAATTTATAAATATAACTTTTTAACAGATGAGAGAAGATTAAAGAAGTGAAGTTTCTTTCCCAGCACCATGCAGCTGATACTGATAGAACCAGTATCTGAAGTTAGATTTTTTTTCTAACAGAAAAACTCAAGCTGAACTGCTTCATTTACTTTCCTCTGTTTCCTTCTGTTATAGTTGTATGTGCGGTTTTGGCACATACATACCCTTTTGTGCTATTAGCTATTCCATAGATAGTCCATGTGTGTGCCTCTGTCTTCTCTCTCTCTCTCTCTCTCTCTCTCTTTTTTTTTTTTTTTAATTTCAAGATTGGAGCTAAGTTAAAAAGCTTAGGAAAGTTCTCAGACTTAGTATAAAATGTGTAAATTCACAGTAAGATGTGAACAACTTCCTGCTGTTGGAATGTGATGGGTTTAGAGGCAGGGTGTGTGTGGAGAGGGGGGAATGGTGAGGGTACGTGCTGTCGTGGTTCTTTCTGGGGCTTGCCCTGACAGGGAGGAGATAAGCCCAAGAACAGCATGGGAATAAATGTGACCATGTTAGACAGCAAATCTGCAGGGATTTTGAGGATAGGAAAAGCATTTGGAAGCTAGTAGAGAAAGTCCTTCTTGAGCTTGACCAGGAAGATGATGGTGGTCCAAAGTACCACCATCATTGGCCAGGGTCCATTGGATTGCCCTGTTGGTGGGGCAATGAAACTAGTAGTCCACTGGTTGTGGAAGGTGCTTATCTGAAGGTAGTGAGAATTACAAGGCCAATTTGTGGATACAGACTTTGAATTTTTTCTTGAAATGCTCTATCAGGTGATGGTGGAATTCTGGGGACAGAATGGGTCAGTGGAGGGGAAAGACCATATCACAGAGAGGATCAAGGACTGGGCCTTGGGATATGTCTTCTCTTAAGTGGAAAGGAAGCGGAAGGGGAGGTCATGTTCAAAAAGCTAGGCAGAAAACCAGGAATGTGTCAGAAATCTTAAGGAAACATTGTTTTCCTGAAAGAAAGGAAGAGGAGTATCAACAGTGCTCTGGATTAGAAGAAGTGATCGTGGGAAAAGAAAGTGGGAACAAAGGCCATTGCATCTGACAAGAGAGTAGTTAGTCTCTCACTTGTTGAGAGTACAGCTGGACAGTGTTAGTGTGGGAACCACATGAAGCTTCAGAAAATCCTTCTGGAAAGTCTTAGTGTAGGGGCAAGAGCACCATGAGAGAAGAGGTAGGAAGAGCTACCAAGAAACCAACATTGTGTCAAACAAGCTATTAACTTGTGTTAGCAAAACCATCCCCTAAGCGCAGTTGGTATCCCTGGATCTGTCAGAGGTACAAAGCCTTCATATTTAGGGGAAGTATGTTGTCGGACAACGGGTCTGAAGGAATCATTGCGGTCTGCTATATAAAGTACTCTTAGTGTGTTGAACATCATCAGGAATTCACTTTAGTCTTCTGAATTTAGTTTCCTCTTCCATAAACTGGGAAAAATGTCTCTCCTGTCCCCAGGGATTCTAGCTGACAATAATTTGGGGAAGATATTTTGTTTCAAATGTTCAGAAAAAAGTATCTTCATAGTTTCGATTTAGTGACTCTAAGAAAATTAAAATCATGTTAATCTGAAAACAGAAGGTGATCAGGAGATAAAGCATTTCTCTTAAATATACACACAAAATAGTTATCATGCAGATGAACGTTTTCGGAATGCTGTGTCTTTGTTTCTTCTCTTCGGTCCAGCATGGCGTACTGGCAAGAGTGGCAGGGTTTGGGGCAATACTGACTAGGTTTAGCTGCCATATAGCGGCTGCTGCAGTAAAATGTGTGACTGTGGACAGAATATAAAGCTTCTCTAAACCCAAATTCCCAGAACTATAAAATGAGGATTGCAAGATGGTGATGGGTTTAGAAGAAAAGATGTGGAATATGCATAGGCACTCAACACATGGTAGGTGCCCATATTATTATTATTATTATTATTATTATTATTATTATTGTTATTATTATACTTTGTATATAATCCGAAATGAGGACCAATTGATGACTTTTTTTTTTTTTTTGCCTTTCCTAGAATGGCTTATTTTTTTTATTATTTTTTATGTTTTAATGTTTATTTATTTTTAAGAGAGACAGAGACAGAGTGCGAGCAGCCGGGGGGCAGAGAAAGAGGGAGACACAGAATCCGAAACAGGCTTCAGGCTCTGAGCTGACAGCACAGAGCCCCACGTGGGGCTGAGCCCTCGAACCGTGAGATCATGACCTGAGCCGAAGTCAGACACTTAACCGACTGAGCCACACAGGAACCCCTAGAATGGCTTATTTTTAAGGGTGTGTGTGTGTGTGTGTATCCCAAAATGCACTTAGATAACTTGATGTTTTTCATAACCTCTGATTTGTGAATATGGGTTTTTATTGAGCCCTTTTTATATTGTTCTTAAGCTGTGATAATGCTTTATGAGAACTTGAGGTTGGAATGAACAAATGCCTTAAGAGTTCTGTTTCCTTATGGTACTTCTGTCATTGTCTTCTCTCTGGGGATCCACATGTGCATGTGAGCCATTTTAGCACCTCTTTGCTATTAATTCTGTCAGTGGACTAATAAATCTAAGACTAGTCAACTTGCCTGAGACTTTTCAAGTTGGAGAATTCCATATTTATTGCTCTGTTGAAAACACTGCCATATGTTCTTATACTCCCTGCTTCCTTCCACTTAGCTCCTGTCTGTTTGAAGTTCAAGATTAGACTCTAGGGTATGTAGATTCCATGCATTAAGCTGCTGCTTCTCATATGTATTGTACATAAATTGTTTTTTCAAGTCTCCATACATTTCTGTTATCTCAATTATTCTTAATGGTTTACTTTTTCATGTTTTGTGTGTGTGTGTGTGTCTTTGAGTCATCTGATTAATTTAGTTTTCCTGCTGTATTCCATTTGGAAGATGTACTTGTGAGATCTTTCCAAGGACATTTTATGATGTCTTACTGAAAATGAGCCTAATGAGCTATTTTGGTGAAGAGAAGCTTTTATAGTTTCCATGAAGAAAGGAAATACAGTTTTAGGTGTTTTATTCAAAGGATAAAGTTTATACTGCCTGTTTTTAAGCCAATTTGCAAACATTTTTAGACGTGGAAAATTTAAGTCCTAAAAGGTATAGCTTGCCAAATAGCTGATATTTTTGAAATTTGGCCTCCGATCTGGTAAAAGAATGTGGTTGACAGTCACACTGCAATTTACAGTAATCCTTTTTGTGTAAGGAAATGAATCTACTTTGGCTTAATAAATTCCAGATGAGTTTCTGGCTCCTTGATTATTACCAAATCATTTAAAATTCAGGTTTCATTTTTCACTCTAGTTAACAGCAACCCTCTCTGTCCTCATCATAGCCAATGTGATGTTAAAATCCTTCACAGAACTGAAATAATTTGGGGGATAATTGCATTTTGGGGTGAGTTAATTTGGGACACAAGTTTATGATGTGGCCAGCGGCTCTGCATTTGGCATGACCTGGGACTAAAAAGTGTCAAGCATCTGTGCTTGTGGCTAGTCCAGGCCATGAGGAGATCAAGGTGAAGACCCATAAGGAAATTCTGCTAGTGGCACAAAGGAGAACTTTCTTGGAGTCCCAGCTAAATATTTCTAGTTACTTTTCATTGGTCACCATTATCTGCAAGGGAGTCTGGAAAATGTTTCTAGCTGGACATCTCACTGTCTCCAATAATATGGGGTTTCTGTTACTAAGGAAGAACAGGTTGACAATGTTGGGTTGACACTAAAGTCCCTGCTACAGATGTTTGCCAATGGTTCCTTTCATGTACCATTTTGCTTTATTATGGCAATCCAGTGATTGGAGAGAGAGGGAGATACAGAATCCAAAGCAGGCTCCAGGCTCTGAGCTGTCAGCACGGAGCCCGACGTGGGGCTGAGCCCTCGAACCATGAGATCATGACCTGAGCTGAAGTCTGACGCTTAACCCACTGAGCCACCCAGGCGCCCCCAGGTTCTTATTTTAGTTAATAAAACTGTAATCTTTTATGTTTTCCCAGTGTTGAGATATAATTGACCTATAACTTTATTAGTTGAAAATGTATAAAATAATATGTGTATATATTGTAACATGATGAACACAGTGTTTAGTTAACATCCATCACCTCACATAATTACAAACCTTTTCTTTTTGTGTTGAGAATTTTCAAGATATATTCTCTTAAGCTTTCAAATATCCAATACATTATTATGCTAACGATAGTTATTAACTGCAGTCACCATGCTGTATACATTATGCCTCAAGCTTCTTAAGAACAGGCGCCAACCACCCAGGACCGTGCCTGAAGCTTGGATGATGGCTCGATAGAAATTTCCTGAAAGAAAAATGTTGAATGAATCCAGTGCTTTATATGTACTATACATTCTTATTGAAAGAGACCTGAGCCTTAGATAGTGACTTAGATGTGTAGCTTCTGGAAGGAAGAAGTGCTGAGTGAGACAAGGATAGCCATCAGTACAACTGGAAGCAGTCTGTAATGGCTCAGGTATTTTGTGACTTCCGGGAGTATAGTCCACATCTCTGATAACAGATGCTAATAAATAGTTTTCTGTTATTCTTGTGAATTTAGGTTTGTAATTCTGGCATCATTAGTCAACAGATAATTCACAGCCTGATACCATAAATGTGAGGTGTTTATATGTTACTCAGGTACAAACTTAGGTGAGATTGCATGGATCACTTAATGTATAGTGATCTTAATTTGTTTAGTTATCATCTCGTGTCTTTGTACCTCCTTTTGTTTGCATTTAGGTTTCCTACTGCTGTTCCTCAAATCTTTTCATGTTTTCTGTCCCTAGGTAGTTTTGCTCTGTGGCTGATATTTTTTTGAGGCGTCTAAACTTGTTAGTACCAATGCTTCTTCAGCTCATGTGCTATTTTTTTTTTAAGTTCATGCAATATACACATAGTTACAAAAAACTGCAGGTATGTGGTTATTTTTCTTTGTCTCCTTGTTGCAGCTCAGGTCCCACTTCTGGGCCACCTTATGCGGGGGAGGCTCAGTGGTTTCTGTCCATGTGGCAGGCAGTGGGTCTGCAGGCAGGTTCTTGTTCTATCTGGAGACACCAACAGGAAACTCCTCTGCTCCTGGGTTTCTTTATGCTCTTGTACCCTTGCATAGAGGGGTCACATCCCTACTGGCTCTGATCCTGGGGCCATGGAAACTGCTACTGTTATTCCCTTGGGGATCCAGGTCTGTTTGTGCATCACTTCTTCCTAGAAGCCACTGTGGTCACAGGCTTACCTGGGGCTCTTCCACTGCTGGTCCCCAGTTCTCTCCTACTGAAAGGAGATAGTCCTGTGACAGCTCTCTTGTTTTCTCTCTGGGGGTCTTCTTGCTTGTAATGCTGAATCCAGGAGAGATAGATGGGTTTAAAGTTGAGAGAGAAAGGAAGGCTGTATTTAATATACTACCACTTCCTGGTGTATGTAAAAATGTTTTAGGCTTTCTCTAGATGCACTATTAACATTTATAATGTTTTTGACCATCTTTCCAGCAATTCAGAATGATTATTCACCTTTGGGATAGATTTAATTTTTTTTTTTAATTTCAGCATATTTAATGCATAAAGCTGTTTTTATATTTCAAAACCTAGACTGTAACATTTTGTCTTATATTACGACTTTGGAATAAATGTAGGCATCTTTTGTATACTGAGAGATTGTCCTAGTTAGGGTTTCTGAGAGGCCATGTTTAGCCTGTGGTCAGTAGACTATAGAACATTTATAGTTAGAGCCAGTGGAGAGAAACCCCAGCCAACAAGTTTTATTTGGATGTAAAATATGGGTTCTTGGAAAGGTTACAGCAGTTGGGTTGGCTGTGAAAAAGCTTAGTTTAGGACGGCCACACTGGCAGTGTGAGGACCTGCCTTGTGAAGATTAGACGTCAGGATCCTCCTTTTCTCTTCCCTTCTTGAGTCAACAGTCTATACATGAACCCAGCATCAGTCTTTTTTTTTTTTCTTGATTTTTTTTAATGTTTGTTTATTAGAGAGAGAGAGAAAGAGAGAGAGAAAGAAAGTGAGCGAGCAGAGAGAGAGGGAGACCCAGAATCTGAAGCAGGCTCCGTCCAGGTTCAGAGCTGTCAGCACAGAGCCTGACGGGCTCGAACTCACAAACTCTGAGATCATGACCTGAGCTGAAGTTGGATGCTTAACCGACTGATCCACCCAGGCACCCCTTAGCATCACTCTTTAATATTATATTGTTCTGGGTGAATTTTGGACCAAAATGATAGTCTTATTTTTCTGGAGTATTGGTTCTCACTGGGGGTGATTTTGTCCCCTAGGTGATGTTTCAGAATATCTGGAGACATTTTTGGTTGTCACAGCTGTAGTAGGGAGTGCCTCTGACTCCTAGTGGGCAGAGATTAGGGATTTTGGGAACCATCCTCCAGTGCACATGGCCTCAATATCAAAGATTTATCAGACCCCAAATGCCAGTAGTGCAGAAGTTGAGCAACCCTGTTCTTGAGTCTAGACTCTTCTCCCAAGTATTTTTTGGTGCAATATGTTCTTTAAAAATTTTTTACTTATTTATTTATTTATTTATTTATTTATTTATTTATTTAGAGATTCTCTACTGTTTGTTGCTGTACCAGTATCACTGTGTTTTTTATTTTAGTTGACTTTGAGCTATGTGAAATATTAGATAGTATGAATCCCTTCTTTTTGCAGTATTTCAAAGTTGACTTAGCTTATTTGTAAACTTGCATTTTTTTCAAACAAACTTTGGAATTTGTTTAGAGAGTTCTTCCAGGAATCCAGTATATGCTTGAAATTGCCTGAGTTTCCAGATGAGTTTGGGGGGGAATTGGCATCTTAATAGTTTTATCCCATCTGTGAACAGGGTTATTTCTTTATTTTTCAAGTCTTTTAACATATTCCTTTAATATGTTTTTAAAATTACGGATGAAGTCCTTATTATCAGGTTAAATCGGGGAACTTCATAGTTTCTTGCTGTCCTGTATGGTATTTGATTCAATGACTCCTTCTAATTTAATGGTTAGTGTTGACAAATACAACTCAGAAGTTTATCTTCAATTTGGAAACTCATCTCTCCCATTGATTTTTCTCTGCACATAATCAGATCATCTCCAAATAACGACAACTTTATCTCATTCTCCCCAATCTTGGATATTTTTTTTTCTTTTTACATTGGTCAGGACCTGCAGCATGATGTGGTATGTTTGACTCGTTCCTGTCTTAGAGGAATGTATAGAAGTTTCCTCCTTTCTACTATCCTGTGTAGTCTAGTTTGGGGCATATAGCATCAAAAATCAATTGAGCTCACTCTTCTATTTCTGGCTTTGAGAGTATTTATCATAATCATATGTGGAATTTCATCACATACATTTTTGGCATCTTTTAAATTTATGTGTTTTTTTTCCCCTTCAATTCATTTATGTGGTGAAATATACTGATAGATGTTCTAATATTAAGCTAACCTTGCTTTCTTGGAATAAACCTTTTGTGATGATGATTATAAAAAATACTCTTGTTAACTTTTTTACTTGATATTTTTCTAAGATTTTTCTCATTTATATTCCTAAGGAATTAGCCCTGTAGTTTTCTTTTTTCGGCTTAAGATTTGGAATTAAGATTTTATTAGCCTCATAAAAATGAATCGTGTTGCTTCTTCTCTTATTCTGTCATGTGTAAAAACATTTAAGTATATATGGGTTTATTTCAGGGAAGGACTGATTAAAAATTTATTCCTTCTTGCATTTATTTTGGTACTTCATATGATTTCAGAAATCTATCCATTCTGTTTAGATTTTCAAATTGTAGTTAATAGTTTATAATGTTCTCGTAAACAAACAAAAAAGCCTGTGTATTCATTAAAAACAATGAATCGAGTGTCACTGCACACTTACTGTATTCCAGACAGTATAGTCAGTGAGGACACAGCAACAAACGGGTAGATCAAGGTCCCTAGCCTCATGGGACTTATATTTTGGTGAGCCACCAGGGGGTGTCTGATGGGTGCCGCGCCTTAAGTCACTGCCCTGGGAGACTCCCTGCATCTTGCCTTTTCTCTCCTCTCAGTGTCTTTTCTCTTACTATAATGGGCAGGGAAGGGGCAGAGAGAGAGAGGGAGAGAGGATCCCAAGCAGGCTCTGCATTGTCAGCACAGAGGCCGACAAGGGGCTCCATCTCATGAACTGTGTGATCATGACCTGAGCCTAATCAAGAGTTGGACACTTAATCGATTAAGTCACCCACGCGCCCCCTCAGTGTGCACTTATTCTGAGAAATTTTGATTATTCTTTCTAGGAGCAATTATTCTATGTATTATTCTACTGCTTGATTTTCACCTCTGGTGTATATATCCCTTTCTTTTAAAATAGTTTTGCTTCGCTGTTTGCCATCCTTATGTGGGAACACTTAAAGGGCTGAGACCCTGGCTTTTTCATCTTTGTGTTTCCCATAGTACTGGGTATACATAGTAGGTGCCAAAAAAACAAAACAAAACAAAACAAAACAAAACAAAACTTGTGGTGTGTTAACCAAATATCATCAAATGTTAATTTTAGAAAAGGTGGCTTCTTAACATTGGACAGTCAAGAATAAAATCTCCTGTGTATATATGAAAGTGGTTTGTAAACTATTGAATGTGACCATGAGCAAGTTACTGAACCTCTCTGTGCTTTAGTTTTCTTATTGTACAATGGTTGTAAAACCTGTTTCATGGTGTTTGGAGGATGAGATGAGGCATGTAAGAAGCTGTTTCAACCAGAACAACAGAGGAATGCAGAATGTGTGGACACCAGAAGGAAGGAAAAGGGTGAGATTCCAGAAAAGATCAGAAGACACCATCGAGTGCCCAAAGGGTGCCTAGTAACTAGACCCATCTTCCAACCACTGCCGCCGCCTCTCCTGGTGGTGAATCCAGGAGGAACGGGATGTCCCTGTGCAGGACTCTCATATTCAGAATGCATCTGCACTTGAAGCCCATGATTCCCGTCTCTTTCTATGCTTTATTTTTATTTATATTTTAACAATTTTGTTGAGTATAATTTACATCTCATAAAATCCTCTGCTTTATTGAAAATTCTTAAGTGTCCCCCCACAACAACATTGTTGTAATAATATAGGGTTACTTTTATAGGTGAATAGTCTTTTTTTCCCCCCTCTTCAAATGGGTGTGCTTTCCTGCCACTAGAAATCATAAATGTTTTGTATATGGAATTTATAACTTCATATTCTTATTCTCCTGCCATTTTAAATTTTCTTTTGTTTTAAAAATTCTTTTCTCCTTGCCATTTTAATGTTAAGTAAAAAGTGATAGTTTTTTCTTTTTTCTTTTTGGTTTTTAAAATTAAATTAGTGTCAGGGTCCAACATACGGATTCAACGAGTCTAAACATTATGCTGTGCTCACAAGAGTAGCTACCTTATGTCACTGTACAATGCTGTTACTGTGCCCTTGACCATGTTCCCTATGCTGTGCCTTTCACCGCATGACTTATTCATTCCGTTACTGGAAGCCTGTATCTCCCACAACCCTTCCCCCATGTCACCCCTTCCCCCCCACCCCCTCCCCTCTGCTAACCACCAGTTTGTAAAAGTGACACAGTCTAACTGAATGGCTACTCATGCCTGACCTTGACTCACCCTTAATCATGTGTTAAACTAGATTTCTTAATGTTCCAAAAGTTCTTTGGTGTGGTACTCATGGCATTTTTAGAAACTGATCATTTAACAAGCACTATATAATTTTCAGCTGTTTCTTTGCTTTCTTATTTACCTTTACATTCTTCAAGTATTAGAACATTTTCACAATTACCCTGTGAAGGCCAGCGAGGAGATAATGATTAACCGTTGGAAGAGGACTGGGTGGGCAAAGATGTTGATTTAAGTGTCCCAAGTTCACATCTCTCAAGTTGATGTTCGTGCTTTTGGGCTTCTACTGCCCTGTGTGTTCTCATCTGATCCTTCCGGAACCCCTCTCCACTACGAGTGCCAGGTGAAGTTACCATTTTACAGATAAGGAAACTGAAGCCCACTGAAGGGACCTCTACACAGCTCCCAAATGGTGGAGCTGAGGGTCTCCGATTTTGATCCTGATGTCATTTATGGATTGAATATATTCTCCTCCAGGTTATTCTATTTCTTAATTACAAGTAGAAGTAAAGGTTTTATTTTTTAATGTTTATTTATTTTTGAGAGAGAGAGACAGACAGACTCTGAGTGGGAGAGGGGGAGGGGTAGAGAGAGAGGGAAACACAGAATCCAAAGCAGGCTCCAGGCTCTGTGCTGTCGGCACAGAGACCCATGCAGGGCCCGAACCCACAAATGGCAAGATCATGACCTGAGCTGAAGTCGGACGCCCAACAAACTGAGCCACCCAGGCACCCCTGAAATTTTTTAATTGTCAATTTTAACTAAGTATTGCTTGATTTTCTGGTATATGCCTAGGAGAAAGAAATTTCCCTTGTTGGAAACGAGTTGGTTTTGGGGAATAAAAGCAAGCCCTGACCCTGTTTATAAAGAAGGGAAACCTCTTATTAAATCCATTTAATTACCCCCCACCCCCCCTTTTTTTTTTCCTTTTGGAAGTTTTCTGCTTTTGATTAATGCTAAGAGTTTTAAGGAGTGCTTGTAGCATCTTCTGGTTAAGTAGTGTCTTTAAAGTGACCAGTGTGCCAAGTTTTCCATTTGCTTTCAATGCTGATAGTAACTGAGATGACTATTATAGAGGGGACAAGAATATTGATGATTACTAAGGAGCTTTTGAGATCTCCTTCATGACCGTGTGTAGCGTTTACTTGATCAGAGCAAATGGCATCAGTTTGTTCTCATTGTTAAATATGAGACTTAGCTATCGAAGGATTTTCTCTGAGATACCTGTATTTTAAATTCAGATTTGTAAAATAGAGTTCAGCCATAATTTTTATTTCTTTATATATTACATGCTTTTTTAACTTAAAGTACAGTTTGGGATTTAAATTTTGGAGCTTTAATATGTTTTGAACTGTCAGTCAAACGCTAATTGTAAGATAAAATGGGTTTAGATTTACCTTTAATTATCTTTACACGAACCATTTACAAAATGTTATGCTGAGGAACACAAGATAAAGACACTGCATACCGTTGGAAGGTAAAAACAGCAACAAGACTGGCATCAACAGCAATTCTTCCTGAGGTATGCTGAAAAAAAAGTGACAGAATTTATTGTGCTACAAATTTAATTACTGCTTGATTTGTCTTTAAGAAGCAAAATAGAACTTCTAAATATTTAAGTGAGAACCTTTTAAGTTTCAAAATCTTGTGAAGCATCAGTACTAGTGATGAATAGTGGTGTATTTTAGTTTTGGGGCCAATTCTGGTCTTTATGTCAAATGTTTAAAGATCTAAAACGTTACTGTATCCCTTGTTCCAAAAATAGAAAAATTTACACGTAGGAGATTTTTTTTCTATAAGCTAAGTCAAGGGATGACCAGGTGGCTGAGTTGGTGGTGTTTGACTCTTGATTTCGGCTAAGATCATGACCCCAGGGTTGTGGGATTGAGCCCCATGTCAGTCCATGCTCAGTGTGGAGCCTGCTGAAGATTTTCTCTCTCCCTCTGCCCCTCTCCCCCACTTACATTCTCTCTCTCTCAAATAATAAATAAACAAACAAACAAAGTCAAGTAACATAATGAATAAGGAAAAATTAATATCTTTGTCCCTTTGCGTTCACATCTAGAACTTAATGTTTGCCAAATGAAAAGTTCGGGCTTTCTTTCTTTTTCTCTTTCTTTCTTTCTTTCTTTCTTTCTTTCTTTCTTTCTTTCTTTCTTTCTTTCTTTCTACTAACTCTGGATGATTTGATACATTTAGAATCCAATAACAAAGTTGATTTTAATTTAGATAACTTCTGGTCCTTGAAAGGATCCTTCTAAATATCTTTGTAAGGCAACAATAGAGGGATTATATGTGTTTTTGCTCATAAGATTTTGGGAAAAATTTGTTTCATGGTTGAAGTTGATCACTGAGAAATATTTCCAACTAGAAAAAAGAACTTACATGTCTCATTTTTGTTTAGTGATTTTGGAAATTTAAAAGTATAACTTTTAATTCTTACTGAATTCAGCATGCTGTATTAAATGAGCACTCCAAATTAGACATAGTGGTAGAGTAAAATAAGTTTATCTCCTTTGAAAATATATAGGGTTGACTATTTCCTGACTAGCTTCTTTACAGAAATTCTGTTATAGTCTTCCCTATACCAAGAATCCTTTTCTAGTACTGTTTTCTGTGATATTTTCTCTCTCCAGTGGTGCCTTAGATTTTTTTTGTTGCTGTTGATTTTTATATTTGGTTAAAAGGATTTTGGGATAGAGAAGATGAATGTAAGAAGTCTGTCAATGAATTCTTAAATATTTTTTTTTAATCAAAAAAGTTGCTTTGATTTTAATTTTACTCTTCAGGTTGGCTAAGAGAATAAATGACTGTGACCTCTTCTCAAGTTGGACTTCTTGCTTGCTATAGAATTACAAAGAAACGCTTTCTAGACTTTAATTCCACCTTAATATAGTTAAGCATTTAGAGTGGATTATGTACTTATTGACCTCATAATCCCCATCTTTTATGCATTCTGCGTTCATAGTATAAAATTAGTGTAAGAAAATTTTTCTGTAGCCAACTTAGCAAGCCTTGTTTATATGATCATACCTGAGGAGCCCTACAGCTGGCATTACCCCCATTTAAATGAGCATAATATCAAGGTCAGGTATGTGTGTAGAATGAAAATTTTAAAATATTGTTTGTTTTTGAGGAAATAGAATAGCTATTGTGAGTTATAACAAATGTTTCATAATTTTAAATTTGTTTTCATGCTCTTATTCTTGGGTAGAATATGCTATTAGATTTTTTAGTAATTTCTTTAGAAATTTAAAGCTTTCAGAAATTTTCAAATTTTTTTTTTTTAATATATGAAACTTATTGTCAAATTGGTTTCCATACAACACCCAGTGCTCATCCCAAAAGGTGCCCTCCTCAATACCCATCACCCACCCTCCCCTCCCTCCCACCCCCCATCAACCCTCAGTTTGTTCTCAGTTTTTAACAGTCTCTTATGCTTTGGCTCTCTCCCACTCTAACCTCTAATTTTCAAATTTTTTAATATGAACTTTAAATCGAGTTAAAAGTTCAGGAACAAATCTGTAAGGATAGTGTCTTTTTTCATAGTATAGTAATTTTTCCTTATATATTTTGGATATTTGGAAGTAGTCATTTATTTTTTTTAAAGCATTTTTTTTTTTTTTTTACTGTTTATTCATTTTTGAGAGACAGAGACAGAGCGAGTGGGGGAGGGGCAGAGAGAGAGGGAGACACAGAATCTGAAGAAGGCTCCAGGCTCTGAGCTGTCAGTACAGAGCTCGATGCAGGGCTTGAACTCATGAACTCTGAGATCATGACCTGAGCTGAAGTCGGACACTTAACTAACTGAGCCACCCAGGTGCCTCTGGAAGTAGTCATTTAGATATTTTGTAAACTTAGTATGATCACATTTACTTTTGGATCATTATTTTTATAAATCATTTTATTTTATTTATTTTATATTTTTATTACTGTATTAAATAAAATTTTATTCCGAATGTATTAAATAACTTGATGAGAGTTCTGATTCAGAGGCAATTTGTATCTACTTTGCCTATATTTTATATGTTCTATAGCTATTCAGTGTTGGAAGTTAGAAACCAGAAGTCAGTATGGTAGGGATTTCTGTAAGTGTTGATCGTTACTCAACCCTATGTATGATTTTATTTTAAGATTCTATTTTCTATGTAATGAAAAGTGAGGATGTTTAGATTAAAAAATCATAAAATATTGGAATTTTTTTCCCAATAATGTTTGGTATAAAAATATTCTAATGTGTTTCTGTCTTAGTTTGGAGTCAAAACTTAAAAAACATTTTTTTTAAGTTGGAAATTTTTTTGTTATTGATATAAGCCATGCTTATAGTTTACAGTGAAATACATTTTTAAAATTGACAATAAACTGGTTTATATTTAGAAGATGGATATTACTGTGAATAATTTGTTATTTTTATTTTTCAAAATGAGATTTCCCCAATGTCTTAATTCTTTTATGTGTCAGGATTTAGAAACTTCAAAAAGTAGAAATCCTCCTAAGGTGTTCACAATTCTGCTGTTAATTCTAGAGTGAGACGGTTAATATTCTTGATGACCTAAGAAAGTATAAAATTGTTGATGCTTCCCTCTGACTTTACTGGCCAGCATTCCCCGCTGATGGAAAGGAAGTAGACTTGCTTTTTCTCCTCTCTTCCTATTCATTCAGTGAGTGGTCTGGAGTTAAGAGAGGACTCACATGTAAGATATTTTACTCACCATTCCTGGGGACTGTACCTTTCTGTAGCTGCCCTCCTTGACAAACAAGTGGTGACATTTATCAGCCTGCTGCAGGTTTCTCAATTTTTCTTCCCACTTCAATATTTTTCATTACTTATTTTGTAACTTATGTGAAAAACAGCCAATTGGAGCACTCTTATTTCTCTGTGGGAATTAGGCCTTCGTAGTTCCTCATGTATCATCCAGGAATGTGTTTCTGGTGACTCAACGTGGTTACTAGGTATTTTGATAGCTGTTTCTTCATCATCAGAAATGATTCCTGTCATTCATCACTTTCTTCCTTTTCTTCACTTTATTTGAACCCTAAGAGGTCCAAAATGCTCAGTCTTTAGAACTGAAATTCTTTTATAAAGGAGACCCTCCTAATAATTTTAATGTTGAGAAATGAGTTGAGTAGCTTGTTTATAGCCTAACAGACCAGGTTGTTACTTCTGTATTTACAATTTGGGGGAATGACGGACTTTATTTCTTTATTAGATCTGTAACCATTAAGGATCATGTATTTGTGTTGAATGTGTACATAAAATTCTGGGCCTTAATTCTGGGTTACAGAGATGAGTAACCCCCGTTATATTTCTTGGTTTAGTTGTCTGATAATGCCATGATTCAGGGAGGCAGAGGGAGCTATGGGAGAGGAGAGAAGGGACATGAAAATCAAACTGTATCAGAAAGTTTAGGAAATGCTTTCTGAAGAAGCAATATTCAAAGTCTTGGGAATGAGTAGGTGCTAGCTGGGAAATCTGGAACTGAAAGACTTTTCTTCTAAGGAGAGGTGCAGAGCACAAAGAAAGTGGTGTGCTCAGGGAATTGCCAGAAGCTTGGGCTAGCTGAACCTTTCACGGGCAGCTGGGCACCGGAGGGAGTCCTGTAAAGCAGCAGTTCTCAAGGTGTGCTCTCTGAGAACCCCGTAGGCCCCTGAGGCCCCTTTTTGGAAGGTCTACAAGTTCAAAACTATTTTTAAAATTATACTAAGATTTCATTTGCCTTTTCCTCTGGATTCTCTTGAGAACATGCTAAGAATTTTAGAGGCTACATGATACATGATGACATCATTGCTATCATGGTTAATGGGATATGTACTTAATGGATTCTTATATCTGAAAAATTTCTCACTTTAAGTTTCCTTTTTTTTTAATTTAAATTTTTTAAATGTTTATTTATTTTTGAGAGACAGAGAGAGACAGAGTGTGAGTGGGGAAGAGGTAGAGAGAGGGAGACACAGAATCCGAAGCAGGCTCCAGGGTCTGAGCTGTCAGCACAGAGCCCGACGCGGGACTCGAACTCACGGACCATGAGATCATGACCTGAGCCGAAGTGGGACGCTTAACCGACTGAGCCACCCAGGTGCCTCTAAATTTCTTTCCTTTTTAAAAAAAGCTTTTTAAAAAGATTTTATATGTATTTTTAAATCTAGTTTTTTAAACATTTATTGATTTTTGAGAGACAGAGACACAGCACGAGCAGGGGAGAGGCAGAGAGAGAGGGAGACAGAGAATCAGAAGCAGGCTCCAGGCTCTGAGCTGTCAGCACAGACCCTGACGCAGGGCTCAAACTCATGGACTGTGAGATCATGACTTGAGCTGAAGTCAGACGCTTAACCAACTGAGCTACCCAGGCACCCCACTTATATATTTGTTTTAAAGTTTATTTATTTTGAGAGAGATAGAGAGAGAGAGAGAGAGAGAGAGAGAGAGAGAGAGAATCCCAAGCAGGCTCTGTGCTGCTGTCAGTGCAGAGCCGGACTGGGGGCTCAATCCCACAAACTGAGAGATCATGACCTGAGCTAAAATCAAGAGTCAGACGCTCAGTTGGCTGAGCCACCCAGGTGTGCCCCAATTTTATTTTTTAAGCAATCTCTACACCCAACATGGGGCTCAAACTCACAACCTTGAGGTCGAGAGTTGCACACTCCCACCTACTAAGCCAGCCAGGTGCCCCTCCCTTTAAATTTGTAAAACAGTAAACACTGAGGGATAAGCCTACATAAACAAAGGTTTTTGGGACCTTCAATAAATTAAGTGTATAAAGGGATCCTGAAACTCAGAACTCTTAGAATGTTGTTCTAAAGACTTTGGATTTTATCTTGAGTGTAGTAGGGGGTCGTTGAATGACTTTTGCAAGAGGTTGATATAATCTGTATTCTTAGCATGACTTGTGATGTGAAACACAGTGTATAGGGGCCAGAGAGACTAGGTAAACAACTATTGCTGCAATTCTGGAGAGACATGAGGGCTCAAGCCACTTTTTTTTTTTTTTTTGAGATAGATATGGTGTGGTGCAGATATACCTAAATGAGGTAGAATCAGTAGTCCTGAGAGCAGGTGAATATGAGGAAGAAGTCCAGCTCACTCCGGGTTTTTGATGTGGGATGCTGGCAGCCAGTGGAATTATAAGCTGAGTGGACTCATTATTTTCGTTCAGCATTTTAAAGGTAATGTGTGTGTGTGTGTGTGTGTGTGTGTGTGCGCGCGCGCGTGCACGTGTGTGTGTCTGCCCACCCCTCTGACCTTGCAAAGATGAATAAATAAATGAATGCACTAATGTCCCACTGTCTTCTGGCTTTCATTGCCCCTGATGAGAAGTAACTTGTAATTGAAATCAGTGTACTCCTCCATGCGAGGTCTCCTTTCTTCTCTGCTTTCAAGATGTTCTGGTTCTATTTAGTTTTAGCAGTTTGGCTCTGATGTGCCCACGTGGCATGTTCTTTGTACCTATCCTGCTTGGGGTTTGCTTATCTTCTTGAATTGCTTTGGTTGGTAAGCCTCCTGGAAGCCTCCCTGGAGTAATCTGAAATTGGTCCCTATACTCAGAGGGCAGGGAGGGGCCAAAGAAAGAGGCCACCTCCAGGTTAGTAGGGGGTAGTCTCAATAAGCACAGAGAGCTTATATGTGAGTCTTGTACAGGGCAGCAGCAAGACGAGTGGATCCGTGCATCCATCTCCCAAATTGTAAAGGCCTCTTCAGAGGCCCTAACTGGGTTCAGCCATGTACACTGTGCAGGTTTTCTTTTTTTTTTTCTTTTTCTTTTTTTTATTTTTGGGACAGACAGAGACAGAGCATGAACGGGGGAGGGGCAGAGAGAGAGGGACACACAGAATCGGAAACAGGCTCCAGGCTCTGAGCCATCAGCCCAGAGCCCGACGCGGGGCTCGAACTCACGGACCTCGAGATAATGACCTGGCTGAAGTCGGACGCTTAACCGACTGCGCCACCCAGGCGCCCCCAGGTTTTCTTAACACCAAATCACAATCTCAAGACCGTACCCGTGGAGCAGTCTCTGGGAGCAGGAAAGGCAAGCAGCAGCCACATTCCAAGGACAAGGGAGGGGCTGAGGAGCCTCTGAGTGCCCAGGTCCAGCTCATGGGTCACTTGGTGGTCAGGTCTTTTAAAAGATCTTTTTTTTGATGTTTATTTACTTTTGAGAGACAGAGAGAGAGAGAGAGGGAGGGAGGGAGAGAGGGAGAGACAGCATGAGTGCAGGGGAGGGGCAGAGAGGGAGGGAGACAACAAAATCCTAAGTAGGTTCTGGGCTCCCAACTATAAGCACAGAGCCTGACCCGGGGCTCAAACCCACAAACCTTGAGATCATGACTTGAGCCGAAGTCAGACACTTAACTGACTGAGCCACCCAGGTGCCCTGGTGGTCCCATATTTCTGATGCACTCTTCAGCAATTACTAAATGCCTTTCCCAATTTTTGAGGCACTCCCATTATTTTGTCAAATGATTTTTCTGCTCCATTCTCTCTCTCCCTTTTTCCGGGAACTCAATCGCAATTGTTACCCAGTTGTGTTAGACATTTTAATGTTACCCCACGGATGCCTATAAATCACTTTGCAATCTTTCATCTTTCTGTTCTCTAGATTGAGTAACTTTTATTGATGTGTCTCTAATATGTCTTCGGTATCTTCAAAGAGTTCACTGACTTCTCTTTGTCATCTCCACTCTGCTGCAGATCCCACCCAGTGAAATCTTTATCTCAGATACTTTATTTTCGGTCCCTGAATTTTCATTTGGCTCATTTAACATCATTGTTACTCAGTTTCACAGTTTATATTTCTCTGCTGAGTTTTTCTTTCAGGATTATGAGCATTTTTGCTTTCTATGCCTGAATGTTGGAATGAGAGCTGCTTCACAATACTCGCTTGCTAATTAAAACATCTGGAACATCTTGGAGTCTCCCTTGACTGTCTTTTCCCTTGTGAATAAGCCCCCTGTTTCATGGTTCTTTTATGTCAACTAATTTGGATTGTATCCTGGACATTATAAATAGATTTTATGTACTCTCAATTATGTTATATTTTGCCAAAAAATGTTTGTTGTTGTTGTTGTTGTTGTTAAAGCAGGCACTAATTCGGCTGCAAATTCAGTTTTCCCTCAGTGATGGCAACTTAAATCTTTGTTCTCGCCTTAGCGGCGGTGCTTGGAGTCAACTGGTAATCTGTGGTTCAGAGGCCATGTAGAGATTTGATATTTGTTCTCTCTATCCCTCTCTTGCCTGGCATTTTGTTTCATTTACCAGTGACTGCCGTTGCCCTGGACTCTGTTCTCTAGTTCTGAAGCCCAATGTGACTGTGGGTTTTGTACCAGAATTTTTGGCACTTGCATGGTATGTACTGGGCCTTTCTTCAGGCTATAAATCCTAAAAACTGAAAATTCATTTAGTGCAGCTCCCTCTTTCAGTTGACTGAAGTCAACTCACCTTCAGTGATTGCCTTTTTCATCTGCTCTCCAGTGCATTCTGAACTGTTTTTTGTTTTTTTGTTTTTTTTTTAATATTTATTATTCTTGGGGCGCTTGGGTGGCTCAGTCGGTTAAGCATCTGGCTTTGGCTCAGGTCATGATCTCAAGGTTTGTTGGTTCGAGCCGTGTTGGGCTCTGTCCTAACAGCTCAGAGCCTGGAGCCTGCTTCAGATTCTGTGTCTCCTTCTCTCTCTGTCCCTCCCCACTCACTCTCTCTTTCTGTCTCTCTCTCTCTCTCTCTCAAAAAAAAAAAAAAATTAAAAAAATTTAAATATATATTAGTCTTGAATTTATATTTCTTTATATGTGGGAGAGTTGGTCTGATAGGAGCTACTTGGCCATCCCAGAAGTGGAATCATATTGTGTTGGCATTCTTAGTGAGAGATTATAGAAAGACAACCTAATTCACTGAATTTAATTTTGGCCATGTTGAGTATGATGTTAGCCAAAGTGGAGTTATCCACCAAGTGGTAGTTATGGAGGCATGAATCTTAGAAGTGTCGTTTGGTCTGCAGATACAGATTTAGAACTTCTAAGCACACTGATATGACTGAGGTCATGAGAATAGATGAGCAAGAGGGAGTGTTTTGAATGAGAGGCTCAACCTGAATTCATAACCATGTTTAAGAGGTAGGCGCAGGAAGAGGACCGCAGGAAGGAGGTTAAAAATGTAAATGGAGTAATTTGTAAAGAAAAGTTGTAAAAACTGAGCAAGTGGTCAGCGGTTCTTAACCTGGAATCTGTTGACCGAGTTGGTTTACGATGAAGTTTCAGGAGGTTTCTGGATTCTCTGCACAGTGTGTGTGTGTATGAATCTTCCGGAGAGAAATTCTATAGCATTCATCAGATTTCCAAAAAGGTCTGTGACCCACAAATAGTTAAACATTGAAATGAACAGTATCAAAGTTCAGAAAAATGAGTGGAAGCCACTAGTGGCTTCATTATAGCAATTTCAGAGTGAAGGTGGAAAACAAAGTGGAGTACACTGCGAAGTAAATCGGAGATGCAGAGGTGGTGATACGGAGTGTAGAATTCTCTTTCAGGAAGTCTGGATGATAAGGTGAGGAGAGATTACACGATAGAGGGGAATAAGATTAAGAAAAGCGTAGCAGTGCCCAGGCTGGCCTCATCTGTCACAGGCCACTTGCCATACTAACCCTTTGGTGCTTATGTACTCAGCTCTTTAGTTTGTGAAAGCTGTGCTGTTGTGAAAACGAGAGACCACTTGTGTGGGCTGGCATGCATGCGTTCACAGCTTTGGATCCCGAAGAGGTTATGAGCTCCATGACAACAAGGACTTATTTTTTCTGTATTTTGGGTGTTCTTTCCCTATACCACTTTTTATTATACTCTGCTTAAAGACTTAATGTGCTTCACTGGCACAGGTTTCAGGATATGGGATAGGGCCACGATCTGGTGGAAAGGGTTGTCTGTGCCAAGGGTGTAGAGAATGTCTCTGGTACAAGGTTTCCCTTACAGCTCTGCCTGGATATTCTCAGGTCCCTGGAGAGATTGCAGACTGCTGTACATTGTAGGCTTGGCTTCCTAAAGTTTACCCATTTAGAGGCCCTTAGAACAGGGAAAGACCTTGACACTTTGTCCAGGAGTGGTAGGGAAAATATGGAATATATACAGAGCCCACCCCTTTTGGGGGCTTACTTCTTAATAGGACAGAAGTGTCGATTAGATGGGGAAACACTTGGCTGAACTAATATGGAAATCAAAAAGGTAGCCTGAAGTAGGGAAATTGAGATTTAATAGCTTTCTGCACTCATCCTGATGGCCTTAAGTTAAAAGACAGCTGCAAAATAACTACTGTGGCTCATTTCTGTTACTTCATTTTCTGCTATCCTGCTTCCCAGTGTCTTGCCCACACCCAATTCACCATGAATTCTTCTTCTTTTTAAAGTTTTTTAGTCTTAATTTTTTTAAATGTTTATTTTTGAGATAGAGTGTGTGCAAGCCAGGGAGAGGAGAGAGAGAGGGGGACAGAGGATCCAAAGCAGGCTCTGTGCTGACAGCAGAGAGCCAGATGTGGGGCTCAGACTCACAAACTGTGAGCTTATGACCTGAACCAAAGTTGAATGCTTAACAAACTGAGTCACCCAGGCACCCCATTCTTCCTTTCTTAAAAAAATTTTTTTAAATTTATTTTTGAAGAGAGAGAGCATGAGTGAGCATGAGTGGGGGAAGGGCAGAGAGCAGGGGAGAGAGAGAATCTCAAGCAGGCTCCGCACTCAGCCTGGAGCCCAACAGGGGGCTCAGACTCACTCATGAACCGTGAGATTATGACCTGAGCCAAAATCAAGAGTCAGATGCTTAAACTACTGAGCCACGCAGGTGTCCCATTATCCTTCTAGCCCAAATGAAGCTCTCAAGTGTCATTCTGCTTCTCTTAAATGCAAGCTAATCCTCCACCAACATTCAATTATAGTAGAAATTTGTTAAAAAATAAATCTCTAGGGGCACCTGGGTGGTTCAGTCGTTTAAGCGTCCGACTTCAGACCTGGTCATGATCTCATGGTTCCTGAGTTTGAGCCCCATGTCAGGCTCTGTGCTGACAGCTCAGAGAGTGGAGCCTACTTCAGATTCTGTGTCTCCCTCTCTCTGTCCCTGCCCCACCCGCACTCTATCTCTTTCTCAAAAATAAATAAACACACACAAAAAATTAAAAAAATAAATCTCTAGTTGCCTCCATTTGTGATAAGAACATTTTGGACCTCACCCTTTTTAGGCACTCTTTCTAAGGAGTGAAATATATCATAATCAGCTTTGGTGTTCTGGTCCCACAGCCAGCCTCCTGCCTTCCTCACCTCTGTGAAAACTCTGTCTCACCTTGAGTTGCCACTGTTTGGTGGGAGCATGCAGTTCAACTACACATAGTAAATGAAAAAGAAAACCAAATGCTTCTGAGAAATAGAAGTACTTTAGATAGCCTGCAAATTTCATATATGACTTAATTTTTAGGTATACAAATGGAAACATAATATATACATTCAACAGTTTTTGTTGCCTAACAACACAGCTTGGCTACACTTGTACATTGGCACAAAAGGTTAAAAAAAATTCTTTACAGTTGCAAAATCTAGTATTTGTCATTATTGTATTCCATTGACTGGAATTTATTTAGCCTGTCCTCTTTTGATAGATACTGAAGTTTCTTCTGATATTTGTAATTATAAGCAATGCTTCAGTGACTAAGATTGGGCCTAGGTCGTTTTGCATAATTGTAGGATTGTTCCCAGCTGCTGAATGTTGGTTTTCCTTTCTAGAGGGTCCGTTTACACTCCCACTAACTAGGTAGGAGAGGGTCTGTTACACCTGTTGTTATTCTTAGAAAGATGAAGATCAGATCTTGTAGTTTTGATTTTGTATTTATCTGATAAGTGAATTTGATCATCTTAATATGTTTAAGGGCAATTTGTGTCTTTTCTATGAACTCCTGATATCTCCTTCCTCCTTTTTTAGGAGCTCTTTACTTATTAAGGAATTTGTTTCTTTGTCTAGCATGTGAGCTACAAATGTTTGTGTGTGTATGTGGTGGTGGGGGGGTGGTGGTGGTTGTGTTTTGTGTTTTGGTTTTCTATGAAAAGCTCTTTTTTTTTAATATGTAATTGAGTTAATTAGTCATTTCTTTTATGGTTTCTGAGTTTTATATCACAGGAACCTTTCTCATTTCTGGAGCATAAAAATTCTCCCAGTTCTATTTAGCTTATTTTGTGGGCTCATCTTGTATGCTTTAAAATCATTGATTTACTTGGAATTAACTTATATGTAAGGCATGAGCTATGGATCTAACTTTATTTTTCCCCTCAGATGGCTACTCAGGTGAATTCACTTTTTAAAAAACATGATCTAGGGGTGCATGGGTGGCTTAGTCAGTTGAGCATCCAACTTTGGCTCAGGTCTTGATTTCATGATTCATGAGTTCGGGCCTCTCGTCCGCCTCACTGCTGTAGCATGGAGCCTGCTTTGGATCCTCTGTCCCCCTCTCTCTGCCCCTCCCCTGCTCACGCTCTCTGTCTTTCTCAAAAATAAATAAACATTTAAAAACTATGATATACCTATGGCAGACATTACCAGTTATCTACTTGATAGCCATTCTTCCCTCTTCATCATCTGAACCCTGATGTTTGTAAGAATGTTAGTAAATCCTCTCCCTCTCTCTCTGCCCCTCCCCCATTCATGCTCTGTCTCTCTCTGTCCCAAAAATAAATAAAAACGTTGAGAAAAAAAAAATTAAAAAAAAAAAAGAATGTTAGTAAATCCTGATGAAAAGATTTGTCTTCTTGGATATCTTTGTGCTTAGTGTGGCCGTGCATCATGGAGGACTATGCAGTGGGACTTCCAGGAGAGCCATTCTCCTTGCTGACAAAGAGGGACAGACTGATGGCATAACCCTTTGGTCTTACCTTTTCTCTCTTTTCCTGTTTGAATGAGGGCATAAAGGGCAGATGCCCAGCATTCATGGGCCATTAAGGAATTCACTGTGAATTTCACTTTGAGAGAGAATCCTATGGATGCTGTGAACATCACGGAAAAATGTAATGGAAATAAAGACACTTGTGGGAAAAGTTCCATTCTCTGGCAGTAGAGGTCAGAGTGCTTCTGTGCATGTGTGCGTGGGCAAACTCAAGGCAGAGGGTGAAGAACAGTGGAAAAATACAACTACACAGAACGAAGGACTGAATTCTTAGTTTTTAGTCCTAATATGTTGGCCTTCCCCAAATTCAATTTGAGAATTGGGGGATACACAAAACTACTCTGAAATATGATGGCATCTCAGACCAACTATGTTGGTATTCTCACTGGGTTTTTTCCTGGGTTTTTTTTTTTTTGTTTGTTTTTAAAGTTCATTTATTGTTTTGAGAAAGAGAGAGCACATGTGTGCACGCACACACAGGGTGTAGGCAGAGAGAGAGGAGGAGAGAGAATCCCAAGCAGGCTTTGCATGGTCAGTACAGAGCCTGACGTGGGGCTCAATCTCATGACTGTGAGATCATGACCTGAGGTGAAACCAAGAGTCAGATGTTCAACCAGCTGAGCCACCCAACCACCCTGTAGCCTAGGTTTTGAGAGGCAGAGAAAACCCATTCAAAGAAAATGACCTACTGGGTTTCAACATAAGGGCGGTACCTTGATTAGAGTAGTGGAGTAAGTAGTACGTACTCTTTAAAGAATAGAGATTTAAGGGCACCTGGGTGGCTCAGTCGGTTGAGCGTCTGACTTTGGCTCGGGTCATGATCTTATGGTCTGTGGGTTCAAGCCCCGCGTTGGGCTCTGTGCTGACAGCTCAGAGCCTGGAGCCTGCTTCGGATTCTGTGTCTCCCTCTCTCTCTGAACCTCCCCCATTCATGCTCTGTCTCTCTCTGTCTCAAAAATAAATAAACATTTAAAAAAAATAAAGAATAGAGATTTCATTGTAAAGAAAATGTAAGGAACAATTTGTTGATATTACTGGATTAAATCTGCTAGCAACAATAAATAGTAGTGAGTAGATGGTACCTGAGTTAATTTCAACTCCCTCTCCCTGTTATTTATAATTTTATGTATACTTTATAACAGAAGTATGTTCAAACGTATTTGTATCCTATATTTCCTTTCAGTTATAAAATGTTTTGTAAGCCAAAATAAGCGAGGTCCATGACTGTAAAATAAGTACTTTCATGAAATAATATTTAAATAAGCTTATTTAGGAAATTGGGCTTTATTTTTGCAGATCTACACACTTTCCCTCCCCCATCCAACTGCTAGCATTTTCTTGTTGTTCCCCAAAATAACTAAACACTCTCTTTTGGAAGATATTCTCTCTTCTGTGGTCTTAGAAGCCTGAACCAGCAAGACAAATCCGAAGACATCTTTGTTGTTAGGGGCAAACTCTGAAGTGGTGGGTGAGCTTTCTGAGAAAGAGCTCTGTATCTAAATGTTACCCCGCCAGTCATTGCTGGAATGCTATTCTTTAAACAGACAAAGAATGAGTTATTAACTTGGTTGAAGAAGGTGGTCAATGAGAAGTGATACTTGTAACATAAAAAATTGAAGAACATTTTATAAATTGGCTTCCCTGTTCCTAAATGTCTCCTCTTGTACAACACACACAGACACAAATGGGTGTCATTTACATAGTGCTTCCTAGAAGAAGCAAAGTAATAATTAAAATATTATTGAGCCACCCAGGCACAAGGGAGTGGTGCCTGGGTGGCTCAGTCAGTTAAGTATCTGACTCTTGATTTTAGCTCAGGTCATGATCTCGTGGTTCGGTAGTTCGAACCCCTCGTTGGGCTCTGTGCTGACAGTGCAGAGCCTGCTTGAAATTCTCTCTCTCCCTTTTTCTCTGCCCCTCCCCTGGTTAGTGACACATGTGCTCTCTTTCTCTCTCTCTCAAAATATACAAATAAACTTGAAAAAATGCATGGGAAAATTTACAGCATTTCCCTAAAACTGCACATACAGTTTTGGCGAAATGTAAAGACTGCATTTGGGAAAGACTGCATATACAAAATCAGGTTACTAATATATATGCACTGTTAGATGTAGTCACATTCCTGTTGAAAGTATCTTTAGCGTCCCACTGGAGCATAGTAAATGATCATCAGTAAGTGGTGGAATGGATGAATAAAATTATGTTGTCAAGTACAGCATATTAATTTTTAAGTATGTGCCTTTCTCCAGACTGAATATTTGACTGACTTGATGAAATGGTGGCTGTTGCTACTCATTAATTTTTATAATTGTTAATGTAATTACAGTTGTCAAAAAAAAAAAAAAGATTTTTCAGATCTTGCCTTTTTCTATCTGAATTACACACAAAGAAACCAAGCCTTCCAAGCTGGCTTCTTTGCATTCGGATGAATACCTTCTAAGTGTTTTTGACTGGAGGGGGAAATGAGCCTGGAAGAAATGTAGCAGGTAATGTAACACCCAGGTGGGGGAGTAAGAATTTGTTAGGTGTTGATTCTCTTTTCAGTTCTGTGAATGTTCTTCTCTTTGTATCAATCCACACCTGAAGATTAGCTTTGTTCTGCTCTGGATAAAACATTCCTTATTTAATGCATTCCACAGCAGCTACCAATTGAATGTGAAACTCAAACCTTGTGTCACTAGCTAACAAAGATGAGAAGGCATTGCATTATTAAAGCTTTTAGCCACTTAGAGGGGTGCTGGGTAAAGAAGCTGAGGACAACCCCCTGCCATTGTTTTTCAAAGAAAAACTACTCTCCAAGGGTAGTGCTTTTCTATAGCAAGGTGGTAGTTCTTTGAAGGCTGCATACAAGTTTTTCTTAAAAAGCTTTTCACCTATTAGTGTTTAAAATTGTAGTGTGGACTTCTACTTTAGGTCTGTAATTGAAGCTTTTAATATAAAAGTGGTGAAGTTTTGCTTTTGGATCAAATTCTGGTAGTACAACTTTTATTTTTAGGTCTGAGAGAAGAACAACTTATCTTTCTTTTTTAGAAAAAACTGTAAGACCAGGGCGCCTGGATGGCTCAGTTGGTTAAGCGGCCAACTTTGGCTGAGGTCATGATCTCGTGGTCCATGGGTTCAAGCCCCCTGTCAATCTCTGTGCTAACAGCGCAGAGCCTGGAGCCCCCTTCGGACTGTGTCTCCCTCTCTCTCTGCTCCTCCCCTGCTCATGCTCTCTCTCTCAAAAATAAATAAACATTTAAAAAAATTGAGAAAAAGCTTTTAAGACCTAATTTATGGGATAGAATGAGCCCAAGTATTTTTTTTTTCCTGGATTTTTCAAGGAAAAAATTTTTTCAAGATTTTGCTGAATTCAGAAGAGACATAGCTAAGAATATATACACCACACAACAAGAAAGATGCACAATTAGAGTGACAGCATGGCCACTGGTGGGAGATAGAGACCATGGAAGGTCCTCTCTACAAAAATCTACTCTAATACCTTTGACTAATTAGAGATGCATTTGCTTAAAGATTTTTTTAAAATTGGAATTATCCTCTGGGAAATTTAACCATTGTCATTTAATTCTTACCAGTATGTATAATCGTATTTTCAGTATACTGGGGGCTATGTTTTATATTGATGTTTATAAGCCACTTTATGTTTTGATATTCATTCAAAAATATTTGAGTACCTACTATGAGTCATAGAACTTTCTATGTGTTTGGGATGTAATAGTGAATAAACCAGACAAACATACAGAGTAATAAGTGTTAAGTTTAATAAGTGTTAAGTCAGCCAGGCTTATTGAATTTGCTGAAAAATTTTTGGTAGAAATTAGCCAGATTTCTTTTATGTCCTAATAAAAGGCTATGCATTTATTCTTGGAACCTTATTTTTTGAGGATGTTGTCTAATGTTGTTCCACAGAGCGGAGCTCTCAATGATGACTTTTTGGGAGATGGGGTGGGGATGGGATTTCGAGAGTATATAGCTTTTCAGTGATGCTCAGAATCTTCTCCCACTTTATTAGACCAGCTGTACTCCTGTGAGTTTACACAGGGGAATTTAACATGGTATTTCTCTAAAAAAAAATATTCTACTTTAGGTTATAAATGGAGTAGATGAGTGTTAGAAAATGGAGATATTTTCTCCATTAAAATTTTTTTTTAATGTTTATTTTTGAGAGAGAGAGAGAGAGAGACAGTGTGAGCAGGGGAGGGGCAGAGAGAGAGGGTGACACAGAACCCCGAAACAGGCTCCAGGCTCCAAGCTGTCAGCACAGAGCCTGACGTGGGGCTGGAACTCACAAACCCTAAGATCATGACCTGAGCTGAAGTCAGATGCTTAACCGACTGAGCCACCCGGGTGACCCTTATCTTTTCCATTTGAAGCTTACCTTAAACACAGAGAAATTGTTGGTTTGGATGTTCTTTGGTCATGTGGTCCATGTTTGGACCAAAGGTCCAACCTTTGTGGTCATGTTCCATGTTCACCTGTCAATTTCATTTCCTTATTGTCTTTCCAGCTTGGTAAAACCATTCAGGAACACTAAGCAGGTCATTATCTGAAATCCATAACTCTCTTAGAATTTAAAGTTTGGGAAAGACTCTATACAGCATTTTGTATTTGATTATGTTTATTATGCCCACACCCTCCAGTGAGAAAGCCCTGTTCCCTCTATTTACAGTTGTTTCTGCCTTTGTAACATCCTGGGTCACATGCAGAACAGCTGGAGTTGCTGAACTTTGGAAACTAACAAGGCTTATTCAGAGGAAGAAATGATGGAAGGGTATTTGTATCAGCCTTTGCCTTGATACTACTGTGGAACAAGCTCAAAGTGTAGTCTTTGGATCACCTGCATCAAAGTAATCTAGGATGTTTGTTAATGCTGCAGATTCCCAGCTCCCACCCCCCAACTCAGGCATGGAGGCAGAGGTGGAAATCTGTAATATTAGTAAACAGTCCTGTGATCCCTAATTCTCAGTACAAGAATCATTGTATTTTAGCTTGGATAATGGCAACATTTCTGACAACTGATTTTGCATTGTTGTCTTTTTTTAAATTGAGGTATGATTGACAATGAAATCCTGTTTTTAATTTATTTTTTAAATGTTTTTTATTAAAAAAATTTCTTATGTTTATTTTTGGGAGAGACAGAGACAGTGTGTGAGCAAGGGAGGGGCAGAAAGAGAGGAAGACACAGAATCCGAAGCAGGCTCCAGGCTCTGAGCTGTCAGCACAGAGCCTGATGCGGGGCTGGAATGTATGGTCTGTGAGATCATGTCCTGAGCCGAGGTCAGACGCTTAACCGACGGAGTCACCCAGGACCCCGAAATTCATCCTTTCTAATATACTGGTTTCTGAGAAATGCACACAGTGGCATGAGTGCCACCTCAGTCACGATTTAGCATTTCATCCCCCACCCCCCACCAAATTTTGTTGTGTACCATTTGTAGTCCCTTTGCTCCTCATCCCCTGTCCCTGGCAACTGCTGATGGGTTTTCTGTCCTTGCTGGTTATTATGGTTTTGTCATTTCAGTAATGTCCTGTAAGTGGAATTATCCTATTTGTAGCCTTTTGAGTCCAGCTGTTTTCTACTTAGCATAATGCATTCAAGACTTATCAGTATTGTTGGCTGTATCAGTACTTAAGTCCTTTTTATAGTTGAGTAGCATCCCTGGAATGTGGATATACCATGGTTTATTGATTTTCATTTGAAGGACATTTGGGTTCTTTCTAGTTTGGGGCAGTTATCAAGTCACTGTGAATATTCATGACAGGCTTTTTATTTCACTTGAGTAAGTGCTGAGGATGGGATTGATGGGTCTTACCATAAGTGTGTTTAACTTTATCAAAAATTAACGCTGTTTTCCACCTTGGCTGCACCATTTTGCACTTCCACCAGCAGTGTGAGAGAGTTCCAGTTCTTTGACACACTTGTCAATGCTTGTTAATGGGAGTTCTTAAAATTTTAGCCATTTTACAATATAGTAGTAGTATGTTTGTAGGCATGCATCATATACTGGTTTTAATCTGCATTTTCCTAATGCCTTGAGCACCCAGCATCTTCTGCTGGACACTAGGCAGTAGCTCCCCTCTCCCCCAGGAATTTGTGGATGTCGGGACCAATGACACACAGCCATCAGTGGATGTGAAATCAAATTTATCACTCATATAGTGAATAGCAAGAGGACTTACTAAGGAGAAGAGCTTAAGTTTTGTCAGGAGCGAAACATGGTAAAGAAGAGTTTGGTAGATTGGGACTTTTACTGTAGTTGAGGGATGGAGCCTGGATGAACCCCCCCTTTTTTTTCAGCCAGGCTTGTATTTTCTCAGCAGGTTTGAAAATTCCATTGGTCCCAGTGGACAGATCGTGCGTATGGGTTTTCTTATCAGGTTTTCCAGATGTGGGGTGAAGGGAAAGAGGAGGGCTGAGGGCTTGAAAGCTGTAGAAACCAAACATCAAAACTTTAGTTTTTCTCTTTACTATCTACTGATATTGAGCTCGTCTTTGCTTGTTATCCATACATCTTCTCTGATGAAGTGTTGAGATTATTTGCCCATCTGTTAAATTGGATTGTTTTCTAGAGTTTGTATATTCTAGAAAGAAGTCCTTTATCAGTTATGTTTTGCAAAAAATTTCTCAGTGGCATGAGTTTGTTTTTTTTTTTAACTCTCTTAACAGTGTCTTTCAAAGAGTAGAAGTTATGTCCCAGCACTAATTGTCATTTAATGCAGTCATGAGTCTGTTTTTCTTAACAGATTCCTGTTCAGCTATTCCTCTCCAGTACTTTTTTTGTCTGTTTTGTTTTTAATGTTTATTTATTTTTGAGAGAGACAGAGACAGAATGCGAGTGGGGTGGGGCAGAGAGAGGGGGAGGCACAGAATCTGAAGCAGGCTCCAGGCTCTGAGCTGTCAGCACAGAGCCTGACGCGGGGCTCAAACTCACAAGCTGTGAGATCGTGACCTGAGGCGAAGTCCGACGCTCAACCGACGGAGCCACCCAGGCGCCTCTCTTCTCCAGTACTTTTAAACCCATGAGCAAGATCTTAAATTTATCCAGTGGCCGCACGCAGTAGTGGAAAAGAGTATTTTTCGTGTATCCAAACTTTTGAAATTCTTGCCCATTTTTTTTTTCCTTAAAAAAAATTTTACCATGGAAGGCAGAAAGTCTTGTGGGTAGGGCATGAGATTAGCTAATCTTCTTATGAAAATGTGGTTCAATATGAGAGGAAAAGAGAGGATTAGACACTCTCACATAGCCATGGGCGGCAGAGCCTGAAGGGGACAACAGATGTGTCTAAGCCAAAGCTTGCGCTCATTGCCACATACTGTCTGTTTTCCAGTAACCATTTTACTTCATCTCTTTCAGTGAAGAGACTTAGTTTTCTCTTCTTGCATATAGTGATTTACAGTTTACAGAGAGCTTTGGACGTCAGCTATTAGGAAATCTTAGAGGCCTCTTCAAGGCTTCATCTTCAAGGACATTGGGCTATATTGGATTAGCTCTGGTAAATTCCACTTCAGCTATTTTTAAATTATTGTGTAAGAGCAATAGTGGAAATTGTAAGCATGTTTTCCAAAACTTCGCGGTCCTTTATCCTACAGGTAATTTCCCCAGAATTTGTTAGATAACGGGAAAAGGTTTTGCCTCTGAGTATCATTTGGTTTCGATTTTCCGTGGAATTTGCCTTTATTTCATTTTGCATAGACTTGGTAAACATCCTGTAAAAGGCAGATGTGAACTTGATGCAACCTGGGTTTGCAGTTTCTGTGAACCCTGCTGGCCACTGGGAACGAGGCCACCACACCACATATTTGAGCGTCTTTCCACTGTATAGCTAGAGTTGACTCCTGTTTGTACAAAGTGGAAGGAAACTAAAGCCTCATCCCACACTATTGTCTTCCAAAAGAATGCCAAAGAAAGAGACCAATTAAAAGATGAAAGCCAGGCAGTGTATTTTAATCTTCTCATCTGCCTGTCCTGGGTGGCCTCCAGGCCCTGTCAAGGAGAGGAAGCAGAAGAGCCTGTGGAATATTTACTTTGATTTATCTTATGGAAACTAACTCAGTACTCAGCTGTTCATGGTTTGTGCGAAATGGCTCATGAAGAACACGTTGAAATGAAAGCCATGCTTTCAGGCTTCCTTTGACTCTCCACAGAAGGGGATCCCTCCCCTCCGTGCCCACTCTGTTTTATGTCCCTCAGTTCGCATACATGCACCTCTGTCCCGCCAAGCTGTCTCCCTCCACGTGTGGAGATTTTTCTGTCACTCCCCAGAAGGAATTCCTGGGTGTTCCAAGTGTTCTGTCCTCAATACAGCTGTGTTTGAGGGACAAGAGAAATCCTGGTTCCCCTACGTCTCCGCCATCTTAACCCCCACCCCCCCTCAGGCTTACCTTTGAATGTATAGCTCTGTGGAGGCCTGTGTTGGTGGCTGACTGATGCAAACATTGAAGAATGAGAAAAGATAGAGGAAGTTTTTTACAGCTTAGATGTAGAGGAAGTATATGTGAGCCACGTCAAATGACAAAAAATAATACAATTTAGTAATGAGTTTATCATTTTTTCAAGGGAAAACAATCCATGGGTTGGGGGAATACAGTGCCTAACAAGAAGGGGAGCACCGTTCCTGAGGGATTTGGACTAAGAATGAGTTTTATAGAGAATTAGAAGCAACAACATGGAAACAGGGCGTGATTGGCTTGGAGGTCAAGGATTTCCTGGTAAGGCTAGCAGGTCTTATTTTCTAGGGTAAAGTGAGGTGACTAAAGTTGAGTCGGAGGATTGTGAGTAGTGTATGTTAGGTTTCCTCGATCAGTGTTTCCTGAAAGTGCAGGTTTTCTTAGGTTTACATTTGTGACATGGGCAGAACACTGGGGTGGCTTCCATTCTGTGGGTCATGATATGGCCGTTAACTTTATCAGCCATAATTATGTGTATGAAATAATGGGTGAAAAATAACAAGAAATTGGAGACTCAGTTCTGTCAATGAGGAAATGAGGAAGGGAAAATGAGGCTTCATCAAACCCTCCCCTCACCCCCCAGGGATAAAATACATTGAAGTTGGCTTTGTGTGAGGGGTTTTAGATATGACAGACTAATAGAATGTGTACAGAAGGATCTAGGCAAAATTTGTGCAAACAATATCAAAAACAAATCCTTACTGAGAAAGAACTGGAAGAACATTTAAGAGAAGGCAGTACATGTGCAATTAGTTATCCTGTGGGGGGAATGAGGGACATACTACAGGTTCTGCCAGCATGAAGGGTATTGTTCCCATTCTGGATTTATTATTAGTGACTCTTTATAGGATATGTTTATATAAAGTGACCGTTGGTTTTATGGGAGGGCTAATACCTGGCTGTGTTAGGATCTGTTTTGTCAGAAATATTAGGTCACATTGTTATTATCAGTCTTAAGTGACTGGAATAAAGCATGGGTAAGTTTTGAAGGAAAAGGACTTGGGAAAGTTCCAGAACAGTTTCAGTAATTTGGGTGAAAGCCCTTATGGGGGATAGTGCTTCTGAGCCACCAGAGGGCAGTATTCATTCAACAAATACTTGTTGAACTCCATGTTTCAGAGTACCACAGAGAATTGTGGGAAAGGAGCATGGCCTCTGGAGTGAACACAGCTTTGTTCTGATTTTATGTGCTTTCCCCCTTTTCTCTCCCTAACTCCAACAAAATGGCCTTTTTTCCCCCTGGAACTTTTTCTTTCTCCCCAAGCAGAGTTATTCTACATCTTTTAGTGCATAGGTCTATGTGGCACTTATGTTTTATTTTATTTTTCTTTAATTGAAATATATGTGAAGGAATGTAAAATGTAATTGCTATTCCTATTTATTTTACCATATGACTGAAATATTAACCCCACTGCCTCCCAGTTAAAGATTTAATGGTTACTTTTATAACATTAAAATAATTATGTCATCTGCAAAGACATTATCAGTTGAGACCCTCTTGGCACTTACGACTGATTGATCAAAACAAACACTAATCTTAAAATTCCAGGATAGCATTGTTAAGCTGAATTAAAGTATAGGAGGCTCATGGGCTATGCTCTGCCAAATGGATGAAAACTGAAATGGATTTTATACTGTAGGTCTATATAAGTGTTAAAAATCATGGGGCGCCTTGGTGGCTCAGTTGGTTAAGCGGCCAACTTCGGCTCAGGTCATGATCTCACGGTCCGTGAGTTCGAGCCCCGCATCAGGCTCTGTGCTGTTGGCTCAGAGCCTGGAGCCTGTTTCAGATTCTGTGTCTCCCTCTCTCTGACCCTCCCCCGTTCATGCTTTGTCTCTCACTGTCTCAAAAATAAATAAACGTTAAAAAAATTTAAAAAAAATCCTAGTGTATGCTTATATTTCTTGACAAATAATAGCACTATTTCATTCATTTCACTAGGATAAACTCCTTAGAAAAAGACTGAAAAGTTTCCATAGTTAGCTCCCAGTTTTTATGCTTGCTTTTTGCTACTTCTGTGAATTTCATGACACACTAAATATAAGCAAGAAGATCTTTTCAGTAAATTGAGCACTTGGAGCTCCCAGCTAGATTGAAAAGTCCCAAATCCCATTTTGCTTTGGTTTCCTATCTATTCTTTGCTTCAAATCTCCATACGCATTTATTCTTTTCTTAAACAACCTGTGAATTCTCAGCCTCCTTTTTGGCTCTTACACAGTTGGGGCTAGCAACTGCTCTGACAGTTTTTACACCAAGCTCTCTGGTAACTAGCTGGTTGCTGAGTTCCTAGGTCTTCTCCTTGTTCTACTTGTCCACAGCCTGGTCTATGCTTTTGAAGGCCTGACTTACCAATTCTTTTTTTTTTCTTCAAACCTATCACTGACTCCAGAAATTTGAATACACTTCTTCCCCTGGCTTAAAGATTGACCTTCATTCTTCAACTTGTATTTTCTCCCCTCCCCTGAGTCTTGAGGTTGGGGTTTTATGCTTGGAATGTTTTTTTGCAATTCTTGAAATTGATTCCACATATTTAAGGAAATTCCAGAAGGGCATGCTTCATATGCATTTACATTTTCTTCTGTTTTGGTTTTTGCTCCGTCTATAAAGAAATCTGAGATTTGGTTTTCTAATTACCCAACCTTTCTCTTCCTGTGAGTTCAGGCTTCATCTTTAGAGTTCAAGGCAACATCATTTCACTTAGGCCAAGAGGAAGCAGTACACGCCACATCTTCTCTTAAAGTTCAAATCTTGAAGAAGACAGCTCTAGAAAGGTATACTTTCTCTGCCTGGTGGCTTTACTACACCTAGAAGTCTGTAACTCCAGGGGCAGATTTTCACTTTGGTCCCAGGCACAGGGCAAAATGCTCAGGTCCCAGATGTGATTTCTAGCCTGTTGACACTTCCTTGAACTGTAGGTGTTTTCCAGAATAGAATGATTGTAAACATGGTCCATTTTCACAGTGGGGAGCATCCTTACTCTTCTCACTTTGGTTGGGTTGGGATCGAGCAACCCTTTCCCACCAAAGTCCTGGGAAGGTGCTGAGTTATCCTTTCTGTGGAAAGTGTGGGCCTGGCTTCCATGGCCCACTCTGCCTATGCTGGGCCTCTTGGCCGGCCCTCTGGAACTGTCACCAGGAGCCAAAGCCTGTATTTTATTGTTTATTTTGTCCTGTATTTGAAATATACTCAGCGCATGCTGTCTTTCCTGTACATTTGTATCTGTCCCAGCATTTTGGCACTAATGTATTTGAATGAATAAATGAAATCCTTGGTCATTTGTCAATAACAAAAGTTGGCAAACTTTTTCTGTAATGAGCCGAATAGTAAATATTTTAGGCTTTATGGACCATACATTTCTGTTAGGACTACTCAGTTTCCTCTGCCCATTGTAGTGAGAAATCTCATTGCTACTGATTGGAATCTGTGTTCCAGTAAAACTTTATAAATACAGATGGTGGGTCTCAGTTTGGCCACGAGGCTCTAGTTTGCCTTTCCCCGGTTTAAGATGTATTTTTCCAAAAAATTCGGTTTGCAAATTATTTTATCTCCTATATTGCTTTAAGATAGGACTAAGAAAATGCACAGAGTGATTTGGTGAATGGATGGCTAAACAATTATTTTCTAATGACTGAATAATAATTAAAATATTTTATTTCTTTTAAAATTGTTTTTAATGTTTATTTATTTTAGAGAGAGTGAGTGAGAGTGGGGGTGGGGCAGAGAGAGAGGGAGACACAGAATCTGAAGCAGGCTCCAGACTCTGAGCTGTCAGAACAGAGCATGACACAGGGCTTGAACTCACGAACTGTGAGATCATGACCTGAGCCGAAGTCCGACGCTTAACTGACTGAGCCACCTAGGTGCCCCTATGATGACTTTTTCTGATAATACTTCATATGTAAGGGATTGTCTATATGTTGCATTTGTGAGTATTTACTTTAAAATTACACTTAAAACTGGATGTTTAATTTTAGTAAATGAAAAGTTTTGATAAGTCTGTTTGACATGTGCTCTTTAAGCGAAACTAGGAGGTTTTTCTAAGCCAAACTGTGACTGAGAAGAATGTTTTTAAGAAGCTTTAAAAAATTAGTTTTGCTTCAGGTAATGTGAAAATAGCCAAAATATCTCACTGTTTATGACCTAATGACCCAATGTTTGAAGCATTATTCATCCCATCAGTCTCCAGGGTGTGTGTTGGGTAGAGGATGTTTGTTCAGTTTAGTTTCAAAATGTGGAATGGTTTATCACAAGAAAAAATGCATGATTTGTTCGGTCTTGGCCTGACTCACTGTTAAATGTAATAGGAAATGTTTAATATCATGTAGAGGTCATCTTTGTAGCCAGCTGACCTCCATGTCCTTCCTGTTAGCTTTTGTTACTGCCCAAGATGGAGGAATTTTGGTCATGGTGCTCAGTACTTGGTCTCCTGGACTGGTGCCCATACGTCCTCCCAGACCTTTCCACTCTGCCCTCTGGAACAATTCTGTGGTATCAACTTCTGTCCCTTCCTGAGCCTTCTCTTTGCTTCCTTTTCATGTGAGACCTAGTCCTCTTTTTCTCCTGTAGCCTTCCCCAGTACACTTTGTTCTTTCCCACACCCTGCATACTCCCCGGGCTGGAAGCAGTGGCCCCTTCCAGGCGAACTGAAAACTGTACATAGAAATATCTATGCCTTATACCACGGGCTTACCTATCCAGTACCCTCCTCCTCATTACTATGCTGACTTATTTTTGTTCCTCTTTATTCAGTGAGGCCTTGAGCTGCTGCCTCACTATTTTTATTCCACCCTAACCCTGCCATATAGATACACTGTGGACCAGTAGCCCACTCAGTGTCTCTTATTTAAAAGGTTACTTACCTATGGCCTGCAGGAGTTCTACAATCACCTAATTCTTCTCTAGTTACTTTAGGGTCCTGCATGCTTGCATATAGCTATTCATGTTCCCTCTGGTTAGCCAGGCAATTTTAGCTCTTTTGACCTGGAGTTTCACTTCATCCCAGATATCAAATGGCTGTACCTTTCCAAATAATGTCTTCCTGGGGAATAACCTCTCTCCAGGCGATTGAATGCATTTTGTCAAGGCTTAAAGAAGGCAAGTAACACTGGTAACCTTCAGTCTTATTTTGACTTCAGACTTTGATTAGATCATTAAAGAGGGCCTTTTACCAAATGTGAAGTAGATCAGAGCATTTCTCCCAGACAAGCTAGAGTTAATAAGGCACTGTGGGCACTCTTGTGTAATCTGGTCTGCTCATTCTGAGGGTTAAGCATACATTTTTATAGTAGCTGTAACTTTGCTTAATTTCTCATGTAGAGATGCTAGGAACTGGCATGTACAAGTCTTCCTCATTCATAGCCAGAGCTATCATTTTGGGTCAAGTGCATGGGTAGCTGAATTACCTGGTCTTTTGTGGTTATTAATACAGTCATCTGGAGAATCAGCTTAGGGTTCAAAAAAGTAACATTCGTTTTCATGCCATAGACAGTGGTCATTCTCATCAGCAAAAGCACTTATTAAACAACCACATTTTGAAAAATGTACAAATACAGCTGGGTAAATAATGAAGGCAATTTTAAGTCTTTTTTTGTGTAGTACTGACATTTGTTCTATTATTAGCTTGTTTGTGGAAAAGAGGCTTTCATTGTGTGGCCATTAAGGAATTCATCAAAATTTCATATCGCCTATGTGTGTCCCCATTGTCTGTGGCTGCCATCTGGCTCTGCTTTTGATGGGGGATGATAATTATTTCATACAGCACTGCCAGTCCTCCTGACTACCTTCACTGAATCTGTTTGCCTTCTCCTCCAGCTTTTCCATCTTCTGACTCCATTCCCTGTTCCAGGTTGTAGACTAGCTATCATCCTCTGTTAGGGGAGGAAAATGGTAGTTGATGCTGGCTCTTGGCTTTTCCCTTTTCCCTCAAGATATTGGGTAGGTCTCTCAGGCAGTCTGAGTGTTTTCCACATCATAGGTACCACCTGTCTGATCTGGGACTCTTCTTTCTGAGTTGTGGCCTGAGAGTCAGTGAGGCTGGCTGGCTTGCCCAGCTTCTCCTTTTCCTGGCTGCCTTCTGTGGATGTCAGGCAGTAGCCTGGTCTTGCCCCGTCTCATCATACCTGACTTTTTCTTTTTTTTTTTTTTTTCAGAAAGTCAAAGTCTTTTTCCTGAGCTGTGCTCTTAAAAAAATTTTTTTTTAATTTAATGTTTATTTATTTTGAGAGAGAGAGAGAGAGAGAGAGAGAGAGCATGAGCAGGGGAGAGGCAGAGAGAGAGGAAGACACAGAATATGAAGCAGGCTCCAGGCTCTGAGCTGTCAGCACAGAGCCTGATGTGGGGCTTGAACTCAAGAGCTGCAAGATCATGACCTGAGCCGAAGTCGGACACTTAACCGACTAAGCCACCCAGGCACCCCTGAGGTGTGCTCTTTTAGTCTCTGAATCTGAATTAACCGTTCTCTATAATACCTCAAGCAACAGTTTCTCTTTTCTTTTAACCTTTGGCTTTAGAGGAAGTTAATTATTTCTTATTACTTACAAGTACTGGTGTTCAGTGGGAAGGGAGAGAGAAGATGTGTAGAACCTTGATGTCAGTTGCTCACTTCAGTAAAGTTTCTGTGTAGCACAGAAGAAAAGTAACTACATAATGACAGAATGGCTCAACTCTGAGTTAGTGGATCAGAAAATCAGTGTCACAAAGATGTAGAGGTAGAAGGAATCTTTGTGGAGCAGTAGTGTTTGGGGAAGACATTTTACTTTAATGGAGGGATGAACATATTGGAGGACATGGAATTTTTGTGTTCAGGCAGAATCAAGGATTTCTGTGTGAGAATCCAGGGGAGAAAGGCTGAAGGCAGATAGGAAGGCCTTATTCTATAGACCAAATGGACCTTTGGAAGATTTTGAGCAGTATTTTTTTGTGACAAAAAGCTTATTTTGATTTTTAAGGAGCAATAGGCAGGCATTGAAGGAGAGTAGATGCAAAGGAGGTTAATTTAGGCAGTGCAGTCAGTATGAGACAGTGAAATGTTACATCTGCCAGACAAGAAGGCTAGACCTTGGTGGAGAGAAGTACGCAGACCTGGATGGACAGGGAAGGTACATTCTGATGCTTTGAGTCTGGGCATCTGGGAGAATGTTGGTATCGTGATTTCAATAGTGAATTGAGGTGTGGCAGTTGAGTGTTGGGTGAGAGGGTGAGGTCTATTTTACATGCTGGCTCTGTGGTGATATAAGTGTGCTCAGGAGGAAATGCTCAACTGGGAGCCATGAATGTGGGGCCGGAGGGACGTCCCAGGTAGGACCTGAGTTGTACACGTAGGACGACCTGCTTGGAGTTTATATTGGAATGAACAAAGTTTAGAAGGTGGAGGAAGAGCTCTGAATAGGTGAGCTGAAGAAGAATTTGAAGGAGGGAGTGGTTGGCAGGTTAAGCTTCACAGTTTCGAGGAGGGTGAAGTAATCATGAGAAAGCTTCCAGATTAACCATGCTTGCCTGCCTCCCACACATCCTGTCACACCCAACTGCTCTCTGCTATGGATCCTCCTGAGTTTTGCCTGAACACCCAGGCAGAGATCTTCAGTTTGTTATGATTGGCCGTCAGCCTGTATTATCTCCCTTCTGGAGTGTAGTTCTAGGCTTGGAGAGCAGAATCCATCTGTAAACTAAACCCAGAAGTCTCATAGGACCCAGATTCTTGTGCTCCCTGGTACGATGTGCTCCTTGGTACGATATCAGATGAGAGAGTGGACATCCTGACCATTGAGAGGAGGAATCATGGAAATCTCACCCAATCAAGGTGAATTACATATGTTTGGCCTAGAACATTTTCTGTATCTGGGGTTTGCTTTCTCCAGAAGTACAGATAAGTCCATTCTGGAGCATTTTATTGTGGTAGAAATTTATTCCATGAGTAGGCCCCAAATCTACAGTTATACAGACTGCATACTTTAATGTGCAAATATTTCCACTAAAAGTCTCAGCATATATTTGTGCGTTTCAAAGTCAGTTTTATAGAAACACATCCAGAAGCTCTTATAGAATTAACAAAGGAGACAAACTTGTGATATTAACATTTAAAAAACAATCAGCTTTATTGAGGTATAATTGATAAATAAAATTACAAGGTATTTATTTTTCCTTTTCACCAAATGTATCTTGGTTTTGTGTTAAACTATTTTGTTGTATTTTTTATGTACTTGGATCTAGCCATTAAAAATAGAGGACACTGGGGGCGCCTGGGTGGTCCAGTCGGTTAAGTGGCTGACTTTGGTTCAGGTCATGAACTTGCAGTTTGTGGGTTTGAACCCCATGTTGGCTCTGTGCTGACAGCTCAAAGCCTGGAGACTGCTTCGGATTCTGTGTATCCCTCTCTCTCTGCCCCTACCCCACTCGCACTCCGTCTCTGTCTCTCAAAAAAAACCAAAAAAACCCCATTAAAACAATGAAAAAAAGAGGACAGTATTTCCAGGGCTGGTTTATACCTTTACCCTACCAAGAACATGCCAGCAGGGGGTAGCAGAGAACAGGAACTAATTTCCCACTTGTTTTCCTTAGACTTCCAATAAAGAGCCAAAGCATTTGGAGCTGGTGACGCTGTGGTGATTTATTACAAATGCTTTTTCTTCTCTTATCTATTCTTTTCTTTTTTAAAGTTTATTTATTTATTTATTTTGAGAGAGAGAAAGAACACAAGTGGGGAGTGGCAGAGGGAGAGAGAGGGAGAGAAAGGATCCCAAGCCGACTCTGTGCTATCAGCATAGAGCCTGATGTGGGGCTGGAACTCATGAACCATGAGATCATGACCTGAGCTGAAATCAAGAATGGGATGCTTAACCCACTGAGCCACCCAGTGCACCCTCATTCTTTTTCTTATAAGGAAATCAAGACTCATAAGAACCCCATGGTTTAATAGTAAAACCATGTTTATCTGAGACCATTCTTGGCAAGACTCAGTAAAGGTGCTTCTAAAAATGGTGAACTTCTGGGTGTCGATGCTGGCAGTTTGAATCAGGACCTCTTAGAGAAAGGCCTGGGTTGTTCTACAAGCACCATAGGTGATTCTTCTACACGCTAAATTCTGAGTCCACAAGCAAGAGTCCTTCCTACAGGGCAGGAGTTGTCCTAGGCCTTGAGGATAAAATGAAAAACCTCACGTAGTTTCGAAGGGACATGCCTGCAGGGGCCAGCCAGGTTGTGTATATGAACGAGAAAGGGCAAGGGTCAGCTGATATGGCAGCATAGGGTTGTCACTGTCTGGAGAGTGTGTACTCCCCCCGGCCTGTCATGGACTCAGGGGCAGCCTGTTGGGGCTGTGAGGTAATGCATGCCCAGTGTGGTCAGATGGTTTCTTTTTTAAAGAGAAGTTAGCAATCCAGAACTTTGTTTTCTGTTTCCCAACTTCGACATGTTGTGTGAGCCAAACAAAACATGTCTACAGGTTGGAGTCAGCTTATGGGCTGTGATAATCTCATTTAGGAACTTAGGCTAGTAGGTGAGTCATAAATGCGAATACACATTTGCCATTAGGTGCTGTGAATGTCAGGAGGTAAACGGGGCAGTGGGGCAGAAGGAGTCATCCATACTGCTTGAGGGAAGTCATGCTGACTTCCTGAGGTCCAGTTCTCAAGATCACCGATAATTTTTTTGAGTAAAACAATCTCATTCATTCTTTGGGGCAGAGTCTTCCCTCTGTTTCCCTAAAAGGGAACACACATACCACTCTTTTTATGTCTCAATATATCAGAATAGCGTTAAAAATTATTCTCAGTGCTTCAACCTTTGTAGCCTTGAAACACAAAATTCCAATAAAGAGAAATGAAATTATTAGTCAAGGACTTTCTTTTTTTTTTTTAAGGTTTATTTATTTTTGAGAGAGAGAGAGAAAGAGAGAGTGCACAAGCAGGGGAGGGGCAGAGAGAGGGGGAGAAACAGAATCCGAAGCAAGCTCCAGGCTCCCAGCTGTGAGCTCAAACTCATGAACGGTGAGATCATGACAACCAAAGTTGGGCGCTTAACTGACTACGCCACCCAGGCGCTCCAGTCAAGGACTTTTTAAACTAATAAGTAGGTATGTTATGGAGCCATCAGAATATCTACTTTTTAAAAATTTACTTTGGGGGCAGGGATGGGCAGAGAGAGAGGGAGAGAGAGAATCCCAAGCAGGCTCTGAGCTGTCAGCACTGAGCCCGATGCAGGGCCTGATCTCGGAGCTGTGAGATCAGAACCTGAGCAGAAACCAAGAGTTGGGCACTTAATCAACTGAGGTGCCCCAGCATATTTACTTTTGACATGAATAAACTGGAAGCTTTGTTAAAATCTGTTAAGGCCATGGAGAGAATCTAGGGGAAACTTTGTTCCTTCAGGTTGTTTGAGGAAAACTGATTTCCTAACCATTCTGTTGTTGGGACTGTAATTACTTTACAGCAGGAGTTAATGTGGAAGTGTATAAGCTCATTTGCTGTGGCCCTCTTCGTTGCACTCTAAGTGTGTGTTCTGCTTTGAAACCATGTAAGTAAAGCAAATTATCTAAAAAGGGCATAGATGCACCTAAGAAAACTTAGGGTTGTGGCATTATTTAGATACAATGCAAAGATGACACATTTAAAAGCCAAAAGATAAATACTATTATATAAAAGGAAAAATCATAATTTAATACTCAAACATTTCTATGTCAGGTAGAGGAAACTCCACTTTGGAAGCTTAGACCTATTTCTTTGAAATTACATGTAACTTTTTAAGGGAGGTGGGCATTTAGAGTACAGAAATTACTTTATTGGCTTAACTCATATTGATTGTCTTTTGTGTATGGGGTATGGATAGTGTCTAAGGCCTTTTAGAACCATCTTTTTAAAAGTCATCTGTATTAACTTTCAGTAAAATGCACAAATTTCTAGGTGTACAATTTTTTTTAAAGAGCGTATTTATTGAGCTATAATTCATATACAATTCACTTTTTAAAGTATACAATTCATTGTTGTTGTTGTTATTGTTTTTTGGTGTATTCAGAGTTGTGCAACCATCACCACTGTTTAATTTCAGAATATTGTCATCCTTCAAAAGAAACCTTATACACATTAACGGTCACTCCCCATTCTTCTCTTCCCCTAACCTTCTGGCAACCGCTAGTCTACTTTCTGTCTCTCTGGATTTGCCTATTCTGGACATTTCACATAATATGGAATCACACAATATGTAATTTTTTTGTGTCTGGCTCTTTTCCTTTAGCTCTGTGTTTTTCAGGGTTTCTCCATGTTGTATCATGTATTAGTACTTTGTTCCATTTTATGGCTGAATGATACTCCACTGTATGGTTATGCTGTATTCTATTTTTTCATTCATCCATTGGTGAACATTTGGATTTTTTTTATTCTTTGGCTAATATGAGTAATGCTGCTGTGAACATTCATATATAAGATTTTGTGTGGGCATGTTTTTATTTCTCTTGGGTATATGCTTAGGAATATATTATAATTGTCTCTTGTTTCCTAGAAATTCATTGCTGAGTGGAAGGAAGATTGACAAGTGGGTCAGAAGGACTGAAGTGTTAGCTTGCAATAGGAATCCATCAAGAATCATTTAGGGAACTCCTGTGTTAGTGCTCACCTCAGCTCCATTCCTTAATACCAAACTTACACAGGCGACTAAAGCATATCATTGGTGCCAGGGGATGTAACTATCAATTTGAAGTTCATATAAAATAAGTAGTGACTCTTACCTGTAATATAGACACACTATTTCCCCAAATGAATGTTTCCCACAGTGATGACTCTCATAGTAATTCTCTGGGAGATAAGCAGATAATTGTTGAGACTTGCTAATGTGTATGTGAGACATTTCTGGAAAAAAGAACATCTCTTGACTCTTGACAACCCATGATTATATTAAGCATTTGAACTATACTTAAAATATCCTGATAATGGATGTTCACATCTACGTGTGCCTTGTGTGCTAGTTATTTGAAAACTCCTTGATCTGGAAAAAACTAATAATTTATTTACTAGGCTAGGCTTTTTGTAGACTTTTTTTTCCTTGGAATATTTTCCTTATTGTCTGCAACAGCATAAATTGGAGTATGAACCTGTATCTATAGACAAAATGTACTTTATACTTTACCCTTTGGAAGTAGTTTTTGTGATTGGTAACTGAACAAAGTATAGCTGTAAAACCTGAGCACATGTGTGTGTGATGTTTTCAGTGAACTTAACTAGCTGCTGACAGGTTCTCTTGGATTTGGTATCTAGATGAAACCTGGCACATAAATGGTCAGCCCTGAAGCAAATCTTCCTCTTCCCTTGGTATTATTTAGTTCTTTCCAGTTGCTTTTCATTTTTGGCTTATTAATAATTGGTTAAGCCAAGATTATCTGAGACTGTATGCTAAGAGTTAGTAATCGTATAGGAAAGTGGCCACTTCTGGAACAGAAATTATGTTTAAACTCATTTTTTTTGCACTTCTAAATCTGAGTATAGTTGACATTTGGCCTGATGATGATTGAGTGAGAGTTTTGAGTGTTTATAATGATAGTTGGCTCTTAATTATCTGGGAATGCAACTGGGAGCTTTGCATTTTGCTCTTTTCCCTTCCTGGCTCTATGAGGACCCGTGGGTCCTTCCCAAGAGAGGGTGAAGTGGGAGGTGTAACTTATGTGAACCACTGAGACTCAGGGCTTAAGGGAACCATGGGGGTAGGAAAAAGGTTTAGATTTTTGACCATTCAGAGACTTTTGGATTCCATTTAGAATTCGGTGATCTGTGCAATTCTGATTACCACTATTTTGGAAGACTGAGAGTTAGCTTTGGATTGGCTATCAAGTGATATTAGTATTGGCAAAAACAGTCCTAGTATACTCCAGGATACTATGTAGTACGATGCCAAATCATAAGAGAGGCCAGTGACTTGAGAATTATGTTGCTTAAAGCAATATTATTTGCTGAATATACAATATAAGTTAACCAAGAACATGCTGTAATTCAGAGGGTTAATCACATTTTAGAGAGATGCCCCGGCTTAAAATAACAGTTTGGGTATGCATTTCAAAACAGGGTTAGATTTTTAAAGAGGGATTTCTGAGAATTGCTTCGTCTCAACTTTTTATATTCCTAGTGCCAAGCGCCATGCCAGGTATGTGCATAGCAACTGTCATTACGTGATTTTTGAGTGAATAACTGGGTACTTTCTTAGTATCTCTGTTAAAATTAAGAAATAGTTTAAATGGAAAGTTAAATTAAAACATATTGTTTAGTCTGGATAAAATTTCAGGTAGCAAATCCATAGTGGTGACAAGTTCTCAATTTTTAACATTTTGTCCAGGAATATTCCCTTTAATTTTTTTTTTTTTTTTTTTTTAATTCTCAGGTTAGTTAACATACAGTGTTATCTTGGCTTCAGGAGTAGAATCCAATGATTCAGTACTTACATATAACACCTAATGCTTATCCCAACAAGCGCCCTCCTTCATGCCTATCGCCCACTTTCCCCACCCAACCTACTCTGCCACCCCCATCAAAGCTTCTAGTTTGTTCCCTGGATTTAAGAATCTCTAATGGTTTGCCTCCCTCTCTGCTTTTATCTTGTTGTTTTCTTTCCCTTCCCCTATGATCATCTGATAAGTTTCTCAAATTCCATATATGAGTGAAATCATGTGATATCTGTCTCTCTCTGATTGACTTATTTCGCTTAGCGTAATATCCTCCACTTCCATTTATGTTATGGCAAATGGCAAGATCCCATTCTTTTTCATCGCCGAGTAGTATTCCATTATATACGTACACCACATGTTCTTAATCCATTCATCAGTTGATGGACATTTGGGCTCTTCCCATAATTTGGCTATTGTTGATAACACTGCTATAAACATTGGGGTGCATGTGCCCCTTCAAGTCAGCACTCCTGTACAGGAATATTCCCTTTTGAAAAGGTGTATCACTAGAGTGATATGTTTTCATAGATCCTTGTGTTTGTCCTTAAACTATTGACAAAACTAGAATGGGTTAGCTCTTATGCAGTAGAAGGCTACTTTAATAAAGTGATATCAGGAATTGAGGTAGGTTCTTCCTCCAAAACACTCCCCACCCCCCTCCCATCACCCCCTACCCCACGCACTTGAAATGTAATCATCTGTTTGTTTTTGTTTTGTTTTGGTCTTGTTCTATTTTGCTTAAAATGTTCGTAGTGTAAATACTCAAAGGAAGAGTAATAATTAAATTTCACATAAGTGACTAGTATGTGTACACTGTATTTCAACCAATGGGAAGTTGGGTAAGACAGTTCTGCCCTGGAGACTGTGCAGTGTAGACTGGCATGGCCAGGGCATAGGTTCCTGATTACATTGTAGAGTTCACTCCATGCTGTGATAAATGATAGACATTGGGACTTGATTCTCAACTCCTGTTAGGTAGGGAGCTACTTACTGACCTAGATCTCAACCCAAGCAACCATATTGTAACTTAGTTTCCTCATGTAAAAATGGGCTAAGAGCTCCTACCACATAGGGTTACTACGCCAATGAAGGGAGATTGTGCACGAAGTAAGCAGAGTAAGTGTTGGCTGTCATAATCCGGGTACCTGATTCACAGCAGAGAAGACTGAGGCCTGGGGACAGAGACTCACTCTTGATTATACAAAGGAGCCTAAGGTTCCAGTCTCATCTTCTTTGTCTCCAAGTTCCTTTCTATTTGGGACACAGTATTAGGGTAGTTTCAAAAGAACAGGGCCCATCCTTTTAGGAAGAACTGGCTTCTCTAACAATGTGAATAACCTTTTCAGTAATTTTACTCCAGGACAGGAGCTAGGAGGTAGACATTTGTTTTATTTGAATTATGTTTAGTTTCTACCTAATGCTTTTGATTGTGCACCTCAGTCCTTGTGTTTGTAAGTTTTTGGCATGTGTGACCAGTAAGATCTGTCAAAGTTATTGTATCATAAACCATGATAGAGACAACTAATGGGATATAAAAATTGGAGCTGTATTGTGGAGTTGTCGGGATCATGTAGCAGTTGCTTCAAAAATGAATTAAAAAAATTTTTTTTATGTTTATTTATTTTTGAGACAGAGGGAGACACAGCACAGGCAGGGGAGGGGCAGAGAGAGAGGGAGACACAGAATTGGAACCAGGCTCCAGGCTCTGAACTGTCAGCACAGAGCCCGACACGGGGCTCAAACTCATAAACCATAAGTTCATGACCTGAGCTGAAGTCAGATGCTTAACCGACTAACCCACCCAGGTGCCCCCCTTCAAAAATGAATTTTAAAGGGGGTGCCTGGGTGGCTCAGTCAGTTAAGCGTCCAACTTCTGCTCAGGTCATGATCTTGTGGCTCGTGGGTTCGAGTCTCGTGTCAGGCTCTGTGCTGACAGCTCAGAGCCTGGAGCCTGCTTCAGATTCTGTGTGTGACTCTCTCTCTCTGCCCCTCTCCTGCTCACGCTGTCTCTGTCTCTCTCTCTCTCAAAAATAAACATTAAAAAAATTTAAAAACCCGATTTTTAATGGAAGAAAGGAGAGAGAGGTGTTTTTAATTCTTTGACAGCTTTAGAAATTGACCGAAAAGCTGGACAGGTCCTTGATGTGCACTGGCCTGGGGCTTCTGGCTGTGGAAACAATGCCTGATATGGGCTCTCTCATTTGAAGGCGAACACTCAGTCATTCCCTTGAATGGAAAAATTAGGGCAGACCCATCTTTTGTGAATTGTTTCATGATGTGTGTCCTGTGTTCCACAGTGACTTCTGGTGGTAAATGTTCCTTGGGTTTTGTTTTTGTTCTGTTTTGTTTTGTTTTTTTGCGTTACTTAGGTTGAAATGATTGGCATGATGATAATCATATGTGTCTTAAATATGATCTAGTAGTTGATCAACCAGTTAATATGTAACTCCATTTGGAACCAGTTATGAGACCATCGGAAGCTCATGGCCTAGTTTTTGTTGCGAACATCACTTTCCCTCTTTTAAAACAACTTAAATGGGCACTATGTTTTTATTCAGTGATTCACACAAAAATATGATTGAGAGCCATTTTTGGATTCTAAACATCTTTTACATGGCTGCTTGAAAGGAATTGAAAAATTTAAACGAGATGAGTGTCTGCTGACTTGCATTAGTGGATGTTTTGCTGATAACCAGTCTGGTATGAAGTGGTCTTTGAGAAGTTCCCAGAATGTTTGGGATTTAAGTCATGTGGATTATGTGGTCAGGATTGGAATGGAGAGATGATAGAGCGTTAGAGAAGCGTGTTGCTCACATTTTGTGGGAAATCTCATCCAGCCGTAGGATTAAAATAAAACCATAAAGGAGACAATAGAGGGTGTGAAGGTAGCTCCCATTTGTTTATTAAATTAATACATTTCATAGCAAAAGAAATGGCTTTTTTTGAAATTTGTGAATTTGTACTTATTGCCTGTATACTTTGCTGATATTTTCTTTCACAAAATATGCCCTTTGAAAACTTCCTATCATGGGCTTCTCTGGAGGCTATGGGTGGTAAGACAGGTTTGGCAGTGGTGTTTATGCGGAGTCTGCTTTTGGCCTGTCGCCCCACCCTTAATATGCTCTGGAGAGTAATTAACTTCATAGGAAGCTTCTCACCCAAGAGCTTCCTGCTTGGTCCTGTTTCTTCTTAGCTACTTTCCAATAGGATGGCCAGTCAGCACACAGGACGCACGCTGGAAGAGGCACTAGCCTGGACTCTAGTGTGTAGTCTTTTTGTTAGTTTGGGTTTTTTGTTGTTGTTGTTGTTTGTTTTTTAGAGGGTTCATGTATTTCTACATATCATTTGTGTGCTGTGAAGTAGATAGGGCAAGTATCAGTGGTTTTTGTTTTTGTTTCAATCAGGGGACTGAGCAGTGGCTTGTCAAAAGTGTGTCCATTGAGATGGGTCCAGGGTTAAACCCCAGCCCTTTTTGTCTGATGTACCTCTCAGTTTAGTTCAGGTAATGGTTTTATTTAGCTGCGTTAGGGAAATATGGAAAGGGGCACAAAAAAGTAGAAAAAACCCAAGTTTTTATAGAAGGCAAGGTGTGACTGTAGCTACGCAATGATTATTACTCGTTTGTGTTGACTTCTGTTAGCTTATGAGGGAAACACGTAGTCTTTATTTATTTAGCTCCTATGAATCACAACCTCATTACGTAAAATGTATCACACCTCAAATAATTTACTAATGAGTAAGGTTCAAAATTTTTGAACACAATAGTAATTGTTAGATTAGAACTTCTAGTTTGTTCTTTCAAAATTCTGGAATTTCTGCGCACTGAATCTTTCTTAAAATAAGGATGGGTTTATATTTTGAAGTATGATTTAATTGTTTTAACAAGCTGCCTTCACTGTATTTTGAGTTCCTTTACAGGTTTCTACAATATTTACACTTTCCAGGATACAGAAGGTAGTCTAGTGGATTTTTATAATGTAGTAAATCAGTCTCTTCCTTTAATTAAAGGATGTCATGTCTGGCAAAACAGACTTTTGTTTGTTGGATAAGATGAAACTTCTTGTCTTCATTCTACAGATGGATGGTAATGGCTAATTACACTAGCTAACGTTTGTCAGTGCTCCTCCTGAGGCAAGGGTTGAGTGTTTCATATATTTTATCTCATTTAATTCTCAGTCACCCTATGAGGGAGGGTACTTTGTGTCTCCATGGCACAGACGAGAACATTAAGAAAGTTAATCTGGCTTGTCCAGAGTTACAGGTAGAAAATGGCAGGGCAGGGATTCCTGAGCTGGCCTCACTGGGAACGGTAGATACCGTATTATATGTTTCTTAAGGAATGTGGCCCAGGTAGTCCTGTAGACCAAACATCCCTGCTATAAATTTACGCTTTCTTTTTGTGGTTTAAAACACTAGGAAAAACTTTTTTGTTTTAGTCCCCTACGATGGGTCTTAGATGACTTTATATTTACATGGATATATAATTTGCTAATTAAAAATTTGTACTTTACAATAAACAGATGTTTTGAATTACTGAGGTTGGGGTAGCTAGCATATGTAGTATGAATAATTTCTAATGTTCATGAAAATATCCAGGGAATCTCTTAAACCACTTAAAGATAATTTTTCATTTTTCATTTCAAGTACCGTATTTGCTTTCTTTGTCTCTCTCGCACACATAATCATTATATATTAAGACTCAGTTTTCTTTTATCCAGGAACATAATAAAAAAATTAATGGAACATTTTTAACTTACAGAGTTACCTATTACACCCAGAAGAGTGGAGGATTATCTTAAAGGGCATATTACATGGTGAAATACACTAATTTAGATTAAAAAAAATCTAAATATAGATTGGAAGACAAGTTAATTTTTTTAGTTTAGGAACATTTAATGTGTGATGCAGTTGGAATACTTTCTTGCTGAGTACTTACAAAATGCTGTAGGTTTTTGGTTGCATGTGGATGGTTCTGTAATTTTCTAGCAAGTTGTAATTAATACATTAAGTATTCTTTTTTAAATTAAATTAATTTTTTTTTAATTTTAGAGACAAAGCATGTGAGTGGGGCAGGGGTTGGAGGCAGGGAAGGAAGGAGAGACACACAGAGAGAGACACAGAGAGAGAGAATGAATCTTAAGAAGGCTCCATGCTCAGTGCAGAGCCTCATGTGGGGCTTGATCCCATGACCCTGGGACCATGACCTGAGCTGAAATCAAGAGTTGGAAGCTTAACCAACTGAGCCACCCAGGTGCCCCTACATTAAGTATTCTTTACAAGTGATCTACTTTCATGACATGAGTTTAAATTTCATGTAGTTTTCTGTTTTGTGGTTATATCCTAATTTAACAAATTTCTTATTGGGCATTTAGGATGTTTATAATTGTTGCTGTTACACATAATGCTGTGAAACAATCCTGTCATGTCTTTGTGTTCTTGTCCTGCTGTCGTAGTATAAATTCCTGGATCTGCACTTGGTGTGCCTCAGAGTATGCATATTTAAGACTTCAAATACATATCCCAAGTTGCCTTCTAGAATGGTGGTATGGTTTTATAATACCTTCAGTAATGTACAGAGAATGCCAGATTCCTATGTCCTTAATCTATGGACTCTTACTTAAAAATCTTTGTTTATCTTTTATATTCTGTTTTCTTTATAAATACAGTATAAATGGAGTCTGGTTTTATATTATCAATATTTAGATTTTGAAAATATTATAGATATACACACATATATATACAAGAGTACACTAATATTTTGACATGGATGGGTGTGGTCTGAAATCTACATACCATGAATTTTGCCTTTCTGTAGTCTTTGTGGGGAAATAAACCATTCTGGATAGTTGGGTTTTCTGAATATGTCTGTATATTTTATTATTTCTACTTAATATTCTGAATGTTACTAAGCTTTCTGTATGGTGCAGAGATATTCCTTTGAGGGTTAATTATCAGAGTGTGTTGTCAGAGTGCTAACTTGCAGGTCAGTGCCTGTAAAGAGGTTAAGCTTCATGGCTGTTAGCTACCCTCAAGTATTTGATTGCACAGCCTCTTGGCCATTATAAGCTAATAAGTAGGTGCTATTTTCCTTGTTTGAGATGAGTAGACGGGTTCAGAAAGGTTATTTAACTTGCTTAAGGTCACACAGCTCTTAGGTAATGAAAGTGGGATATGAACATACTTTTGTCTGACATGAGCCCTTTCTCTTTCCATTCCATCATTTGCTGCCATGCCCTCTTGATTGGCCCCATCCAGGACTGTTGACTGTCTTCACTGCTATCGATGTGTCAGTACGAACAACCTTTCTTTCTTGTAACTTACTGCTTCTAATCTGGGTTAATTTGTGAACCTCAGTCACCAGATTGTGTCAGTGGTGGATAATCAAGTATTGGTGGCTCTGAGGGGCTGTCCTATGACTAGACAGAATAGACTTTGACATCCGTTTTGGATGTTCTTGGGACTTTTTTTATGCCTTTTTGGCTTTGGAGAGGAGTTTTCAGGTAAATGAGATGTTACTGTGTTTTTCCTTGTTGGGATCAATGCTTGAGTTTGTTTTGGATCTATTTGGGGGAAATTCAAGAGAGTTTGTGCTGCATGGGGTACCTGGGATAATCCATGGGCCACTTAAGGTTTTACCCCCAAAGGAATGTATCAATCTGTTTAGATATGTTTTATTGCATTTTTATACTTTGTGTTTACTTATGTGACTGTGAGGTCTTTAAGGGAAGAGCTTCTTGCATTTTTTTTCTTTAGATCTCGACCCAGTATCCAGGTAAGTGTCTGTAACAGAGACACTCAGCACATGTTTAATTCATGCAGCAATGTAGCCTTCTGTAGATTAATGCTGTGTATAGGAAAGGATCTACTTCTTTTGTTTGAGCGTATTACCTCCTGGCCCAGGCTCCCATCCATATTTATAGAACCAGCTTATGAGAAACTAACTTTTATTCTAAAAACAACTTGTTTTGCATTTAACGGATAATATGTCTAGCTATAGCAATGTTGGGCATTATGGAAAAGATGCGGAAGGCATACAGGGGCTCTAGGTGGGCTGAAAACCTAGCAGCGGTGAGTAAGGACAACAGGAGCCTTATAGCTCACTTAGGGTTTAAGGTTAGGGACTTCCCGAGTCAGATTTCCAAGATGGCGTTTTCCCCTGCAGTGGCAGGTGGAGTGAGGGCCCTTGCTTTCAGGTGACGGGTGCACCTCTAGGGCTGCTGGCATCACTGCCATTGTAGCGTACTCTTCCCGCACCGTTAGCTAGGGAGCCAGTTTTGGGAGTTGTTCTTGGACCAGCTTTTTCCCACTGTGGCCTCCATTTTCTCTGCTACTATATCCTCTGTAAGATCCACTTTCCTCCCAACTACTCCACCTCAAGAGACCAGATCTGTAGACATTTTTCCAGGTGGTTTCGCTAAGGAACATTGGTTGTGGTGACTGTAGGTGGCCTGTTCATATGTTATAGCCTTAAGGGAAGAATTGTCTGTTTAAAATATGTACCATCTTCCATGTCTTTCTTTTGTCTCTCTGTGTTGGGATTTAATAGCCTTCTCCCTACGATGTTTCAGTAAAGAGCTCATGATGCAAGTCAGGACCATTTCGTAAATCTGTTTCAGGAGAGTCATGCCCTCTGCTGTTTTGCTTTGCCATGAAACTTGAGGAATTTAAGGATGGGACTGAAATTAGTGATATGCATCTATAGTTGGTATTTCAAGCTTATATCTTAATCTATTTTTATTTATTCTTGGTAAACTAGGTTGCCCATAGGATTTTTACAGAAAACATATTGGAAATTTAGCTTCTAACTTTTGGTGATCAGCCATTAGATAGTTACATTACAGAAAACTCTCATTATGTTTTTTTTTTCTTTTTATATTTGCTCATACTAAAATGGTTAATCTCTCTCTTTGTAACTTAAAACTACATGTAATTTCCTAAATGGAACGACTTTTGGTGATATATGCACTTCTTTCAAGTATAACATTAGATGCATATTAATTAATCTTGTGCTGAATTTGACTTGTGTATTAACCCCGATTGAGAGAACATTAATACCTAAATCTGTCTTTCAGGCAGTAACAGAGAAGAATTTTGAGACAAAGGATTTTCGAGCTTCTCTAGAGAATGGTGTTCTGTTGTGTGAGTAAGTATTTAAAGCACTGAAAACATTCTTCAAAAGCAAAGGTGTGTATGTGTGTGTTGTGAGTTGTCATCATGGCCACCTTAGTCACAGATCTGTTTTCTTGGTAACAAGTGAGATTTGATCTCTGCAAATTGATACCCCTACAGTACCAGACAGCAGGAAGGGATTATCAGTCTCTGCATCTAAAGATAGCATTAGTGAAATATATATTATTTTAAATTAGTAAACAAGAAAGATTCTGTTATTTCTTGATGGGCCAGTAGGGGTGGGTGGTTGAGGAGGAAGCTGTATTACATTGCACCAGCTCTCCCTTACTCTGAGTATTCTAACATATGGAATTGCCTGGCTTAGAAGTTAATATCAGTTTTTTCTTTTTTTCATCAATAAAGAGTGATGCTTGTAGAACAAATTTAAGCAGTAGCAAATTTTTCTTTTAAGCTTTAAGTGGAGTCATTACATTACTGCAATCACGTTGAGTTATGCATGGGCCATTCACATTTAGTTAATATATTGTTGAAAATCGTGTCCCAGATTTTGATTATCATAAGTAAACTAGGCTTCTGGCATGATTGATGGTATGAGGCGTACATCATATGTTTGGTATACTGCTTTGTCCTTCTGTGGATCAGAGTGCAGTTAGCCAGGTATGTGACCTTTGGGGGTAAGGGAGAGGTAGAGCTGTGGGATGTAAAGATGAAGTCTTGGGTGAGGGTGCATGTTGCAGAAGTGAGCAAATAAATTATAAGAATGTACTTGAGTATGCACCCACATTTTTGAAAGGGCTTAAGTACTCCAATCTAGATACCACGTCGGTATTTATGGAATCTGTCCCAAAGCAAACACTGGGAGTATATGTACTTGTATTTAGATGACTTAGATTATCCTTTTAAAGGAAGGTTGTCTGCAGCAAATACCAGGAGTCAAAGGGCTTAGGTTTGATTTCTTGCCCCATTACTTTTGGACATTTGAGCAATTGATTTAACAGCTGAGCCTTATTTTCTCATCCATGAAGTGGAAATCGGCATATCTGATCTGCCTAACTCACAGGGTTGCAAAGTTCCATAATATATATATTAAGGTTTTTATAAACTATCAAACTTTGCATAAATATAAGTTCTTGCTAGGAAGATGGCCATGTATATAACAGCCTATATCTCATCAGCTCTTTTGATAGATGTTCACACTTTTTTTTTTTGTCTTAGAGCAATGTTAAGTTGAACCAGCTGAAGTTATTGATATTCAAGCATTTGTGACTTATAGAAATGTCAATTTCATGTGGTTCTACCTGATATACAGCAGAACAGGCATATGAAGAAGGGCCAAATCAAGTTTAAGGGGTGTTAGTTGTCCTCTTCTGATGTCACATTTAGAAGTGCCATTGCCAAATAATGTTTAAACTAGTTCTTGTAAACCATGTGGTCACTCTAATTGGCCAATGTTAGGAAATTATATTAATTTGAAAACTGTAAAATTTAAATGTGTTCTAAATCATTCAGAAAATGGAGGGGGGAAATGATGGTTAGATGTATGTGATCTTAAAGCTACCCAAGCTAGGAGTATGGACTATCTAGAGGTTTGCAGTGAAATAACTTTGTCCGTTGTAAGCTCCACAAGTCAGGATAAACATTAGGTAGGAAGTGTGCCTATGAAGTACTGAATGGTTTGTAGAGATGTGAGAGCATTTAGCCCAAATAAATGATCTTAAAAAAAAATTTTTTTTAATGTTTATTTATTTTTGAGAGAGAGAGAAAGAGAGCGGGAGTGAGCAGGGGAGGGGCAGGGAGAGAGGGAGACACAGGATTCAAAGCAGGCTCCAGGCTCCAAGCTATCAGCACAGATCCCAGTGTGGGGGTAGAACTCATGAACCATGAGACCATGGCCTGAGCTGAAGTTGGACGCTCAACTGACTAAGCCACCCAGGCGCTCTGGTGATCTTTTCAAAGAAGTCACCTTGTGGGTTTATACTACCAGTGATGAGCTATTACTTAAATCCTTTTTAGGGTTCCTCCTTTGGGGGCATTGCCTGCATAACAAGGTCATTAAACATGCTGGAGAGACTCTTAGAGTTTTTAATTTAAAATGCAGTTTATGCACCAACTGGTCCCTGAATGATTTGAGGTGATTTCTAAAAACTATACCCAATCTGAGAGGATGAGCATATTGTTACCACTGAGGATATGCAGAGTTGATGAAAAACTGTTTGGACCACAAGCGGTATTATTAGATTAAACACAGCAAACATTTGGATGCATGTTTAGAGATATATTGGCTTTAAAAAAGTCACTTTAATTCACAACTTCCAAAAGTCATTCTCAGATTGTTTCCTAGCTGGAATAACACCAGTTGGGGGTTTTGTGCATTACCAGAGAAGTCTAATCAATGTGTTTGGTGCCCAGTATTCTTCAAATGAATGTTTTCCAAAAGTAGCGTAAGTAAATATTAAGCTGTGGTAATCAGCAATTGTAGTTTATTGAGGGACATCAAAGTATTGCATGTTTGTGTTAAAAAATCTTTCTCTTAATTGTGAGTCACATTGTTTACAGCCACTGGTCAATGAAGCATTTAATCTAAAAGGTGTAATCCTGGTGGGGGGAAAAAAGCCTAGGTAACTATATTCTGTATAAATCCGTAAATAAGAAAAGCCTAGCTGGTTGGTCTGTGAAATGATTAAGCAGGGATCACTGTTTGATCACCTCCACCTGAGTTATAATGCGTATGAGGAAAGCAAAATCCGCTGTTCAGAGTCTAGTATTAGAAGTCCTGACTCTTAAATTAATGGTAAATATAGTAAGCTTTGAGAATATTTTACCCATAAGAGATTTCAAGTGTTAGCTGAAATATGATTAGGATATTTTAAAATTCTAATTCATTTTCTTACAGAAGAAGGCTGGCTTCTGCTTGGTTCACTGCCAGAAAAATGGATTCATGTGAAATACAGGATCTCCTTGTTGCCTATTAAAAATCTCCAGGCATCCTAGTTCGTTATCATTAGAGTTTTGTTATTACTTCATCTAATTTCAGCAGTCTTTTATTCATTAGTTGCAGTTTATCCTTTTTGAGCTGGATTCTGAAATATCAAAGTCAAGAGTTAGAGGAAGTGAGCTTATTTATAGCTTCCACCCAACTGGCAGTGTTCTGACATTTCAGATAGTCTAAATTGGGCATAAACTCTGTGCTGAGGCTTCAGACGAGATAGACACCTGAGTAATGAGGATAATGTGCCCCTAAATCTGATTGACTATTGAAGTTAGTATCGCCTGTTAATCATTTTAGTATCATTTAGTGTTTACTGACTGTGAGATCTAATTGAGCTGAGGGCTAAAGAGTACTGCCCTGGTTAAAGCCTGTTGTAGTAATTCTTTTACTGTATACCCTAGACATGTAATCTCTCTTGGCTTTACTAAACAGTGAGATGGAAACAAAATCTAATTTGGGAATTTTTCCAATTAGTAAAAGGATTGACAAGAGTCTGTAAAGTGGCTTCAACTCCTTGTTATTTATTGACGGTATTCATTAGGGGAATAATTAGTCCCCTAACTTCAGTGTTTATTAGTGTTCATGAGGACTACCTTACTGCATATTTTTAAAAATATGAGATTTCCCACCTACATAAATATCCATGGCCTCTCTTGCTCTGTGGTTCTAGCAGAATTATTTCTCTTCTCTAAACATATTTGGTAGAGGCATATATAGCTAGTGATATGAGTTAGTAATTTCACAGTTACTCATCTTATGATAGCAATCTTGGAAATACTAAAACGAAAACATTCTTTATTCTCTTTATGAAGTAAGATCATTTGAAGATAATTTTATTGGGTGTGTCTTTGGTTAGTCAGTTTTATTTCCCATCCCTGGAATATTGCCAGTCTTTGCTCTATCTCAAATCAGGCATGCCCCAGAAGTTTATATCTCCTTGAACTTGGCTCAAATGATTGAGAAAACTCTTCTCACATTGTTACCAGGCCTTCTTTCCATGGCTTGCAGTTTGGAAAGAGTGAATCAAGATGTTCACCCGTTTGGTTTGAGACATCTTGTTTCTATTTATGTCTGTCATGTGACCACTACACTGTCTACCTAAAAGTAACATGATGTTTTGTTAAAGATGCATTCAATAGAAGGAGAAGGTTTATTAAAAAAAATGCTATTAATTTTCTATGGGATACTCAGTTGATTGTTCTAAGACATAGGACAAGGTAAAGAACTTTGTCACTTCTCATTCACACAAGAGAGCTCTGTCTTTTGTGAGGGTTGGAGACCCTAACACATTGAATGACAGTGACATCAGTGGGCCTTTGGGCTTCTATGCAGTGTTCCATGTGAAGCCCAGAGGCCCTTCTTTAATAATAAAGACTTTTTCTTAGAGTTCTTTCTGGTTTTGAATTTTCTGAAGAGGACACTTGCTTCCATAGAGCTCTCTAGCATGCCAACACTATCCATTGATTCTCATACATATTATAGCCATTTATAATTTAAGTAATAAAACGATTTTTCTTCATTTCACTTTTTTGAAGTTTCTATATTGTTTGATAATCCAGCAGTAGGTAAAGATGCAAATACTCAAGTTCATAAAGACAATTAAAAAATTTTAAACTGCTTTATCTTCATGGTAGTAATTAATGATTGCCAATCTGTATGTTCTCTTTTTAAGATTCACAATCCATTTTTTTTGTAATTCGTTATCTATATATAACAAAACATTATTTTAAGAAAATAGTTTGTTAAGTTGAAGGCTAGCTTGTTAAACATCAATTTAAAAATGCACTTCTGGGGCGCCTGGGTGGTTCAGTTGGTTGAGCGTCTGACTTCGGCTCGGGTCATGATCTCGTGGTTTGTGGGTTCAAGCCCCGCCTTGGGTTCTGTGCTGATAGCTTGGAGCCTGGAGCCTGCTTCAGATTCTGCGTCTCCCTCTCTCTCTGCTCCTGCCCTACTCACGCTCTGTCTCTCTGTCTCTCTGTCTCTCTCTCAAAAAAAAATTAAAAAAAAATTCACTTCTGTTATAGTAGTCATATTATACGGACTCACTGCAAATTTTGTAGATGGTTTTTTGTATTGTGGCATCAAACTTGAAGTTAGAAAGCTTCAGTCCTGTTTCATGAACCAGCATGCATCATCTACAGGATTTTTCCACCATAAACATAATTACTGAGAGGAGAACATACGGCATTTCAGTGGTAAGACCTCTGGAAAGAAATGAGAATGATGGTTTACTAAAAATAAAAGGAAGTAGTATGTATGCTTAGATGTATGAGATGTAAGCAATTTTATTAAAGTTGATCAGTAAGAAGTTATTCCTGAAGTCAGTTTTATTGTAATAAAGGTACTTAGGTAGGCACATGGAAAACAGTGTGTTGGCCATTAAATATACAAAGTACAATAATTCTAGTCAGTGTATTGAGAAGTAAATTAAATAATAGATATTGTAAAAAGAACAAATATATAATGGTGTCACATTAATTAAAAGTAGAACATTTTCCTTATATGAGAGAATCTCTAGAATTTTTATATATTGACAGTCATCGGTCAAAAAATTAGGTGAGATCTAAGGTGACAAAAGCAATAGTGACAAAGTTGAGAACACTGTTTACTGTACAGAAATGTGTGAGACTTTCATCTTGGATGTTGAAAATGTAATGGTAAACTCTAAGATTTAAGAAATGAAATGATAATTATATTTCTACATAGGGTAATAGATGTCAGTTAATTTATAATTTTGGTCCAATATTCATATTAAATCTAGCCAGGATTTTTTTTTTAATTTTTTAAAGTTTATCTTTGAGACAGAGTGTGAGTAGGGGAGGGGCAGAGAGAGGGGGAACAAAGGATCCAAAGTGGGCTCTATGCTGACAGCAGGGAGCCCTACACAGGGATCAAACTTACAAACTGTGAGATTATGACCTGAGCCGAAGTCTGATGCTCAACCAACTGAGCCACCCAACGGCCCTAGTTAGGCATTTCTTAATGAATATTATTTTAACATTCACATGGAAGAATAAACAGGTGAGAATAGAAAAAATTCTAAAAGTAAAAGTTTCTGCGAAATGAGGTTGTCCCAATATAGGAACATGTGACAAACGTGCAAAGTAATTAAAAATTATGGGTTGCTTTATAAATGTACATACTGGGGCGCCTGGGTGGCTCAGTCGGGTAAGTGTCCAACTTTGGCTCAGGTCATGGTCTCACAGTTCGTGGGTTCGAGCCCCACATCAGGCTCATTGCTGTCAGCCTGTCAGCGCAGAGCCTGGAGCCTGCTTCAGATTCTGTGTCTCCCTCTCTCTCTGCCCCTCTCCTGCTCACTCCATCTCTCTTTGTCTCTCAAAAATGAATAAACGTTAAAAAAATATATAAATGTATATATTAATATAGGGGCAGGGTGCAAAATACATTCTTACCCATAGATATTTGTGATAAAGGAGATATGAACAATGGAGAACAGATGAACCACTCAATTCATTGTATTGGGATAAATAATTGGTTAAGAATGAATTTATTAACCCACCGAATATCCTAGATTAAGATAGTAAAAAGGTGAAAAAATAAAATTTTAGAGTTAAAATCTTTGGAGGCAGTTTAAAATTCTAACCTTTGAAGGAATGAGGAAATAAGAACAAAAAATAGATTTAAAACTATATGTAAATAGTTATTCTGACAAATAACATTCTGAGAAAAATGTATGAAGCAAAATGACTTAATCATTAATCAAATAAATTGGTGAGATATACATTTGAAAACCTTAATAGACAAATAAGCAAAGGATGTGACTAAATACTTTACAAATGAAGAAATACTACTGGAAATAAACAGTAAAATCTCTGCCTTCATTAGTAAATAATTGTGCTAAAAGAAGATACTATATGTGTGTGTGTGTGTGTTTTAAAGATTATTCATTTATTTTGAGAGAGAGAGAAAGCACAGGTTGGGGAAGGGCAGAGAGGGAGAGAGAAAGAATCCCATGCACTGTCAGTGCTGAGCTTGAACTCCCAAACCATGAGATCATGACCTGAGCTGAAGTCTGATGCTTAACTGACTGAGCCACCCAGGTGCCCCACAAGATACTATTTTCTAATTGAAGCCAGTAAATAATTTGAAATCTTACAAAATGTTGGCATATTATGGTGAAATGGTATATACTCAAAATGCCCAATTGAATATAAACTGGTACAGTTCTAAAAAGCAATGTGGCAATATCTATCAAAGTAATTATGTGCTAGTTTTTAAATTAATATGAACATGTATTTACTTACCATACAAATTATAGGACTTTTCTCAATAATCCTTGCTTTTGGGAATCATAAAGAAAAAGACTGCAAGATGGGGAAAATACATATAAAGCTTCTTCATAGTGGAAAATATCAAAAACAACTTAAATATCTATAATGTGATAGATAAAGTTGGGGAAATGTTGTGCATGCCTTAAGAGTGTGGTTGTGAAGGATGCAGCTCTGTGGAAGATCAGGTAGCAGGGAGCTGAACTCAGGGCAGAGGAAGGTGCTGCTGTATCCCGCCGCGAGGTGAGCACAGGAGCACTGCCTTCTGGTGCAAAATTAAATTGATTCACATTGTCAAATTCCTTTCCAGACATGTATCAAAAGCGTTGATGAGTTTATTTTTAGAAACAGAACATAAGAAACGGTAAGGAGCACAGGCGAAGGTATGCACACAGACCTGCATTGGAAGAATTTTCACGATGGCGAATATTGGAGCGAACCCAAGTCCCTCCCACAAGAGAAGAGCGAGTCACTGTCATTTACATGAAGGGGTGGAGAGGACTTTAGAGGTGTTACTTAATGGTAAACGCAAGAACCAGGACAGGAACTCAGAGCGCCCTTGCTCTGGGACATGTCTCATCACCCAGCGATATCTATCTCTTAGTGCTATAACTGTCAAGGCTGCTTAAAATAAGGGAAATCTGCTGTCAGACCACTCAAGCTTTTCTTGACTCACTTCAGAGATCCTTTGCGCATAACAATGAGGCTAAATAAGAAGGTCCTATCATAATAAAATTATAATTATCAGGTGTATTGATACTGATTTGTTGCTCTTACACTTTCCCATCTTTGCATTTATTGTTAACTATTTGTGTTGTATTCTAACTCAGCCATATTCAAAGTTACTACCATAGGAATTCTAGAAATTAAACTGAGATTAATTTTACTACCAGTCTTTGAAAATATTAAGGTGACCATACTGTTTATATTGCATGCTTTTAAAGTTAAATGTATTTTGTTTGATGTTTATTCATTTTTGGAGACAGAGACAGAGTGCATGCAGGGGTGGGGCAGAGAGAGAGAGACCGTGTATCCCACGGTGAGGGATCCCACTATGTATCCCACACAGAATTTGAAGCAGGCTCCAGGCTCTGAGCTGTCATCACAAAGCCTGGCATGGGGCTCGAACGCACAAACTGTGAAATCATGACCTGAGCCGAAGTCAGATGCCTAACACCAGCTGAGCCACCCAGGCACCCCCAAACTTTAAAATTTTAAATTACATATGCTTATTACTTTACCCAAGGAAATGTGATCACTAACTTCTCAGTGTGGTTTTTATTTTAAAGATATTATAGCTTATGAATTTAGATGGAGGTAATTAATGAAAAATATTAGTTAGAAATTTACTTAGGATAACCTGTCCAAAGTAATATATCTGATAGTTTATTCTCTTGATCAACATTTGACAATTGGGAACCAACATCAAGGTTTGATTTGTCTGGCAACAGAAAACCTAACAGAGGGCAGGTGTCCTTTTTGGGAAAAGCCAAAAACCATTTCTCACATTTGAGGGAAACTAAAGGTAAATTTTTTCTAAATTTATTTTTGTAAAGAACAGAGAGGTTTTCAACCACAGAAAAATATCTGTATTAAAAGTTAGTGGGTTTTTGCAGACATTTTTAAAGCACCTTCACAATACCAGGTACCTTGCTAAGTGCCAGATGTTGGCAATGAGAGAATGTCCTTGTACTTGATATCTTCACTGTCTCCTTAGCACAGTGCTCTGTCTTTAGTAAGCATTCAAATGTTTGTTGCCAGAGTTTGCATCTAGAACAAACTAGGCAAATAAAGATGTGCCAAATAGCAGATAAAACAAAAGTCATTGTTCTTTAATTTGTAAGGAAATATATAATATTTTTATTTTGTCTTCTAAAAATTTATCAATAGGAAAATTTCACTAATGTGGGGGTAGATATTTAGAAAATGTAGTCAACAGAAAGATAATAGAAATATGTATGTGCGACTGACTGACCATAGGTTAGCAAGTTCACTCTCAATGTATTGATATGCTGTTTGAGGTCAGTGTCTCTAGTGCATTTAGAAAAAACATCTTTGGAAATAGGAAGTTGAAACATGTCTCTAAATTTTCCACCTCTACTGAAGGGCTTTCTGGTAAAGGGGAAAATAAGGTTTGGCATTTAGAACTAGTTTCTGGAGACTAAGAACACCAAGTTCTAGCTCTCATTAAAACTGTTTATAACCAAGCTAGATGTTACATTGAACTTTATGTACAGTTTTCCTGGTGTTATATTTAAAGTCAGGTCACATTCACTGGTGACAAAGTTGCAGAACAGAGACAGCTTTCTAGAATCTGTTATGTAACTCAGCTCTCTCGGAGGGAGTGGGCAGGATGTTTTGGAGAAGAGAAGAAAAAGAATTAGACAACAGTACAGGGATGAGCTGAGGGAGAGGGGTTGCAGGCTTTAGCCAATGTGGTCTACCACAGGAGGTAGCAAATGACTAGGTGTTTTCTGTCCCGGTTTTAATCTTAACCAAAAGAGCAAACCTCTGATGTGCTAAAAAGCACATAATCAGATTTATGCCATGGCCTGAGGGAAGACTTGGGGGGGTAGAGGTATAATTCTGCGTAGGATTAGAGGAATGGTCTGCTTGCAGGCAGTTAAAATGGTCCCTTGACTGCCTTTAGTTCCTTGTGCACAGAGGCCATCTGGAAGATTATCATGTTATATGATTCTTAAATACAGCCAGTGACCAGAAGTGAGTGTTGCCTTTTTGAATTTCACATGTGTAATTGAAGAACCTTTTTTTTTAAGTTTATTTATTTATTTTGAGAGAGAGAGAGAGGGCAGAGAGAGAGGGAGAGCAAGAATCCCAAGCAGGCTCCGTGTTGTCAGCACAGAGCCTGATGCGGGCTCGATCTCACAAATCCTGAGTTCATGACCTGAGCCAAACCCAAGAGTTGGGTGCTTAACCAAGGAACTACCCAGGTGCCCTGAGGAAACTTTATTATGCAAAGAAGTTCTATTTGTAAAAGAGAATAGTATCTCCCTAGTGTGGCTTTTTTATTTGATTTGATGTTAAGACTCTACCCCTCTTTTTTTAGATATCCTTAAATTTCACAGAAGTTTAGGGTCACCTGAGTGGCTCAGTTGGTTAAGCATTGACGTCACCTCAGGTCATGATCTCATGGTTTGTTGGTTTGAGCCCCGCACCAGGCTCTGCACTGACACCTCAGACCTGGAGCCTTCTTCAGATTCTGTGTCTCCCTTTCTCTCTGTCTCACTCCAGCTCACGCTTTGTCTCCGTCTCTCAAAAATGAATCAACGTTAAAAAATTGTTTTTTTAATTTGACAGAAGTTTAGATTTAATGAAATCTATGTTTCTCCCTAGAAGAAATATCCTAAAAGTTTTTCCTTTAATTGTATATGAAAATAATTATTCATGATTCACAATCTGATTGGATGTTCAGTTTTTGCCAAAACTGTATGTGCATTTTCTCCATATTCTAGTGCTTAGAACAAATACCATTTTAACATTTGACAAAATAAAACAATGTTTTCTCCTAGTGACTCAACTTTTAGAAGGTCGTTTGTATGTTATGCGGAGTGTTGGTTTTGCCTGGTGGCTATTTCCATGTTTCTACACGTGCTAGGAGACTCAGGAGTCAAGAAAGAAACTAATCCACTGTGCTGTGTGTTGCTTCTAGGTAATAGCTGTGGAATCTTCTGATGAGGGAGGAGTCAACTCATTTTTGGGAGACATCATTTAACTGTGCTGTTTCTTTACTTCCATCTCTTACTTCCTTTTGCTGACTAAATTGAATGTAGGCCATGTTATTATTCATTCCAGAAACTGTTTTTAAAAAATGCTTGTGATGTTACTAACACTGTAATATAAGAATGATAAATGAAGTAAACAGGTAAATACAGTGATCTGGCCAAAGTCATCAGTGACTCAAATGGGTGGAGGAAGACTTTATGACATTCTTCTGCTAATGAAGACAACTGATGCTAGGCTTTCCTGACATTTGATAAGTTGACCCAGCTCATTTTAGTCTTTAACTTTTTACACCACCATAGAATTGCATTTTAAGATCCAAGTTACTGTAGGAAAGTCACTGCCAAGTTAATGGCCAACAACTCTATGAATTTCTTGATTTATACTATGCCAGAATAATGTTCCTATTAAGTAATGTTGCATTTATTAGTTCTTCTATGCATTGCAAGATGCCACTGGTAATAGAATTTAATAAATACCTGGTTAATAGGGAACAGCTAGAAGAATTAATTTGGAACTGTCATTTCTTATAAACCTGTTCAACTTCTTTTCTAGCTCCTCAGCTAGTGATTAAAGAAAAATAATTCAGCTATGAAGGGAGAAAGCCTTCCTTCCTACGTAGCTTTCTTTGTACAAATAAGAAATTAGGAATCAAAGAGTAACAGTTCTAGAAAATGCTTGAAGTTGAGGGGGTGATTTTATTATGTATATTGTCTAAAGATCTTTGTGTGAAGAAACTAGGAAAACAGAAAACAGCTCACCAGACTAAATCTTCATAAGCCATTGTTTTGTAATTTTGATTCCCGTTGAACAACATTCTGAAGGTTATTAAGTTGAGACTTTTGTCTTCTTTATTTTTAGCACATTCAAGTGTATATATAAATCTCTGGAATGTTGAAGGAGTGACATTCCACAAGTGTCAGATTTTTTTTTTTTCTGTTGCCCATTGTGAAGAGGAGACCAGTAAATTAAGAATGTTTGATTCTTTCTCCTATATCTGCTTTCCTTTTGCAGCTCTGTTTACAGAATAAAGAATTGCTTTTTGTACCCAGATTATTGAATAGGAAAATCACTGTTTTAAATTGCTGTTTTCTGACAGTGACTAATGATGAATTACCCAAGCTAGCATTAGTAGAAAAGCATTACTATAGTATTAAATTTCTACATGGCTTAACACTGTATTGGTGAAAAACAACAACAAATAACATACAATTGATGATAACTACATTTAGAACCAAAAATTGTACTCTTAAGTTATAGTTTTTAAAGATGGCTTCTTTTTTTTTGTTCTGGAATGTAGCGACTTATACATATCTTTGCAGATTCTGTCATAGCAACTTAAATGTGTTCAGTATTAGATTCTGAGGTAACTGTTGCCTTGTTTGTGGGAGTTCTGGCACATTTAATATTTATCCAGTCATTCTGCTATGGTAACAAAGCAGTTGGTCACATATTTGAAAGAGTTAACAATAAGAACTTGCTGGCCATTTGGATGAGTTCCACTGACCCTTTAAATCTGGCAAAATACATTTGTGACAACATGGATGGACTTAGAGGGTCTTATGCTTAAGTGAAATAAATCAGACGGAAAGACAAATGCTGCATGATTTCATTTACATGTAGAATCTAAAAAACCAAGCAGAGCAAACAAACAGAAATCGATTCATAAATACAGAGAACAAACTGGTAGTTGCCAGAGGAGAGGGATAGGGAAAATGGGTGAAGTAGGTGCAGGGGATTAAGAGGTATAAACTCTGGTTATAAAATAAAGTCATGGAGGTGTAAAATATGGCATAGGGAATATAGTCAATTATATTATAAACATTTTGTATGAGGACAGATGGTAACTAGACTGATAATGGTGATCATTTCATAGTGTATATAAATGTCAAATCACTATGTTACACCACTAAAACTAATATTTTATGTTATAACTCTGGCAAAATTATATGGTTCGAATCTACTTTTCAAAATGAAGATCAGTTTGAGAAAAAAATAATATGATTGATAGAAAAAATTATTCTTAGGTCCAAGAGAACTAAATTATAATGAAAGAGATTCTTACACTGCCTCTTGGAACAGAATCAAATGTTACCTTTAATAGATGTGGAACTATTTTTAGGGACATGGCTTTGAAGATAGTGTCTGTATGGTCTAAGAAGATACTTACTATTGTTTGCTGTGCCGTTCTTCCTACTGTGTTTCTTGACTTGTTTTCTTGGTTGTTTGCCTTTTATTGGGCTCTTGGCTCTGAACCACACGTGGGGGATGGAGTAGTGACATACATGATTTAATACTAAACTGATATCGGCATTCTTGTAATTGCATGTGTTATTTCTTTATTTTCAGTTTGATTAATAAACTTAAACCTGGTGTCATTAAGAAGATTAATAGACTGTCCACACCAATAGCAGGTTTGGTAAGTAAAAAATTATCTTCAAAACTAGATTCCTTTGTTTTTGAAGTGTAAAAAGATGGGTGTAGACCGGTACTCTTATCTGGAACTATCATAGAAATTAGGTTTGGAGTTTTTTGCTCAAGAAAAGTGTTTTTAGTGACGTTCTCCTTATACCTTCAGTTCTTTCCTTTCCCTTCTGCCAGGAGGCTTTTATTTTTTTACTTTTTGTTTGCTTTGCTTTTTGTGCCCTCAAACTTCATATATCCCCTTTCTTGGCTTATCTCTTCCACAGATTGCATTGTTTATGATCATGTTCTTTCTGAAGTTCAGCCCTGCATACTTTGTTTGCTAGTTGACCACAGTTTAGGGAAACTGTAGATGTTCACCAGTTGTTACATATCTGTTGCTTCTGCTTAAGGATGACTCTCACTTAGCACACTTAGATCTTGGAGTGTATTTCCAACACTTTTGCTTTATATAGTAGATTTCCTACTAGTGTTCTGTGTGATATTGGGTAGGTCACTGTCTTCTTTGCCTCAGTAATACTACCCATGAAACAACTATGGGATAAGTCTTTAGATTCCTTCTAGCTTTAAATTTAGATTCTGTGTGTGAAAAATACCCTACACTGTCATTACATAGATACTCTGGTGGGTCAATAATAATTGAAAGACCAATAACAAGGTGGGGCTGTATCTTTGAAAGAAATAATTTATAATTAAGTACACATGATGGGTTATTTTCAAAATGTTAGCAACTCCTAAGATTCAAGGCTGATCATAGAAGTCAGTTTAACATAACTAATTTTATGGGGCACTGGGTGGCTCAGTCAGTTAAGTATCTGACTTCAGCTTAGGTCATGATCTTGCAGTCCGTGAGTTCGAACCCCACATTGGGCTCTATGCTGACAGCTCAGAGCCTGGAGCCTGCTTCAGATTCTGTGTCTCCATCTCTCTCTGCTCCTCCCCTGCTCATGCTCTGTCTCTCTCTGTCTCTCAAAAATAAATAAACGTTAAAAAAATTTTTAAAAACCTAATTTTATAATACACTGAAGTTTAAGACAGCTAATAACCTGGAATTTAGATAGATAGATAGATAGATAGATAGATAGATAGATAGATAGATGATAGATAGATAGATAGATAGATAGATAAAATCATCTTTGCAATAGTCAAGCTGCTTATTATATTCAAGAACTTTTTGTTTGGCCAACCGTGTGTTTGCAGATGTCAGAGGCATGAAGGATTAAAGGGTAACAGCATCAAAATTTCTGGATTTGCAGCTGGTATGAAAATCTCATTACAGTTTTATAGGAATAAGTTAGTCACACATTGTGTATTATTGGAAAATAACTGTCTAGGAGAGAAGGAAAGAAGAGTTTTAGAGCTTTCTTTTTTCTTTCAAAGATCAATTATAATTTTCTTTTGAAACATAGAATATATGTAAAGTTCTCAGAGCAGCTGGGCTCAAAAATGAATTACTTCTTTCTTACCAAGTTAATTCTATTCCATTTCTATCATGACATGATTTCTATCATGACGTGATATTTTTATTGGTCTCAAATTTGGTTAGGTAAAAAACTTATCAGGCATGCATATATTGCTATATATTGAAGATATGTATATGAATGTATAGCAATATACATATATGTATGAATTCTAGTAATTTATAGTCAGTAATTCATAGTCAGAAGGTATTATTTAAGGAATAAAATTAAAGAAATTTGTTTTTTTTTATTAAAAAATTTTTTTAAATGTTTATTTTTGAGAGAGAGAGTGAGAGAGACAGAGCAGGAGCAGGGCAGGGGTGGAGAGAGAGGGAGACACAGAATCTGAAGCAAGCTCCAGGCTCTGAGCTGTCAGCACAGAGCCTGATGCAGGTCTCAAACCCATGAACCTCGAGATCATGACCTGAGCTGAAGTCAGATGCTTAACCAACTGAGCCACCCAGATTCCCCGAAGAAATTTGGTTTTTGAAGTCTTTCTAGGAAGAGACATTCAGTTTAATAAAAATAACTCATATGAAAATCATTTTTATGAAATAATTTCTGTGAAAATTAAAAGTTTGAATTATATTGAAAATCTTTTTAAGTGTCTCCAGTTTTTCTTACTTTAATATTTAAATTGTGAATTGTCATTTCTTGGATCAATTATACACATTTTAAATGAAATTAGCCTTTGATTTCAAACACCCTGCATATTTGGAATTCTTGAATTGTGGTGGTTTGTTGTTACTGGCCACTAGAGGTTTTATTCAATCTTCTGATTCTATGATTAGATATAAGCCAAATGTTTTTTATATTTAAATACAACAATCTCTCTAAGTATTTCTACTTCAAGCATGAAAATTCTATCTAGTTTGGATTTTATCTCTAGAAACTAAAATGAGATGTATTTCCAGAATATTAAATGGGATGATTTCCCAAGTATAGGACACTGAACATTTTTAGTGCGGTGTAGGAGCATAAGAATCACCACAGTTGTAGAATTGACTACAGTTGGTTTGAAGTTGTTATCATGCCACATGGACTCCTTCTTTCCATACTTGTATGTCAGGATGGTTATGTCAAAACTTCTCGAAGCCTCAGTTTGAACTGTGCATTAGAGCTCCAGCATCTGTCTGGTAGGGTTGTCATATGTGGGCAGAAAGGGATTATATAGTGTGACATACAGGTCCTTTTGTCGCACATTCATTTTTTTAACAAATAGTTGAGTGCCTACTAGGTCAAGAATGTTTCTGGTTTGTAGGGATATATTGAAGGAATAAAGACAGAGAAGGACTTTATCCTCAAAGAGCTTAATGTTGTAGTGGTGGAGCAGGATCTGGAAAATAAATTAGTAAATGGGCAAGAAAACACCAGATATATAAATGTGCTGCAATGAATTATAATAGCCTGACATTTATTGAACACACATGAGGAATCGTAGTTGGACTATGAAGTTTGACCTCGAAGAACTCCTCAAGAAAACGTATGTTAGAAGCCTTCATTTTCGATGTGTATAGAAGAAAGATAAAAAGCCTGAGCCAGACTTTTTATACTAGAAAATTTTTTTTTGTTCACAGCAACATCATGATTGATATTTATGGGAGGCAAAATTTTTTTTTGAATGAATAAATGAAAAAGGGTTCAGTCGTGAAAAATAGTAAGCTCCAGAATTAGGTCTTTGAAGGAAGAGTGTTATAGGTTGAATTGTGTTCCCCCTCTACCCCTACTCACCAAAACATAACATATTGAAGTCCTAAATCCCAGTACCTCAGGGTGTGACATTATTTGTGAATAAGGTTGGTGAAGATGGGGTCATAATTGGGAGAGGGGGACTGGTCTAATATGACTGTTGTCCTTATAAAAAGATGGCTATGTGAGTACAGATACACCCAGGAGGAATGCCATGTGACAACTGAGGACTGAAGTGATGCATCTACAGGCAAGGAACACTAAAGATTGCCAGCAAACCACAAGAAACTAGGAAGAGGCAAGGAATAATTTCTTTACAGGTTTTATAGAGCCCATGGCTTTGTGGACACCTTGATTTTGGACTTTTAGCCTCCAGAACTGTGAGAGAATAAATCTTTGTTTTTTTTCAGCTACCCAGTTTATGGGTAGGAAACTAGGAAACTAATACAGCTAGGTAGTATTTTTTATCTGATACTTGCTTTTTAAAAAACTTTTTGAGATAAATATAGTTTCATGGGAAGTTGGGAAAAAAAAACAGTACAAAGAGGTCCTCTGTGACCTTCACCCAGTTTCTCTCATGGTAATATTTTGCATAATTGTGATATAGTATTAAAGCCAGGAAATTGACATTGGTATGTCCAAAGACCTTAATCTGATTCACCAATTTTATATGCAGTTATGCTTTTTTTAGTAATAAAAAGAGCATAGATGCTTTCAAGCTAAGTAAGACGAAGTGTTTTATTTTCAGGATTTTTCAGAGGACTCTGTCATTAATTCAGTGTTCAGTCATAAATATGGCAGCCACATTCCACATGATTACTTTTTTCTACCCCATTGCAAATAGGAAATGGTGTCTCTCAGTCGAGGGTCCCAAGAGAAGAGTCTGAATGAATCAAATTACCTTGTCTTTCCAGGCTACAAATATCATAGGTCACTGGCCAGCTGATGGATGTGTTCCTTGAGAAGGGAGTCATCTTGGCAAAATGGGTTGTAGTCTGGAGTGCTGGTAGCCTTTGGCTCACTGAGTTCAGGTGTGTGGGTTAAAGAGGATTCTGTGAATGAGGTTTCTCTAGCGTAGATACACCGTATTAAATTAAATATAGTAAAAATTATATAATTTCTGTGCTCCAAGCCCTGTTTTCTATCATTCCATTCTTATTCTCTTTCCTTCAGCTATAACTTCCATCCACTTCATGTCAGCTACTCTGTGTATTTAGCTTTGAAGCCAAGGCGATGTGTTTACTGTTTGTAGGTGGACCTGTGTGGAACACATGAATATCCTCTGAGCAATGACAGTATGGAGAGAGGTGTTTAGCTGATTTGGAAATATATTGAATGTTTTGCTTGAAACATTCATATGATTTTACGATTTTTTCTTTCCCTTTTGGAGAGACGTTAACCATGTTCTCCTAGATCTAGAGATATGGCTTTTCTCACTTAATACTAAGTTCTAATTTTTCAAGAAATAGATTTTCCCTATCTTTTCTATTCTTTTATATTCTTCACAAAGCGATGCCCCCCCAAAATCTAACCAGTCTGAATTTTCCAAAAAATTAGCTGCTGTTAAATGTGGGTATGTTCAATTCATTGAAACTCAAAACTAAAACTTTATTTGGGAATTAAAAAACTCAATCTCAAAACAAAACCATGAGAAACAGGCAAGATATTCTGATGGTGAAAAGAGTCATTGAACCAGAATAATGTTTACCATCTGATGTCTTAGTGTGCCTGAAATACAATATGTGCAGAGAACATCAAGGAAGTTATTAATCCCAAGACTTATAGTTGTCTTGGACCCCTGATGATTTAGTTGTATTTACTAAAGCAAGGTTTCTCAACCTTGGCACCACTATTGACATTTTGGGCCAGATCATTCTTTGTTTAGGGGGTGGTCTTTCCTGTGCATTGTAGAATGTTTAGCAACTTCCCTGGGTTTTACTTACTACATGCTGGTAACACCATGCTCCCCAGCCCCAAAGGATGACCACTAAAAATGTCTTCTGACATTGCCAATGACCCCTATGGGGTAAAATCATCCCTGGCTGAGAGCCATGGAGATAAAGAGTTGAGAAAATAAACGCTACCCCTTTGCATGGGCTGGTTTGTTGACTGAGTATAGATTTGAGTGATCTACTCATGCCTGCTGTTTCAATTGCAGTTTCTCTGAGAAAAGGAATCGTATTCTAGAAAATTTGGTTTGAGGGGCCCCTGGGTGGCTCAGTTGGCTAAGCATGCAACTGACTCTTGATCTCAGCTCAGGTTTTGATCTCACAGTTGTGAGTTCAAGCCCCACATTGGGCTCTGCACTGGGCATGAAATCTACTTTAAAAAAAAAAAGAATATTTGGTTTGAATCATTTTTTGTTTGAAAGTTTGTGTCTGTCAGTGTGCTTAATTTAAAAATCTTCACTATATCCACACTTGCTTGAAAAATACGGGCCAAATTTGAATATCCTTCCTCTAAAGGGTTACTCTTTCAGATTATTTTCAAGAGTGGAATATATAAGGTGTGACCATAGAGACTGGGAAGTTTGTCTCCTGATTTAGGGATGCTGTAGAATGCAGGAAATGAAAAGATGCCAGCTAGCTTAAGCTGTTGGATGTCAGTCAGATTCTCTTCTCTTCATAATAGCTACTTCAAGAAATCACACAAGTCTATGGGTCCATTCTTACTGCCACTTTTCAAAAGGTTGTTAGTGACTAATGTTCTTGTGTCTGTAAAATTATTTCTGATTCATCTTCACTCTCCTCTATACTTGGGCACATCAGCAAGGTAGTGCAACCTAGTCTGTGCCAAGGTCACTATTGAAACATCTACTTGTTCTCTTTCAGCAGTAATAGAAAATGCACCCGAGGAATCAGCTGTAAAATTTAAATATGCTTGTCCAGGTTTTATCATGTACTTTTTAAAACCCACTCTCAGGCAGTGACTCTATGTATCCCACTCTTTTTCCAAGGGGAAGGGGACCCAGGGGGTTGGGAGAGGGAGGTTTATGGGACACTAAGCTTCTGAGCTCTTTTACAAATAAAACCAATAGAGGCCGCGGAGGTTAATGATATCAATAAACTTGATTAAAATTGCTCAATTGTGATTTCATGATTAAAACTACACTAAAGAAATCTTTTAATTTCAAAGGGAGGGTGAACCACTATTACAAGTTGTATAATTATGCCTCGAACAATAAAATTTAAACTATTTTTATTTTTCTAGCTTGTCAATCTGATTATTTTCTTTAAAAACAAACACTAATAACTAAAACATGGAGTGCTTTTTCTTCTTAATAAAGTTATAGGAGAGTACTATAGTGTTACTGCTTACAGTGTTATTTAATGTATTGTTACACTTAGGTAAGATATTATAGCATAAAGGCTGGCCATTTACTAAAAATAAGGCCACTTTATGCATTGAAAATGACATTTTCTGTGGTTTTATTTTAATTTAAATAATTTCTTTTCTAATGTATATTTTCCTGGAATTTCTGTGATCAGTATTTTGAAATACTTTAGCATTATACAATAATCAAGTCTAAGAAAACAGACTGAATGGAGATTGTGCATTGGCTGTTTTCAAGGTAACAAATATTAGATATTTAATACCTCCACCTTAATACTTCCATATAAATGGCCTATAAATAACTCCATGATAATTGAGTTATTTATAAAGAAATTTTAGGTGATTTCGTCAAGAATCGCCTTATCTCCTTACTTTTCTCCAACTCCCAGTTAAAGATAAGCATCACCAAAAATGAAAACATAAAAACTTAGTGTCAACATTGAAGTTGTTTCCAATACCCTCATAATGATACAGCACTGTAAATCAGGAAATTCCTGTTTTATTTCGGGCCGTAATTTGTTAGTCATGGCACTGGCACAAGATAGGAGCATTTCCCTAGAGTTCCAAAACATACTTGTTTTTAAATCTAAGATGAACGTATGCCAACTTTTAGCCTTGAGGGCAACATCTTAAAAAAACATTAATGAATTAGAATTCCTAAAGCCAACACCATGATTAACTTGTAAAGTTAAAGAAAAATTCATTCATAGTAGGATTATGTCATACAGGACAGTTTTATTCAGATATGAAAATGCTCAGAATGTCTCTCTTTAAGCACCTTTTGTTATGTAGAAATTGGAAACAGTGGAGCAAATGAAGGTAATAAGAAATAGAACCCAGGTCTAAGACTGGTATGAACACATCAGTTATTTGATAGGTTTTAGGCCCATGAGTATTCCTCCCTTCCTAAAAGTATTTATTGAACACCTACTATGTGCCAGGCACTATTCTTGGAACTTGGAACAAAGCCACAAGTAAGGCAGAGAAAGTTCCTCCCTAATGGAGCATGGTCAGCAGGTCAGTAATAACTTATCAGGTACTAATAGTTACCATGAAGAATATGTAATACCTCGTCAGTTGACAATAATTACACTGGGAAAAATAAAGTGAATGGATAGTGAATGATTGAGTATGAGAAGTGTTTCAGAGAAAGTGCTTACGGACATCTTGTTTCTGGAGTTGACATTTGATTGGGGACCTGAATAAACTGAAGGAGGGTAATGTATGGGGATCATGAGACTTTTCCAGACAGAAGGAAATGAGGGGGGAATCAAGGCAGGATCAAGCTGGGCCAGCAAGGACTGTGGATCTGGAACTGAGTAAGGTGGAGAGGTAGGCCAGCAAAGATGTATGTGGCTCTATCAGCTTTGGTGGTAGATCACGTTTTACTTCTAGCGTGATGAGAAGCCACTGGGGACCTTTGAGAGGAATTTAATTTGTTGTTAGAGATCTTTGGTTGCGTGTGGTAAAGGATGTACATGTATCTGTGAACATACCGAAAACCATTGAATCACACACTTTAAATTCATGACTTGTACGTGAATTATATCTCAATAAAATGTAAAAGTAAGAAAATCACAAATTGGTATGTGATGAGTAGACTGAAGGAAATTAAGAAGAAAAGCAGGAAGGGCAGCTGAAAAACAGTTTTGATAGTTGTAATGACTAGTTTTGTGTGTCAACTTGACTGGCCATGGAGTGTCCGGATAATTGGTTAGACAGTACTACATTATTCTTAGGCAGCTTGCATAAGATTGCAGATTTGCAAATGTCAGAGTGATCAGTGTCAGTCTTAGATATTGTTCCCTGATAACATGATGGAAAAGATGATTAAAGGGATGGTTTGTGATTATTTAACAAGAAAGTAACATTAGAAGCCAGCCTTGTCCACCACAAATGCTCTAAAGAAAAATATTACCGGGTTGGTACCATGGCGAGTTCAGGAGACCAGCAAGAGGTCATGAAATGGCTCATGATGAGTTTTGTTTGACTTAAACCATTTTTGCTTGTTTTTAAAATTGGAGCCAACATTTGCAGACCCTCAGGTTTCATTTAAAATCCTCATCTCCGGCTTCACAAGGAATGTGGCAATAATTGTGTGGGGGTGTCCTGTGGAAAAGATGGGAGTCTCTGCATTCCTTGTTGCCTGATCATTTCCCTGACATGATGCTCATTTTATTCATTTATGGTTTATTCAGTCATTTTACCACCCCTCCCCTTTTAGACATGTCTTAATTCCTGCCAACTGTCTGTTGTGGCCTTGTTGTAGTCAAGATGGAGAAAAGTAGACCAGATAATAATATCTGTAGGTGAAATCTTAAGTAGTTGAGTAAAAAAGCTCGATTTTAAGGAGCTAAATGTAAATCCATATAAACTTGGAGAGAAGTTTCTCCAGTTTGCCTTAGGGCTTTGTACTTGCGCTATTTTCATTTTTTAAAAAAAGGATGGAATAAAAACATGGGGATTATGCTTAGTCTTGTTTGTAGATGTTGGAACAATCAGACATAGTTAATGTACTGAATATCAAAATCTGCAATTTAACGTGATCTAGATGGCTGCAAGTCTCCAAAAGGATATTTATCAGGAATAGATTTGGTTTTTTGGGGGAAAAAAATCACAAGAAAGCAGTGGTTTTGTATTATCTGCAAACTTAATCGTGCACTTTATGCCTTTATCCATAAAACCTCACTTGATAGAATCCTATGATTTGCATTTCAGATTCTTTATATCCACCTTAGTTTATGCTAAATTTCACTAGCCTCCTGGTCCATTAAAGTCCACAGGTCATCTTCCTGTGAATTATCTTGTCCCTGTGAACTGGTTGCTGCCAGTGTACATCTCAGTTAGCCAACAGCATCGTATAGATGCCACAAGGCAAAGCACCTGTGGCCTGTAACGAGAAGTAAGGTCCATTTATTGGCTACTTACTATATTCCTAGAAACTGCCAATCAATCACCTGTTTCCTCACTAAATCTTCAAAATCACTGTCATTTGCATTTTATAAGAGGACATTTATTAGTGACCCATCAAATGATGACTTTGATAATTAACCACACCTGGAGTCCTGTTTTGAGTTAACATATGCTTAATTTTGAGAAGGAAATTGTCTATAAGGAACAGTGATGGTTGTCATAGAAAGAATGGCTCCCAATAATGTTCATGCTCTAATGCAGTGAACCTGCCAATGTCTTGTAAGAGGAGGTTAAGCATTGGGTTCCGGGTAGAATTGAGGTTGCTAGCCAGTTGACTTTGAGATGAAGAAAGGATCCCGGATCATCTAGGTGGGCCCAGGGTAATCCCAAGAGTCCTATTAAGTAGAAGAGAGCAAGAACTAGTTAGATGGTGGTACAATAGAGACTCAGGCTGGTGCTGCTGGTTTCGAACGTGGAGGAGAGGGCCTCTGGAAGATGGAAAAGGAAAAGAAATGGATTTTCTCCTAGAGCTTCCGAAAGAAATGCAGCCCTGCCAACACCTTGATTTTTACCACAATGAGACTGATTTTGGACTTCTGACCTCCAGAGCTATAGGGTAATAAACTGGTCTTGTTTTCAGCCACTGATGCGGTGATTTGTTATAGCATTAATGGGAAATCAATATAGTGGTTAAGAGCACAGACTCAGGAATTGAACTGTTTGCTTTGAATCCTCACTCCACCACTTACTGGATGACCTGGGGTAAGTCACACGCTTCTTAGCCTCAGTTTCCTCATGTGTAAAATGGGTACAATAAGACTTCCTAAGCTTTTTTAGTGTGAATTTGACATAGTTTGTGTAAAGGGCCTCAGAATGTTGCCTGGCATATGATAAGAGTTCAGTGGATGTTAACTCGAGAAAATCAGCGATTCAGCGAAGGGCTGGTTGGGATGACATGAGAACTGAAAACTGTCACAGAGGGCCAAGGGGCACTGAGAAAACTGGGGATATTTGAAGAGAAGATGTGAGGTTGGGGGAATGTGTGGAGGGTAGGAGGCAGGAGAACTAAGTAGCTAAGGGGCTCTCGTGGGAGTTAGTTCATATTAAGTAGTCAGATTTAGGATTGGTGTTTTACAATTACAGCGAGGGAGTCTTTGGACTTTTTTTGACAGAGAAATGACTAAAAGGGAATCAGTCTCATAAAGCAAGGAGTCCCTGAGGCTGGAAAAGCAAATACAAGGGCTGATGATCCAGACACATCACCTGTAAAAGTGACTCTCGGAAGGGGGGTAGGAGCAGTTATACTGAAGGAGCGTGAATTCCCAGCTAGCTCTTAAGTTTTACTGTGTCGTTTTCCTTCATTAAACGTGCTTTACTGCTTCCCAAAATGTGTTTTGGCATCATTATGATGTGTTTCTTTAAGCAATTACGTATCTGTTTTACTTTGGAATGTAGAACATGGATAATTTGACGACAGAACATTTTTCTTTTGTTCCCCATGTTGGTCTCAGAAGTTCTTAAGCCTCTATTTCAGCATTTTCTTTTCTTGCTTTCAAAAGAGTAAGTATGTTTGAGAACTCCTTCATTTTTGATGTAAATTTCATCTGAACACCATGGAAGACCGTACCTTAATGCACGGGGCAATGTGACAGCCTGTCCCCGCTTCTGTGGAGTTCATTGTCACCCGGGGTTGATGAAACATTTCAGTGACCACCCTTTTACCAGAGCACAGCCCTCTGCTTGCCCTTCCCCTTCTTGCCAGTGCTTGGTTCTGCCTCTCGGTATGGTCTTTGCTCCTCCTCTGCCAAGCAGTGCTGGAGAAAACTACGCGCCAGCAGCTTGGTGGTTTATCATCTATAATCCCCTGGGCCCTCAGTGTCACTTGGCCATTCCTTTTAAGCATTCCTAGCTGGTTCTTATTCCCATCTCCACTCCACATGTGACAAAACCTTATTACTCTCCTCGTCCCCCAATCCTTTGCTATCTATCAGCACATGACTGAGGCTTTCTCTTGGCAGACAGATAAGAACCGAAGGAAAACGTACTGCTTACTTTCCTCAAATAAGTCCCGAAGTTGGATCTGTAGGTTTACCTACATATTGTAATCATAACATGTAGGTATTAGTAACACAGCTTACATTTCTTCACTAAGCCATAAAATAGAGGATGAAGTCTCTAAAATAATAATAAAACTAGTGCCCCTGACGAAAATTGCAACCACACCACTTTCTTAATGGAAACTATATAATTAAAATGCACACTTGGATATATTGTAGTCACTTTGCTGCTTGGGAATTGCTTTCGAATACTTGCGATTGATCACAATTAGTACATCACCAGAATGGAATGTGAGTACTTTTGGAGATGGTGCATTGGTGAGCTCCACGGTCCCTAGGTGACTTGTGCTCAGACTTTCCTTATTTTGTTACTTGCCAGAAAACTTATGTCTACAAAGACTCAAATCACCTGAGTGATTCTCTTAGCATGTGGATTCTGACTGAGTGGGTCCAGGGTGGAGCTAGAGTCTGCATGTCTCACAGGCTCCCAAGTGATGGTGCTGGTGTGTGGACCCCGTGTTGAGTGGCCAGAGGCTAGGTCGGCTGTTGTCTAGCGTGTGCATCAGCATCACCGGTGTGGTGACTGTGTGCTCCCTCTAGAGATTCTTTTTTAAAAAAATTTTTTTTAACGTTTATTTATTTTTGAGACAGAGAGAGACAGAGCATGAACAGGGGAGGGTCAGAGAGAGAGGGAGACACAGAATCTGAAACAGGCTCCAGGCTCTGAGCAGTCAGCACAGAGCCCGACGCGGGGCTCGAACTCACGGACCTCGAGATCGTGACCTGAGCCGAAGTCGGCCACTCAACCGACTGAGCCACCCAGGCGCCCCCTCCCTCTAGAGATTCTGATGTGGCTGGCTAGGGACTGTTATTCTAACGTAGAGATTTAGTTCAGTTTCTCTGCCTCAAACAGTGGATACAACCTCTTGATGGCTGGCATATACTTTCTAACTTTTGTCACTGTCAATGCCAGGGAAAGAGGAGACAGGGGCTTTGGTACCATATCATAAATGGAAAAGGAGTTGAGGTCACCAAGTCTCTTGGCCTTCTGATAAATTGATCCACACCGTCATGTTCCCAGGTTCAGAGGAATTGGATAATGTGCTCTCTTTTTTAATAAAAAAAAAATCTTGCTCAAAGTAGGCCTAGAAACTTACTGGGAGTGACAGGGCACAGGTGAGCACACGAGGAGCATTTGGCTCATTGATGAGGGAACACTCTCAGGTCATGTCATTTTAGCTAGGTTTTGTTTATGGGTGTTGACTATATGGCCCTTGTTGTCTGTATGGCTATAGCCCTGAGCACAGACCGTTTTACTCTTTTTCAGAATTAGGATCTTGATCTTATTCAGGGCTTCTGTAATAAATCTCTTTGTCTTTATGTAAAGAATCCATTTTTATTAATGACACTTCTGACCCTCTATACTTTTGCAGAAGTGGGTCTAACTGGTTTGACATTATGAATAGACATTCTCCATTTGTTGTCACATTAAGGTTTCTTGATACAAAGTATTCCCTCTAGAAGTTGGAAGTCTTGAAAGTATATCATTAAAGATATATTTCAAAGAAATGTATGAAAGATACGTTTTTTTAAGTTCCTCCAAGTGAAAATGAAAATGACTTTGGTCAGTGTAAGAGCCTAGGGAGGTATAGTATAGACTTTAATGAGGATTGAGACTTTTGTGTAACAAAATGGTTGAAGCTCTAAGACAAAAATGTGGACCATAATGCCATTTATGTAAATGAGATACATAAGTGAATCAACACTTTAAAGGACATTTATATTTTTAAGCACGTTAGAGAAGACACTCCTTCAAAAAATTTATGGAGGTGAAATTTACATAACAAATACGGCCATTTCAAGATGGACAATTCAGTGACATATGGTATATTCACTGTGTTGTGCAGTCACCAAACATTTCCATCCCTCCCCAGTGAAACCTCTTACCTATTAGGTCACTTCCTATTTCATACTGTCCCTTACCAAACTCCTCTGTCAACAACCAATCTGCATTCTTTCTCTTAAGGATCTATCTATTCGGGATATTTCATATAAATGGAATATGTAAATGTGTGTGTTTAGCTTTTACTTAGCATAATGTTTTGGTGGTCCATCCATGCTGTAAAATGTATCAGTTCATTTTTTTTAAATGGGTGACTAATATGCCTTTGTGTGAATATATCACAGTTTGTTTATCCATTGCTGTAAATGTACATTTTAGCTCTTTCTACCTTTTGACTATTGTGAATAGTGCTGCTATTAATGTGCATGTACATGTACTTGTTTGGGAAACTCTTTAATTCTTGAGGGTATATTCTTTCTTTCTTTTCTTTTTTTTAAAAATCTTTTAAATTTTTTTTTTTTTTTTTTTTTTTTTTTTTTTTTTAGAGAGAATCCCAAGCAGGTTCCATGGTCAGCACAGAGTCTGACTTGGGCCTTGATCCCATGACCCTGGGATCATGATCTGAGCTGAAATCAAGACTCAGATGCTCAGTTGACCAAGCCAGAAAGCACCTTTTAGTGAAGAGGAGTGGGAGTGAATGGGGGCTTGGGACGAAGAGAAAAAAGTACTGAGAGAGCCCTTATATTGACTGATAGCAGCTTGCTAAAATATATTCATTCAACTCTGGTCCCCTGATACTCTCCTCAACTCCCATCCCTGATAAGAAAGCAAAGTAATCTGCTGAAGTGACATGAGTCTGTGTTACTGGATAAGTGCTTTGAGAAGGAAAGTGGGGTGAAAGGCTCTAAAAGAGTTCATGTCGCCAAAGACCCATGTTACCTCTGCGTCTAGTGTGAGAATATTCATTTTGGCCTCACGTTATCCTTCTTGTGACTCTTCAGGATGTATAATGGAGACAGAGAGGAGTTAAGATTCCATAGAAATGTATAATATATGATTGTGTTCAAGTACCGTAGCCATCTTCTAACGTGGTCCCGATGATTCTCTCCCTTGTACCTATACGTTGTACCTAATTAGGTGTTCTAGCCGAGACCTCCAGGTGGTGTGCTGAAGTGCTGCCTGGCGTCCTCTTGCTGATCATAAGTAAAATGTGGGACAGCAGATAACATGATAAACAAGAGGGGCACAGGAATTGCTGGTTTTGAAAATTGTCAGCCTCTTTAGTCAGTAAAGGAGGCTAACATTGAGAAATGGCTTTCAGGCCAACATCAAATTAAGTGCACACTAGCAGGAAGACAAGGTCTGAAGATGAAGCTGAGAGTGTGGCTGTAAAATCCTTGAAGATCTTGGGAAGATCCAAAGTAGTGCCTCGGAAGTCCATCCAAATGACAGGGCTTCTAAGAAGCATAAAGGTGATGTCCCTCTGTCATCTCCGTGGACTAAGAGGAGGGCTGCTGTTCCCCCTTGAAGGGATTTGTGGGTGCGGCTTTTATCTAATGAAAGTAAGGGCCAATAGGATTCATAAAAGATGGTATTGAGGGAATTCTATTTAGAAGCTGTAAACATAGACTGAAAAGGACAGAAGGTTACAAAATTAGTCCCCCAAACTTTTTTAGGCAGAAAGCAGACTGAGAAAGCTACATACCTGCAGACACAAACTACTTTTTAAGGAAGCAAATGATGACTTTAAGGGGGAATCAAGAATCCGGAGGAGGAAGCAAAAACCATGACAAATTCACTGGCCTTGAAGACTAATGAAAGACTTACCAATCTATGCCTTGCAGGATTTCAGAGTCCCTGAGGTGTAGTGACTCCTGTGTGCCCTCATTTCTTCACATTTGAGCTGGAATATACCTAGAGGTTACCCTACACCACTGTGTTGGGTATGTGGGGACAAGTAACTTGTTGCTTTAGCTCACTGGTATTCGTGTTGAGAGGAACTGTATTCGAGGGCTGTCCTTAAGGATATCCACCTGAGGAGCCTCATGTAAAGCCAGAATTGGTTTAGATGAAATTATGAACTTGGAGCTCACCTTGTATAGGGGTGAACATTTCTAGGGCTTTGGGAAGGGATTAGTGTATTTTGCATATGGGAAGGACATGAACCATTAGGGCTCAAGAGTGAACTGTGGTAACTGGTCCCCAGTGATCCCGCCTCCTGCCATTTATGTTCTTGCATAGTCCTCCCTACATTGAATGGGGCTGACCTAGTCCATCAGCAGGATACTGAGGAAATATTGTGTGACTTGAAAAGATAGGCCACGAGACCCTGCAGCCTCTATCTTGCTTTCCTTTGGATCATTCACTCTGTCAGGCAGCCGATGGAGATGTCCATTTGATCCAGAACTGAGGCTTCCTGCCGACAACCAGCCCCAACTTGCCACCTACAAGTGCACCTCTTTGGAAGCGGCTCCTTCAAGCCACAGGAAGGTCTTCAGGTGACTGCAGTCTGGCCTGATGTCTACAGCCTGCTCAGGGACCTCCATGCCAGAACAATCCAACTTGGGTCACTCCTGAATTCCTGACCTTCAGAAACTGTATCAGTCTGTATTGTTTTAAGCTGCTAAGTTTTGGGATAACTAGCTATGTAGCGGTAGATAATCAGTAGAGGTACTGCACTGCGCTACTATAAACCTGGGAATATTGGTAAATTTTTATGGAGTCCTCATCTTGCTTCAGGTGTTAGCAGGTACTGTTCCTGACTCCTTAATCTCTCTCTAATTTACCCTGTTATGATTGCCCTTATAACTGATTCAAGGCAAAGGGATGGAGAGGCTCTGGGGAAGAATGTGAAAATCTTGAGCCATCCCACCTTGTCTGTTTATAGTGTCTGCTTTTATTCCTACCTTAGAAGAACAACACTGAAAGGGGCTATTGCAGATCATCCGGGATCCTCATTTTGTTTTGTTTTTGTGAAGCCACTTTCCGTCCTCAACGTGTGGGAATTGCAGATGCTTAGTGGTGGCTTTTGCCATGAAGTCTTTTCTGCAAGTTGGGCTATGCAATACTCGTGTGAAGGGTTGAGCTGGGGAGGGCCGGGCTTCTCTCCGCTGGCACAGAGGTGTGTGCCCTTGGGAATGGGGTACGGATCCAGAAACTGCTCATTTCACAGAGGCGGACAATAGGGCCAGAAAGGCTGATACATTAATAATGTTAGAAACATTATTTCTAGGGGCGCCTGGGTGGCGCAGTCGGTTAAGCGTCCGACTTCAGCCAGGTCATGATCTCGAGGTCCGTGAGTTCGAGCCCCGCGTCAGGCTCTGGGCTGATGGCTCGGAGCCTGGAGCCTGTTTCCAATTCTGTGACTCCCTCTCTCTCTGCCCCTCCCCCATTCATGCTCTGTCTCTCTCTGTCCCAAAAATAAATAAAAACGTTGAAAAAAAAATTTAAAAAAAGAAACGTTATTTCTAAAGTTAGTGGCAGAGCTACTGGGCTCTGTCCTGGCTAACAGTCCAATGAGAAGATGTTTTCACATTTGTCCTTTGTTTTTACTTTATCTTTGCTAGTTTCCAGGGAAAATGATTCCATTAATGAAGACTAAACGCTTCCCTTTTAATATGTTGAGTGGGGTGTGGTTTCTCGATGGTTCAACAGACATTAAAATTTCATTTGATAATTCTGTATCTTCCCTGAGGGAACTCTCTGCCTAGGTCCTTTGAAATTGCAAAAAATAAATTACCCGTGGGCTCAAGTCCAGTAAGCTGGATTTAGGTTACAATTGTGATCTTAATACAACCTGTTCCTGCTGCATAGGCCATGTGCAGCCTCGTTTGTAAAGTCAACTTGAGTGTCATTGAACTATTTAAGAGAAACTCTACTTTTTCATGTAAAGACTTTATTTAAAACTAGAATTTAATCATATTCTATTTTTCCCTTCATCTCTAATTAACTATAATCACTTTGATTTTAAGTGGTTTCTTTCTAAATAATTGGGTGGGTTTTGAGGCATATGTAGTTTTGTTCTTAGCAATCTGTATATATATTTGTCAACTGGATGACTGCTATTATGTTTTTAGAAAACACATGAAGGACTATTTTGGCAGTCAGTGCAATCGGCTTACTTTCTGTACTTACTTTCTGTTTAACTGTGTCATAATGTTTTATAACATTTTAAACATTCAACCAAATTGAGTTTGTGGGAAGACTTCGTGTGTGTGTGTGTGTGTGTGTGTGTGTGTGTTGGGAAGACTTCTAATGGTTTTTTTCTTCCTCTTTTGAAACGTACTTTTCTTCCTGTAGGATTTAGAGTACTGAAACACCAAGCCATTCGTTCTTGTCTGCTTCTCTGAAGGCCAGTTTTAGAACCGTTAATTTGAATCATTGGGTAATGAGATTGTATGGGTTTTTTTAATTATGCGAGCTTAACAAAATGATCACTGTTGCTCCTTCCGGAATATTGCCAATATGTGATTTCCCCCTTTTGTTTTTTTCCACCAAGTCAGATTTATCATCTTCCATTGAGCCATTCAACTTTGGACTTATAAATTCTTTTGCTCTTTGACCTCTTACTTAAAGTGAGCATGGATTTTAGCTTTCAGCCAGGTAGTTCACGCTGCCTTTTACTGATAGTGCACTAGAATAACCCCCCTCCCCCCACACACAAATATTTTGTTTTGAATGTCTCTTAGTCCCTAGTAGTTGGTGTGGTTTTTCTCTTGCTGTGCATTTGCTCACCTTTTCCCTAAATCCCCTCACTCTCCAGGAATCCATGCTGCTAAAATTAGCTTCTTCCTCCTTGCTTCTGTATCTTTCCTTCCCACTTTGCTAGGCCACCCTGCCTTTTCTTGTGGGGATTGGCTTCTCAGCATGGGAAAAGAGTAATTGTCTTTTTCCAAGCGGCAGGCTATCTTCTGGTTCCTCAGAGCCAGCTGTTAGGGAGGTGAGGTTTCAGGGAGGCCCTCTTAAACTACAGATGTGGTGTGAGAGCACTGGCATGTGCACGTGGACAAATGTGTGTTGGCATGCTAGCAGGCTGTTGTCTTCCTTGAGAGTCCTAACCAAGAGAAGGTAGAGTCCCCACGCCATCTTCCCAAGCTCAACCTCATAAAGGAGAAGAGGGAAACTCCAGCTAATTCTGCCCACCAAATGTGTATCTTAGTAGTCCATGTTTGGGCAGCAGTTTACATGAATGGAAAGCATTGGTTTGTGAAAGGAGGATTTTGGTTTGTGAAATTAGCCAGGAGGGCAACCTAGATTTCCTTTTTTTTTTTTTTTTTTTTTTTTGGCGGCAGTTCCTGAAGCAGGTGCAGGGCGTGTGTGAATAATGTACCACACCTAAACTATGCGATTTAGCCAATGAACGTTAGGCTTCTCCTGGGTCCTGTAGTATGGTTTCCCTGTCTGTCAAGAGCCAGCTCAGCAACCAAACCCAGATTCCAGGTGTGGTATTCCACGGTCGTTCTGTAATTTGTAATCATAGAAACAGAATGTTCCTCCTCTTATTTCTTCCCTGCCAACAGTTTCTGGGTGGGTGACTGTCAGTAGCTGGAGTTATTTTTAAAGAGGAGAGGTGAGGCTTGTCGTGCAAAGCTGGGAAGAGGGCGTTTGTTTGCAGAGCAGAGCTGACATCAAAGTGTAGATTACTGCTCAGTGGCTAGGCACTTGTCCTGTAACAGGTAATGTTTAACGTGCCGGTCACAAAGATCACAGAACAGCGTATGCCCAGGCATAAGCTAGCACTACCGTGAATGCTCTGGAAGACTGAAAGGCTATACATGCCCATGTAATTAAAAAAAAATGTATGCACTAGTCTTGCTGCCTCATTTTTTGCTGGCTGTAATTGGACTTTGAAGCTTAGAAGTTCTATCATAAAAACGTGTACCCTTTGTTTGAGAGAGAGATCGGCTAAGCAATCACTTTCCACTTCTTTTCACAGGATAATATAAACGTTTTTTTGAAAGCTTGTGAACAGATTGGATTGAAAGAAGCCCAGCTTTTCCATCCTGGGGATCTACAGGATTTATCAAACCGAGTCACTGTCAGGTAAGTTTCACTGGTTTGTTATATATTTTTTAAGCTTAGGGCTTGTGGCTCAAGTGCAAAGAATTTCTGAGATTTTATGATGACTGAAAAATTGTTCCTCTGTCTTCCTCTGTTCTCATTCCAAAACAGATTATTTAAAAAATAGCTGAGGCACTGTGAATCAAAGCTGTCTGTAATTGAGATCATGGCATGTTGTTATTTTAAATCTCTCTACTAACTGAAATGGTAGTTTATATTTTAATGCTTGTCCAATGTGGTAGTGTTTGGTTTCTAATGGGGAGAATGGCCATTATGCTTATAAAACAAACTTAGAGGTTATATTTATAGAGTAAACAGAATTATTTTCATATGGTCTTTATGTATTTGGAATTAAGACTTGCTAACAAAAATGAGACTGGGACAGTGGTTAAAGAGACTTTCTTTTGTAATCTGGAAGGCAGCAATGCCTGGCGGAATGCTAATGACCTTGTCAGTTGTGGAGGATTTCTAAAAATGAACAGTTTTTCACTATCTTAATAGTGTGGATGAGAAAGTGAAAGTAGGGGTGAAAATGTGCACAGGTGTCTCCGTTGTGTTTTAGATGGAAAATGGTGTCATGTAGGAGTATATGGTTTCAGGAAATCTGGTTTTAAGCTCCTGTGAGATTTTTTTTCCTATAAATCTAATTTGCTTTCAGTGAATCGGAATAAACTTTTGTTACCAGATAATGGTGACAGAAAAATGATTTAATTTTGTGATAATGACTACCTCTTTATCACGACTCTTAAACCTAATTAACATTTTTTTTTCAAAAGGAGAGAATATTATTCTAGCTGTAGGAGTGATAGAAATGGGAAAATTAGTTTCTACCGTTTTAGACCAAGATTTAGTTTATATGGTTGATTTCCCTGTTGTGGTAGCTTTAAAAGTTATTTAAAATTGATGATAAAATCTTAAAAATGGCCAATATTTTTTTCCTAAAGAAAAATAACTCTCTATGTAAGTTTCATAGTACACATGGTCTTTTAGCAGTAAAACCTAAAATCTCAGATAGAATTCATCTTTTCAAAGCCTCACAATACATATTTTTAAAGAAACAGTCCATTTTGAACTTACGTGCTTCTACTTCTGTTGAATTAGCATTTCTAAACTACACAACCTTGATAAGTGCATAGCAGGGAGGGGTCTGTCTGCATTTCTGATTAATTGGAAGATAGTTTGTTCCTAAGTTTCATCACCAAAATGGCACGTTGACTTCTGCAGTATTGCGAGGACATGCTTGATATCCATGAAAAATTACTGCATGGATGAATTTATTTTTACTAATCAGCAGTCTCTCCAGACACCTATCTGATGGGCAAAGAAAGTTTTCACTTACAAAGTGTTTTATTCTTAATGAACAGCAACAACTTAAGGAACCCCCCCCCCCAACCCAGCCCAGTCATACCATTTTGAAACCCTGTAGCAGATGTTTGAGTAGGCTACCGATTAGGCAAAACATGTTTGTTGGCTTCTAATTCCAAGAATGCTCTGAGCAAAACTTGCCTGGAGCCTGTTTTATGAGATGTTGGGTCTACGGTGTTCAGGAAAAAAGTCAGTACCTGGGCACAGCCTTGAGTGAAATTAAATCCCTGACGAACTGAAACTGGGAGGTCACGTAGTTACAGCTGTAGTAGGAAGTATGCAGAACAACTTGTCTCAGTGGAGACCGCAAGTCCATAAAGGCGTGCCCAGGTAGTACTAGTGAGAATGCCTGAGAGCCTCAACTCTGCTCAGGAACATTTCCCCTGAGAATTCTGTCTTCTTGCCCAAAGAACACAGGGCTTGACCCTGGGTCTGCTGCAGTGGAAGCATGGGAGCCTCCCGGTTATGAGACTTGAGGAAGTTGGCAAGTGGCTTATTTAAAAATTTTGGCCACAGCTCTTCTGCCCCGAGATTGCATTTTTATAAAAGGAAGCAGGTATATAGGAAAGCAAATTATTGGCTAGTAAATATCCATGCATTGCATAGGTTTTAGTCTTTGTTCTTACATAACATGGAGATTTCTGTAGGTCAAATCTTGTCCTTTCTTTATTGTAGATAGAAGGACTTGGTGTTGGTTAGACCAGTGGTTTTCACCTGGGGGCAGTTTTGTCCCTCCAAGGGATATTTGGCAAGGTTTAGGGACAGTTTTGTCCATATAACTGGGCCGGGAGTGCTTCTGGCATCTAGTGGGTCAAGAATGCTGCTAAAAAACCCTTTCATGAACAGGATGGTCCTCATAACAAAGAATTTTCCAACCCGAAATATCAGTAGTCCTGAGGTTGAGAAACCCTGACCTAGACGTAAAATTCCTTACTTATTTCAATGGTGCCAGCAAGACAATCATGTGGAAATGAAGGCTACTGACCAACAGACTGTACTTTCTGCTAAAATATAACTTTCTACTCATTAATATAATAATTTAGTATAATAACTTACATTTCTCCGTGGTAGTATGTTTGCCCACTTTAAAAGGAAATCTTATTATAATTTGAGTCTGCAGTAATGTGTCAGTACATTATTATTTTGCTCTTCTGTATACATTAAAACTAGCAAAAATGGGACAAAATACTTAATTATTTTAAATGCTCTATCAGAGCTCAGCTGCTAAGACTGCACAGTTGATAGATGGGCTGCAAGTGCGATCTAAGATCCATGTTTGCATGACGCATGGAAAGCTAATAGGAAAGGCCAGTGGATGCCCTCCATGTTGGCAAATGTGAGGTATTTTTTGTTAGAGGACAGCAGTCGTAAAAAACATGGGTGGTGCACGGAGCCTAGGAGAGTGGTGTGTGGGTAGGAAGGAGTAGCAGGAGCAGAGGCTGCCGATTTAAAGAGCCGTTGATATTTCAATCATCCAGGCCCTAAGTACAAATATTTATCTTCCAGCAGTTCCATCCAGATTTACAATTTAATTTGCAATAATAACTTTTGACTGGTCAAACAGAACTAGGTTACTCTATAATTCTATAATTATACATATTAATATGTTATGTAAATTTTCTAACAATTGCTTCTTGCAGGAAGTAGCTTGAATTTTTCCAAGTGTGTTTGAGTCACTCATTTATTTTGGGACTGCATATATTGTTATCAGTTACTATTTAAAATTTCTTTTTAGGTATGTATTTATTTTTGAGAGAGAGGGAGAGGGTGAGTGGGGGAGGGGCAGAGAGAGAGGGAGACGGAAGATCCGAGTGGGCTTTCCCTGATAGCAGAGAGCCTGATGTGGGGCTCAAACTCACAAACCATGAGATTATGGCCTGAGCCGAAGTCAGACGCTTAACTGACTGAGCCATCCAGGCACCCCTCAGTTAATACTTTTAACTTTGACATTCCTGACTTTAATGGGTAGGATCCATCTTGCCCCCCCCCCCCCCCGCCTTTTTTTTGCCCTGAAAGGCTAATGAGCAAATTTGTGAGTTCACCTTCATGAATGGTAGATTGAGGTTGAACTTACCCTACTTGAGATGTTTACTGAGGCCATGAAATTTGGCTTCTGTAGCAGTGAATAACGACACCATTGTTATTAACCATTTGCTAAATGCCCATACTGAGCTCAGAGCCACAGCCCACAGAGAAGAGGTGCTGTGACTCCTGGAGCCAAGCAAGCACAGTGACCACCACATCACGTCACAGCACACTGGAGAGCCCCCGTAGCAAATCTCCTGGTCTGGTCATTAAGCGGCACAGGGCAAGTGCTTGTTGTAGAAAGCAACTCAGCAGAGTGGTTCGGAGGTCATCCTGTTTTAGAGGAATCGAAGCTGGCAGAGAGGGAGAGTTGAATTATTAAAGGTTTTAATTTTATACATTTAGCAGTTTGACTCAGAAACAAAGTCATATATTTAACCATTGCTCTAACGAATTATATATTGAAATTTTTAAGCTGAGAATGTGAGCAGATTGTAAGCATGTTTCTTCTTTCTGCTCCCTTATCATTCCAGTCCAATTTTTAGCACTTCCTCCTTAGATGCATTCTGTTCATAATACAATTACAGGATGGCCATGCTTTTGAACACAGTATTTCAGTCATGCAAAGAAAAAAATTATTTTCTAATTCAGTCTTACTCTCCCATTTAGGATATTAATATTTTAGGTGTAAATTGTAACTTCAAATGTTTCAGTTTTTAAAAAATGTCTTATCAAAATGGAGGGTGCAGAAATCAATTTTTTTACACATGGTAGGTGCCAAAGGAACAGTAGTTAGAAACAAAATTAGTGTTAACATATTTCCCGCATGAAAATAAAGGAGGCTCAAAGTGATATTTAAGGATTTAGCTGTTCTGTACAGCTTCAAAAGGGTGCTTGATTTTATGGCAATACTGTAAAGTCATTTCTCTGGAATCTGGTTCCCAGATGGCACTCTAAACAGTCTGCCAAATTGGGCGTGGGATATGAATGTGTATATGAGTATTTATTTAAGATTTTAATTCATGTAAGTAAAAATATACCTACTCTGAAGTAATTTTCATCATTTGCTGACTTAAACCTGCTTTTACTTTTTTTTAGTGTCTTTCAAATGAGTTTCTCAACATCAATCTGTGTTTTTTTTTGTTTGTTTTTGTTTTTTTTAATAATGATATCCAAACTTGGATTAGTAACTTGATCATGGTGACTTCCACCTGTCAATTCATGTTACTATTTTAAAATGTTCTCTTCCTACCAAGCAATTAGAAGAGAATGAAACAGAAAAGAAGTTTGCACTGCACACGTTTCTGTCCTGTTCAGTTATTCTCTGGTGGTAGGTAATTCCTGAAAGGGGACATTAATTCTTTTGGGTTGCCAAGACTCTGTTTAAGGCCAGCAGCAAAAATGTACGGATAGTTTTCAAATGTTGTTTGATTGCAAGGTTAGATTATTGAAGAGCATGTTTAGTCGCAGAGAAAGGTTGTGGAATAGGAGGTAGGTCTGACTCTGGACAAGCTATAAAATACCTGAAGTTTTATCTAGTATTAGTTTCTCTCCATTTCTAGTTGCTGGTAAATTCTTGGAGAGATAAATAAGTTTCTGAAAGCCAGCTCTCCATCCTCAGCTCTTCACCCCCTTAAATCCCCAGAGCCACAGGGCCTGATTGTGTCTTGGCTTGCTGGGTCGGGCTTGAATGCTGTGGACTTTTCTGGCCAGGGTCTTTGTATTCAAAAGTAACCCATTGATGCTCATTGCCTCAGAGTCTCATTTGGCGGCTCATCTGCTTAGCAGCTACCTTGAGTTCCTGGAGGAGTGATAGAATTTACTTCCCTTGACCAGCTAGCATTTGTTTTATAATGAGATCCTTCAAAGGGTTAAACCAAAGAAATAGATTTTTCTTGAAGAGATTCTTCTGTCTTTCAAATTATTACCTGTGGGGCTGCATATGTTGAATTAACCAAACCTTTGACATGACTTGCACCATAGTATGGATAGCCCTGTCAGTCACTTTTGAAAATGAGAGCTTTACCACTAACTCGAGGTGTTAAGCATTGCTTTTTTTTGAGTTTTTTGCTATCTTGTGGTATGATTTACCTGATCATTTGTGTGAGGGTGTATGTGTGGGGTGTGTGTGTTTTTACATCTACTTCTGGAGCTAGAGTAGAAAACAGCACTTAATTCAGTAAGGGGAGACTTTGGGGGCAGGAGTCACTCACTTGTTTGTCACACATCAGGCATTGATTGGGCATTTTCTCTGTAGCATCTAAGTATCAGATTCCCAGATGCCACTCTTAACAGTCAAAAAGTGCAGAGCCCTGCCCTTAGTGGGGTTCAAGTTATAATTAAGGACATGTCTTCTTAAGTTCACAGAGTACATTGTTTTGAGATAAATGCACAGGGTTCTCAGAGTATATAGAGATGAGAAGCCATTTCAACTTTTTAATCAGGAAGACACTTAATTGGAGGTGACACTGATTTCTCATCTGGGCTTTCAAAGCACTTTTGTTTTCATCTACATCTAATTTTTCCCTAGACTTGAGACTATTTGAAGACGGAAACAATTACATTATTCCTTATTTCCTTAGTTCCCAACATCTTAAGTGTTAAGTGTTTATTTGAAAATTAAATTTTAGTTATTTTGACTTCCTGGATGTTTTAAAGCCATGGCTTTAAAGATGGAAACTTATTTTTTCCTCTTTGTCAAGTTTTTCTTTTTATTACCCTCTTTCAAAATTGCAAAACAGTTCAGGCAAAGCAGCCGTTGATCCTTTGGTTTCTATTGCCTTTCACTTATCATTCCGGAATAATAATATGGCATATTACAACATAGTCTAAATGGATACAATTGAAAAGAAGAATGTGTCTTCACCTCAGTGTATAATACACTAAAATGGGAACTTTAGACCATGTGCCTTTCAAAGTAGTTGGTGGAAGTCTTAATCTTTATGCTAACGTGAAAATGACAACCGCTAATGTTTAATGGACATTTGAAGGATATTCTGTGCTTATAAGAAGTTTTAGAAAAATTTTAATGTTTTCATATCATGATCACAAATCCCTTCATCTTGTGAAATAAATCTAAATGTATGTTTAATGTATATATGTATGTATGTATGTTTAATGAATGTATGTATCTTTTTGGTGGAAAAATATGGTGGCTATATAGGTGCTGAAGTAGCTTGTAGAAGTTCAAGGGCAACAAATAGAAATTTTTGAAAGCGAAGACCAATATTGGAGGTAACTTCTTAAAGGAGTCCTGAAAATTACTTTAAGAAATGTTGCCAGCAAGTTTCTAAGTAAGCCTCATTCCTTCCAAAGCCAGGCTAGCTGCATTGGTACATCTTACCTTTGCCTAGCATTAAACATCAAAGCCAGTAAGAAAAAAGTCACAAATTACCTTTGACTTTGATACGATAACTTTGACTATGACATGTAACCATTTGAAGAATATGAGCATACAGAAACTTGAAAATTTCTTGATATTTCATTTGAACTATTTCTACTACACCTTGGGCTGCGTTTCTGTCACCTTCCCCCAGGATGGAACAAGTTCAGTCATTGTGCCTCAGTTGTCATGGACAGATCTAAGATGAGCATCGAAGATGTGGGCAGGGATTTAGGTGTCCCCTGGCATGGGTTTAATCCCATCCCATTCAGTCACTTGGTAGCGGAACGGCCTTAGGTTAAGTTTCCTCCCTGTGATCGCTTTGCTTCTTCGTGAACAAGATGGATGTTACTGCTGCTCTCTTGGAACTTAGTAAGACATTTGGGGGCTATCCTTACCTCACATGTTGTAATGATTACAGATCAGGGATGTAAAGTATAAAGTATTTGGCATATACTAGTGCTCAATAAATGGTGTTGACTTACAAATGTGATCATTTTCATAATTTGTCTTTCCCTTCTTGACCCTCTGAAGATACATGTTCCCTGTGGAAGAACATGAAGGAAACAAATCTGGCCCCTGGGTCCTTCAATTGTGACAATTAGCTATAGGCTTTATATTTTCTTATGAGAATTTAGGTCTTTTGAGACTTATCCCTTCTTTCAATTGGGAGCAGATATTAAAACAGGTGTGTTTTTCTTACATTTATGTCTAGTCAACTTTTTACAATTTATTTTGTTAGAATAGCAAAGCTAGAAACCAGAGAACAACAGATAGCTATTTGCTCTTGTCCTTGTATATGTGGGACCAAAACAATTCTGTTACCTTCTATGAGAACTCAACCAACTTTTTTTTTTAATTTTTTTTTTTAATGTTTATTTATTTTTTTTTTTTTGAGAGAGACAGTGAGACAGAGTGTGAGTGGGGGATGGTCAGAGAGAGGGAGACACAGAATCGGAAGCAGGCTCTAGGCTCTGAGCTCTCAGCACAGAGCTGACGTGGGGCTCGAACTCATGGACCATGAGATCATGACCTGAGCTGAAGTCAGATGCCCAACCGACTGAGGCATCCAGGCGCCCCTCAACCAACTTTTTATTAAATTTTCTGAATTGTGAATGTTAGTTTGATTTGAATCTTTTAAAAAAGGTTTGTTGCCACATTTTAAAAACAAAATGTACATAAAAACCAGAATCGGTCTATCACACAAATCCAAATCTAAAACTTTATTGTTTCATTTTAATCGTTCCATTTCCCCTCCTTCATTTTTGTGAAAAGTGTGTCATTTTGGCCACGAGGAGAGGAAGTTATCCTTTGGATGGGCAGGGCTAGACACTATTCTCCAAAAGGCTTTTGCAGGGCTTGTGAGTTTCTTTTGAAAAGGTGTTCATGGGGCGCCTGGGTGGCGCAGTCGGTTAAGTGTCCGACTTCAGCCAGGTCACGATCTCGCGGTCCGTGAGTTCGAGCCCCGCATCAGGCTCTGGGCTGATGGCTCGGAGCCTGGAGCCTGTTTCCGATTCTGTGTCTCCCTCTCTCTCTGCCCCTCCCCCGTTCATGCTCTGTCTCTCTCTGTCCCCAAAATAAATAAACGTTGAAAAAAAAAATTAAAAAAAAAAAAAAAAGAAAAGGTGTTCATAATCTTTAGGGAACTCAAATGAACATGCTAGTCCTGTTTCCCACCAGACAGAAAACTTAGCTGCCACTTTGGGGCATCTCCCCTCTGTTTTGTCCATCAAAAGTCTGCTATACTAACAGCATAAAATCTTGATTATATTATCTAAAATATTTATGGTTTTTGCTCTAGACACTAAAAAAGTGACAGCAGTAAGCACTGTGTGGGTGGTCAAAAGTCTCGCTGCTTACTTCCGCTTGTACCCAATGGAAGAAAGTCAAGAAACTAGGAAACATACTTTTGTGTTAATGCTCTTTGACATAATGTAACTTGATTTTTTACAAGATAACGTAACTTGATTTTACTATCAAAAATGTTAAAAAGAGTGGGTATTAAGTTATTTATTGACCTTATTGGTTATTTTTCAGAGTTTAGGTTAATGGGGTAGCGATGTTCTAGGGTAACTGCCCAGGTATAATTTGTCATGCTGAGCAGCTGTCCCAGGTGGGCTTGGCTGCTGGTCAATGGAGACCTACCTTTTTGAGGATCCTTCCTGACCTGAGTATCCCAACTAAACTGTGAGGCAGGGTGAGGTGTTCTCTCTTTTTCTTAAGAGCCTAGTACCATTGCTTCAGACACCACTGACCAGTGAGCCCAGTAAACCTAAGAAAGCATGTTTCTAAAGGATTACTGAAAAGTCTTGAATTTTAAGGAAACAAAGTATACTTGCCATCTAAATGTAAGTAACCCACATTAAGCGTAAGTGACAGTGTAATAAAACTCCATTAAAAAAAAAGATTAAAAACATGCTTGGAACACACTTCATGTAAACCAGTTATTATTATTATTATTTTAAGTTTTTATTATTTACTTACTTCTTAAAAAGCATGAGTAGGGGAGAGGCAGAGAGAGTGGGAGAGAGAGAATCCCAAGCAGGCTCTATCCTGTCAGTGGGAGGTCTGTGATTTGGGGCTCAAACCTACGAGCTGTGAGATCATGACCTATGCTGAAGTCAGCTGCTTACTGGCTGGACCACCTGGACACCCTTCAACCAGCTTTTTTTAAGCTAAAAAGGGGGGGGAAGGTAGGGGATTTTGCTGGCCTGGGAGAAGCACCTGCTGTGAATTAACTGCATTAACCAATATCAATTTAACCAGGATTTTCTCTGTGTGCTTTGTGCAGGTTGGGGGAGAAATCTCTAAATAAATATCAGGTATCACTGTCATTACATTTTGCTATTTCATTACATTACAGTAACATTGCTGGTAGATTTTTTGAAATGCTTTTGTTCTGTATCTTTTCTTTTTAGTTGACTGAGGTATGGAAATAATCTTCAAAAGAATCACTGTATCTGGGTAAACAATTTGGCTAACATGTTACTAGAGTACTTTTGGCTTAATACCAAGAAGGAAAAATGTGTACTGGGTAGTTATTTCATGCTCTGTTTTGTGTATACTCGTGTGTATTCACCTATAAAATGTGCAATAGAACATACACAGACACTCACAATAAGAATATATATGATGGGGCGCCTGGGTGGCGCAGTCGGTTAAGCGTCCGACTTCAGCCAGGTCACGATCTCGCGGTCCGTGAGTTCGAGCCCCGCGTCGGGCTCTGGGCTGATGGCTCAGAGCCTGGAGCCTGTTTCCGATTCTGTGTCTCCCTCTCTCTCTGCCCCTCCCCCGCTCATGCTCTGTCTCTCTCTGTCCCAAAAATAAATAAACGTTGAAAAAAAAAATTAAAAAAAAAAAAAGAATATATATGAAAATTTGTGTGAGGCTTCAAAGACTGAGACACCAGATCCTGAGTGTCTCCAGATTTTTGTTTATTTTGGTGATGAATTCATTTTACAAAGGGGCTTGGTCTCTGTCTTGGAGGAGAAACAGCAATAGTACGACAATGACTTATGGGTATCTGGAGCAAGATGATTAAGAAATAGAGCTGTATTCCATTGATATACAATGGAATACTACTTGGCAATGAGAAAGAATGAACTCTGGCCATTTGCAGCAATGTGGGTGGAACTGGAGGGTATTATGCTAAGTGAAGTAAGTCAGTCAGAGAAAGACATACCATATGTTTTCACTCATATATGGATCTTGAGAAACTTAACAGAAGACCATGGGGGAGGGGAAGGGGGGGAGTTATAAACATGGAGGGAGGGAGGCAAACCATAAGACTCTTAAATACAGAGAACAAACTGAGGGTTGATTGGGGGGGTGGGGGAGAGGGGAAAGTGGGTGATGGGCATTGAGGATGGCACTTGTTAGGATGAGCACTGGGTATTGTATGGAAGCCAATTTCACAATAAAGTATATTAAAAAAAGAAATAGAGCTGATATCTTTTCTCATGTTTTCCATTCTCCATTGAATTCATCTTGCAAGAAAGAGGCAGGAAAACAAATCTTTTTATTCAAGACTATGAAAACAAATCTCTTTATTAAAGACTGTGACATCCATGGATATAAGCCTTGGGCTGCTGGAGCCAGCAAAGGCTGCTCTGGGGAAGCTAGAAGCTGCATAGTCCTGATGGGCTGATGAGGGTGGGTGGGTATTGGGTCCTCTCACCTTCAGGCCTTCTATCTTGTGGCTTGTCAGCCACATCCATTAGGTGTTTCATATTCATTGTGTACAGATCCTGGACCCTGGGTGGTAGAAGAAAAGCAAATCCTACTCCTTTTCTACCTCAATCTTAAGACCGATAGTGGAGAAGATGAAATGCATTCTAAAATCTTAATGTTTGCTTTTGTGTCTCAGGGAGCATTGGCATGATATAAGGGAAAACACTGGGTTTGGAGGGATGAATAGCAACTAGGTAAGGAAATCACTGTGCTAGAGTGTCCAGAGTATTTGAAATACTCAATCAGATTTAGACAACCCCGATCAGAGCTCTCAGGCACATTAATTATCCCGAACCTAGTAACAGCCAGGCTAGGTGTTACCATTTTGCTTCTGTTTTGCTTCCGATGGGTGAAGTAAAATGAGTCCGAAGAGTAACTTGTTTAGCTGTATGACATTGGGCAAATAACAGAGCTAGAAGTTAAATTCAGGGGCTGTCTTTGCCTACATAGCTTGGACTCCTTCCACTATATTGTCAAAACAATTAAAAAAAAACCCTACTATTTCTAGTGCTATATGACTGAAATTGTCTTTTGAGTTGTTTTTTTAACTAGGCCAGCTATACCCAAAGTAGATTTGTGTATATGATTGGTATTGCCACGTTTGATACATGGCAAATATCCTTTCATTATGGTTGAAATTGTTTTTCCTTCTTTGTGAGCTATGTAACATCAAGTGGCTATAGTGCTATACAATATGCCATCAAATATAAGATCATCCATAAGACCTCCTAATCTTAGGAGTGTTGAGTGAACCCATGTGTGCCTTGGAATGGAAGAAATATGCTACATGTGTGGTCTTACCACTGGCTGGTTGGAAAACGGTGGGGTCTTTGGATTTTACTGATATGTGCACATAAATGCTTTTATAAGCTTTATGACTGACCCACAGATACGTATGAAAGTTCAGTTGTATTTGCCATGATAATGCAACATTCCTGTTAAAGGCTGTGGATTGTAAAACCTTACTAATCTAAATTGCTCAAGATCATGCTACCACACTTTGACCTTTATAACACTGGCATGGAAAATATCTTTTAAAATAGAACTGGTAAATAATTTATTTATGATAATTTCTTACCAATATTTGATGCTGTATTTTACTTGTTAAAACCAAGCTAAATTATGAGTCCCTCCTCCAAACATTCTTAGTTGGGAATAAGTGGTTATGAAAAATATGTAAGATGGAAAAATATATATATATGATGAAATATTTTTATTATAGTTTAGGTCATTGTATATTAAATCTCATAAAAAGCCCTAATGATAAATAATTTGAAGTCTTGTTTGAAAGCCCCATCTATAAGCAAAAAGATGAATTATAGTCATGTTACCTAGTGTAATGGATTAAAGGAAGATTACGTCAGAGCACTGCCCGGAGTCCTGCTACCAGTGTAGCCATTGGGGGGTTAGAAACAGGTGGTGAGCACAGAGCATCAAGTGTAACAATAAATAGCACAGTCTAATTCCCGTAAGATGAAACTCCTTTCTCATTGCAGAGAAGAGTACGGGATCAGATAGTGACTTGGAAAAGCAAAGGCCAAGAAATGACTCAAGGACAGAAGCACTTTTAAAATTCCTTTACCAAGACTTACGATAAATGGAGTAATCACTTCTTTTCCTACCAAGTTATTAAAAATTGCTTCTTGCTGGTTGTTAAACATAAAACATCAGGCATAATTGCCTTTCATTAGTAGGAAGAAATATTTATTAAACTCCTATTTTGTGAATGTAATGTTTTAGACTACCAGAAACAGATGAAACTATTAGTAGCTCATGATAAATACAGAAGAATACAAAGAAATTTTTCCTTTTATTTTTTTACAATGTGTATTTTTTTTTGAGAGAGAGAGAGAGTGAGCAAGCGAGCATGGGCAGGGGAGGGGCAGAGAGAGAGGGAGACACAGAATCTGAAGCAGGCTCCAGGCTCTGAGCTGTCCACAGAGCCGACGTGCAGCTCGAACCCATGAACCGTGAGATCATGACCTGAGCCCAAGTCGGATGCTTAACCAACTGAGCCCCCCAGGTGTCCCAAAAATTTTCCTTTTAAATAAATGGTAGGATGGGTTGGATGCAATAATAGAAAACACTTGATTTTTAAGGCTTTTTACATATTTTTAAATATGTAAAGAGGAAAAGTACTGCTTGTGAGAGAAGAGGTGGAGTAGAGTAGAAAGAAAATAACATTTGAATGTTTTGGTTAATGCCTTGTGTGATCTTATAACTGCTTTGTAAGATAGGGTGGTTGCCTGATTTTACAGATATGGAAACCGAGAAGTTCAGTGGCTGGCTCAAGGTCACATGCTTAGTTCAAATGGGAACCCTCATTACAACTCCTGACCCAGTGTTCTTTCCACTATAAAATTCTGCCTCTCAAGTATGCCTTAATGAAAGATATAAAGATTGAATGAAGGATTTCTTTGAATGTGTTAATATATATCTGTCAGAGACATGACCTCCGTGAAGTTGGTTGGGTAGGAAGGAAGTTTTGGAGCTATGGAGGAATTTGTAATTTTTAGAAGCTATGGGTAAGAAATTACCTAGACTTTATTAGAGGTACAGTGCTTTACACAAGTGCTTCTCAAATTTCAATGTGCTTATAAAACACCTTAGGAACTGGCTCAAATGCAGATTCTGATTCATGAGGTCCAGGCACGGCTGAGATTTTGTATCTCTACCAAGCTCTCAGGTCATGACAACGAGGACCACACTTTGAGTAACAAGGATTTTGGCATCAGATGCTGGTGGTCATGCACCAGAGTGAGGGTTTAACAGAGGTCCTGGGGGAGATGTAACGCTTGAGCATGGATCTAAAAAGTGAGTGGGATTTGAGTGAGAGGTAGGAGGGAACTGTAAGAAGACTAGCACATTGGTATAAAGTTCTAATCAAACATTTTCCAGAGCCTTTGGGATTTAAAGTAATGAGTGAAGAAAAACAAGATCTCTTCTTTTGAGGCCCTTGTTTTTGGGGAGGTCGAGAATGGGAAGCACATGGAATGAATGCATCTCTAGGCTGGCAGATTGGAGGCAGGATGAATGAAAGGTTGGGCCCAGCTTGAGTGGCACCGTGAGTATCCTGGCTGGGGAGTTTAAGTGTTACCTCCTAGGTGATGAGATCATCTCCAAAAGCTTTTGAGCGGAAGGTTCTGATGTTCAAAGCAGAGATGGAGATCAGTGGGCTCCTGAAGTCCTATGTGACACGCAATGAGCTGAGCACCACGAGGCTGGAGGTTTGGAGAGGTGTTTGGAGATTGTCGCCATTTGTGGCTGTTTTGATAAGGACGACAAGTGCTCAAAGCCATGAAAATGTAAATGAGGAGAAATGCCAAAGATGTTTCAAGTAAGGCAGGATGGGGGGTTGATTAGTATGATGGAGCTAGAAGAATCTGCTTTTGAGCTGTGCAACCATTAGCAGAAACAGGAAAGGCAGCCGACTCTGCAGCAAGATGCAAGTCAGGCCTCAGCACACCGCATTGGACATGGCAGAAGAAATGGAGACTCACGGAAATGGAGTCGTCACGGTATTTGTTCAGAAATTCTGGCTGGATGTGTCGATTTGACAGTCCTCAGTGAAGAGCTAACAGGCATTTGTAGAGAAGAAAAGCCACGCTTTGAGGAAGTGAGGGTAGAGAGGAAGTGTAGTGGCTAAGCACTCCTCTTCGTGTTCTTCTCTGCGCCCTCCATTATCTGCGTGAGTGTGCATCTATTTTGGAGTCCCCTGTGCCACTGACCTAACTTCCTGCCTCTACTGCCCGTGGTCTTGATAACTATAGCTTTAACCATTGTCTTTCCTTCTTTTAAACACAAATAAAAATTTCTCTTTTTGTTAAAGTTCAACATTGTTTTCTGTAGACCTTCTGGAAACGTGAGGCCTGAGTTCTTGTCCTAGGAATTACTTTGCTTTGGAAAAACTGGCACTGGGTGCCTTCAAGAGAAGCACCGTGGGCCTGTCCTTTTGACCCAGTGGGGTGTTCAAATCAGTACAGAATCCAATATCCCTGTATGTCCTGGCTTTGGGGTCCTTAAATTGGGACTCTCACTGTTTGTGTGGTATTCACAGCATGGGCCAGTGTCAGCTGTACCTAACCCCACTCATTTACTCTGTGGATTCTGCTATAGAATGAGCAAACGTTGCTTGCTTGCTTTTCTTTTCTGTCCTCTTTTTTAAAACCCAAACTCCATGTTTCTCATATACAACTATTCAAAAAAGAATATATACAACTCCTGACAGAGTATTTTCAGGCACATTGCACTTAAATTCATGCAACAAAACATACTTATCTTCCTGTTCCCCCTCCTTGGAAACCCTGCTCCCAAACAACAGCACTGAAAACAAACCCACGAAGTTGACAAAATGATATCTGATTCAGCCTGGCACAATTTTTTATAACCAAAAAACTACTTCTGTTTCTATCTATCGAGGTTGAAGAACAAAAAATACAAAAATATTTTAAGGCATGTGTGATACCAGGGTATTTGATTCTATCACTGTATAAATGGATGGATGGATGAGTTCAACAAACATTTATTGAGCTCCTGCCATGTGCCCAGCACTATTCCAGGTATTAGGGATTCTGTTTCATGGTGAAAAGGACAAGGTCCTATCATTCCTAGGCATATATTCTAATAGAGAGAGCAGATAATGAATAAATAAGATAATGTGAGATGGTGATAGGGCTATGAAAAAACAGGAGAGGGCATGTCTGGAAGGTTCTTTTGGATAGAATGTTTTTAGTATATGCTGAAATAAAATTTTACATGCACTAGATTTGAAAGCACTAATACAATAAAAGCACTGGAACTAATGTTTTATTTTTAACAGTATCGTAAATAGTTTTTGTCAAATTATCTCTTAAGAAAAGTTCATGGAATTGATGGTTTAGTGTGTTTTAAGAACCAGAAAGGAGTACACCTAAAACTAATACCATGTTTCAACTATACTCAGATACATTTTTTTTTTTACATCAGAAAGGCACACTAACTTCTGAAGGTTGGGGCCCATTTGTGTGTGTACAGGAGTCCTTTTCTCCTCTGTTCCTGTACTCCCAACCTGGTGAGCTGCTGCTGGCCCTGATCAGATGATTAGATGCTCATGATATGCATCATGCTTATGGATTTTCATAAAGAGATTTGGTATTGTCCATTGCTTTCCTCACATCTTGTGTGAACTTGAACTGCGCATTCACTATGAACCCACCATGGCTACTTATCTAACAAGACTTTCAAGGTGTTTTGCCTTCTGATTACTTTTTGCTTGTATACCTGCATTTATTCCCCTTCCATACAAGCTTTGTCAATTAAGCCAGCTTCCTCTCATTTGCCTCCTGTAGACAGCCATTCTTGGAGGCCAGGCTCCATCTGGCCTCATCCATGAAGCCCACCCTCACTAGGAGAAGAAGCCAGACGGTGACTAGTCTCAGTTCAGCCAATACTGCCTGTGTGGGCTTTGGCCAGTTCCTGTGTCTCTTTGTCCTTCAATTTCTTTACCTGTAAGATGGGGAAAAACACTAATACCTGCTGCACAGGGACCATTGTGAGGATTAAATTTGTTATTAGAGGTAAAGAATTTAGATGCCTGACATTTAGTAAATATGTTAGCTATCTAATTATTACTATTGATACTTTTTTTATGGTAAAATTTTATACTGCTCTTTGATCTCTGGACTTCTGTGGTTTGTACAATCTACATGATGACCTTTTTTTTTTTTTTAACATTTTTTAAAAGTTTATTTATTTATTTTTAGAGAGAGAGAGTGCATGTGCCAGTGAGTGGGGGAGGGGCAGAGAGAGAGAGCGAGATGGAGAGGGAGAGGATTCCAAGCAGGCTCTGCACTGTTACTATGAATCTTGACACAGGGCTCAAACTCCTGAACCATGAGATCATGACCTGAGCCGAAATCAAGAGGCAGTCACTTAACTGACCGAGCCATGTAGGTGCTCCCTACATGACAACTTTTATCTTTCTCTTGTTTTTTTACCTGTATGGTAAATACTAAACTGGTATATCTAGAGCTTGGTGGAATTAAAAAATACTTGATGAATGATGATAGGGTAGGTAAGAGTGTGAACACTGGCAGGCACAAAGAATTCTTAGGGATGGATCTTAACCACTTGCATGAAATGTGAGAGGAGGGATGGACCCAGTTGCTGCTCTGTTTTGACTCTTAGATTAATTTATTATTAATTAATTTATGGATTTTCTCATGGTAGTATTCTTTATTGTGGTCTGAATACTTAGCATGAGAACTACCCTCTTAAGTAATTTTTAATTGCACACACAATACAGTGTTAACTTTAGGCACAATCTTGTACACCAGATTTCCCAGAACTTATTTAACTTGCACAACTGAAACTACATACCTGAGCGGCAGTAGGCCATTTTCCCCTTCCCCCAGTCCATAGCAACTACCGTGATACTGTTTCTGTGATGAACAGTATCTACATGGTAGATACCTCATGTAAATGGAATCATGCAGTGTTTGTAAATGCTTTTGTGGCTGGTTTATTTCACTTAGTCTACTGATTTCCACTTCTGGGTATATATCCAAAAGAACTGAAATCAGAATCTCAAAGAGCTAACTCTACCCCCATGTTTATTGCAGCATTATTCACAGGAGTCAAAAATATGCAAACCTAAATGTCCACTGATGGATGAGTGGATAAAGAGAATGTGGTGTATACCTACGATGGAATATTTTTCAGCCTCATAGTATTCTTAATTTTGTATGTCCACCTCAGTTTAAATCCTTAGTCTCTGATTCCCTAGAGTTTCTTAATAAAGATGCGGGTAAAAAAAAAAACTTTGTGGTTAATAGCTTGACCGAGTCTTAAGAAAGGATTGAAAGGGTGCATTTTAAATGAACTAAGCAATTAGATTTCATCCTTGGAAGAATAAGAAAGGAAAGTAAGACATTTATCCATAGGAAGAGAAAGAAGAGGGAAAAACCTTTCCAGGAGAGAGACATCGGCAGGTGTGGAGGAAGGAGAGGTCTGGTAGAGGGACTAGAGCAGTTTCCTTTGCTTGGAGAAGATGGTATGACCCAGGGGACGTTCCCACAGTCTCCATCTATGCAACACACTAGAATGGGAGAGGAAGGGACTCTAAATACTCTTGACCTTATATATAAAAACATTTTTTTATTTGATATTTAGAGTAGACTAAGAACTGTAAGCCAATTAAATCTAAATCTTAAGGAATGGAAGGATTTAGGACTATCTGATGATCACTGTATATTCTTTGGATATTTGGATTGTCATGACAATAGTTGTAAACGTCTGGCTTCATTATAACTGATAATATTCAACAGTGTTCTTTGAAAGAAAAAGGTGAAAGTGAAAACGTTTGTATCTGCATCCTAAATGTAAAATGCCTAAAAGTATTGGATAGCCCACTAACAATTTATTTTTGTTTTAATCTAGAATATTATTAGGAATGATTATTTTTACTATTTCCTTAATTACTTACTTTTAAATAGATTCTTTTGTCCTCCTAATTTTAGTGACGGTGGTATTAAAGTATAGAAGTAGGAAGAGCATTATTTTCCCAAGATGTCAGTAGCAAATCATCTTGGCTAAGTGTCTAAAGTCTTGTTTGAAAATCAATTCATTAATAAAATGATGGGAATTATGGAATCAGGAAGGACCTATCTTAGGTACACTTTGGACTTTTAAATATTCAGCCTCCACTCCCAAATATATTGGTCATGATTCTCTTCCTCCTCCCCCACTCCTAAGTAAATAATTTGACAGTTTGATGTTTGATGTTTCTCTTATGGTCTGTTGAAACTTCAAGAAGAAATTTGGGATGCCTGGGTGGCTCAGTGGGTTAAGCGTCCAACTGTTGATTTCGGCTCAGGTCATGATCTCTCCATTGGTGAGATTGAGTTCCAAGTCCAGCTACACACTGAGCCTGAGCCTGCTTGGGATTCCCTCTCTCCTCTCTCTCTGCCCCTCCCCTGCTCACATGTACGTTCTTTCTCTCTCTCTCTCTCATAAATAAACTTTCTAAAAAAAAAGGAAGAAACTTGGGGTTACATCATTTGAAAGCTTATTTTTTTATGTCTGAAGAGTGCTTTTTTGGAATGACTTTGATAACCTACTAATTATCAGTTACCTCGATTGTGATTTTAAAAGCGTTTTTAGTTTCATAAGACTTAAAAATTGAGGTAGATTTTCAAGGAGGTAAATATTCAGAGTTCTCAGCCTTCAAATCTGGAGCACATTATCCCACAATTACAATCAAAGTAATATATGAGGACATCTATTTATATTAGTTTGGAATGCTTAGTCATGTCATACAGTTGACAAGTGTTCTTTGTCTGATTTGAACTTACCAGAAAGGCCCTCTCGCCAGACCAGTAAGTCTTTATATTGCCTTTCATGTCAATTAAAAAAATTTTTTTTCAACGTTAATTTATTTTTGGGACAGAGAGAGACAGAGCATGAACGGGGGAGGGGCAGAGAGAGAGGGAGACACAGAATCGGAAACTGGCTCCAGGCTCCGAGCCATCAGCCCAGAGCCTGACGCGGGGCTCGAACTCCCGGACCGCGAGATCATGACCTGGCTGAAGTCGGACGCTTAACCGACTGCGCCACCCAGGCGCCCCAGCCTTTCATGTCAAATTTAAATTTGCAGTGGGAATTGTTAATTTCAGAAACTGTACTTTTGATGAATATTCCTTTGTAAGAGGTAAAAATCAGAATTTCAGAGCCAGAAGGTACTAAAGAGAATCTTCATTTAATGGTTTTTTTCACAAAAAAGAAAGTGGCTCAGAAGAAGTCAGCTGGCTTTTGCAGGGCCACCTGCAGGACTAGTGTCCTGACTTCATTCCCTCTTCTTGCTTTGGGTGTAGTTATTTCTGCTGTGCCTCACTCCCTGCTTTACTACAGAAGCAAAAGACTTGAACAAGGGTAATATTTCATTTTATGGGGTGTTAATCTTATTCATTTCAATGACTGGCTGTCCATATTGGTACTTAATCTACATTTTAATGTATTATTTACTCTATTTTAGATTTAGTAAACTGAATAAGAGCTAGAATGAAGTTTTGAAGGAAACTACTTACTTGAACCAGCAGACCAGAATATGTTCACATTATTTCAAATTTTAAAATACAAAGCAGGGAGTTTACCAATGGAAATTTAGTTTTTTTGGTGCAGCCACTATTCATTTTTCTTTATCCATGTTTTGTACCTCTTTGCAACAAGTTCTCTTTTTATGTTTTAAATCTAATACCTTATAGCTCTACCTACTCATGACTGTTTTTACACAAACTACTTTGGTATTGTAACTTTCTGTGTAGGATTTTCTAATGCTCATTTAATCTTTTATCACAGTCAGATGAATTATTCCAGCATTATTTAATTCAGACTTCCTTACTGGGGCAAACAAATTAGAGATTAGGCAATAGGAAAACATGTCTAGGCTGGCTTCTTACCACTTACTCTTCTTTGCAGACTTAAAATAGGAATGCATGATATGAGGAAATTATAAGATGAATGCAACAAAAAGGAACTAACTAGAACCTCCTGAATAGTATTCCTTTAAAGCCAGAAGTGGTTGACTTTTCAGCAAATCACTTCTGTGGTTCTTGCTTCTTGAAACATTCTGTTCTGTGGACTCGATGCATGATTTTTATGCTTAGATGTTCTCTTCTGGATCCCTTGGAGTGTTGGTGCTTATGGAGTGTTAAGTAATAAACTCAATGACTTTCCCTGTCCTTTAGATTCCTGGACCAAGACCTCCTGAGAGCCAGCTTAGTGTGCAGTGACAGCAGCAAATCAAGTGCATTTTTATGGTGCCCTCTTCAGCATGCCTAAGCACAGTGAAGCATGTGAGGTTTTTTTTTCTGCCCATACTTGAAAATTGTTGGCAGGAGTTTCTGGCTTTTCACTTAATTTTGAGTTTCTCTGTGCTTTTTGTTTTAAATTCTAGTTGGGTAAGTCTAGAGGAATTAGGTTTCATTTTAACTTCCTTTTTCAAGAGAAGTAGCGAAACTAGTTGAAGCTGTAGTTTCAGTTAAGATGTAGTTTTAACTTTTGTATATTTTTAGGGCACTGGCTCTCCATCATTAGCACACATTGGGATCACTTGGAGGGTTCAGTAAGCCACATTACTAGACCCCTAACTCCACAGTTGCTGATTCCAGAGGTATGAAGTAAGGCCTGAGCTTTTTTATTTCCAACAATTTCTGAGGTACTGTGGATGCTGCTGGTCTGGAGACCATGCCTTTAGAACTTCAATTATAGGGAATAAACCAATGGGAAATACTCTAAAGAGAAGGTATGTGAAATTGTTATCCTAAGCATATTTTCTACTTAAGTTTATAGACTTAACAAAACCCCTGTTATATGAATAATGTCTATAACAAGAAAAAGATTAGTCCTCAGAATTCCTTTGGTGGTGGTGGTACAAGAACACAAGTATTAACATTAGTAATATATACATGTGGAAGAATAATGGTATGGCTTCATATTCCTGTAACTACTATCCATATATACCCAATAGCTCTCTAGAGTGATGGTATTTTCAGTTATATGACATTTTCTTGTGGGACTTTACTGGAAATTGACATTTAAGAATTAAATATGTGACAGATTCTGGCATTTTAGGCTGAAGGAATGGCATATTTGGCTCTGCAGTGAGAATTAACAGCTCCTCTTATGTTGGACTTTCTTGACTGAAATTGGAGTATAGTATGGGATACAACAGGAAATGGCTGAAAGATGGAAATGGGGCATGTAGCTAAAAATAAGTTCAATAGTAAGGCCTAGGGAACCATAAATTTTAATGGAGATGAGAGGGAGTAAATGATTTAGTTAAAATGTCCCCTCAAAAATGGTTCTGTATACTTGGATAGATTTTTAGAGTGAAGAAGCTGAAGAATAATCTGTTCTGCCCACTAATATTTTTTTGTCTTTTTTGAATACTGAGCCAGAGATGAACAGCATTCTGTCTCTGAATTCATGGCATTCACAGTCTAGTGGAAGAGACTCGGGAGACATCCATGGTACATCACAGTATAATGGAATGCTCTGAAAGCAGTCTACATTGGTTATACATGGGCTTACATGGGAGAGGCCTCTAGGAGAATATAGGAAGTCTTCAGAGGCAGGTGAAATCTGAGCTTAATCTGAAAGAATGAGTAGCTCAAAGGAAGGGGAGAACAGTCAGGAGACTTCTAGAAAGAGAAAACCTCCTGTTGTTTCCCATGTAGAGATGGGAGTCCCATGTAGGACTGTTGAGAGTAATCTAAGGATGCTTTATGGAAAGAATGTTGGGTTTGTGCTGGGGCAGAACAAGAAATGAGGTGACTAAAAGTGACCACAGCATGAATGTAAATGCCACGTTTGTATTTTACTCAAGGGAAATAAGCCATAACATATAAGGATTTTAAGGGAGAAGACATAGCACTCCAGTTTAGGAAGGTTCTTGAGTCACCTCTGTGAAGGAGGACGAGGTTGAGGTATGGGGAAAGACTGAAGACAGGAAATTGGTCTGAGAAGGAAGAGGTGAACATAAGAGATATTTAGGAGCTAGAATTGATAGGACTTGGTTGGTAGGGAGGTGAGTTTGAATGAGAGGAAGTTGTTTGGGTTAATTAGGCTTTAGCTTTCAGGCTCTGAAACTTAGCCCTTCATCAGGACAGAACACATGGAAGGATGAACAGGATTGGGGATTAGATGATACCTGCACTGGACAAGAACTTATTAAATTGTGCATTCTAAGCTGGGATAATGCTAGTGGGAATGTAAAGGGCAAGTCTGAGAAAAGTTGTCTGGGAAATATTAGTTGAATTTGGTTTGGACTAAATATGGTGAAGGAGGGGAAGAAGAAAGAGCTCATTAATTTCGTTAGTCTCAGAAGTTTCAAAAAAGTATTCAGAAATGAAATGGGAAAATTGAAGTTGATTGCAATAAATGCCAGCTAGTCTGAAGGATATCCAGATTGAATGTATATTGACCTTGAAAGTTAATTGAAAGGCAGGGTTATGTTAATATGCATTTGAAAGCCAATTATGTTATTCCTTTGAAGCGTGTCCATTCTTTCTCAGTGGTTTATATAGGATTATTGGTGATACTTTGGTGATATTCTGAAATTTCAAGTGTTATATGGAAGGCTAAATAGGAAATGGAAAATCTGTCACAGGTGGTATATGTAAATGGAAAAGTTTTAAATAATGCATGATGTTGGTTTTCTAATAAAAGGCAGGTAGCTTTATACAAATTGCAACAACACCTGCAAAATCCCTTTTGCCATGCAAGATAACATTTGCAGATTCCAGGGATTAGGATGTGAATATTTTGGGGGAAGGGAATGTTTGTTATTCAGGCTATGATAGTACTCAAATTATCAATATTGTGAACAAAAAGAATTAGACATGGAATATTTGTGTTTGAACTAGGAAAATCCATGATAATACACTATGAAATAACAATATATGATATATTTTGTATACAGATGTATATACACATACACACACACACATATATATAATTATTAGATAATGGCTTAAATAGAGTTTAATTGGAGGACCATCTAAGTTGATCAGACTTTATAAGATATAATTTAATAGGACTGTGATAGAAAAAAATGAAGATCTGATGCATTATTTCTTACCACTTTAAATATGAAGGATAAGCAAGCTGGAATGCATTTTTCCAGGGTAAAGAGAACACAACTCCTGGCTTATACTAGGTTGTTGTAATTCTTCAAGCATTTAGTATATATTTGCTGAGTGTCAAGTGACGATGCAGGCACTGAGTTAAGTCTTGCCCTTTCATCTAATAGTATGTTTTCTTTTTTTTTTTTTAATTTTTTTTTTTAACGTTTATTTATTTTTGAGACAGAGAGAGACAGAGCATGAACAGGGGAGGGGCAGAGAGAGAGAGAGAGGGAGACACAGAATCAGAAGCAGGCTCCAGGCTCTGAGCCATCAGCCCAGAGCCCGACGCGGGGCTCGAACTCACGGACCGTGAGATCGTGACCTGAGCTGAAGTCGGACGCTTAACCGACTGAGCCACCCAGGCGCCCCTAATAGTATGTTTTCTATGAACTCTTCAGGTGTGTAGTCACTGCTTGGCTATTTGTTTTGTTCACAGATTTGATCTCGTTTTCTAGATTGCCATCATTAAATGACCCTTTCCACTAATTTTCAGCCGATGGGCATGCTTTATTTGGTTAAGAAGAGTTAGTTAAATTCTTAGATCCTCTACCACTGTGGTTCTCAACTATGGGCAATTTTGCCCTCCACGGGGCATTTGGCAATGTCTAGAGACATTTCTGATTGTCATAGCAAGTGTGAACAGAGTGCTTCTGGTAGCCAGTGGATAAGGCCAGGAATGCTGTTGACCCCCTGCGATGCACAGTATAACTCCCCCACAGTGAGGAACTGTACAGTTCAAAAATTTTAATGCTGGGGTGCCTGGGTGGTTCAGTCAGTTGAGTGTCTTGACTCTTGATTTCATTTCAGATCATGATCTCATGGTTCGTGAGTTTGAGCCCTGCATTGGGCTCTACGCTGGTGGTTCGGAGGCTGCTTGGGATTCTCTATCTCCCTCTCTCTCTCTGCCCCTCCCCTGCTCATGCGTTTCTCTCTCCCTCTCCCTCTCTCTTTCTCTCTCTACCCCTTCCTCCCTCCCTCCCTCCTTCAAAAATAAATGAATAAACAAATTAAAAAAACCCAACAAAATATTAATGCTGCCAAGGTTGAGAAACCCTTCCTGGGCTAAATTTATATTGCCTCTGTGAACCTTTGGATTAAATAAAATTGTGAAAACTTTAGGGTTTTTTTTCTACCTTGGAATTGCTCTGGTAAATATTAAAGTGAGGCTTATCTAGAATGGTAAAATTTAGGACTGAAATGATAAAATTGGGGTGGGGATTTTTTTGAGGGGGGGAAGGAGTACTAATTTTTCCCATAGTGGAAATTAGAACTTTGAAACAAGTATTAGAGGCAAGAGAGAATAATTTACTTCTGAGAAATATGGGGACTTTTGAATGTGTAACATGAACAGTTTAGTATGTAACACTTTGACAATACGGGATTTATATTCTACACACACACGGCACATTTAATATTAATTATAGCTGAGGAATTAGCAGAGTGATAACTTACTGATAACAATTTATATCCTCTTATGCTTTGCTGCAAAGAATTTTCATGTGTATCAGGAAGTAGGTAAGTTTTTACATGCTAGGCACCTGAAATATATCTTAATTTTCACAAACCCTAAATGTAGATAATAGCTTTTTTTTATATATAAGAAAATGTCCTTTTATGAAACTAACTAAAAAATTTTCCCATTTCATCTTGTGATTAATTTGTAATCTTATTAATTTATAGTTGATGGGTACTTGTCTTACAGAAACCATACTCATAAAGGCTTAGCAGTGGTGAAGTGGGGAATCTACACTTTGTAGTTGTTCTCTCACTCTGAGAGTTATTGTGATGTATTTCATTTACGTAGAAGTCTCCTAAAACGCGTTTTGGCAATTTTTCATCTGTGGAATACCAAAATGGGTTGTATGTTCAAGATAGTGGAACATATGTCTAAACTTTTCCAGAAAAGATGGTTATGGGGAGCTTCTGACATTGTCTCTAGGAGACAGGTTTACACAAGACATGGCTACTGCCATAGGTAGGTTTTTGAGCCAACACTTTGAGAAAATATTGAGCGACCTATTTCAGGATAATGTAGAGAGTTAATGGTTCTTTTCAGAATCAAAAAAGAAGTTATTTAAAAATAGATATGATGGTGAAAAGTGCGACTGCACTAATGCTAAAACACAGTCTTAGTATGGATTTTAGTCTATGGAAAGTATGGGTCACATCACGTCTTAATAGTTTTATGACTCTGGGAAAGTTTTAAGCTTTTGGAGTCTGAGTTACCTAATTGGTAATCATTAGATGACTGTGGTGATTAAAGGAGATAATACACAGTAGTCAATATAATGGTTAATAGTAAGTGCTTTATAAAGGCAATTATTTTAATATGCATTGTATAATTAAGCATAAAGTGAGCTTAAAACAGAACACAATTGCAAAATACTTCAATACTATCAGTGTCTTTTAAGAGTTTAGTAGGGGCGCCTGGGTGGCTCAGTCGGTTGGGCGTCCGACTTCAGCTCAGGTCATGATCTCGCTGTTGGTGGGTTTGAGCCCTGCGTCGGGCTCTGTGCTGACAGTTCAGAGTGTGGAGCCTGCTTCAAATTCTGTGTCTTCTCCTCTGTCTGCCCCTCCCATGCTCATGCTGTGTCTCGCTCTGTCTCACAATAATAAATAAAACATTTTAAAAAGTACAAAAAAAAGATTTTAGTAACAGTTGTGCCAAAAATATGAAAAAAAAAATTCAAACTCTAAGTGAAATGGATTTCTTATTGTAGGACTTCTCAGAACTTTAATTTGCTATTGTGTATATTTAAGAAGAAAATACACACCACTTCACAAAAAATTTCTACCTTAAATCCCATTAAAATTTTGCTAGCTTCTTGTGTTCTGTGGCACATAGTTTGAGAAACACTGACTTTGAAAGTACCTCGCTTAGCATGTTCCAATATCATGATGCTAGAAGACTTAGGCTAATAGTTGAACTTCATACTGACTTGGAAAATGGGCTACAGCATCTCGAAGGACACCTGAGCTATGTAGTTCAGTATTCTCATAAATTGTGTCTTTAGGACACCAGTGGTTTTGACAAGATTTTTGTTGATAATTCATTCTTTTTCCTTCTTTGAGGAGGAGAAGCAGCCAGTAATTTAATAATTATGTGTACATGTGTAAGATATTATAAGAGTTTAAAAAACAATCCAATAATAACTCTTCAGCTCTCTTCTTAACAGCATGTTTTGACCCTGTTGACCCCTCCATTTTCTTCCCTTCCATCTGGTGTGCCACTCTTCCCATCACACTGGGTGGTCCTCTGTCTGCTTTGCTGGTTTCTTCTCTCTTTTTTTTTTTTTTTTTTTAACGTTTTTTTTTTGAGGCAGAGAGAGACAGAGCATGAACAGGGGAGGGTCAGAGAGAGGGAGACACAGAATCTGAAACAGTCTCCAGGCTCTGAGCTGTCAGCACAGAGCCCGACGCGGGGCTCGAACTCACGGACCGCGAGATCATGACCTGAGCCGAAGTCGGCCGCCCAACCGACTGAGCCACCCAGGCGCCCCTCTTCTCTATCTCTTAAACCTTACATGTTGGGTTTTCCAGAGCTCAGTCCCTACATCTCTTCTCTATTTAGCCTTATTTTCTAGGTGATACTATTTTAGCATTATGACCTTACATTTCGTCTCTATGATGACAGTTCCCCAAATTATATCTCCAACCTAGATTCCTAGCTTGACCATCTCACTTGTGTGTCTAATTACCAATTCACATTTCTATTGTGTCTGTTAATTGTCTCAACCTTAACATGTCTGAAACCAAAACCCGCTATTTCCATTGCTGCTGCTACCTAGCATTGTTACCTGTGGAAGTAAAACTACGGCTCAGCCTGTCATTGACATCCTCTCTAGCTTCTCCCCAGTACATTTGATACAGTTGAGTGTATAATTCCATTTAGTACACAGCAGACATAATGGGTACTAAATCTTGTGTTGAGAATTGCCTGTTGCCTGTTTTGGTGTTTGGGGTTGCAATATAATAGGGAATATATATGTGTGAGTCTCCAGTGCGTAATCGGTTTCATGTAATAGCAAGCACTTGCTCCACGAAGTAAAAGAGAATTACAGAGAATCTGTGGTTGAGAGAGAGCGAAAACCCATCTTTTAGCTTCTGTTTCAGTTTTTAAGTGGAACTGTGTGCCAGTCAGCGTCTTTGGATGCATGTTGTTTTCTTCCTTTCTCTTTAAGTAAAACTTGGCTATTCTTAGTAGTATGTGGGAGGGTGTGAAATTTAATAAATTATTTTTAACAAGAGGTACTGATTTGATTGAGGAAGCATTTTATGTTGCTAGGGCAAAAACTGTTGAATTTCCAAGAGTTTTTTCTCACATAGGTAAATTCAGAAATCATCAAGTTTATCTATTTGTGCTCACTAATTACCTCCAGGTTTAATGTTATTTTCTCAAGTGTCATTTTTACAGCTTCCACACTCAGGTAGAGCTGAATTTTGCAGCAGTGGCGGATTACAATCTATGAGTCATGGGTTTCTGACATTACTGAAAGATTGTCCAATGGAATACAGTTTCATTTTTAGGGATGAAGGTGGGAGGAAAGGAAGAATTTCATTTTTTTTAAATGCAGCTTGCTTTTGAGAGAAAGAATAAGTGCAGTATTCTAAGAATTCACCTTGAAACTGTTATTCACATATCTCTTCCTCCTATCTAACAGTCATTAGAGACAGGTGGTGATATTTGCTCTATATTAAATAATGCAATGGGATGAGATTCCATTAATAGAAAAACAGAGCTTCTGTTTATAGAAAAAAAGGAGTCATTATTTGATCTATTCCTAAGTTGCTTCTTTGATTCCTGCATTTGGAAAAAAAGCAAGCCATTTCCTCAGAAAGTAGTGGTAGAAATTATTTTCTTGCTATGTTTCTGAAAATTTCACTTGGTATCTTTAGGGTTGCTCATAATTCCTTTTTTTCTTCGCATTTGGAGGTGACGGTCTTGTTTCACATGTAAAAATGATAGTACTCTTGTCATGAGAAGGACATCTGCTCAGAACTATCTCCACTGTCTCCTACTACCACAAATGTGCCTCCCCGCTTACCCCATACAGGTCCAACAGATTTAAAGCAGATGCTGTCCACACACTTCTACTTGTGACTGCTTATGAAATCATGACTCAGGACCTCATTTCTTGAAATATTTTTAAAGTTGTGAACAGGTGGCTAGACTTCATAAGCAACAACTGGAGGGCCGAGATTACTTAGTGGCTTGGAGAGGGACCAAGTATCTTGTGAGCCCAGTTTCTCTAACATCAGCCTGGTTTCTGAAGAGGCAATATCCAGGTCAGCTGGTGCCATGCAGGGCAGGGCAGACTAACTCTAGAAGGGTTGAGCCCCTAGGAGGAATCCCCGCCTTACTCATTCTGGGAAGTTACCTCAGGAAGTGAATGCCAGGGGACAGAATCACCCAGTGAGTTGCAGTTGTTCTGAGGAACAAAAGTGGAAGCTTATTCAGGGTCAAGAAAGGGGGACCTTAGGGCTGTAGGATTAGGGGCCAAGAGAAGAATGAGTGCATGTGGCAGGGCAGACATGGGTGGGTAGGAAGCTATAGTTGAGCCCCATATAGAATTTCAGATTCCTTGTTAGCCAGAGAAGCTTTGGGGAGTGGCAGGTGGGACCACACTTCTCATCTTTCCTAGTACGATGTAGGGAAGTCTTCCACCATGGTAACTGGCGCAAAAATAATGCCACTCTAGAAGACGTTCCAGCTCGAGTTTTTAATCATGTTTCCTTGATGGTAGAGTAAGACAACTGTATTTGATCTTTACCGATTGGTAAAGGTTTGACAGGATGGGAGCTGGGATTTATGGAGGAAAGATGATTTTGAAGCATGGAGAATTCATTTCTTAGGGGGTTATGATATTGTGGCAGAGCATGAGAAGATTGAACCTTTCACTGTTGCAAATGAGGAAGTTGATTCCTTGAGGAAAAGGGGTATCAAGATATAGGAGAGGAATAGAAAAAGAGAAGTAGGTTTATGCTTAAAACTATGAAGTTTTACCTAATTTGGGGGAAAATTCCCTCCATCTCTTCGTCCTTCATTTTCTGGACTGGCTCTATGAGTGGCTTTAGGTAACTTCTACATGAACATATTGAGTGCAGGCCTGTGGCTGATTCCAGAGATACATCCATGAGTCAGGTGTGGCCCCAGCTCTCTGCACTCTACCAGAAGAGGCTATAGGCTGTAGTGGGTGCATGCGTGTGGACCTGAGGTCAGGTCTTCAGATTAATAGAAGGTATTTAGAAATATAGTAAATTGGATTGTGAATAACTTGTTCTGTGAGTGTTCCACAAGATGAGCAAACATTTCTAATAAATTTTAACTTGATAAACGAGGGATGTCTTGCACGAGTAGTACATGACACCAAATGTCACATGATTACAACTAAGCCAATGGTTCTTGAAATTTGCTTTGATATACAAGTGCTTTGGATTACAAGCATGTTTCTGGAACAAATTATGCTTGCAAACCAAGGTTTTACTGTGCTTTTGATGAAGCCCTAGAACACAACTGGCTACACCAAGCTATAATAAAACTATAATGTCATCCTTTGTGTCCAAACTGTGCTATCAGATATTAGGGAGACAGATTTTTGGCCATGTAAGCAGGGTTTTTTTTCCTCCAGTTTTGAGCTTTTGGAGAATTTACAGGGTTGGCCAAGGCAGTTTACAGTAGAAAAAGGATGGATGATGAGGGTTTGATGCAAATATGGATGTTTGGCCAGTGATGGTAATACCCCACCAGTTTGCTTTGCCCTTTGTTTGACTGTATTCTAGAGATCATTAACTGTTCAAAACTTTCCATAACGTGAGAGTGTCTTGAATTATGCTTCACAGAAATGTCTTTTCTGAGGAAGGACTTTGTGTGTAGGGAAACTTGACTGTCCTCTGGCCACTTCTCTTCCCCACACTATTTGGTTGAGATGGATAATTAGAGGATAGTTTTGAAATGTCTCCTTTACTTGATCTGCTTCCGTTAAGCACTTCTTAAATTTCTTATTTAAGCCCAGCAAGACCTGGTGTGTTGTTCCTAGGTAAGACTATGAGAGTTCATTAATATGACCAAGTTCTCACAACTAGTAAAAGTGGAGCCAGAATTCACACCCAGAGGTGTGACCTCAGAGCCTACCCTCTTAGCTATGCTGGCTCTTCCTGGAAGAACCTGGCATGGGTATCTCTGGAAGAGAGCTAGAACATCTGCATGGAATTTATTTCCCTTTGTTTAAAGATGGTATTTCTTATAAAGGAGGAATCAGACCTAGGACTTCCTGGTTCAAAGGATACCTAAAAGCTATTAGGATAAGGTAGTTACAGAGGATGTGTTCACTGATGGGCTCACTTGAGAGTTTATGCCTCTTTTCTTCCTGACCTCTAGTAGAAGGTTCAGAGGTCTGTGATGGGCATGTTTTTTGGCCCTTTGTCAGGTAGCAAAGAAATTACCAGAGCTATTTCATATAACAGTGGAGGATTATATCTATGTTTTACTTGTGATTTTTTGGATATTAAACACAATATTCAAAAATTAGTGTATGACACACAGAGAAGACTAGCAACATATTCAATATAGTCATTTATTGACATTATTAATGTTTCACCTCTACCCCCTTTGATGGTGAATTTGGGTTTCAAGGAAAGTTTGGATTCTTTTGGCTTTTGTCTTTCAGAGCTCTGATGGGAAGCTCTTCATTGCAGGGACTAAAACCTTATCTTTGTACTTAGCACTCTTAAGTTGGTCTTTGTTTTTGAAGCTCTACCTTTTTGGACTCACTGATGTACAGTTGTAAAGAATTCCCTTTTATTGCAATTTTAGAAATAGTATTTTAAAAAAGAAACCCAATTATGGGTATCAATACAATTTGAATCAATTGGATATGTTTTAAGCAAGGTAATGCAATTTAACTGTTCTTCGACATCATGAATATTTATTAGGACTCTCCTGAGCTATTATCATTTTAGGCTTTCTCTTGCTAAGTTACATTTTTGTAAGCTAAATAAATGTATTCAGTCAATATTTGAGAGCATCTGTGTGCCATGCACTGTGCTAGGCATTGTTAATAAAATATTATGTGGTTGCCAAGTGGTAAACCTGTCTTAAGACACCTGAGATATGACAATAAACAAAACCACAAAAATCCTTTTGGAATCTGGTGCAGGAGAGCCGTAATGAATGCATGCATGCAGTAGATGGTTAGAAGTACAGAAATAAAGCAGGGATGAGTGGTGGGGAGTATCAGACAGGCTGGTTGCAATTTTAAATATCTGGGTCCAACATGGCTTCAAAAGGAAGCATTTGTACGGAGCTTGGTGAATAAATGGGCTCTGCCCTCTCTAGCTTATAGTCTAATGATAATGTTCCTTGATGAACACTTACCATGACAGTAGGGATTCTGCTAAGTACCTGCGTACATTTCCTCCTCATCTACTGAACTGGGGACCATTATCTCCAGTTTCATAAGAAGGAAACTGAAGCTTTGAGAGTCAAATTGCTCAGAAGGACATAGTACAATCCACATCTGACCCAAAGCCCATCCTCTTACACATGGTATTACACCATGTCAACTCTTGAAGTATTTGTGGAGGAATTAGCTAACTTTGTAGATAGGGCTGCCTTATTTTTGGTTCTGTTGTGTTGGGCAGTAACTTGGCTGGCTCACGGAAAGTCTGTGTTACCATGAGCTTCCCTTTGAGCCTGTTCTATTTAAAAGGCTTTGGGATTGTGCCCGGTGGCCACAGAAGGCAAGGAAGCCACCTAGTTACTGACTTCCATGCGGTGGATTGTGTTTGCTATGTGTCAGAGAGTGGCCTCAATTGACTCCAGTAAATCATTGACTACTTGAATTCCTGGCATTACATTTCAGTGATAGGATACTAATTTGACTGGACTACATATCATTGTGTCCAAGAATGCATTATAAATGCTCATACATAGAAGAGAATGTAAAGTGCGTGGAAGGTTATGGTGCCAAGGTTACTGCTTATTATGCTTGTTACAGAATAGACCCATACCTCGCATTTATAGCGTTTGCTTTATTGTAATAAAAAGCAAATGGCAAAGGAGTGTGTTGGAATAGAAGCCTCCATGAGGGGAAGTGGAAAGGAGGTCAGGGGTTCAAGAGAGCTTTCTTCCTTCTGCCCTCAATGTGCCTAAGAGAATATTCCACTCAAAGCATCCCATTTTAATTGGATGGCAGTTTTCAGTGTAGCCTATGCTTTGTGTTGAATATTAATAGTTCTTTTGTGCTTAATTTCTGGGGTGTATATGTTGATCATGGTAAAAAGAAGCTCTATATTTTACAACTCTATGTGCTATTTTTTTAATGATCAGCTTTTAGTGATCCCCCTCCATTAACTGCTTCTAAAACTAAATGTTTTTGATTTTTACAAGATGATTTTCTTTTACTTAGGAGATAAGCTATGATTTGAACACTTAGGCTGTACAATTTATTCTTTTCATTTACCTTTTTGAAGTATAATAGAAATATATAAAAGGATATGTATTATAAGTGTACAATTCAAAGACCTCAGAGAAAGAGAACCCTTAGGTAGCCAGCTTCTAGATCAAAATAAAGGGAAATACCAGTGTCCCCCTTCTTTTTCTAATCATTCCACCATCCTTCTCCACAAGGGTAACTGGTCTCTTGACTTCTCCCATTATATCTGTGTTTTTGTACTTGCTATGAATAGTCTGTACTGTTTGTGTTTGGCTGCTTTTGCTTCTCATTGCTAGACTGAATCATGTGGTTGCATGCAGTTGCAGATTGCCCGCTCTTGTGGTCATATAATATTTCATTGTGGGTATCCTGTAATTTGTCCATCCTATTGTTAAAGACATATGTGCAGCTTCCAGTTTATTCTGTCATGAAAGGTGCTTCCGTAAACCTCGTAAATGACTTTTGGTGAATATATGTAGGCATTTCTGTCCAGTAGACACCTAGGGGTGGAATTTCTGGGCCATAGAATATGCATAGACTTGGCTTGAATAGTTACTACCAAATGGATTAAAAATTAAAAAGTAGTTGATCAGTTTATATTTCTGCAATAGTGTGGGAACTTGTGGATTCTATTTTTGTCCTGTGCTGGGATGGGTGGGAGGTGCATGTTATTCTAGGGTCCATTTCACTTCATGTTTGTTTTACGGAAAGGAATGGCCATAGCTGTCTCATTGATTCTTTGAAAGCTAAGTTAAATATTTGTGTGCTCATTCTCTCCCCTTTTTCCTTTCTGTATACATGTCTTCTATGTTAGATATGTGTTTTATATATCTCCTATGTACACAGGATATATATGTATATACATTTTATTTGGCAAATATACATCACTTACAGACTTTAGGCTAGAAAGCCACCTTAGAGGTCACCTAGTTCTGGCTTCTCCAGTCTGAATTAGCAACAATCCTGCTTATAAGTGTGTCTAATGACAGGAAGTGCATTAGTTTAGGGTAACCCTTTGTTAATGAAGGGTTCCTTCTTCAACATTGTGCTGACATCTGCCTCCTTTTAACTTCTCCCATAAATATCATGCCCTTTTACAGGTGAGGGAGAAAACTCATGATTCTTGTGACAAAGTAAAATCACTTCAAGCAGAGATTCATGGCCATTTTTTAAATTGTACTTCTCAACATCTGTAGGACCTTGATCTCTAAGCATTTGCTCTGAGTAACTTGGATGAAAAACCCATGGACGATAGAAAAGAAAACTCTGCAAAAATGCTTTTTCTCCCCCTCTTTTTTTTTCTCAATTTTTGTTGCATGAGCACACTCATTCCTGCTTCCTGCTCTCCCCACTTTTTGAATGGTTTTAAACATTGTTTAAAATGAAAATACAAAAAATGCCAGTAGTACACTTAAAAAATCTATAATGAAAAAAATGAGAAAAAGACAAACTTGCTTATAGATAATGGACCATTCTATTTCATGAAATCAACGAATGTTGAAAAATTCTGATGGATAATATGCGGTCTAAGGTTTTTGAATGTCCAGGTGGTATTAATATTCATTCATTTAGAATAAAAGAATTTTTAGAATAAAAGACCTTTTTCTACTTAATAATTGAAGGCTCATAGATGTTACTTAATAGGCATTTTCTCTTTTCTTTACAGGCAAGAAGAGACTGATAGGAGAGTGAAAAATGTAAGCTATATTTAAGGGAACATTATTAATGGTTTTTTACTTACATGTTCTGTAATAAGACAGTGGTATCTAAAAATATCTGATACACTCTGAATCCTTTTTCTAATGGAATTTCTGACAGTAGCCAACAAGTCAGGAACTCTAAATATGTTTAAATAAGGTGAAGCCATATGTTCTCTGACATCAGAGTGTAGGAGGGTAGGTGAAACCTGGGAAGTGGCATCTTATATGTCAGTAAGGGTGGGAAAGGCAAAAAACACACTTCAGGATCTTTAGAGGTGTAAGTCAAACCACAAGATCAGACTTTAAGGAAAAACACTGAATGTGTAAGAACTCCGGGTAATTGCTCGGTGCACACTTCTAACATTCTTCATATTAGAAGAGTTTCTAAAACTGTGACAGCTTTAGTTAAAAAAAATATAAGAGCTCAAGATCCTTATTAAGGAAGCTGAGAATTCCTGATTTTAAGAGTTTAAGCTGTAAATTTGTTGGAAAAATTTATTGCTTTGGAAGTTTAATTTGCTTTCTTCATAAATGTTTTCCTTCAGATGAACTAGTAGATTATACAAATGCCTATTGACATCTGAGCTTTTGGTCTGAGAATGTGCTCGGAGACAGAAATCTAAGAATAATTAACATTTTTAATGGCCCTTCTCCTTCACATAATTTAAAAGAAAACCTACTTTTCAACCATAGATAAATACACTATCTTCTGTCTGGAGTGCTCAGCTGCATTTGAACTTGCAACTAGTTACTAACTAGACTGATGTTGTTTCATGGCATTTTTCAAGGTTTTGATAACATTGTACTGGTTGGGAAGAAAAGCACAAAGTAACCCCTACTATAATGGACCCTATCTTAATTTGAAAGCATTTGAGAATCTTTTAGGACAAGCTCTGACTAAGGTAAGGAAACTACATCTGGATTCAATGAATACTGTTCCTTCTACTACTGCTTTGTCCTTCCCCACTCCCTGTATTCCTTTCCTTCCACTTCCCTTTTTCGTTCTTCCCCTCTTCTAACAAATATGGCAGCTCCTATTATCTTTACTCCACTCTGGATTGTGCTGGGTAGAAAGCATTGTTATTTATTTGCTGACTTTGTATGCCACCGCAAAGCAGTGAGGGAGTCTAGGAATTTATTTCTTAATTTTAGGTAATTCAATGACCGACATAACTGCTTCCTTTCTAAGGCACTGGATATAAGTTAACTCTTTCTATATTAGGAAATTCAACCTGTATTAGAGAGGTGCTGCAGGATAGCTACCGTGTGTTGAAGCTACTCAGTTTCTCTATTTTAATATGTTGTCATGTTTCATTAGATCTCTATGCCCATACTCCATCCTCCCCATAATTCTGTCATATTGCTTGTGTTTCCTAGACAGCAGTAAATGCTGTTACAGGAAACATGATATGGGGCTTAAATTAGAATCTTTTGTTTTAAACACATTTCCAGTCCTTTATGTCCTGAACTCAGTGTTGTAGCTTTTGAATGCTCAAGGATTCCTTGAGGAGGGTCAAGTGCCAGGACTGACCATAGTTCTGCCAAATTTTCATTTATAGGATCCAAATGGGGAAATTAAGTTCTCTAGGGGGATATTTATCCAGGGGAATTTACAGTGCTCAGAAGAAAATAGGTAGTTAAAATAATATATCATCATCTGATTCATAGTAGTTGCTCCATGGGTTTTTATGGTGATTAAATGGTACTGTACCAATAAGGCATTTAACATTAGTCTCTGGCACATTGTAAGGATGAAATAAATGTTAGTTACCATGATTGGAAGATAGAAATTTAGGCCAGGATGAAAATGAGCACCTTGCCTAACATCTACTTTGATCTTGAAATCCTTTTGCTTGAGTCTGGCCACATATACTGTAGAAATATGAGATTATAGAGCAAAGAAGATTAAAGTATTCCTTCTTGATTTTTATTTTTGAATTGTAGGGAGCGGATGGTACTTCACCCAAATTCTTTGAAACAGTTAATTCAGGTTATAGAGCATTGTTCTAGATGTTGGAAAAACAGTCACGAAAGGCCCATCATCCTAGAGCACGAGTGTCTGATGGAGACAGATGAACAGGTCACAGAAGTTGAAGAAGATAAGGCTGTGATGGATGAATGTGCAGGTGGCCTGGGGCATGAGCAGAGCCTTGCCTTACAGTTATGTCAGCTAAGAAAACATCCAGTTAAAAATAATGTGGGGCTTTGGCTCCTGCATCAGTGCTCTCTTCACATCCTTTGGTTCTTTTTATGGCAGTCTGACTCAGGTTGAATAACCCTAGTACAGCATTTGTGCTGGGAATGCTTTATTAAAAGCTGTTTCCTGTCACCAGTGTCACAACCAGAATAGGTAAAAAAAAAAAAATTGATCAAACCTCAGTTGTTGCCATTCCATTATTATGGAGTGGGGATAGCAGTAAGAAGTGTGTAAATACGTATGATCTCTGTTTTGCATCTGTTCTGTTCCACTCAAAGTCATTGTGTTCAGATGTTTCCCACTGAAGTAGATAATGCTTAATGGCCAATCCAGAATGTCAATTAAAAAACAAAAAAAAATTCGTGAGCTGTTGCACCTGAGTCATCATATAATCGGAGATGACTCATTTTAGATGACTTGTCAGAGGGAAGTCCTCGTAAAAACCAGGCACCAAGGCCAGACTCAGGTTCTTTTATAACTGAGGTGGCCCATCATCAATAACTTTAAGATAACTTTTTATGAGGTCAAAAATCATCTCACTGTATGTTGAGGACTCTGATACTTCCACAAGTGCATGTCTAAGAAACCTGAAAGAGCTAAAGATATATTTTAAAAAATTGTAATCTTTTTATATTTTGAGAATTAGTTGGGTGGTACCAGCACTAGGCCCAGCTTCCCCATCTCCTTGAAAATAAGGTACAAGGTAGGTGCTGACATTTTTACGATAGGATATCAATGCTAATGCCAGGGTGTCTGGCATCGAAAGTATATGAAAGCTCACGTAAATCCACTAGATCTTATTGGTGCTTCATACACTTGTCCAACAGTTGAACCATGAGTTGACAGAGTCTCAGCCAAAAGTGTGCCCGGGACAGCTGCTAATGATGCATTGTAAACATTCTTTTTTCAACTTTATCCATATGTTGAAAATGTTCATAATTATAAAAGTTGAAAGAAAACTACAACAAATACCCAAATATGTACTGTCTGGTTCAATTGTTAAAAACTTCCCATACTGGCTTTACCCATGTGTCTATCCATTCATCTGTTTTTACTTAACCATTTCAAGGTAAATTGTAGATTTCTTATGTCTAAAAACTCAGCATGCATCTCTTAAGAGTAAGCATATTCTAGGGGTGCCTGGGTGGCTCAGTCGGTTAAGCGTCCGACTTCAGCCAGGTCACGATCTCGAGGTCCGTGAGTTCGAGCCCCGCGTCAGGCTCTGGGCTGATGGCTCAGAGCCTGGAGGCTGTTTCCGATTCTGTGTCTCCCTCTCTCTCTGCCCCTCCCCCGTTCATGCTCTGTCTCTCTCTGTCCCAAAAATAAATAAACGTTGAAAAAAAAAATTTTAAAAAAAGAGTAAGCATATTCTTCCATATAGCTACAATGTCTATTATGTTGAAGGAAATTATTAAATGTTCCCTACTATCTATTACCTAGTCCGTATTCAGAATTTCCCAATTGTCTCCCAGCTTTCTTTCATGGCTCATTTTATCTGAGTTCTGAGTAATCAAGATTCACATATTACATCTGGGTGTTAGGAATTCCTACGTTCTTTAAACTGTCTCTGTAGTTTGCTCATCTGAGACTAGCATTTCTGATTTATATACTAATGACATTGTATGAAAAAATTAGTCATTAGATGTTCTTTGATTACTATGTATCAGGACAAGGCTAAGGGCTTTATAATTTTACTTAAATCCTAATTTTAAAAAGTCCAGTTTTGGGGCACCTGGGTAGCTCAGTCAGTTGAACGTCTGACTCTTGATTTTGGCCCAGGTCCCGATGCCAGGATCGTGAGGTCGAGCCCCGCGTGAGACTGCTTAAGATTTTGATTTTTCTCTTTCTGTCCCTCTGCCCTTCACCCCAGCTCGTGCTCTCTTTCTGTCTCTCAAAAAAAAAAAAAAAAAGTCCAGTTTTATTTTGCTATTAGCTGTTTCATAAAGGAATGTTATTCAAAATAATGCTTATATACGTATTATATATATTTGTATAATGTATATAAATTTTAAAAGATTTTACCTTTGGGGCGCCTGGGTGGCGCAGTCGGTTAAGCGTCCGACTTCAGCCAGGTCACGATCTCGCGGTCCGGGAGTTCGAGCCCCGCGTCGGGCTCTGGGCTGATGGCTCAGAGCCTGGAGCCTGTTTCCGATTCTGTGTCTCCCTCTCTCTCTCTGCCCCTCCCCCGTTCATGCTCTGTCTCTCTCTGTCCCAAAAATAAATAAACGTTGGAAAAAAAAAATTAAAAAAAAAATAAATAAAAGATTTTACCTTTAATCTCTACACCCAACATGGGACTTGAACTCATAACCCTGAGATCAAGAGTCGCATGCTCTACCGACTAAGCCAGCCAGGTACCCTCAAAAGGATACTTGTAATAAGTTCTATATAATTTACAAACCTATGGCTAATCACATTTGTTATCTGTCTATTTATCTCTCATGTGAGCCAAACAAATAAATACTTTCTAAGATTGAGGGAAAGTAAATTTTGAATGTCTGCAGACAAGTCTACTTTCCTTGGCTCAGATCTAGGTGTCGTGATCAGTGGAAATGAATGAACTCTGGTGTATGCCTGCTGTCCTTGCCCTTTTATCTGTTTTTAAAGTTTTTTCTTAAGAAACTGTGAGTTAAAGTTACTTTATTCTAAACACTGCAAATATTTCCTGGAGGGTAGTTAAAGTTACTTTATTCTAAACACTGCAAATATTTCCTGGAGGGTAGGCTGACTAGAGTCTTGTTAACTTACCTCCTTTGGAACATGGAAATTAAGGTTGACTTTTTGCTTTGACTCCTTTCATGTTTATTGCCAGATACCTGTAGTCACTGATTTTTAGCATTTGAATCTATTATTAGCTTCTCTTTTCTTAAAATGCCCCCCCACACTTTTTTTTGGATAAACTGTAGTCGTTTATTAAATACTATTGAATACCTCCTCATTGTTACCTAAGTGCCAAATACTGTGGGAAAACATTTACAGATTTATACTCTGATTTTTGTCAGATTTTTTTTAATGTTTAACAGAGAAATCTCATTGCCACACCTATCAAATACAGCACAACTTGAGCTATACAAACAAGTAATGACTGATTACATTTTTGGAAGTTTATGCTGACTCACTCTTCTTTAAAACCTTTTCCTTTAGGCTCTTGAAGACTCCAGGTGCCTGAAAAGGAGTGGCAGGGACAGTGGTTACGGTGATATCTGGTGTGCTGAACGTGGAGAATTTCCTACTCCTCCAGGCAACCATAAGAGAGAAGATTCGTTTGAAAGCTTGGACTCTTTGGGGTCTAGGTCATTCACAAGCTGCTCCTCTGATATCACGCTGAGAGGGGGACGTGAGGGTGAGTTGCATCTTTGACTGTCAGTGTATTTTGTGCTTGTTTGCATTATTAAGAGAAAATTGGAAATAGAGAGTAGGAAAATGGAGCAAAAACATTTGGGGCAAAAATTTTACAAAGATGTGGATTTCCATAGAGACTAAAATATTGGGGGTTTCTTTCTCGTTTTCCATTTCTTTTCTTTCTTTCTTTCTTTCTTTTCCTTTCTCATTGCTTCCTCACTGTATTACCACTAGAGTGATCATTGTTTCATTGTTTTTCATTCCATGGTTAGAAAAGAGTGGGGAGGAGACCATTAACTGTGACCTGTTCTATCAATGATGATCTATCCTGATTCTCTTCTGTCCAGATGCAGGTTTGATAATCTGTGCTATGAGGCCTATTTACCAATGTACCTAAACATAAAAAAGAAAGCTTCTATAAAATTCTGCTCTAGTTTCTGAATACTTTTCTCTCCAAAAGATAAAAAAATTTCTCTTGAGGAAAAGGAGGAAACATATCCCTGTAATTCTGTCCAAAAAAAATGATTGATATCTACCAGGATATATTATTATGCTAAACTTTGATAAATTAAGTAGCCATACTAGCATGGTGTTAGGAAACCTCTTTTGTTTTTATTAGGGTCAGAGCGAATCCAGGACAGAGTGAGAAAAGAACATAAAATGAAAGTTACTTTGTTACGAGTTTCAAAATCCTAATATTATGGCCACATCAGTTACTTAAATGCATGTCTTCTAACAATGGCTATTGGATGGGGTCAGAAATTCCCGACTGTGTACCTTTAACAATTCAAATTCGGATGGATCAAAACCACAAGTAAAGTTTCTGTGCTTCTAGCATCGACATGAAAAAATGGAGAGTTCTGGTTGTGAGTTGGTGCTAAATTGTTAGGGATTTTACTTTGCTGGTTATTTTGATAATTACTTTTATATTTTTACTTGTTTTTCCTAATGTTGTTATCAAAAAGCATTTAAAACCTCAACAAAGTTGAAAGAATTTTACAGTGAATACTCATGTTCCAAGCCCTAGTTCTTACCATAACATTTTACTGGGCTTGCTTTACCACATATCTTCCCCTCCCGCTATATACATTAATGATCCATCTTGGTGTTTGAGGCACTTCAGAGTACATTAGACTTTGCCTAAATACTTTAGCACGCAGTGCTCAACTACAATTCAATCTTTGTTGCTGTTCTGATGTAAATTTACAAAAAAGCAATGGATGTACAATGGATTTGGTTTTGAAAAATAATCAACAAATTAAGTGAAACACAACCCCATCTCTTTAGGTTTTAGAGTAGTAGTGGCATTTGAAATTTTAAAAAAATGAGTAGCTATCAAAGAGTTACCCTTTATGATTATTGTTGCATGCGTTGGTGGCTGCTATCCAGGTATGACATTTTCATGGCCCAGATGACTAGTACAGGGTTAAGGAAATGAATCTGAGTTTATAGTTCATCTGAGTGATTAAAACTGTAAAAGCAGAGGCTGACGTTCTTAATGAGCTATATTCCTTTGTCCTGACTGGATAACCTAAAACATTCAGTGTTTAAATTTATATCTGACCAACAAAGAATAACAGGGGCAAAGACTGAAGGCATGTGGGAATATACAGACTTCCGTCGGTTCAGTATAGTCGTCCCGAGTGTGGAATTAAAGTCCTCTCCTCAGATACTTGGTGGACTGGATGCCTGGTATGTGTGACAGAAAGCAGACGGCCACTGTCACACTGCTTCCTGATCTTGGGAAAGGGGTTGCAGAGCTTGTGTGAAGAGTGCGGAAGGGAAGCTGTGGTACTTACAACTGAGGAAGAAGAGAAAAGCCTGAGGGCCACCCGGATGATCAAACTTTTTTGCAATCAGCATGTTGAAATTCTGCTGCCTGCCTGGTTGAGATCCCAAACTGATCCCCACCCTCCCGCCCCTTAGGATAATATTTTTAAGTTAACAAACTGAAAAGTCAAATTCCTTAGTTTTATACGAACTCCCTTTCCATATCAAGAATATTTGCTTACTCTGTGGGAACTTCACTGCACTCAAAAATAAAAAGATTTTAGCTTTAAAACTTCCAAAGTAGAAAATCTCCCTGTGTGTTTAAAATTCCACATGTACACATTCAGGCAAGAACCTCTAAGACCTTTCTTATTTGCAACAAAATGGGATATTCAGGAAGTGGTAAAAATGGAAGCACCTGATGATTGACCATTAACCCTCCTGGTCGTAGCTGCTCATTCTTCCTCCCTTTTTGCCTTTTCTCCTTTACCCTATTCCAGCCTCACGGTCTCCCAGGGTGTGTGAAACCACTTCCTGTAGGCCATTCTCATTGTTATTTACTGTAGATTTCTGCCAGGCAGGAGGGAGGAGACCAGATGGCCTTGAGCACAGGTTGACCTGCCCTGAGTTCACTGTGCCCAGAGGCTGCAGCTGTCAGGTACCAGCTATCCTCTGAAGGAACCCTGGCGGGAAGGGGGCAACCTCTACAAACTATCTTTGCAAATACATGGAGGCAGAAAGAACAAAAGGGTAGAAAAGGGAGACAACTCAGCGTGGATCTGTAGTAGTATTTTGTAGTCTCTTTTCTTCCTGTGTCTTTACAAGAGTAGACTTATTTATTTAAGAGAACAGATCAGCATTTGTGTCTATCTGACCTTGAGGTGTATCACAGTGTATTCTTTTGAATTTGTATTTAAATGATTTGATTTGATTTTGGAATCAAAATACAAGGTTCCCAGTATTTTCGTGGCCACCCTGAGAAAAATCCTTGAGTTGTGTGTGTTCATTTAGACATGAGGCTTGATATTCCTTTGGACCAAATGATTACTGAAGTTCCAACCTCCTGTTTAATGTGTGACCCTTGCCTATAGGGATCTCACAACGATGTAGCCAACCCCTTCCTGATACTATGCTTTCTACTGCTTTTTCCATGTCCTCCCTTATCTCTCTTGCCCTCACAGAAATTTGAGACAATGGTGTGCTTTCTTTTAAATTACAGACTTTTCCTTGAATGACTCTTTGATCTAGTTTTCGGTGTCTTTGACTCAATTGCTATATTTTACTCATATGTATTCCATCAATAAATTTTATGTACAGTCACAGGGTCAAGGAGGATTGGGAAGAAAAGAAGTTCAGTGGTTAATGGGGACATTTTCTGTTTAGAATGTTCAACAGTAAAAGAATGTAGCGCATGTGCCTCCAGTATGCAAAGCAAGTTCCTCCTAATGGATCTTATCACAACTTCATGACAAATTTCTAAAATATTCCCCAGAGTTAGCAGAAGAGCCCTGGGTTTCCAAGGGAAAGACAAAGCAGGCATGCTGTGTGGGTTCAGTTAGACAAATGATCTGGAGAGTAAAGCAAATTCTCGTGCTTTTTTTATAGGTTGCGAAAGCGACACGGATTCTGAATTTCCATCCAAGATGCAGGATTATAATAAAGACGATATGTCCTATCGAAGGATTTCAGCTATTGAACCAAAATCTGCTTTACCATTCAATCGTTTTTTACCCAACAAAAGTAGACAGCCATCCTATGTGCCAGCACCGTTGAGGAAGAAAAAGCCGGACAAATACGAGGATAACAGAAGAAGTTGGGCAAGCCCGGTCTATACAGAAGCGGATGGAACATTTCCAAGGTACTGGGATGCGAGCTGATGATGGAGTTTTAAAATTCAGTGCACTTTGTGAATTTGCAGGGATATTTAAATGTGGGAAAAGGAATAGTTCTTAAAATGTATTTCATAGCCCAAAAATTTTACTAACGAAAATGCATTTTTTTTCTTACTATTATCTTTAGTCATGCATATCCTGAAGTTGTTTCTTTCCTTTTAGGATGTCAGCCTATGGTGTGTTGGTTCTTTTTTTAGATACATGCCTTTAGCTTATTGACATCTTTCAGCATATTGGATGACTTCTGCTTTTCACTGTGAGCTGTTGTTTTCTTCCATTTTTTCCCTGTTTGATTGATCTCAGTGGACACACAGAGAATCCTTTAATTTCCCATCAAATTAGCAAAGCAGAGTGGGATTTTTCCAATGCAGCTTCCTGTCAGAAGGAGGTATACGGTTCTGAAAGTGGTTCGGACTCCGAGGATGAACGAAGGTTGCCTGATGTAGTTTTGGATGACTTAGCCAACCGTAGATTCCAAGTGAAAAAGAGGCCTGAGTGTTTCATCTCGAAAACCACCTCTCCTAGCTCTTATTCGCAAAGGTTTTCTCCTGCTGACCCATTAGCCACTGGGCTGTACGAGTTGACGAGGTCAGAAAAATTCTCCTAGATCAGAATGTCTGTTATGTTGATTTTAATATATAACACCCCAGATTGTTTGCAATTTTATCTCTTTTTAACACATCTTATAATTATCTTTGGCCCTTGCATATCATGCTATCCTCTGATTAAAATGAGATGCTGTTATCATGCCTTAACTTTGTTCTAGGAGCTGTCATAATAGAGTGGCAACTAATTTGTCTCATTCAGTGATATAAACTTTGTGAGCCAGAAAGCATGCCTTTTGTGTTCTGTGTCACAAACTGCTCATTCAGTATCTTAACTGGTTGGATGTTTTGAACAGTAATGAGAGGAGAACTTGGGGTACCACTGTGGAGAATTGGCCAACAGTACAAGAAACTTCAAACTCCTCTTGTTACTTGGAAGAGAAAGAAGCAAAGACAAGTACACCCAACACCGTAAAGGATGATCTTTATGTACGAAAGCTAAGTCCAATCATGCCAAACCCAGGGCATGCTTTTGATCAGTTTCTTCCCAAATGTTGGATCCCAGAAGATGTGAACTGGAAAAGAATAAAAAGAGAAACTTACAAACCATGGTATAAAGAATTTCAGGGATTCAGGTTTGTCTCTGTGCATGTTTCTGTTGTTCTAATGTTCATTCGGCACCCTGGCTGGGTGTGTTCCGTGTGTGCTTTTTACGAGAGGGAAAGAGAAAGGTTCCTTTTCCCTTTAATACCCATAGAACCTCTATCACTGAAAAAAAAATGCTGTTTAAGTTTAAACCTTAGGATCTGGATCTTAAAAAGCCTTCTGCACGGCAGTATTTTCAGTAGTTCTAGTTTTCTCCAACTCTTTCTCCTTTCCTCCCTCCTTTCTCTGTATCACTCCACAGTAGGAGGAATTCAGATTCTGAGGATGAGGATTCAGGCTCTCACAGAAGCTCCTCCATTTTTAGTAGAATCCAAAAAGCAAAGCGTAGGCTAGACAGCAACTGCCAAAGACATTCACTCTTGCTGGAACTGGCTACCAGAGGGGCCAAGAACTCCTGGGACACCCATGCAGCCAGGAGAGCCAGTGGTGCCACGGACGAGCCCAGGTGTACCTGTGTGCATGAGCCTGCCTGCTTTGAGTCTGGCCTGGGACATCTGTGCCAGTTTCTGCTGCTACTTTAATCTCTGACCATGATGCGCTGGGTCATGAAACCTTATAACATTTAGCATAAAAGCATAATGTATAATGTATTGCTTTCTGTGGGAACATATGAGCTTGGAAGTCTATGGAATTAAATATTCTTCACAGTAATGTACAAGATAGTACATGTGGCATAGTCTGTGCTTTTGGAAAATTATTTCTAAAAAGCTTTTGTGATAGTTGACCTAATTCTGTGGTTTTGTTATGTACGGAGATATGGAGAAAGGAAATAACCTTTTTAAAAAAAGTTTTTATTTAAAAATTTTCTTTGAATGTTTATTTTTGAGAGACAGAGAGAGACAGAGCACAAACAGGGGAGGGGCAGAAAGAGAGAGGGAGAAACAGAATCTGAAACAGGCTCCAGGCTCTGAGCTGTCAGCACAGAGCCTGACGTGGGGCTCAAACTCAGACCGTGAGATCATGACCTGAGCCAAAGTCAGACGCTTAACCGACTGAGCCACCCAGGCGCTCCAGAAAATAACTTTTAGATAGACACCAGGGCGCACAAGTCTAGTGGGAAAATGCAGAGAAAAGATTTTTTTTTAAAGTTTATTTATTTATTTTGAGAAAGAGAGGGAGCTGTGCATGCACGAGCAGGGGAGAGTCAGAAAGAGAGGGAAAGAGAGAGAGAATCCCAAGCAGGGTCCACGCTGTCAGTGTGCAGCCCGACTCTGGGCTCGACCTCACTAACCATGAGACCATGACCTGAGCCGAAATCTATAGTCGGACACCTAACCGACTGAGCCACCGAGGTGCCCCCATTGGGGTCTTTTTGAATGCTTCACAGCATTTTATTTTTTTAATTCTGCTGACTACCTGTGCCTATTGCATAAAGTGCTTAATGACCAACTCTTCAAAATCTGCAAGATCGCTGCTTCGCTGGGATGGGGGCTATATCACTGTGGGTGGCAGAATATGGGCAGGGTAAAAGCAAGTACGTATTCATCGGGGAGGTGTGTGCTGTCTACGTTTTAGCCCCATCAGTTGGCCTGGACAGCACCCACCTTTCTTGAGAAGCGCACGCTGCATTTGCTTATTTAAATGGTATCCAAGAAAGTCACGGGTGATGGCATTAAAGGCTAGTCTTTCTCCCAAGCAAGAATCCCTCCTGTGACTCCATGACATATTTCACCCGTGGTAACTGACTAGTTGGTCTGCTGCCTAATTACCTGTTCTACCTGAGCTTAATAAGATTCTCCCTTCCTTTTTCTTTTCTGTGCTTCAGTCAGTTTTTATTACTTCAGGCCCTCCAAACATATTCTGATGACATCTTGTCTTCTGAAACAAATACCAAAATTGATCCCACTGCCGGCCCCAGGCTCATAACACGCAGAAAGAATCTCTTTTCTGCACCAGGGTATAAAAGAGATGACCTCGAGATGTCAACCCTAGACCCTGATTTAGAGAATGATGATTTCTTTGTCAGAAAGACTGGCGCTTTCCATGCAAATCCGTATGTTCTCCGGGCTTTCGAAGATCTTAGAAGGTTTTCTGAGCAAGATGATCCTGTCGAGCGAGATATAATTCTGCAGTGTAGAGAAGGTGAACTTGTACTTCCGGATCTAGAAAAAGATGATATGGTTGTTCGCCGACTTCCAGCACAGAAAAAAGAGGTGCCTCTGTCAGGGGCCCCAGACAGATACCAGCCAGTTCCTTTCCCTGAACCCTGGACTCTTCCTCCAGAAATTCAAGCCAAGTTTCTGTGTGTACTTGAAAGAACACACCCATCCAAAGAAAAAAGAAAGAGCTGTAGAGTGTTAGTGCCTTCCTACCGGCAGAAGAAAGATGACCTGTTGACTCGCAAGATCCAGTCCTGGCAGCTGGGGACGACCGTGCCTCCCGTCAGCTTCATCCCTGGCCCCTGCAGTGAGGCAGACCTGCAGAGGTGGGAAGCCATCCGGGAGGCCAGCAGACTTAGGCACAAGAAACGGCTCATGGTCGAGAGGTCAGAGTGTGTTTCTGCAAGGATGTGGCTTGTAATGGATGGTCTTGTATAACTTTTCTGTGTGAGAAAGTGGCATTGTGTTGCCCAACTCTGCATGTCACAAGCCATTTTGAAGCATCCTGCAAAAAGTTGTGTTGTTTTGAGGAACCTGTAGTGATTTCATGGAAAAAGTGCAATGCCATATTTGCACATCTCTAAATCAGCTAGCTGAGGCCTGTTTAAAAAAGGTGTGTACATAAGCCTTGCCTTTGGCCTTAAGGAAGACTATGGTACTATTTGCAACATGATGTTTCATGAAAATGTTACATTTACAGACTTTATAGTCTCACGTCCAGGCATTTCTGAAACAGTCTGGTTGTAGTTTAGTTTTCTGTGTTTCTCATAATTTGGAATGTATGATTTCTGTGTAACCATGTCCCTTGAAATATGGCATTGCAAATTTCATTTAACTTGATTATAATTTTTGTTTTTGACCTAGGTTTCTTGGATTGTCAATATGTGACTTTTTAAATTTCTAGTTTAAAATTGAGTGCAGACTTTATTAAATGCATGAATGTTATTTGCTGTGTGCTAAATTTTACATGTATGTAATTATGGCCATAATGTGTCTGCATTTATGTGTTATGCAACTTGCCATTTTGATGTTCAACTTGTTCAACTTTGGGATGGACAAATGTAAGGCTGATTAAAATCACAAGATCCAAATGCAACATTTTATTCTTGGCAACAGGAAGTTTTCTGTTATGGATTTGTTGGTTCAAGGTAAATTAGGAGACTGTTTATCTTGCTTAATTTGATTCCTTGAGATATGAGATCAATTAGAATTTGAGACATTAAAATGTGATAAAACTTTTTGAGTTTTGTCCATCTCAGGTTAGAATCTTAAAGTTATTGAACATTTAGAAACTAACATAACCGAAAAATGACTTTTAATTTTTGGTTTTCTGATTTCTTAGACTCTTTCAAAAGATTTATGGTGAGAATGGGTAAGTTTTTTAGTTTACCGTAAAAGAAAAAATCTTTGCATATTGTTTGTCCTTTGTATAACATGTCGTTGCACTTCTGTCCTGGCATGTCACTAAATGCGGATGCTGTGTGCTGTGCATGTAACTTTTTAAAATGGGGAATTTTTTTCTTAATTTTACAGCTTAATGATGATAATTCTGTATCCAAGTGTGCAGTGCATGAAGTGCTATATGACTGCAGTAGGTTTTGTGTTTATTAGAAGTTTAAAATCCAAGTTTTTTTTTTTTTTTTTTTTGAATTTAAGGGGTCGATTAAAGGTAACACAATTACTTGCCTAAGATTAGATATATTTGGTTTGGTATTTGATTGCCATATAGACCAAAATTCTCACTGCTGGATGTTGAAGCCCTAATAAAGACATTTTACAAAAATCTATGATGGAAAGGAATATTAGCATTTACCTTGAAGTTGGAATTCATACAGGTGGTATTATCTATACACTCCTAGCTTATGGAGAGGTTCATTAGTCAGGGTGGTGAATGACATTAATATTCCCTTAGTAGAATTTGGAAGTATTTTCATGATTCCTGATTAGGGTAAAAAGTTATAATATGGCTATGTTACAGCGCCAAATCAGCTTTCCAAATCTGCAAAAATTAAAATCTTTTAAACTCTTCTGGAAATGTTTTCCTCTTCTGGAGTAATGGAGAGTTAAGAGCAAATGCTGCCATACCTTTACTGCACACTGGAGAATCATTTGTGCTCAGGGCAGGATAACCAGGTGGCTGCATCTCAGTATTTTCCATCAGAGTTGCAGTAATTTTGTGAATCTAACTGCTAATAGTTTTTTCCAACAAGAAGAAAATTTAAGTATGTCAAATATTTTAATCTGCCTAAGCCTTAGTAACTAAGTATATTCCCCTCCTGGGATTTATGTCATCTCTAAAAATCTCCAGTTTTGATAGCATTGGATAATTTTTAGAATGTAGGAATTTTGGAACTTGCTAAAATTACTGTTTAAAGCAATATAACCATTCTAGGTGTCAAAAGTGTAATTGAGCCCCGGGCAACTAATTGCAAGTACTTCTCAGCCACTGATTTTAAAAATCAGGCTTCCAGCATGCTTTCAATGGGCCATGCAAAGGCACATTATTCCCTATCCAGCTCCTCAAGTGCTTAAAGATTTCTCACTGGTGAGGGTGAACAAGGCAATTGTCAGCATGAAGCTTAAGCATCTGCTAATCTCAGTTCACCATGGGAAAGCTGTTTTAACTGATAAAAAATCTCTGCAGCTTCAAGCATTTTGAATGAAAACTTTCAGAATTTTCATTGCTAATAAGGCTTTATAATCTGAACAGTTTGTTTTTCTGAGTGTAAGAACTTGATACGAATATAAACATGTGCAGCCATTTCAATGACTGTACATGTTCCTCCTTAGGGATACCCTGTATGACTGGGTTAAGAAAAAAGAAATGAAACCCAAATACCAAGTTTAGAAAGCTAAGGATTTTTCTGGTCTAGAGGTAGCTAGCAGCAGCAAATACCTTCTGTAGACTATTTCAAGATTGTTGCTTGTGTGGTACAGTATTTGTTTTAAAAGCCTGTTCTTCTTACATTTTAGCACCAAGGTTAACACAAATAAAGCAAGATTGTCTGTAAATTGAGATTGATGAAAGTAATGTGAATATGTCTTCAGAAAACTAGAGTGTGCTTTATGCCATTTGTAATCAAAATCTTTTACATGGGATTTTTTTCCCCCATGTTCTATCGGTTACCAATAATTTCCTTAAACTGATTCGCTGCGATGAAAAGAAAAAATGGATTGAGTATAGGCATTTAATCTAGAACTTGTTTCCTGTGGATAAACATGTTTGTAAATGTTTATCCACAGGAAACTAGGGATATTTCTTCATGATATTTCTTGGACGACATGTATGTGGTTGAACTTAGAATACTTACCTGGAAAATCATTATTGCTCACCATCCTGTGATTGAAAAATGCCTGCCTGTAGCATGAATGCTTTCCTTTTGGTAAGGACCAGGTGAAAGAGAAATGTACATTCCCTTTTGAAGTCTTAGAGTGTTCACTTTTGGCTTGCTTTTATTTGGCGCTTAACATCTGTCACTTTATTTTTACTCTGATGCTTTATATGTGGCGGTCATTTCCTCACGTGTGCTTTTGTGTCGCATGGATTTGTCTGTATGGTTCCATGACATTTGAAAACATGGTTATGATGCCTCTTGGTCAAAGCTGTTAATGACAAAGTTATTGTAAGGGTATATAGCTATAATTTGTGATATGACTGAGCCGTTAAATCTTCTGCCAGGATCAACAGGAAATGAAAACTGATTCAAGGTGAAGTTGTAATCAAAGGCAACTGAGAGATACATATTTCACCTATGGGCTTTGGCCAAAAGATTCTATAGAACTGTAAGGACACCTAAGAAAACAAAAAGGAAAGGACAATAAAGTTGATGCAAGTTTCTGGGGATTTTGTCCCTAGGGGACGTTCAGCAGTGTCTGCAGACATTTCTGATGAGTTACATCGGATGGGTTGGGGATGGAGGTTTGCCACCAGCACCTAGTGCTTTTATATCCTGGGATCCTGCTAAATTGTCCTGCCAGATGCAGGACAGCCTCTTACAGTAAATAATTCTCTAGCCCAAAATATCAATAGTGCTGCTATAGGGAAACCCTGATTTAGATTATCAACCTAAAAATGAAAAGTTTCTTATGTTATCATTCTAGTTTGTGGCTGTTCTAAAACCTATTATCCAGGTTTTAGTACTGATTATGCTTCAGAGAATTCCTACAGCACCTAATGGGAATATATTTAAAAGTGCATAAGTAAGTGTATTCCTCTCTTTCCTTGAAAGTTCAGGACTCCGGGGACCCCAAACTTAGTATCATGGAATTTCTACTTGCTGTTTAAGGCAATCAGTGATTTTATATTTAGTAAATTTTGCTACATGTTAGTCCTTTTTGATCCCTTGCTTCTTAGATATTACTTCTTAGACTATCTCTGGTCCTTAATCTCAATTCTATGAGGTAAAGAGGTTGGTATTGGATGCATTGTAGAGACATGAAGAGACACAGCTATTGTAGCTTTCCTGAGGACATACATACAGCTAGTGAGTGGTAGAACCAGACTAGGGCATCATTTAATAAAATAATCCATGCAGACCACTTGCCAGTGTTGCTGGCACATAGTAAGCCCTCTGAAGTTTAATGTTATGCTGTTAACTCTGATAAGGAAGGAAAGAATTCTTCATGATCTGGCTGAAAGACTTCTGTACTCAAAAAGTTCTAGATTTTATCAGTGTGGCCTGGGGTGACCTCTCTAGTCTGAAGCTGTTTGGGGAGTTAGTTTTCAAGAGATCCCATGCAGCCATGTTTGCCTTAGTAAGGATCATTGGTGTGTAGCACCTGATGGTTTTTAAAATACGATCAGTATAACCTTCCCCTTTTCTCATAATAATCCCATTCTGGCTTAAGTGATGAGGACCTGAGGCTCAGAGAAACTAAGTAATGTTAGGTTAGGGTGAAAATTGATGCCACTTCCAGGCCTGGAACCCTCACCGCAGTCTCCGGTGCTTGGTTCAGCCTGCATGGAATGTGCTCAGGCTTTATTTAGGTAACTTGACATCCTAGGGAACAAAGGGAACTCCCATTTCTGCCTTACGGAGGGATTAGTCTCCTCTACTCTGTTTGGCTCACTTGGTTCATACTGGGGGCCTCCTGGGTGCCAGGCTCTGTGCTCTTAGCTCCCAGGAGGACGATGTAGCATCTGCTCATGGTGAATGTGTTTTCTGAAATGACACCTGTTAAGGTTTTATAGTGCAGGAGGATGAAAGCTCAAAGAACGTACATGGCCATTTCTGGGCCAGCTGAGACCATCCAGCCTTCCCTCCCACTGGAAGATTATTAAAGTATTAGCATATCCATGTTTCTTCTGGAACATACATCACCTTATGTGTTGGGTATCCAGATTCCTCTCATGCCTTGGTCCTGAAAATTTTTTTCTTGCCTCTTTTTAGTGAGTCTTTTAAAGTATTAGCACAAAAAGTCTTATTCTTTGCAGTTATAACTTAATTCATACTTTCAAATTCACATAAATCTGGTTTATATTTAGTCATACCTAGTTAGGTATATTTTTAAAGATGCAATATATATAATTATATATGTATTCTATATGTAATTCCTTAATACTCTTTAGTAGATCCTACAATGTTTTCTTTATAAAACTTTGGGGAGGGATCTTAATTTGTTATACACATAAGAAACATTTCGAGTTTATTTTTTGCTTGATTAAATATGATAAAACTTTCCTCATTCTTGCCATCGATGTTAAATGCGTGTATCCTGTGTGCCTTGTTATACATCAATGTGTTTTTCTCCAAATAACATGTGGACTCATGAGGGAGATAAGCTAAGCATACACACACACACACACACACACACACACACACACACACACACCATAAGCACTATAATGCTGAGTGTTAATGCCAGGAGGAAGGTACAGCTAAAGCACTAGAGGAGTAGAGAGAAGGGACAGGCCACTTTTAGCATGGAAGAGGTAGGAATCATTACCAAAGTGGTAGAATATTCTGTAGAATAACACATATATGAGCACCTACCATGGGCTGGGCATTCTGCTAGGTATAGGTGATATAGAAGCTGACAGACTAAATCCCTGCTTTATAATCTTACAGGATGAGGCAGGTGATTTGTAAATAAACTTTTCAAATGGCAGTAAATGCTATGCAGAGAAATACTATGAGGAGAAATGGTGAGGGATAAGGTGATCAAGGGAGAGGGGCATTTGCTCTTTTTTATAGGGTGGTTAGGGAGGGAAATGCTGAGGTAACATTCAAACATGACTGGAAGTGAGAGGTAAGCCATATGGTTGGTTGAAGAGCTTTCTGGGTGGGTTGAAGAGCAAGTAGAAAAGCAAGAGGTTGAGCAAGGAAACCAGTTGGCTGGAGCAAGGTGAATTGAAGCGGAACACGGTGGGAGATGAGCACAGAGAGGTGGGCAAAATCCAGGCAATGTCCTAGATCTTAGAACAATCTGCTTTTAGCTCGTGTGAGGTGGAAAGAAACAGATGGGTGCAGTGTACATGGATGTCATGATCTGAGTGTAATTTTGAGAACATCCCTCTCGCTGTGGTATTGAGCATGTGCTATTTGGGCAGGAAGGTGTAGAAACAGGAAGATTGATTATTGTAATAATCCAGGTGGGAGATATAATGGCTTGGATCAGGGTGGTAATGGCGGAGGTGGTGAGAAGTGGTTGTATCCTCATTATATTTAGAAAGTAGACAGGATTTAATGATGGAATCAGTTATGATGTATTAGAGAAAGAGAGGAATCTGGGATGACTGAAAGAATTTTGGCCTAAAATCTGAAGGAGGGAGTTGAATTTTACCGATGAGTAGATTGTGGGGTGAATAATCATGGTTTTGGTCTGTTACAAGTCAAGTTTGAGTTGTCTGTTAGACTTTCAAGTGGAGAATGAATAGGAAGTTGCTTACACCCATCCAAAATGGAGTGTATCGGGGATCTTGAGGAATGAGTGGCATTTAAAAAAGGCATATATACTGGTGAAGGGCTTTCATGTTGGAACAGTTAAAGGAAGACTCACTAGATCTGGAGGCCGGGTGATAATTTAAGCTACTTTAAAAGTCTAGCTAAGAGCTGGCTGTGTTCTGATCTAGGGTGTTGGCAATAGAAGTGGAAAGAAAAAGACACTGAATAAGAGGACTTGATAACTAATTGAAAGTAGGGAGAAGGGAGAGGCAAAGGTGAAAAATAGTTCTTAGGTTTCAAATGTGGATGATTGGAAGCAGGTTACACCATTAACAGCCACAAGCAGAAAAGCAGGTTTGGGGACAAGATTCAGTTTGGCTACACCAACAATAACCATGTGTTTAGTGAGTTATAGTTTACAAAATCCTTCCTGGATATTATTTCAATTGGTCCTTTTACAATTGAGGTGCCTAGGGGATATCCATGTAGGTAACTTATTCAACAAGTAATTGGAATTGAGTAAAGGGAGGATCTGGCCCTGGGCTGTGGATTGGGAGTCATTTGCATAGAAACTAGTTGAATTCCTGAGCTAACTAAGGGCAAGTATGTTATAAAAGAAATGTGGTGATAACAAAATCTTGGGGAAGGCAAAGTTTAAAGGCCCAAGAGGATGTGGAGTTACTTAAATAACTAAAAGTAGAGTCTGTTTTAATGAAATAAAATCCAAAGTGCATTATGAAAGATCTGTGGGAAAGCACATTTTGTTTTTTTGTTTTTTTGTTTTTTAATTTTTTTTTCAACGTTTATTTATTTTTGGGACAGAGAGAGACAGAGCATGAACGGGGGAGGGGCAGAGAGAGAGGGAGACACAGAATCCGAAACAGTCTCCAGGCTCTGAGCCATCAGCCCAGAGCCTGACGCGGGGCTCAAACTCACGGACCGTGAGATCGTGACCTGGCTGAAGTCGGACGCTTAACCGACTGCGCTACCCAGGCGCCCCATGGGAAAGCACATTTTGAATACCCCACCTTCAAAAGCTCTGTCTTCTGTCTTTGATTCCTCCACTATTCATACTGGACTCCTCTCACTACCCCACTTTCCAGTGTAATTTACCATCCATTCTGTGTGCGTGTAGACAGCACACATATATATATGCCTGTGTCTAACACCCCACTCTGTTCACTGTTTCCAATCTAGAGTGAACTGAGAGCTAAACCACAGTACATACCCATGGCAGGAATCCATATTGGGAGACCTGAAATCTGCCAAAATAAAACACAGGGCTGTAGAAGTCATTCTATTATAATTGGCTGTTAGAAACTACCTGTGGTGCTTTGAGAACAAGTCCAGGGCAGTGGTAGGGTGGATCTTAGAGAATCCTTGAGAAGAAGCAACACATTTATTCAAGGTATTGAATTTGAGGAGAAAATATCAGGTAATCATTAAATTATTTAATAAGTGCCCAGAAAAGGCAGCCAAACCTTAAAAGATTATCTTTGGGGAAGACAGAAAATTACAGATGAGTGTAGTAAATATTTCTTTCTAAAGTAATCCCTTTATGCACGGGCAACTCCAAATATGAACATTGGATTATTTTTTAGACTCATGCAGGGTTCATTTAGCCATTTTGTAAAAGAATTCACACTTGAGTTGAGTGTTAGGCTCTTGTTTCTCGTTTTGGAAAAACACCCATTTATCTCTGTAGTGCTATTTCTGTGATATTATCAGTAAAACGTCTAGGTCGTACAGCAGAAATTTAGATGGAATTTCCAAATAAAAGCCCAACCTTCCAGTTTTAACCCTAATCCGGTCATGTGAACCTTGGTTACCATGGGTATTTTTGTCGTAGGAGCAAGTCCATGAGTGATGTCAGCGCAGACGATGTTCAGAACTTGCGTCAGCTGCGTTACGAGGAGATGCAGAAAATAAAATCACAATTAAAAGAACAAGATCAGAAATGGCAAGATGTGAGTACGTTTTATACTGGGAGATGGGAAGACTGGGAGAATGCATTTATTTGACTCTTCCTTGCTTCTCTTAAATGAAAATCAGTATACTTGAAATGATTTTCCTTGATAAGAATTCAGTTCTATAGAAAATGTGATCGACTTCCTGTAAAAGATTTTACCTTTTTGACCTATTGCTGTCGCCTATTTTAAAGGTCACTGTGAAAAATACAATAGGAGGTTTATTTTCTCATATTCGCTATGAGTTCTAAAAAATGTGAACCTGCTTCCTTACAGCATGGTTAACTTGTTAACTTGCTTTGGTTGGTTGAATTTGGAGTATGACTGTTATTGAAGCTTGTGAAGAGAAGAGACTTAGCTCAAAGTTTAGGGGAAGCAGAAGAGTAGGGGGTCCAGAACAGTCTTGGCATTAGCAGGGAGAGATGAAGGGGGCTCTGAGAGTTAATAGAGATTTGGGGAGAAATAAGAAATGTAACTAGGAGTACTATTTGGGTTGGAAAAGTAGCTGATATGAATCAAAATCAGATGTTTTCACAGAGCTGACCTATATCCAGATGTTTATATGGATATAGACGTAATATTTAGCTTTGTTCCTGCAGGAAAAAAGCTTGACCTTTTTTTTGAAAGAGGTAATTGTTACAAACCAAAGGAGTGTCTGGAAATACACAATAGATAATTTAAACAGAGCAAACTCAAAAGAGTTTGAGGGCAACTTTATGGGAAGGGCAGAGTGTTAAAATGAACAAGAGGGCCAGAGATAGTAAATCTTCATTTTCAGAGAGATTAGAGTCTATGAAATGAAGAAGAACCCTCTGCCTTGGCTGACACTAAATTCCAGTGTCTCTTTTAGTTGGGAACTCGATTTAATTATCAAGAAACAGTAATTCAATGTCACTTTGCCAAAATACATGGTGGTGGTTTGGGTATGAAAATAACTATTGAGGGGTTATCCATTAAGTCAAGTCAGATGAAAATTCATGCTGATTATCTTGTAGGACTAAATGTACACTGCTTTTGTTCTTTTTGGAAGTAGTTTGTATTGGCTTCAGGCTGTTTTTAAACAGGAGTGGCCCTGTCTACTCTTAAAGGTATAAAGCAAACTTAGTTTAGTCTGAGACCTGTGCTTCTGTTTGGACTGAAATGCCACTAGTAATTCTTAACATGGCATTTCTCTATTTTGGAGACATAGAAAAATGTCTCAAACTCCTGAGTGTGACAACCAGCTTAGGCTGCTAGGGCTAATTTAAAAGGAAAATTAAGTTGATTGTCCTGGGGTCAGCCAGCTAGGTTAGACTTCTATTCCTGGGAATATGGGAAACAGATACACTTGTTCCTGTGTGGTCTTCCTTATTGCCCTGTCAGTAGGGGGAGTTTACTGGCTTTGAAATCATGTACTCAAGCCTGGCCTCCCCAGGAAAGCCTTTCCAACCTCTGCCCTCCCCTGCCTCAGGTACAATTGACCACTCCCTCTCCTTCAAACCCCCACCATCCTGTGCAATCCAATCATCACATTCACTGTTGAACTTTTATTGACAAGTCTCTTTCCCTTCAAGACCAAGAGTTCCTTGAGGGGACCCACATCTTCTGTGTCTGCATGTTTGTGGTCTTCTGGATTGAGCTGGGTGTACGTTAGATGAAAGAGCGTGCAGTCATGCTTAACCATTGCAATCCTAGCTCTGTCCCAGTTGTACTCGTGAAATCTGCCATTTCACATGACAGACAGATTATTGGAGTGACATGAGAATAAATTTGAAACAGTTCCTGATCTTTCTGACCTGGCACCCAATTACAAGCACTTAGCGTTCTTTGTGAAATGGTCAGGGAGGCAGGAGAAACAGTAATGGGGTCTATCTTACTAGGTCAGGTTTTTTAGACAGACACATGAGATAAAGGTTGGTACAGAAACGCCAGCTATAAAAAGCAAAATTAGGGCACCTTGGCATCAAGTTGGAGTGAATAGTTTCAGCGATGTAATGGGATACTCTGGCAGTCTCCCACTGCTAGAAAGGGTGTGTATGAATTCAGGTATGCCTGTGCTGATGTGATTTTCTTCTGTTAGGACCTTGCAAAATGGAAAGATCGTCGAAAAAGCTACACTTCAGATCTGCAGAAGAAAAAAGAAGAGAGGGAAGAAATTGAAAAGCAGGCACTTGAGAAGTCTGAGAGAAGCTCTAAGACATTTAAGGAAATGCTGCAGGACAGGTAAGAAAGCTAAGTGCATCTCATGGTTGCAGATACCAGTGTTAGAAATCCATATTTTATGTAAATGTAGTGTGATGGAAGGTGTATGCCAATATTAAACCATAAACAGATAGACATTCAAGTCTCAATATGTTGCTCTGTAAAGAAAAAGCAAAGTATTGCTGTAATAAATGGTGACTTGGATTAACAAAACAAATGGGCGCTTAATATAGTGTGCTTTACTTCCTGATTTTTACATTGTATATTCACATGTGATATTGGATGGTGTTGGCTATAATTGGTGCCGAAAATAAACTACTTTTCCTCCTTTTAAAGTGAATTTAGGAATGGAGTGGCCAAATAAAACCAGGTCCCACTCTTCCAAATTGTGTAAAATATAAAGTTCCTTTTCACGTTTTAGTGGTGCGATTAAAATTATATTTTAAAAGAAGACAATATAAACGTAAATGGGAGGGGGTGTATTTTTGGCGTTGCAACGTGACAGGATAAAGGTCCAATTTAAACTGTCCTGTAGAGCAGTTGCTGTGAGAAACCTTGGAATATTTCTAGGTCATGGGGAAGGCAAATATGCTTTATGGATAATGTCAAAAAGGAAATGTGCTGTCAGGCGAAATTAAACAAAACTCCTTTGTGCCCTGGAAGCAAATGGTAAACACCGTTTCTTTCACTTAAAGGCAATGCAGTTTGAAAGGTATTCCCTACTAAACAGGAGTGACGAGGATGTTTCATGAAGTTCTCTATAAATATGAATGGTGTCTTTAATCTGTAACAATTGTCCATGTGAGTTCTCTCAAGCCGTGTGAAATCATATCCTAACTTGATCTTCCTGAAGTCTGAGTCCTTTGTGGAAATCTTTTATTTTCACTAAATTGTTTAAAATTGTGTACAGGGAAAAAAAAAGCTCATAATCTTGTAAAGGAAGCCACATTTTTGGAAGGTTCAGATTGGTTGTAAGTTAGTTATGTCTACAGTGTGCTAATTTGGGAAGATTTATGAACTTGTGGGTAAAGCTTTGTGAAGAATCTCGTATTAAATATCTTAATTTTTTTATTAACAACTCTTTACAATAAAAAAAAAATCCCTCTCCAGTATTTGGAAGCATTTGAGAACCTGCTTAAAAAAAAAAGTCCAGTTCTTACAATTTTTAAGTGTGGCACTAAAAAAATCACATGTATTTATTCTATTACCATTGTATTGGTTATTGTGTGAAGTCGGTAGCCTTTTTATTCTTTGTCTTACGTTCTTGCCAAAGTAACCCGTGTGTCTCTACCTCCTTGTGCTAAATGCATAACTTTATGGTTACGGTGTGCTTCTTTCTGCTAAGGGAATCCCGAAATCAAACATCTGCAGTTGTATCAAGAAGGAGGTTGCATTCTTCTGATGATATCTTGCATGAAGAAAAGCTTTCCCCTAGACTGACCACGTCAGAAGCAAGTTACCAGAGTGAAAGAGTAGAAGAGAAGGAAACAACGTATTCTGCAGAAGTTCCTAAGCAAGATTCTACAACGTTTGCAAAAAGAGAGGACGCTGCAGCAGCTGAAATTCAGCTTTCTTCTCAGAGCCCCATGGAAGAACAACACCCAGACGCTTTGTCTTCTCAGCATTCACCGAGTACACAAACCGAGTCGACTCGAATTTCAGCCTCTCTCCCCAGAAGTTACCAGAAAACTGATACAGCCAGGTTAACATCTGTGGTCACGCCTAGACCTTTTGGCTCTCAGGCAAGGGGAATCTCATCACTCCCGAGATCCTACACGGTAAAAAAAAAAAAAAAAAAAAAAAAAAAATGTGTTCCCAGTTCATTTAGTCTGTTCTCAGGAGCACAGTGCTGGTAAACTTATGCAGAAGTTTGAGCTCCATTTACTTGATGTATGAAATGTACATAACTTATGTATAAAGCAATTCCAGCCGGTTTAGATTCAAAAGACATTCAATGCTTAAAATATAACAACTCTGTGGAACTATTTTAAACTTTAAAGTCAATGAAAGTAAGGCTGATAACATTTTAAAGAATGAATAAGCTCTTTCTAAGGCAGAGCATTTTTTTAGTGTTATGTTTTCTCAAATACAGCTTTTGTAAAGTATTAGGTTGAACTATGTGAAGATGCTAATAGTTCTTTTTGACCTACAAAACAGCAATTTCATATGGTTTAACCTGAATATTTTCAGGTGCCTTATGAACAGCTTTCTAGTTTCCTCTGAGTACCCACTTTATTAGAATTTACTATGCTTGAAAGTGGTTATTAAAATGTATTTCATGGTTCTATTTATATTGGGATTTTTAAGAATATAGAAAATGAAGTTGTTTGCCCTGAGAATGAAGCAGGAGTGCATACCTGAAAGTGGATGTATTAATTTTAACTCTGTGTCTTAAGATCAGTGTTCAAATTCTTTCTACTTCTGCCAATATTGTATCCTAAAAGCTAAGAAAAAGCTTGAAAGAAATATTTAAGGTAAGGAAAACCTGCATAAACTAGCCAGGGAACTCCTAATCATTATATTAAGTAAAATAGAGATATATTTGGTAGCATAAAAATCAAATATATATGACTCATTACTAACATATCAAAAGACAATTTATAGAGTCAGAAAAATGTTAGTCAGATGAATTCTAGATGTAGGGTTAACATCAGTAAGATTTAACATGCTCCTACAAATGGGTAAGAAAAGATAAGCACTAGAAAAGCACAAAAAAGATAAGCACTCATGTGGAAATGAGTAGCCAGTTTAAGGAAGAAGGAATTCAGATGGCTGATGACATAAAACACATTGAAGCATGTTCAACTTCATTAGAGCAAGAATGAAATGTACAGCTTTCAGTCATCAGACCGACAAAGATTTAAAACATTGAAAACGTCTGGTGTTGGCAAGGGTGTAGAGACACAGCCATTCTTGTACATTACATTAGGAGTGCACTGCTATAATTTTTTGAGAAGATATATACACACACACACACACACACACACACACACATACACACACACATATATATACATATAATTTATATATTACATTAGGTTTTTTGTAAAAACAAGTCCTCCTCCCAAAACATCATGTGTCTATCCGTTAGCATGAAAGAACATGCTCCAAGCTTTTAGCATTGGTTGCTGTGGGAGGTACGTTACTTTTATAGTTTTAAAGTATTTAGTGTATGTATTTTTTAAACAGAAATCTAACAAGGCCAAGCTTAATATGATGTTTTATTTTTAGATGGATGATGGCTGGAAGTATAACGGAGATGTCGAATATGTGAAGAGAACTCAGAGCAGTTTGGTCAGCACCTCTGTGCACAAACCTGACACGAGCCAGCTTGCTACCAGCAAGTCCAGTGAGAGAGAGGGAGTAGCGGTGGGAGAAGGTGTGATGCAGCTGCCCTCCCCTACCCCCTCCTTCTCATCGCTTTCCCAGGAAGAGGCTGCTACTTCTAAAGCCACACTGTCTTCACCATCTGGCCCTGACTTAATGTCTGAGCTTGGAGAAGGGGGAAGCTCACCACAGACAGAGGTCTCCAGATCCTCACAGGTGAATTTGGGGAGGTTCCTCATCACCCACTGCTCTGAAACATAAGTATTTCAATCTGCAAACCATGCTTCTGACCTCTAGGCATTATTATCTGGGCTGATAATGTGGAAAACAATATTGCATTTTATTTTTAGCACATCTTGGGAAGAAGGAGGCCTCTTCCACCTTTGAGTTTATGGATCCAGATTACCCTTATGATGTGTGTGAATCGAGGCTTGCTGGACGAGTCTCTTTAGGGTTTGGCTGGTTTTATTCTCTACTCCTCATTTCAGCAACTGCTGCCTTATACTTCTAGTACTCAGCAGTCCCTGGTTCAGCTGTGGGGGTCACTTGGAAGGTTATAGATTCAGGCCTAACAGGTAAGTGAGTAATAAAAGCCCTTTCTCAGGGAAATTAACTGACCACAAGGGGAAATTGGTACACATGCTACATGCTGGTCGCTAGGGGCTTGGCATTTCTTTCCTGGTATAAACCATCTAGTGACTTAATACTGATTTAGAAAGTCTACAATTTTGTCCCGTTTCTTGTATCTTAAAGGGAATATTGAGGCTTAGTTACAGTAGGACAGTTGTGTTCTGTAACATTTGGAGTCCAAACAAGATATGCCATCAGATGAAGAATGACTGGAGGCCATTTATAGTTTTTCCTAATTAAAATCACCAAGAGAATTACTAGGTAATGAATGCAGTATGTTTTACACGTAAGTTAAAAGTTGTTGGTTGTCCAGAGAACAGAAAGCTTTTCTTTAAAAAAACAAAACAAAACAACACCTTTGTTAAACAGTTGATAGCTGTATGAACCCCTTGGCATGGAGGAGCTTGTGTGATTCTTTGACTTGTCAGACATTCTCTGGTGCTTTACCGGAATAGATGTGTTTTCCAAGGCACAGCATCAAGTATATAACTTGGCTTAAGTTATAGTAACGAAATAACTATGTGCAATAATTGGGCCTGGTATATTTACTACAGAAAAGCTTTACAAGTTTATGTCTTCTTTTGATTTTGGAGTCCTTTGTTCTTGAGAAAATTTGGGAATGCAGGAAAGTATACATGATGAAAGCCACTGGTTGTCCCATCATTTAGAGGTAGTTGTTGTTAACATTTAGGCATATGTCTTTGTTTTTCCCATGCATGTTTACAAACATAGATCTAAAAATATTTCTTCAGCTTATAGAAATCATGAGTTGTAAATTTTTTGCTTCATTTTTAAAGAATGGGAAAGATATCATTAGCATCATAAGTTTGAGTGGATCAGAACAATCGCCTGTGGTATACACTCGGAGAACATAAGGTACTGGTGGGCGAATAATAAAAACAGAAACAAGGTGTCTTTTGTTTTACGGACTTGGGACTTGCGTGTTTGCCTTCACCTTTTCAAATAGCAAACCGAACAGAACAGCCTCATTAATGTATTGTGCATGAGGGGGTAGTCACTCCCTCGGGGTGGCAGCTGCCTAGCTACATCCAGGGATTAAGAACAAGAGGCTAAGTGTGGTGTGGGGGTGTGTTCCAGGTTATTGCAGTTCAGAGGAACCTGAATTAACATGGCATGGATCCAGGTTTCATCATTAATGGATTTATGCTCCTTTGTCTCCAAGCTTGAAATGGTATCCTACCAAGCAAAATTAGGCTTTCCCAAATAAAGCAGTTAGAACGCTTGAACACATGTATATGTCATACGGTGACTTACCTGTCTCTGAGTTGCTTGCACTATGAAGAAAGCATCTTGGGTACCGTCACCTGCTCTTGTCACTGAGAAGGAGCTTGCTTGCCTTGGGAATAGGACAGCCAATGACTAATAAGTCAGAGGTGTTTGCAACACCCTTCCAAATGTTTGTCCAAACTCTGTAATTCTAGGTGTTCAGAGAATAGAAAAATCACAGATAATATGTGGGTGAACATCTAGATGTTTTGGTAGCTTTGTAAGTGTTCTTCAGGGCTTCTTTCTCCTTCTTACTCATGCTTTCACTAGTAATGTCCTTTCATTTCTTTGTTCCAGCATCTCCCATGATGTTCTTTTCTATCTTTGTTTCCACTACCCTGATTCTCAGGCCCTTTCGCCATCAGTGCAAATATTTTGTAAATAGTCACATGTATTTGTACATTCTATGCAAGCCTGATGTTAGATTGACTTGCAGGAGGCCAGGCTGCCCTTGGTAATTTCTCTGCTGCAAAGCGTCCAGTGGCACTCTGTGGTCTGTTCGGTGAAGTTCAAAGCACCTCAGGAGAGCGCTGTGGTCCCTCAACACTGGTCCCCAACTCCCTTTGTAGTGCTGTAACAGCTGTTTATGGAGTGCTTACCATGTGCCAGACAGGCTTCTCAAGCTATTTCTTAGTCCTCAGTGATCCTTGTATCCCTGTTATGCTGTTGTGGAATTTGAGGCGTGGAGTGGTCATGTTCCTTGTCCAAAGCCATACAGGGTAGTGAGCGGTAGAGTCAGGATTTGAAACCAGGCAATCTGACTCAAGGTCGCCCGTACCACACTATGTTGTGGAAAAAAGAATTGGAAATAGATGACCTGGCCATACCACACCACTTGCTTTTTCTTGAATACCTAGTATGCTTTCTTAAACACATCACAGATATTCGTTCTTATTGTTCACACATTCTAAAATGCTCATTTTACCCATGTTTGTCTTGTGAAGTCCTCCTGTTCTTTCAAAGCCCAGGAGGGTCACTTCCTTTGTAAATCAGGACCTCTTCTTCCCCTAGTTGGAATTGAACTTTTCACCTTTGAACGTGTCATTTGCTGAATTCGTCCTTGTTCTAAGTGTTCACTGTTTCTCCTTCACTGGTATTCTTTGTACCCTCCACAGCCTTTACACATAGTTGGCATTTTTGTATTTACTGACTCGAATTGCAGTCAAGGCCTTGATCACCAAACCGAAGTATGAACTTGGTCCAGCAGGTAATTTAGGTCCTTATAGGTTCTTTCCCATCTCCACTGCCAAGCAGGGATTTCATTTGTCTCCACTCCCTTTTCTCCTGTACTTCTTTTATGGTATTGTTTCTTTTCCTGCCTCTTTTTCTGACCCAGGCTTCCAGGGCAATCCTGAGGGTGACGCTGAAGCAAGGGGAGAGAGTGTGACTCCCAGATTCACTTTGATAACTTTCCCCTTGATTGGTCATCCATAGGGTTTTGTTTCCTGTTCTTTCTTGTCAGAGACCTCTTCTCCCAAACTCCACCTAGATCCACATTTCAGAACCATTGCCCCAGATTTTTTAAAGTTGTACCCAGAAGCCAGATGATACACCTGGAAGGAAGGATGCTTTTTTCATGTTTGCTTCTTAATCAGCAAGCCTGTGATAGTGCCCCTTTAGAATAGTATCCAGGGCTGACCGTGTCATAGCTGCCTCCCATGCACTGTGCTTACTTGTCACCTTCGCTAGACTCTTCTCTCTGGGAGGGCAGGAAGAAGCCTGTCCTGATCACTGTTAGCACAGTGCCTGGATCTACATTAGTTGAATGCTGACTGAGTTCTATTGGCTTCAGAGCTAAGTACATGAGCATTAAATAGGATTCTCTTTAGTTGATCTGGAAACTGCTTAACCAGCATTTATACACATATATAACGTTGTTTCCATGGGGAACAGAAAATAATTATGGCACAGCAGCCATGCACCTCGGTACCTCTTAAATGTTTCACTTAATCCTCCCAATGACTGCAAATTAGGTGATATTATCCCCACTTTTACTGATGAAATACTTGAGATCTGAAAGTTACATAACTTGCCTTGGGTTGGTTAAGTGCTTTGGCCACAAATGTAATTTCTCTGATTCTAATTTTTTTTGAAATATGAGAAGCTCCAATTTGAGAACTGCCTTATGTGAAGTTAAGTCTCCAAATGTTAACTCATGTTAACTTTGTTGTATCTCTAGAATTTTAGAGCCAAGAGGGACTGAAATATCTGTTTCATAAAGATAAAGTCATTCTTCGAATTGCTTTTGAGGGAAGCTGTATGGTTATCTGAAATGTAGAATTTCTGAAAGGTAGAGTTTGAAATCTCCCCAATAGGTAGTAAGTAGCTACCAGCAATTTTAAATGGCATACAGTAATAATAATTGGCATATTCTGTGACTGAAATTCTGGTAGCTGTGTAGAAGATGGAGGGAAAGAACGGCAGGGGCAGGATAGCCAATGATAAGCTGGCTGCATTAGTTTGGGCTGTGGTCTCCCCTCTAAATTAAGATGGTAACCTGAAGAGCAATGAAAGAATGGGATGATTCAGGATAGATTTATGGACTGAGGACTTGGGAGCACTTTTTATGAAGGCATGTGTGTGGTGGAGAGTGGGGGCTGTTGTGTGCAGCTGGGGTGGGAAGGGAAGGAGGAGGAGCCCCTGGTGTTGCTAACTTGGGCATCTGGTCAGGTCGTGATGTAACTGACCAAAGTCGAGAAACAAGAGGTGGAAAAGAGTAGGTTCAGGAAGAGGTCGTGAATTTAATTTTGGATATCATGGGCTGAGGCAGTAGCTGAAGACACAGCAGGGAAAGAGGTTAACTCAGGAAAGCTTGTAGTCAGAAAGATGGGAGGCTGGCTAGGGAAGAACAAGAAGTGAACGTAGGAGAGCAGGCAGAAGAGCACACTAGTGAAAGTGAGAGGCGGCCAGACAGATGGAGGACAAGACGGGGGAAATGGGATAGTGGATGACAGAGAAGACCGTTTCTGAAAGCAGGAATCGGTGGTAGTGCCTGGTGGAAGGAGGATTGAAAACAGATTCGGTAGGAAAGAGATAAACTTGAAATGAGTTGAGTTAAAGCCATAGAGCTGGAAACACCACCTGCCTCTTGGAATGGAGAAGTGGAGCCAGTAGGTATAGATGTGCCTCTGGCAAAGGAGAGTGGCTCTGGTGCCAGAGTGGTGCCACGATTTGGGGCCACCCACCTACGTTCTCACCCTACTCAGACCCTGAAAAAATGATGCAAAAGAATCATGTGTACAAAAATCAAAGTTGATACATTTCCTCTGTTACTTATCACTATAGGGTGTTTTAATTTTGTCAGTTTCAGTAAGGCTTCCCTTAAGTCAACACATTTATCTAATTGAAAAATTGGGGAGAGGGGTGCCTGGGTGGCTCAGTCGGTTGAGCGGCCAACTTTGGCTCAGGTCATGATCTCGCGGTCTGTGAGTTTGAGCCCCGCATCGGGCTCTGTGCTGACAGCCCAGAGCCTGGACGCTGTTTCAGATTCTGTGTCTCCCTCTCTCTGACCCTCCCCCGTTCATGCTCTCTCTCTGTCTCAAAAATAAATAAACGTTAAAAAAAAAATTAAAAAAAAAATAATAAAAACAATAAAAAAATTAAAAAAAAAAGAAAAATTGGGGAGAATAGCTTTCTGACCTGTTAGTACGTAAGACTGACCCTGTTTTCTACCACTTCTCATCTTTGGTGAGAGGAAACTCTTAATTAATCAGATATCCTAAAATTAAATGTGGTCATTGCTACTCTAGATAGATCATCATATTGTTGTCTAAAAAGCTCAGCTTTCAGTGTATATTTCTGTTTGAATTGTATCTAATTTGAGGGAAATTATTTTTAAATGGTGATATGTTCATAACCATACTCATATCTTTTCCTGCATAGACAACTGGAACCACTTGACGTGGTTCTTTATCAGACATCAAGAATCTAGATTTCCCCTAAGAATTTATATTTCTGGTTCTATCTAGTTCAAGCAGTAATAATTCCCTTATCATCATCTTCTGAAGCATGAAAAGCATGGACTGTTTGTGGAATATTCACATGGCATGTGTCTTGCAGAGATAAATAGGGAAGTAGAAGTCCTAACTGAAATCACTGCTGAATAGTTTATGCTAAACTATAATTATAGATATGTTCCCCTGCTAATCTAATTCAAGGACCGAGGATTCCACAGCAATGCCTATGGGACTGCCATAATGGGCAGGCCATGCCACTGAAATTACAGCTTGAAACTGAAATTATAGCTACTTTTATGGATTGGTTTGGGAGGGAAGTGGTCTACATAAGATTTTCATTTGAAAATAGGGTTTTGCAAAAACAAAAAGCTTGCAAATTAACATCATTATGAGAGAGAAGTTCCTGCTAGAGTCCCTGACTCTAGCAGGCCAGAGGTCGCCTGGTTATTGATAGAAAAACACCTGTAATTGCTCCCGGGGTTCTTTCCTCCTTTGCCTGTATATAGTCCTAAGGACCCACACACTTACAGTCTGTCAGGCTGCTGGCAGCCGCAGTGAGGCTGTTCCCTGTTAACTGTTTCTGAGAGGTGGTTATCTGCCCTTTTATTTAATATGTTCAGGTAGAGGCTTCTTTCCAAGGTAAGAATATCCTTTTGTGAGACCGTTCTTCTTGTCTAATAAAATTGTGAGGCTCTTTCATCTTTAGCTTCAGCTCATTCTCTTTTATCCTATTTTTGGTAGAAAAGGATAATGTTCACTTGCTGTCTCCCACAAAGTATTCTTTTTATGTAGTTTGAGACTATTTATTTGAACACCATCATATCTTTTATTTTTCAAGATAAAAAACATCAGTTAGTATCTTGAATATCTAATGTATCATTTGTCTCTGTGCCCTTTTATAGCAATAGATTCTGTAGATGGCTGTAAGTCGAATTTTTTTTTTTTTTTGGACGGTTAAGTGTGGTGATGACCGCTTGTTTTCACTGAGTCATCTCTAATGTAAGTGTATGGTAGTTTCGGTTAAGGACTGGAACTAACCAGTAATTTTTTCTATTCATAGCAGAGCTTTATTCTGGAGATTGGTGTTCATCAGGCTGATTATTAATGTGTTCTCACTACCTACATCTGGGTTCCTGTATTTAAACTGCTTTACAAGCTTTCTGATGAAGACTTTTCTATATCATTAGCTACAGATTTTTAAAAAATAATTCCATACCCAACTCTTGAAGAGTCAATAATTATTTTTCAAGAGCCAGGACCATGCCTCATCCATCTTTATTTCCCAAGAACTAGGCACTGTGCTTTATACAGAATAGATGTACAGTAAGTGTATGTTGAACAAACGATAAGTAAATGTTAAAGCACTTCTGTGTCCATAGAATGTAGTAAGTTCTTGGTTCAGTGTCTTCCTTGCCTTCTATTTCAATTCTTATATAATATCAGTTTTTCTCAGAATATACTCACATGGATTTTAAACTTGTTTTAGAGATGGAAAAACTTCGGCATAAAGCTTTATGAATTGCCCAATTGGCCCTAGATTCGGTTTTCACGGCCACGTTGTACTGGAGAATGTGTAGGGTTTTTTTTTTTTTTTCTGGAAAATTAAGTGGCTTTAGGAATAACTTTTTCTTTTAGTCTAAGTTCTTAATTATTTGGAATCAAAGACTGAAACTAGTCTGGGAATGGCAAGTTAAAATTCTTATCTGCTGTTGACCCAAAATGAAACACATAAATTATGAAAGATAACTGAAATGTTCACAGACATTGTATATTTTAAAACTTAAAACATTTGTTTTGGAAATGGCTGTGAGTCTGTGGCCCCGAGAATTTGCTGCCGTGGGGTATAGTGGTGGAGGCTGGCTGTTGTCCGGGAGGCCGTCGTTCTTGGGCTCACTGGCTGTTGTTACTTTAAGGAGGTTGTGACTTGTTGCTCAGCGTGTCTCAGCAGGGGCCCTCTTGGCATCTGACCTGTGGTTCCTCTGAGGTGCCATCGCTCCATGTCCCACAGCTGTGCGGAGGCTCTGCCCTCTTCACTGATCTTCGCGTGGCTGTGGGGCAAACAACACCTTGCCAAAGCTTCAGGCGCTCTTTAGGGGGTGGTGTCAGTCCCACAGGCGCCCCACAGCTAGCTGATTGTGTGTCAATGAACCCCTTGAAATTATGCAGCTATGTTAAATGTCAGAGACACTTTTTCTAGAAGTACGGTGGCATTTTTAAAATGGTTAACAATTTTTTTGCTATTTTCAAAAATGCCATTTGATTAAAATGTATGATCTGTAACATTGTATACATTTAAGGTATGTAGTTAGTATATTAATTTGACACATTTATATATTGTAATATGATTGCCATTGTAGTGATAATTAGCACCTCGATCACCTTACATAATTTTCTTTTTAGTGGTTGAAATAATTAAGTTATAGTCTCTTAGCGAGTTTGATCATAATACAGTGTTGTCTGTATTCACTGTTCTGTGCATTACATCTCAAGGGCTCATTTACTGATTGCCAGTTTGTACCCTTAAACAGCACACAGTCTATGTTCTTACTCTTTTCCTATTTGGGTAATAGCAAATGGTCTATAAAGTAAACCCAGTATCTATTAATGTGAAGTTTTCCCTTATTTTATCAGAAAAGCTAACTCACTGATATTTATATAAATGAAGGTTTTACTAAACCCAAGTTAAAAAGATGGATGCTCCTGGTCTATCATGAAATAATTCAAGTGTACCTTGAATATAGCCTCCCTCCTTTCATGGATAGACTTTCCTCCTTGCGGGTGCCAGCAACACCTGATCCCACTGGTTCATATTTGTTTTCAGGATCAGTTCAGTGATATGAGAATCAGCATACACCAGACGCCTGGGAGCGGTCTTGACTTTGGGTTTACAGTAAAATGGGTGTTTTCTGGGATCTTCGTTGCGTCAATTGAAGCAGGTAAATCATTGATTTAGCTCTACTGAACTTTCTTCCCCTTGTTATCCTATGCTGTTCACAACCCCCTCCAGAAATTAGTGTGTTTGCTGTAGGAGGAGAAAATACATGTGAAAAGTGCAGCAGTAAAGCCAGGAGGTGCATCCTCTTCCCCGAGACTTCCCTGAGACTGATAGTGTTTTTTCTCTTTGCCTAATTAATTTGAGTTTTGTGGGGTCTTAGTTTTGCGACCTTTACAGAATTCGTTTGTCAAAATTTTAGGTTTGATATTTGGAAATGCTACCAAACAACACCTCACTGGAAATTCAAAAAGAACTTTCCATGATTGGCTGTGTCTGTGGTGGATATTTAAGTGCTGTATAATAAATTGATGTTTTCTGAGCATCCTAATATATCTGTTGTCCGTGGAGTGTCCTCAGGATGCTTCAGGACTTTTACAAAAGTCCTTCCCCATCTGGGGTTATATCAAGTCAGTCCCAGGCAGTCTTCAGCAAAATATCACCACAAGGCCTAAAATTCAAATGAAAGTTACTGTTGTTAAGAGGAGTTCCTCACTTACATGTTTTAGCTATATAAAAGTGCATGCTAACACTGTTGTTGTTTTTTTTTTTTAAGAAAGTTCTTAAAAAAGACTTTAATTAGATAATGGCAAGTGGCAATTGTAAGCAGTTTTAAGTGGCCTTGCTTTTTTCCTTTTCCTTTTTCTTTTAAAAAAAAAATCCATTCCAGGGTACATTTGGTTTTGGAAGCTCAATTCAAGTACAATATATTTCACATTTTTAATTTAAAAATAATTAAAAATTTTTCTTTGTTCCTAGGAAGGTAATAAATTTTATTGAATAGATGAGCTTATTTCTCCTTTGCATGTTAATGATGATGCTTACTGTGGAGTGAAAAATGCCTTTGCTGCTTTGTATATTGTGGATACCCAAATATTTGATACCGTAAAAAAAAACCTCATGGATCTACCCTAACTGAAAAATATAAGAGATGGTTAGTTGACATTAAGAAGGCATTTTTTTTCTTTAAGTAAGCAATTGGTAGAACATGGATTTTGTTGTTGTTGTTGTTGTTTGTTTGCTTAGAATTTTTTATTATTGGTTCCTTAATTGATTTTGCTTTACTTAGGTAGCCCAGCAGAATTTTCTCAGCTACAGGTAGATGATGAAATTATTGCTGTTAACAATACCAAGTTTTCATATAAGGACACAAAAGAGTGGGAGGCAACCATGGCTAATGCTCAAGAAACTGGAAACCTAGTAATGGATATCAGGCGCTATGGAAAGTCTGGTAAGTTGGTTTTACCACTGTCTGGCTTTCTAAATCGGGAACTGGTTTTTGGCAAGTGGTTCTAACAGCTTGCTTCAATAACGTCTTCCTCCGTTTTTAAAAATTTTTTGGCTTCAAGATGTTTTGCGGTTATGCTGTCACAAGTCTTGAATGATACTTCCTTGACTATTCTGTCTGAAGACTTTTCACTAGCAAATTTACTGAATTTACATTATTTATCGACTGATTTACATGCTAGACTGACTTTGAATGCAAATATTAACTGGAAGCTATTGTAATTGCATCTGCATTTGGGAGTCATATAATAATGCTGAGTATTAAGAATTACGCTATGATTTTGCTTTCTCTACAGCACCATAACTAACTGGTATGAGAGAGAACATGGTAGGTCATTGGTCATGTTGCTGTTGTTCATTCTCAAGGAACTTTCAGTATATATTCTATTATTGTGTTTCTTAGCTGTTGAGGTTAGATGGAGAAGGGCATTAAGCCTCCCCCTGCCTGTTAAGGTATGATATCAAAATATGGTACTCTATCCTGGCTTACAGAAAGATTCAGCAAATTTGCTAGTCTTTACATTATTAACATCATCTAACCCTTGTGTTTTTGGAAGGTGATCTGTTGGTCAGAACACAGAACTCTTGACTTCTTTCACACACTACCTGATTTGTTTGTATGTCTTCTACATGTTCATTTTGTATATGTACATTCAGTAACTTTGTTCTTTCCACTTCAACATTTATGTGTACTCATTTCTTGATCACCATGTGCCAATCAGACTGGGGCAGAGACCAACCTTCCCTGCCATTTACACGGCATAAAACCCTCAATCTCACCAGTATGGCTACCAAAATTATAGGTTCACCTGAAACAAAGTGGATTGATACAACTTCTGGAATTTACAACTCAGACAAATCTTCAAATCTGTCAGTAACGACTGATTTCTCGGAAAGCCTCCAGCATTCTGTAAGTATTTTGAGAAGTGGGAGTATTTGTGTAGAGCAAAGTATCTGTAGGAAGTCTGTGTGGGTGGGGAAAAGGATTTATTTGAACAATTTTGATGCTACTTTAAAAACCATTAGTTGAATAAGATAATTTATAGGAATGAGAGTAAATCCTATGGCATTACTATTAATAGAATAATAGTTAAATAATGGTAAAATCAAAAGATCCTGTACTGTTGTTTTATGGGTATTTCTTACCAATCTTCATCATTATGCCCATTCCTCAGATCTTTGTGGATATGAAGTAGTAATAATGTAGAATTATACACTGTAATTTGTCTATGCTTTCTTTAGTCTTTACAGGTAAATTGTACACAATTACTATACTTATTTTAAAACCTCATGAAGCATGTTTAGTTTCTTATGTAGGTGAATTTGATGGTTAGACTTCATGTGTGGTTAAAAGATATTCAGTGACATTAATTGATGAAAAATAATTACAGTCTAGGCATTTTCCTAAGTATCAGTTAAATTTAAAATTTCAAATAAATGCTTATATCGACTCCCTAGATATAGTTGTTGTTATCTAAGATACTCTTTTAGCCAATAAGGAGTTCCTGCTACATTGTGTAAGAAATGCTTAAATGCTGAAGAGTCTTATGTGCTTATGTTGCTTAGTCATAAATACAAGCTAAGTGAACTAATTATTTGGCATATCATGTTTCTTGGAAAAGGAATGACTGAATTTAAAGTCATTCATGCTTATCGATAGATGGTCATTAATCCTTCCACAAATATTAAAGAATAATGAAAAATTTTTTCTATTTATGTAAAAGGCTGTAAGAAATACATTAATATCCTGAAAAACTCACCTTATTAAGATATTTTCACCAATGGGATATGCATCATTTAAACCCAAAGTCCAGTTGAGGAAATAGATGCTAACTGGCATTTTATCCTTTCCAGAATACTGAATCCAAGGAAATAAATGGAATTCGTGATGAAAGTAATACTTTTGAATCAAAAGGTAAACATCACCATTGTAACTATATTTATAATATAGAAGCGCTAGCATTCAAGTTTTGCTATTATAAAAATTAATGTCAGAATAGAGGCAAAGAAAAACTGATCCCAATGCAAGTTGAAACTAAAAGGTTAGCACGCAGATCCAGTTGCAGCCAGGTGGAAAGGCATTCAGTTCCAGGGTTTGAATAGTTCAGGAACTGCAAACCACGCTTTGGCAGCATGCCCAGCAGCTTCGAGTGCCTGTGTGTCTAAGCCAAATAAGAAAGACTGGTTTCCCGAGGCCATTAGCCTTCTTGCAATGGTATGTTGGCAGAGGGAATCTTCGTTAAATCTGAAACGATGAATGAAGTTTCCTGCTCCCCTTTATTGTGGTGAAAAGGACAAGTTCATAGGCAGCTAGTCTTAGTAGAGCAATGGCAATAACAGTTATTAGTGAAAAGTACCCATTTGTAATGACAAGGCAGGCGTAGTATCTAGGGAGATCTTGTTTTAGGGAGTTAGTTACTGCTCTCTTCCTCCTTCTGTCTGTTCATAAGTAATTGTCACCACATGCTATGTGCTATTCCTTAAGCATACAAAATAAGTAAGAAAGATCTGGTTCACACAGGCAGGGAGAGAGAGACCCAAAGGAGATAAAACTCCTTTTACCATGAAGCTAAGCTCTGGTCGGGCTGGGTCTTCATAGCAGTTTGATGGCTTTGCACCTGCATTTGCCAGTTCATAATGGTCAAAGCCAAACCAAGTTTGTAAATTTCCCTTTATTGATGACTTATTTTGGTGTTAAATTTCTGATGGTTACAAGTGACTGTGTTTTAATTGTCTGATACTGCATTCTTAAAGAAGTTTTGTAAGCAAACCTAACATTTTTTTTAAGTTTATTTATTTTGAGAGACATAGAGAGGGTGCGTGCACACACGTGCAAGCCAGCACGAGTGTGGGAGGGGCAGACAGGGAGAGAGAATCCCAAGTAGGCTCTGCGCTGCAGGGACACGGGGCTCCATGCCACAAACCGTGAGATCATGATCTCAGCCGAAATCGGGAATCGGATGCTTAACCAACAGAACCACCCAGGTGCCCCTAACCTGACTTATTTTTGATTTATGATGTTAAATCCAAGATGCCCAGGTCCTATTCTACCAGTTATTCAGGCAGAGCAAACAGATAATAAGACACTGAACTTGTCATTAGTGACTGGCACTGTATGCTGGCCTGTCATTTGAGGGGTATGTTAAGAGAAGTAAGCACCGACTAGTGTCAAGTAATAATTTCATTTACATTTTATGAATAAACAGAAGTGTAATGATCATTTGCCATGACCTTGCAACAGATCTGTAGAAGTCAGAATGTATCTTTTCATCCTCTCTCTCTCTCTTTTTTTTTTTTTAACTGGACTGAACTCCATTTACTTGAAGTTAGTGGATGTTACTAGGGCAAAATACAAGAATATTTTAATTTGGGCATTTGTTTTTATTTCGTCTTTCTCTGGGTATTAATTTATTTTCTTGTCTTCCTCCCCACTATTTTTCAGTTCATTTTTTACTTAATACTGTGAAAACTCTTAGTTGCAAACAATTCTCCTTGGACTTCTAGACTTTGGATTGATTAACCTAGCAAAACATATTAATGTCCATTTCTCTAAAGCTGTGTGATCTAGCATGGGGCTTCTGTGAAACTATGATGCTATCTGCTAGAATTTATTAATGAAATAATTAGTTCCTCTACTAATCCGAATGTAGTATAGACTTCTAAAAATATGTGTCTCTGTACATTGAAATAATCCATATCTTCTATGGCCATCAGTTTTGTCATTTTGAAACTAGTGCTGCAGACATTAGTCAAATGTTTTCCAGTGGTGAGAGATTAAAATGAATGACATGGTATTGATTTTTTTTTTTTTTTGTATTTTTCAACTAGCATCTGAACCTATTTCTTTGAAAAACTTAAAAAGGCGATCACAATTTTTTGAACAAGGTAAACTACCAAACTAACAATTCATGCACTTTCATCGACTTGTTCCCATTCTCCACTCTTTCCTAGTCGTCTGTGGTGCTGGGCACTGAGCCTTTCAATTGGCTGTCATGACCAAGCAACATAACCCATTTCCATTCTTTTCCTAGGGTCGTCAGGCTTTTCTTACAGTTCATGGGTCTACCTCTGTGGTAATGGGTCTTTGCGTGTCTTTGTATACCTGTGAATTTTTTTTGGTTTTCTAATTAAAAGATTGAGATGCTGTTAAACACACACTTATTTCTTTCCACTGGGTGACAGTAAGAAATGAGGAACTTCACTTATGCCTTACTGCTTCCTACAAATTGCATACTACTAGATTACACCAACATACAATTGTTGAACATTTATAAAAACTCTAATTTTTGATTATGGACCGTGCTCTTAATAAAGAGCAGAGTTGTTTATTGGTATTGGGGTGATGGCTCTGGAGTGTTACTAGGAGTGCTCTGTGGATTCTAAAGCAAATCAAATGTAAATTTTGGTTGTACTTCCAACAACGTGCATCTTGAGAATCACTGTGTTGGTGTAGTTGAGCAGCTCTGCCTTATGTGCTATGCGTGTGGCATTTCTTACCCCTGTCACGTCTATCTAACGCCCTGTCTCACGAATGCATTTCCAGCTGTGCTGTGCTATCAAGAACTTAAAAGTAATAGCCAACATTTGAGATGCAATGGCACGGAGAGTAGTGTGCTGTTGGTGTCTAAATGTTGTTTCTTATTTTTAAGATGATCAAAAATCCTTTACACACTTGTCTTACAGTATACTTCCTGGACTCATGGATTTTTTTTTTTTTTTTTTTTTAGATCTGCTAGCCTTCCTTTGGCAAATTAAGGTTTCTTTTTGACCATAAATAAGAATAGCTTATCAGCCATGCATGTGCAGGGTCTATTTGTGTCAGTATCCTTCGTGTTTTTGACATTTTTGTTAAATTCCTGTGTTTCTGTGGTAATTTAATTGAAACAGTGTGATACTCCTAGCCCAAACTGGCTGAACTGAAACAATTGCTTTTCTTGCTCTGTTCTAATGTTCACTTACTTTTCTTCAACAGGCTATTTTAGGGAAGAACTTTTTCCTAAGTCTCAAAGCAGCGTTCTTAAAAAAAATGTGCGAGTGAATAAATTTACCAGACAGCTGAGGTTTCAGGAAAATTAAATAAATACTGTATGACAATACATTTCATGAAACTTGCTTACTTGTTTATAATCCTTGTCCTACATACAGACCCACATTTATGTAGTCCTCCTACGAATAAAAAGAGTGATACTAGGCCCATAGCCTTACACATGAAGTTGAATATCTGTGCTTCAAGTAATAGGAGAGGGAAGGGAAAGATTTCTTGAACATGTTTTTGTGGGGTCTTATTTAAGGAAAGTTGCTTATTAGCAAGGAGACTTGGAAAATGTGATTGGGAGCTGTCACATCGTAATTGAACAGTGGCAAGTAAAATTTTTGATTTGTAGATGTTGCAACACTTGAAATTCTTTTTTTTCCCCCTATTAGGCTGAGCTGTGAGATACTACCAAGTCTATTCATAAAAGAACCCCGAAACCTCTTTAGAACACACCATCAGTTCAGCTCTAGAAACGGGAGCTAGGGTTCACCTTTGGCATCCACAGTTTCTCTCTCTCTCTCTCTCTTTTTAAATGACTTTGACTTTGGGAGGTAAAAAACAAGCAGATGAAATTAAAGAGAAAAACTAAGATATTGCTGTGGTTTAAAAAAAAATCGTTGACGTCCCTTAGTATACTGGCATACAAACAGCTGGTAAGACTTTCTGAAAAGAATTATTTCACAGAAATGAAAAAACTTATTGTCTTTTTCCTTTCCCACATGCTGCAATACAGGAAGCTCCGATTCTGTGGTTCCTGATGTAAGTAGTGTTCATTTGTTTTTGGAATAAATAAGGTGACCTTGGTGGGACCGAATTAGCACCGAGTAGCATCGCTTATTTTCAGTTGCATAAGAATTTATCAAGGAGCAGTCTTTCCAAGTTGGAAAGACCTATTTTGAGATGAAAAGCCAAGCCTCCTCTGGTACTGCTTAGGCAAAGGGTGGTATGAATAATTCATGTTAGCGAGAGTGCTTCAGTAGACGACTCAATGATGTCACATGTTCTTCCTTGTTTGCACATCTTCTCTTCTGACTGGTTAGCTTCCAGTTCCAACCCTCAGTGCCCCGAGTCGCTGGGCATGGGATCAAGAGGAGGAGCGGAAGCGGCAGGAGCGGTGGCAGAAGGAGCAGGACCGCCTTCTGCAGGTAGAGCAGAAATATATGGGCTCCCAGGAACTGGTCCCTGTCAACCAACATCATGAAGCAAATTAAAAAAAAAAAACAAAAAACGTTAAAAGCTAATAACCTCATAATTAACAAATCTTTTGATAGGTAGCCCATCTTGTGTTAATTACATTTCTATTTTGAAACTTTCCCAGCCCTCTTTTTAAATAATTATTTACCCCGTGTATGTTTTAGAATGAGGCACTACAGTTTTGTGGAATTCTTACATGTGGGAAGTGTATGGGTTGTAAGGACTTAACACCCTTTACGCTGTGTGCTTATTCTGTTGCAGAGAAATCCAGCCCTCTTGCTAGCACGGGGCTCTAATCAATTACAGCTGTGGTAGAGGGTGGCTATAGATTCAATTCTGAGTATCTACCCTTCCCTCAGACTGTGTTTTAATTTGATATAAGCTATTTGTTTAAGTTTATTTATTTCGAGGGGAGAGAGAGAGACAGAGGGAGAATCCCGAGTAGAATCCATGCTGTCAGCGCAGAGCTTGACGTGGGGCTCGATCCCACAAACCATGAGATCATGAGCTGAGCCAAAATCTAGAGTCAGACGCTTACCCAACTGAGCCATCCAGACACCCCAATGTAATAAGCTATTTTGTACTTTAGGGATGGAAGTCCTATTGGTTAAAATAATATCACTGCCTTTAAAGATTGAGATGAATGGTAGAGCTAGAAAAAAATGCTAGTAAAACAGATTCTGTTTAACATCATTAACCTGTTAATTAACTAACATGCTGTCTCTTCTTATAGGAAAAATATCAACGTGAGCAGGAGAAACTCAGGGAAGAGTGGCAAAGGGCTAAGCAGGAAGCTGAGAGAGAGAATTACAAGTACTTGAATGAGGTAGTGTTGGAGTATGCTGTGTTCTCTGTCTTGGTGAAATTAGCTGAAAAACGGAAGATACTATATTTCACCTGGCTTTGGCCACATGTTCACTTAACACAAGCTCTTTGGAAAATACAGTGAGCTTTGATTTGTCAGAATTTTGCTTTGATGTTTCAACCTTTCTCTTAGTTTCTCTAGAGTATCATTAAATAATTGTGTTAATCAACTCTAACTGCATCTTTGTCTTCTTCTGTCTCTGTCACCCATGCATGGCTTTGTTGGCAGTGAAACTTTTACCATCATTCCAAGTGGAATTCCAGGCCAACTGCACTAAAGTCTCTAAAACTGACTATAGATCTGTCTTTATGACATCATAGAAAGACACAGATTTGGACGGGTTTCTTGTTCTCCCTGGTCACCTAGGAACTGATGGTCCTGAACTCAAACAGCATTTCTCTGACTGCACGGGAGCCTGCCGTTGCCAGCTGGGAAGCCACCTGGGGTGAGGGGTCCAAGTCCTCCGACCGGGAAGGAACCCGAGCAGGAGAAGAGGAGAGGAGCCAACAGCAAAAGGAGGGTGTGGACGAGGACCAGAGAAAGAAGCTGCAGGAGCAACTAACTCTTGAGAAAGAGAGGACACCGGAGGAGCCACAGTATCAGGAAGGGCAGGAGCAGAAGAGGCATCCGGCGGAGGCCGAGGAGCGCAAGCAGCAGGCAGAGAGAGAGAGGGAAACTTCAGTCAGAATATACCAGTATAGAAGGTTTGTCCCACAGTCGAAGGGCACTGTCGTATTTTAAATTGGCTTGGCTTAGTTGTATCCGTTCCCCACTCCAGAGGCACTATGTTGATCCCTATCATCCATTCTCTACACAGGCAGTCCAGTGGAAACCCTTTACATTGTATACCTGATCCTGTCACCTTACTTCCCTGCTTACATCTATTCAGATGGCTCTCTATTGTGTTAGACCACCCAAGTCCTCGTAGTAACCTAGAAGGCTTGCACGAGCTGGGTCTTGACCCTGTGGTCTACCTAGCTTCCTACTACTCTTCCCCTCACTCTGTCTGTTCCAGACACACTGGCCTCCTTTTCCTTTCTTGAAACTCTCCGATGCATCCTGCCCCAGGACTTCTGCATTTCTCAGTCCCTGTGCTTGGAGACGTCTTCCCTCACATATTTGTTTGTCTTACTCATTTTCTTTAAGTCTCTGCTCAAATGTCACCTTCTCAGACTTTCCGGAATACCTCATCTAAAATATGTGTCTTTTCCCCACCCCTTCTCCCGACATACTATGCTTTATGTTAAGTGTTTGTGGCCTTCCTGCCCACTGAAACATTTACATTTACATTTACATTTACATTTACATTTACATTTAATACTTCTTTGTTTTGTTTGCTTCTCTAGCCCAGCCCTAGAACAGTAGCAGGTATACATCTGTGGGATGAATAAATTGCAAAATATGCTATTAGTAGTTCTGCTTTCTGCAGTGCTTGATTGAAATACTTGTGTTTCGTTTTTAATCCAAAGGCCGTCTCATAAAGAGGCTAGAATAACATTGTTTTGGTATCAATTCCTCAAGCTCAGGAAAGGCATTGAAGTCTGATAGTTTTACCGTAAACTCCTCTATCTTTTTAGGCCAATTGATTCCTATGATCTACCAAAGAGAGAGGAAAAATCCCCAGGGTTGCTTCCTAGTGACAGGTATGTAGGACATCTCATTGTAATATGGTTGGAATAATTGGTTTAAATGAATATTTGAGGGCTTGCCTAGATGTTTTGTAGGACTACTTTAACTTTCTCTGTGTGTGTGTGGGGGGGTGGATACAAAGATCTTGCTGGTTGATCTTTGTACGGACTAGCGTTTGCTGTGTAACCAGCTACCCCTAAACTTAGTGATTTAACATGGTTTTGTGGGTATTTTGGGGCTGATTCTAACTGGCAGTTCTTCTAATTGATTGGGCTCCTCATACATCTGCTACTGGTTTACTAGGCAGCTCTGCTTTGGGGAGTTGGCTGACTGTCAGCTGGGATGGTGAGGACAGCTAGGCCATGTGTCTTTCAAGACCCAGCAAGCCAGTGCAGTCTTACGTACGTGGTGGCTGAGCAGAGAGAGGGAAAGCGAAGAAGCATGCAAGGCTCCTTGAAGTCTAGGTTCTGAACGAGCCCGCCAACACTTCTGCCACAGTCCATTACCTAAAGTCACAGGCCAGCCCAAGTTCACAGAAGAGAGAAAAACTCTACCTCTTTCCATGTAGGAGGAGCCACAATGCCAGGGGAATGGACGCTGGGTAGAAGTGTGTTCATCTTCGGCAATCTACCTTAATTTTTGTTTTAAAGAGGTTACAAACAATGGCCTAAGCTTACTCGAAGTCATGTGTGGACATCTGAAATGAGAATTGCGGCCTTCTCTTAGGCTGATTAGAACTACCAGTCAATTCCAGTAAATGTTATATATGTCTTAAAATTCCCTGAAATGTTAAATTTAATGTTTGAAAGTAACTTTAAAATGCTTTGCAGTTCTGAAACCATTAAGGACTTCTGGATAGAACTCTGTCTATAAATACCCAGTGTATGACCATTAATTTGTGTTTTCAGAGCTGACATTTCTTCTTTAGGAAGTTTGCCTTAGATATATGGAAAGAGTCATCTCTATGGGCAATGAGGATGACTGAGTAGGACTCCAAGTCGATAGGGAACATTAATATATAGGTAGTAATGGGCTGACATGAAGCTAGAAAATGTTTTAGCGATGGATGACCTTATTTATAGTGAAGGTTTCTGGGTAATTGTGGATCATTAAAATGTGTATCTCTCTTTTTTAAAGATATGCGTTTACTTATATATTTAAATAATCTTTATTTATGTGGCTTATTACCTTGAGAAAATAATTAGATTGCAGAGGCAAAATCAGTAACTCCTGGAAGTATAAAACACTGCTAGGCATTTATGATGCAGCATGGGCTGAGAGGCATTAAGAGGTGTGGCTGGACACCTCGTAATAAAAGTATTTTCTATGTTAATACAAATGAAACCATCATGAAAGTTGCTAACAGTTGTGATACATTATTATGTCCTACACATTATTATATGTTGTATATATGCACATGTATGCTCTATGCATACGTTATGTGTATGTATGATAACATATATTATTCGTTATTACCACTATCATTTGGAGTTCTTATGCTTAAAGAGTGAGAATGAGAACAGCATGGGTTGATACAGAAACCTAAATGTTGCCATTACAAAGTCAGGTAACTTCATAGGTTCCCTATGCCAGCACGGGTGAATACCTCTTTGCACTGCCAAGATAGCATTGGTCAGTGGCTGTTTCGGAGTAAGTACCCTAGTGCCCAAAAAGTCAACTTCTTGACCCTTGGGCAGCATGAAGGAAGTGGGGGACAGTATGATGTTAGGTAATCTGATGACAGATGTCTGGTATAGCCTGTGAGATCGAGATCTGGAAGAGAATCAAAGTACACAGATTGGTCAAAAATCATAGGCTTAATCATCCTACAAACTGGAGAGGATCTTCACATTTATATCTGCTTCAAGCATCAAGCTGTTTTCTCATTTAGAGACATCGCTGTTTTCTGCTACCTTGTACAACATGAAAAATTCCTTAGTATGAAAATAAATGTTGCTCTCAACAGACATAGGAAATAAATCAACTGCTTTAAAAAGCGATCTTTTTGGTGTTCTTACATCACAAATGTAAAAAAGATGTTCCTAATGAGACGTCTGTAACATGTTGTGTTTTGTGTTGTAGGAATAAATCCAGATCCACTACTGAACTGGATGATTACCCTACAAATAAAAATGGTAAATGTGAATTTTCCCCCCAAATTCCTCAGCACAGTTGCTTGTTTATGCTATCACGCGCTATGATCGGTATTTTTAAAGTCAATATATTTCAGATTCATTAAGATTACATAATTAAAATACCAAGTATTTTTAGCATTTGTGTATAAAAACAAAACTATCTTGTGGTTATTCTGGCTTTACTTTATAATGGAGGGGGTACTGGGAGATTAAAATGGTTTTAAATAGCTAATGAAATATGGGCATTTTTCAGTGCTGCTGATGGTTTTGTATAGATTTCATCTTGCAGCCAAGGAAATGGGACAGAGAAGTTTTCTGCAGAATACCAGGGGACTTAAAAATTGTTTATAAACTTGAAATTGTACATTTAAGTGCCAAGTGTCCCAAAGTCCGAAATGATAATCATTTCACTAACTTGGCAAAAATGAGCTGGAACCTGATATTATTAGTATAAAGTGTGCTTTTAGAAATGCATGTGGGGCACCTGGGTGGCTCAGTCAGTTGAGTATCTGACTTCGGCTCAGGTCATGATCTCATGGTTTGTGGGTTTGAGCCCTGTGTCAGGCTCTGTGCTGACAGCTCAGGGTTTGCTTCAGATTCTGTCTCCTTCTCTCTCTGCCCTCCCCCTTTCATGCTCTTGCTCTCTCTCTCTCTCTCTCTCTCTCTCAAAAAGAAATAAACATTAAAAAATTAACTAAAATATTAATAAAAGGAATGCATGTGACTGAAATTATATAACTAAGCAGGGGGGAACCCCAAGCATAAAGCATCATTTTAGAACAGGGTTTGTATATCAGTCTTTGGGTAAGCAGAGTGTTGGCCAGTTATATGAATGAATCGAAGTTCCAGGTGAGGATTGAGATGAATTTGGTGGATATGCCCACTGATGGATAGCTGCTTCCAGCTCCAGCCTGCTGCGGCATTGTGGGAGAATGCAAGCCTGTGAGGGCCAACTGTTTCTGTTGTAAAAGAGAAGTTAATTGGAGCGCCTGGGTGGCTCAGTCAGTTAAGCATCCGACTTCAGCTCAGGTCACGATCTCACAGTCCGTGAGTTGGAGCCCCGCGTCGGGCTCTGGGCTGATGGCTCAGAGCCTGGAGCCTGCTTCCGGTTCTTTGTCTCCCTCTCTCTCTGCCCCTGCCCCGTTCATGCTCTGTCTCTCTCTGTCTCAAAAATAAATAAACGTTAAAAAAAATTTAAAAAAAAAAGAGAAGTTAATGAAAATCCACATTTTAAAAAATCTTTTAAGTGCTGACAAGGATAAACAAAATTTAAAACCTCTGTGAGCCAAACAACACATCTATAGCCCTAATTGGTCTAGTTTGTAACCTCTGGTTAAAGCTCATAGAATTTAGTTTGTTAGGTTCTATGATCACCTCCTTCTCCTTAACACATAGGACCTTCCATTATCTGGTCCTAGTATAAATTTCCAGCTGTTATGCTGTCTTTCCTGGCAGGAACGCTTATCTTAAACCAAAAATTTCTTTCCCAGTTCCCAGTTTATCACATGCTTTCTGATCTTGTTCCTCTGGTCTTACTTGTTTGGATCTCTGAGTTTCTTTCCCCCCTGAATTTGCCCTAGCCACAATTAAAATCAAACTTTAAGTACTTCAATCTTCAATGTTTGCTTTCTTCCCTTTACTAACTGTAAAGTTCCTGAGTAGCAGGCAGTGGAACTAACGAAATGAAGTATTTTATTGAAAGACTCAGTTATGCCAATAAGGCACTTCTAAAATAGAAAATGTTTAATTTAAAATCTGACCAGGGGTGCCTGGGTGGCTCAGTCAGTTAAGAGTCTGACTTTGGCTCAGGTCATGGTCTCACAGGTTTATGGGTTCGAGCCCCACGTCAGGCTCTGTGCTAACAACTCAGAGCCTGGAGCCTGCTTCGGATCTGTGCCTCCTTCTATTTCTGCCCCTCCCTTTCTCTCTCTCTCTCTTTCTTTCAAAAAAAAAAAAAAAAAAAAACCTGACCAAATTGATAAGCTGTATGCATACACAAATGTAAATGTAGATATGTATGAGAAAACTTTGGCCTTTTTCACTTCTCACTAATGCAGAGAGGCGCCATGAATTTTGAAAAAAATGACAACAGCAGTAAATGTGGAGAGTGAAAGGAAACAAATCCTGAGATGAAATTTCCTAATCCAAGTTGAAAGGGGGAAAATACTTCAAAGTTATGGATGTTTTACCCAAATCAGAAATTAATCAGCTTATCCAATGAGACAAAGCCTTCAGGATAAAACCTCACTTAATTGTCATTCATATATTCAGCATCCAAATTCTGGCTTTGTCAGTTTCTTAGAGGACAAACAAATCTGATAACATTCCTTGGTTAGCATTTGGATTACTTGACTATTTTTCAATTTCACAAAAGCTATTTCAGTGATAGAATGTGCTCTTATTCCTACAATTTGGCCATGACTTATTCTAGAACTTACACTCAGGAAGACTTGAGTCATGTCAGCTGGAGATGCAGGCATATATATCTTCCTCCCCCCAGGGAGAGTGTATGTTTTTTGCAAGCATGTCACAGCAAGCTTTTGACGAGTATGTGTTTGATTGATTTAATTTCATGAGGAAAGAGAAGCGGAAGAGAAAGTATTTCTAGATGATCATTTTGAAGCTTACTAGCACTGAAATCAATGCTGGTTGTTTCCTTTTTGGGAAGCCTGCTTAAGTCTTTCAGGGTGCACCTGTGACATGCCTCTGGGTGTGGAACTGGAATTCGCAGGAATAGCGGACTTACTTCTGTGTTCCCATGCAGGAGTCTTATTGAGAATTGATGTTAGCATATGTGCACAATGTCATATTTTTTGCTACATTGTATTTGGAAATTTATCCACTATCCAACCTCCTTTTTTTTTTTTTTTAAATAATAGCTAATCCTGCAGTTTTTGATATGTTTTTAATTTAGGAAGCAGTAAATATTTAGACCGAATTGGGAGCACTAGCTCATCACAGAGGAGCTCCAAGAAGGAACAGGTGCCGTCAGAAGCAGAGTTAGAGAGACAGCAAATCCTTCAAGAAATGAGGAAGAGAACATCTCTTCACAATGACAACAGCTGGATCCGACAGCGCAGTTCCAGTGTCAACAAGGAGCCCATTTGTCTGCCTGGGATTATGAGAAGGTGCGAGAGTTTTTAGGAGTTATTTCCTCTTCTGTACTGTGAGGCAGATATTTAATTTCTGGACAGGTGGGTGACTTTGGACAGGAGAGTTGTCGTAATATTTTTTCTTATCTAAAATTCAGTGGAGAAAGGGCAGCACAGTGAATGTGACTGAGCACATGTTCGAGCGCTTATTTGAGGGCCAGACATATGCCAGTTACTTTGTCTACCTCATCTGACTTCCTCTGGGGAAAATGTTTCGAGGCAAGGATGGTGATTCTGTTCTTCCATATAAAGAAACTGTGGCTCAAGCCGGGAATACACTTGGACAAAAACACATGGCTAACAGGTTGCAAAGGTGGATGTGAAATTCTGAAGTAATGATTCAGTCGCTTAAAAAATTTATGCTGCTCTTTGTCCTTCCTTGGCTGCTGAACTGAGAAAATTAAGCCTGTTTGTTTATAATGAGCTAATGGTTCATTTGGAATCATAATAGTGTTTACACAGTGTGAAACCTAATTTTTATAACTTTAAGGAAAACATATAGATATACGTTAATTGAAAATGAGAAGATGAACATTTTGAAAGATGTTGATAAATGAATACTGAAGCTACTTTTATTAAGTGTTTTGCCAGGTGACAAACTGAGGAAAATTTGGAACACGTTACAAGGGCTAATTATCTCACTATACAAGGAACTTTCATAAATCAATAAATAAACCGTGACAACTTTATAGGAACATAGACAGGTGGTATGAACAGATAGTTCACAGAAAAAGAAAGTAAACATATAAAAGGTTAACGCTACTCCTAAGACAACAATGATGTATCTCCTTAGAAGATTTGTAGAGGCTTAAATATTGACTAATTCAATCTAGTCTTAGCAGTGGTATAAGGAAACAGGAATTATTTCTCCCAGTTGAGTGGAAAGTTTTTCAGTATTTATTCAGCAGAAGCTTTTATGTCTGTACCCATGTGAGCTACCTAGTTCCTGGCACTTTATCTTCTGAATGTATTGGGATAAATATGCAAAAGAGAGACCAAAGGATATATACTTAAGTATTATTGGCAATAGGTAAAAAGAAAAGAATCAGAATATCTGTGAATAGGAGTGTACTCAGTTCTTGCTAAACAACTAATGGCACATTGATGAACCCCAATTTTGAGGTGGTATATGATACAGCAATGTCTCTTTCGTTCTTTCAGAGTTGTGTAATATTCTACCTTATCACAATTCTTATCACAACTGACTGGGCAGCACTTTGGATGATGTTGGTTGGGGCACTCGGACAGCCCTTTTGAGCTGGTGTTGGCAAAAAAAAAAAGTTACTTTCTCTTTTGATAAAGGATGAGATAGTATGTCACTTTGACTTTGTAGGCCACATCAGTGTCTGTCACATATTCTTTGTTGTTTTTTTTATGACTGTTTGAAAATAAAAAATATCCTTAGCTCATAATTTGTGCATATCCTGATGGTGGGCTGTAATTTGCTAACCTCTGATGTAGTTGCTGCACTGAGAGCTCATCTGGAGCTCTTGGTGAGGAGCCTCTGCTCCTGCATGGGCCTCTCCCATAGCTGCTTGAGCTGCCTCATGACATGGTACCTGGATTCAGAGAGGAAACCTTTCAGGAGGATAAGCCCTCATGTGCAGGTGTGTCACGTGGCCAAGCAGAGAATCAGTGGGAGGGGACCACGCATGTCACGTGGCCAAGGAGAGAATCAGTGGGAGGGGACCACGCAATGGCCTGGATGCCAAGAGCATGAATCACGGGGGGCCTCTCAAGTACGGTCTACACATGAACCGGCGTGAAGATGGTTCTAATATAATACATACTCCATGGAATAAAGTGAGTTATGAAGAGTATGCATTGTGGAATAATCCCAGTTGGTTAAGAAAGTTAAAACCATGAACACATTACATACGTGTATAGATATGGCTGTACTTACGTAAATTTGTATCTGTTTGTAACTCTGTAAACAGAAGAAGTCTAGAAGTTAACAGTGGTTACCTCTGGGAATTAGGGCAGGTAAATTGTGGTAAGTGAGGGTGGTCGGGGGGACTATATTCATCCCTCAGATACCCCTCTATACCGCTTGGGTCCTTTTCATCATGATGATGTAGTATTTCTCTAATTATAAAAGAAAAAATGCATATTTTACACTTGGGATAAAAGATCAAGTTTTAAATGTAGTAACAAAATTGACCTGTTAGAAAGTAACCATTTAATAATTTGGAGTCGACCTTTGTAGATCAGAATTTATGTAAGCACTTGACTTTGTTTAAGAGAGGTTTTCCAGAAGTTGCATTTAATTCAGTTTGTGAGCTAAGTTCTATATTAAGTGCATATTCACTTTAAGGGAAGTGGCTGGTGAATGCTTCCACAAGATAGACATTGAAGAGTTGACTAAATTCAGGGTTTGGGGTGGTGAGTGAATGAAGACTGCATAGTAGGAATGGTCTGGATTACCCTGGAATCAGACAGACACTGTTGAAAGCCAGTTCTACCTAGCTCTTTTTCCTATGGAGAAGTTAGCATCTGTGAGATATAAAAAAATTGTATATAGTGTGTGAAAAATAAAAATTTTGGCTATGTTTAGTCTAACACCTGATATATATAAGTGCCTAAAATGGTATTTTTTTGGTTCAATTTTAAAAATTAAGATATGTCTATTCAGCTGAATATTTAAAGGAAGAATGTAGTAGTTTATTTTTAAAAAATTAATATTTTCCACTTTGGTGTTTTTTATTTTATCTAAGCACCAAGTAAATAAAAATAAATGAAGATTAATTGAATATGAAACATCATGATTCTGATGAAAAGAAACTTTGGTTATTAGTGGCAACTTTATATGTAACGGGACTCGCTAGATTAATACCTACTTACAAAATACAGAAGGTAGATATTTTAGTGACCGTAATAATAGATTCTAGTTGAATGTATTATATAACCTTAATTAACCCTTTCTGTGTTCAGAGGCGAATCTCTAGATAACCTGGATTCCCCAAGATCCAATTCCTGGAAACCATCCCCTTGGCTCAATCAGTCTTCAGGAGTCCATGCTTCCTCCTCCGTTCAAGACTTCAGTCGCCCACCACCTCAGCTGGTGTCCACGTCAAACCGTGCCTACATGCGGAATCCATCCTCCAGCGTTCCCCCTCCTTCCACTGGTTCTGTGAAGACCACCACCGCGCCTTCTCCCGCACCACGCAGCCATTCTCCTTCAGCATCACAGCTGGGCTCCCAGCTACGCAACAGGTGAGAACCCTAGTCTTGGGGTATTTTTTCATTAAAATTTCCCCAGAGTCTTGTCCAAGTTTTCTGGTGAAAACCAAAACCAAGCCTTTTGGAATCTGTCAAATTCAGCGTTCCTTTACCAAAATTAATTAAGGTTTTCTTAATAGCTTTCCATGCTGCCCTAAGAGCATTTACGGATGTCTTGTGAAGCCATCGGAGACCTTTGAAACATGTGCTTCATTGCCACTGTCCCGTTTGCTTGTGGTCTGTGCACATGTACTTGTGTAGTTCTCAACGTAGAAGCATAAAAATATACAGTGATTTGTGAATGCATTTGAAATTTATGAGTAAGAGCAGTATTGTAAATGTTTGACTTTTATTGAGACTATATGCAAACACTTTTTTTTTTATTTAAAAAAAAAAATTTTTTTTTTCAACGTTTATTTATTTTTGGGACAGAGAGAGACAGAGCATGAACGGGGGAGGGGCAGAGAGAGAGGGAGACACAGAATTGGAAACAGGCTCCAGGCTCCGAGCCATCCGCCCAGAGCCTGACGCGGGGCTCGAACTCACGGACCGCGAGATCGTGACCTGGCTGAAGTCGGACGCTCAACCGACTGCGCCACCCAGGCGCCCCTGCAAACTCTTTTTTTAATAGGAACTGAGTGTAAAAGGAAAGCATTATAACCCAGCTCCATTGTCTGTGCAACTTTTAACAAGCTGGAGAAAAAATGATAAGTAGTTAGATATTGCTTTTTTTGTTTTTGATTTTCAAACCATTGCCGGCTACTTATGTAGTTTGCCAATATTTTGTTCAGACTACAGAACCCAGTTCTGTAGGTTATATGATGCAGGAACTGGTTAGAGTCGTAACCATAGACCTTGACTCAGCTTGTCTTCTGATGTGGAGTAAAACTCAGACATCAGCCTGTGTTGGGTTTTGAGGTTTGTTAGCCTCTGCACAGACCCAGGGCTTCAAGAAGCCGTGTGTATACTCCGAAGGGAGTTCTAGGCATATAGTACTTTCCATTGCAATGAAATACTGAAGAGTAAAAACACAGTGATTAATATTGGAATTTTTTTTAGCTATCAAATGAGGGATTTGTTAAGAAGACATAGCCATCTAAAATAATGTTACTTGTTCCAGGATCTCTAAAGTGTGTATCATGGAGTTTTGAATTAAGAAGGGATACGAATTTGTGGTAAATGTGGGGAGAGATGAAGGCTATGGAGTTGGAGGAAGGCAGAGGACAGAGTGTGCACTTACTTATCTGAGAGCTCTGCCCTACAAGAGCAGATAGGAGACGGGCTGTTGACTTTTTTGCCCTGGAAATGTCTCTCTCAAGGAGGCAGCATGGGCAGTGATACACTGTCAGTGTCACTACTGTGCTAGTACGATGGGATGCAATGGTAAGAAGTGACCTTTACCTTCCCACCTGGGACAGGAGAGACATACATCCAGGGGAGAGTAGAACCCCTCCTTACCTATGTAAATGGTATCTGTCAACCAACTGTCACCCAGGGGCATCCTGGAAGCCAGAGGCACCGTCCGGAACACTGGGACTTCTGGGTAACTAGAATAGCAAGTGAGTGAGAAAAAGGCTGGGAAAACAAGGTTGAGATGGTAGAGGAGATGTGATCTAAGGACAGTAACGTCAGGAGGTACAGAATGGACGAATTACACTGAAATTGTTCATTTGTACAAATAGGTGTCAAGGGTTTCGGAACCACCATGGAGATCCTTCAAGGTACAACATAGCATACTTTGATTGTCTGGTGACCACTCTCCTCCCACAGATACATACTTTCTTAAGTAGTTATTAATGTTAATGCCAGAGTGTGATTTTAAGTAACCTTGATTTGAGCAGATGAAAGCCTCCCTTCCATTCTTGTTCCGCGTCTAGGTCAGTCAGTGGGAAGCGCATGTGCTCCTACTGTAATAACATTCTGGGCAAAGGAGCCGCCATGATCATCGAGTCCCTGGGTCTTTGTTATCATTTGCATTGTTTTAAGGTGAGACGGAGACAGACAGCCTGTAGGCCCGCAAAGCTTTGCTTGGAGAGCGCATGGCTTCTTTGCGCGCTGGGTGTGGATGTGTCACTAACAAAACTCTGTGCTACATGCGTCAGTCTGTGCTGCACTTTGAATCACAAATTGCCTGTTCTCAAATCTTAAACTAGTTTCAGAAATTAAGTCCAGAAACACTATGTACTACCAGCCTCCAATCTGTTAAGATTCTAGAAGTCAAATTTACAGCTTATAAATGCTTCATCTAACATGCTGTCATAGGCATACCTGAAATAAAATTTACCAGTGTTATTAAGAGCATGGGGACATGCAATTCCAAGTGTCTGAAAGCTTAGCTTTACTAGGGAGAGTATGTGAAGAAGAACATTGTAAATATTTTTATAGCTGCAAAGCCTGCTTACACCTGGTGGGTTTCTGCCCATAGGAACGAAGCCTGTAATTACTTTTTTTTTTCTTCAATATCTATCTTTAGGGACACATCTATGTGATTCTAGAACTTGCATTGGGCCAGAAAGAGACTTTGGTTCTTATTCCTGGAGTCTCACAGACCACAGCTTGTTTAAGCCTGTGTATTGCTGGCTTGAGTGGTTCCTGGGCAGAACAGAACGAGTCCAAGTAATTAGTGTTTGAACATGTGGAACCGATATATGTTGCCTTGAAGTGAAAGTGCCGTGTCCAAACGCTTGCCAGGCTGGTGCAGTGGGGACACTAGGTGTTGCCCACCCCAGAGGAAAGTGCCAGAAACCCACTCCTCATTTACCTCACTAGTTCATGCAATGCCTTATCCTCTCACATTCCCCTACAAGAAACGAAGACTGAATTCTTTCAAGCTAATCAGCAAATCATTTTTACTCTTTTGGTATATTTAGAATGATAATTTTGACTCTTAAAATTGGACTTAAGAATTCTTTAATGTCTCATCTGGCAGGCTTGATTTTCATCTACTAATTATCTTTTGGGCTTTTCTCCCCCCCTTTGCTGAAATGTATTTAAGAGCTTAGAAGCTGCATTCTGCTCAATCTTCTCTTGTTTTTACCTAAGAGTGCCCCAAGACTTCCTGAACTGACTGACTGTGGTGGTTCTTTCTCGTTCCTCAGTGCATTGCCTGTGAGCGTGACCTCGGAGGCTCCTCCTCAGGAGCTGAAGTCAGAATCAGAAACCACCAACTGTACTGCAATGACTGCTATCTCAGATACAAATGTAAGAGAGCAAATCAGGGAGAAAATTTCTTGTCTTCTAAGGAGACCACGGGTTCCCGTGCATTTCCCTGAACCTGCATCCACATTCCCCTCAACCTCCCTGCCTTAGATGCCAGGCTTTAGGAATCTTAGTGTGTCCCCCTCAAAGAGGCTGCGGTGAGTTGGGTCAGTGCTCCAATGCCAGCCACACTCTGGTGGGTCAGGGGTGGAGAGTGAGGAATTGGAAAGGGACGTATGGCTGAAGCAGGACAGCATTCTGTGCTGTCTGCTCAGTGTTTGGAGAAACTTCTAATGACTTGAGGATATCGACAAACCAAAACAGACAGCTTAAATGATCCTTCTGGGTAGACTGTAAGCTGTTTTTTGGCAAAGAGTTGGTCCCTCATCATTAGCTGATTCCTATTAGCTAACAGTGGGCTTTGATTCTGTGATTCAGAACATGACCAACTTTAAAACCTATGATTTAAAAAAAGTAATAAAGAATAGTTTATGCTTTGTTGCTCTACAATCGTATATCCGTATATACAATATTTTAAAAAGGAGAACGTTTATTCTGATTATATGGTGTTTCAGTGTCATTTTTGGAAAAACTGAGTTTTTTAAAAACTTCACATGCTGGTTTGTGTCTAAGCACGTTTTTGTTTGTGTGTTAATAAAACATAAGATAGCACAAATAGATTGCATATTGTTTATAGCCACATAAAGACAACTATTATTGCTGTTTATATTTTGAACCTTGATGCTGGTAACATGTGTTTCTTCCTTATTGTGAAAGGGTGTTACAAGTGGTATCAGCAAAACCATTTGCTTTTGAACTCTGAGGTATTTATATGGCCCTTTATGTGAAGAGTGCTTTGAAAATGGTTTCAGCTCAGTCAACTCTCTCTTATCTGTCAGCGGGTTGTGAACCTTCTCTCCCCAGCATCCCGTCCTTTGGATGCGACCACTGAGGTTGGAGAGTGGCAAGGCTGGGCATGTAATGGCGGGAGTGTGTGTATGTGTGTGCGCTTTTCTCTCTTTAATCAAATTCCCAAGCCAAATATATTTGATCTTTGGAATCTTCAGGGGAAAATTGCCCACGCCTTTTCTCTCCTCCAGTACAAATAATAGAGAGTTGAGTGTAATTTCTATATTAGCAGTTTATTTTTATAAATAAAGAATTTTAGAAACGAGGCTGTGATTTGCCTAGCTTTACCCTAAGTGAGTGACAAGGTCACGCTTTCTACCTCACGGGGCCATTCTCTGAGTGATTACCACTATGTATCCCAGGCAGCGATACTCAAGTATTTCTCAGGCCTAAGTACTTTTCTTTTTTTCTCCTTGCCCGATCAGCTGGACGGCCAACCGCCATGTGATGTAAGCCTCCCTGCGAAAGCACTGTTGCAGATAGAAGAAGAGGTGGTTGCTGCTGATGTAGATCTATAAATACATGTTGGATTTCTTTTGTGCTCTTTTTTAAAAAGGATAACACTTTTTTTTTTTTGCCTCTCTAGATTACATCAGAGCATTATAGTCTTGGTAGAACGTGTATTTTTGTTGTTGTTGTTTATTTATAAGAAGGTAATTCTGTATGGGGGGAAAAGTGCAGTATTTACTTTTTGAAGTCAGCATCTTAAAAAGCACAAGGGAAAAATAAGAACTTCAAAGTATTTTTGGCGCTGATAATGATCTAGTTTGACTTTCTAGTGGTGTTTTGAAGAGGGTTATTTTATTGTTTCTTTTTTAAAAAGGTTCTGAAACATTATTTGAAATAGTTAATATAAATATATGATTGCATTTGCTGTTTATTGTAATGTATACTAAATTAATACAGAACCGTATAGAAAATGTCACTAAAATCTACCCACAAATTTGCCTTCTGTATCCTTCTTTTCATCTATGTAATATTGTGCTTTTTTTTTTAAGAAAAGCTTTTAGCATACGTGACATTTTATTTGCTTGATGAAGAGATCTCTATTTTCTTCAGAATTGTCGCTAAGCAGTTCTCAATAGAAAGCTGCTGTTTTTCATTAATACAAAATCATCAGGGTTTGTATACCAAAAGTTTTCTCCAGGAACTAACAACCCTTTCTGTTCATTGCATTTGTAAATAAACTTGCTGTTGCATTAAGGAATGGTTCTCCTTTTTCTTCTCTGTGTGTGTGTTTGTCTACCTCCCAAACCTTTTAATCCTATTTCAGTATGTGGCTTTTCTTGATATTTTTTTATTTAACGTCTTTACTGAGATACAAACTAACATATAATCAACTTCATATATTTAAACTGTACGATATGACAAGTTAAATATGTGTGAATACCTATGAAATTATCACCATACTCTTGATGTTGTTTTATGTGGAAAACTTTCACTAGGAACTTTATTTTAGAGGGAAGGTTATTTCTGAATGCAGTCCACTTCGATAGTAAGAGGTGAAATGGATAGTACATTGTTGAATCATTTGGTTAAAATCTTCATTCTTCTGCTTCCCCAATGATAAAAGAAAATAGTGGTTTAGAAAAACCTCCATATGTTTTCAGTCATATGTGGATTTTGAGAAACTTAAGACCATGGGAGAAGAGAAGGAAAAAAGATAGTTACAGAGAGGGAAGCAAACCATTAGAAACTCCTAAATACAGAGAACAAACTGAGGGTTGATCAGGGTGGAGAAGCCAGGGGTGGGAGGGGGAGGCAATGGGTGATGGGCATTGAGGAGGGCACTTGTTGGAATGAGCTCCGGGTATTGTATGGAAGTGATGTATCACGGGAATCTACTCCTGAAGCCAAGAGCACACTGTATAGTATGTTACCTAACTTGACAATAAATTTTATATATTAAAAAAATCTATGTAGAAAAAAACACATGTACTTTGTTTTAGAAATCTGGAATGGCAATGTAAGAATAGAAAACTAGCATGTTTTGAGGAAAAATATCAACTTGCACGAATCTTTTGTAACAAAGTAGAGTAGATAATTCTAGGGTATGAGAACTGTATTCGGAATAGGTGAGAAATAAGCTCTAATGTGGGAGAAAATTTAAAATTTAGTTTGCTCTTATTTTTTAGTACTTATTTTATTTAACCTAAAATAAAGAATGTGCTTCCTGGGGCACCTGGTTGGCTCAGTTGGTAGAGCATGATTCTTGATCTCAGAGTTGTAAGTTTAAGCCCCACTTTGGGTGTAGAGATTACTTAAAAATAAAATCTTAAAAAAAAATGTGCTTATTGATGAAAATTTATCAAATGCCTCAAAGCATAAATTTCTCAATTTCCAAACTCCAATGACAAGAGCTCTGTTTGGATTCATTCTGTATACATTTACCCTACATTCTTGGTTAACACTGGATTGTGAATTTTTCTGTGTTCTTAAAATCGTTTCTATTTATCTTTATTAATGGTTAATATTTAGTTGATGATTCTAATGGGCATATTTCAGTTGTTTCTAGTAAGCATTTTAACATATGCAATGATTACATATTTACATATAAATGTATTTCTAGCTTAAATCCTGTAATGGACTCTTTGATCATTTTCTTTTTTCTTTTTTTAAAGTTTATTTTGAGAGAAAGAGCACAGGGAGGGAGGAGCAGAGAGAGGGAGAGAGAGAATCCCAAGCAGGTTCTGTGTTGCCAGTGCAGAGCCCAGCATGGGGCTTATCTTACCAACTGTGAGATCATGGCCTAAGCCAAGATCAAGAGTTGGATGCTTAACTGATTTAGCCACCCCAGTGCCCCCATTTTATCTCTTTATGTTGTCATAGATATGAATTTACTGACCCAGAATATAAGCGCATGCTTAAAATATGCATTTTAAGACTGTCACAATATATATTGCCAAAGTGGTTTCTGGAAAGATGCTACCAGCTTAGATCCCATGAGCAGCACATGGGCTTGTCCATTTCACTGCATGCTTGCCAAAATGAGTTTCTATTGCCTTGTTGTCTGCCTGACACACAGTAGCCCTCAATATGTAGTAGCTGCAGAAATTAATAAACTGCTTCAATTTGTCATGTTAATTCTGCTGCTTCTTGCCTGTAGCACAAGGTTTACTTCTTACATCATGATTTTAGTTTTCTGATCTGACATTTTTTCTGTTACTCCTTTTCATCTAAGTCTCTTGTGTTTTCATCTTTTTTTTTTAATGTTTATTTATTTTTGAGACAGAGAGAGACAGAGCATGAGCAGGGGAGGGTGAGAGAGAGAGGGAAACACAGAATCTGAAACAGGCTCCAGGCTTTGAGCTGTCAGCACAGAGCCCAACGCGGGGCTCCAACTCATGGACCGTGAGATCATGACCTGAGCCGAAGTTGGGACGCTTAACCGACTGAGCCACCCAGGTGCCCCAGTCTTGTGTTTTCACCTTATCTGTTCACTTTTCATCTCATTATGTTCTTACGATTTTTTCTCATGTTTCTCACATTATCTTGCTTAGTGATATCAATTTTGTTAGTATAAATTGTTAAGACAGTTTTCAGAGGTTTTCTTCTAAGACACTGGTTCTAGATACCTTTGTAGAAGCACATGAGTATGTGTTACTTCATCTAGGAACAAGGAAAGATTCAGTCATTCAGTATTTTTAATTGTACTTTATGTCCCAGGTAGTTTTGGGCACTGTGGATAGAGCAACAAATCAATACAAAGTCTTGCTTCTGATTGGGCTTAGATTTCAAGTGGGGGAAGAGAACGGATAAATGCAGGAAAATGTAGCTTATAATAAGGACATCGAAAAACAAATGACCCAAGGTATAAGGAGGATCGACAGGTGTGAAAATGAGAGTTTGGCCATGCATTTTGTTTATTTGCTTGTTTTTTGTTTTTTTTGTTTTGTTTTGTTTTGCTTTGTTTTGTTTCGCTTTGCTTTGTTTTGTTTTGTTTTGTAAGGGTTGTCAGACACTGCCTCTTTGACCTTTGAGCCAAGCCCTGAAGGAATGAGGGAGCAAACCTTACAGGTACTTGAGAGGAAAGCATTCCAGACATAGAGGAGAGCAAGTGCAAAAGTCTTGAGGTAGGAGAATACATGCTGTGTTCACGAAGCAACCATGGGGTTGGAACAGAATGAAAGGGCGGTAAGAGATGTGGAGAGGGAAGGCACAGGTCAGCGGGCTGTTATAGGACTTTGGACCTTACTTTGAATGAGACAGAGATGTCGGAGGGTTGAGCAGAGGAGTGAAATGAATTACGTTTTATAAGGACTACAGACCACTGTGTGAACTAGAGATTGGAGAAGGGCAAAGGTAAAAGCAGGGAGACGAGTTTGGATTCTATTGAAATGGTCCAAGCAGAAGATGTTTTCTTCAACAGGGTAGGGGCAGGGGAGGGAAGGAGGAGTAGGCAGATTATATGGCGTGTGCATGGGTCTTGGAGGTGAAGCTGACAATTCGATGATGGACTGGATGGAACGGGAGAGAAAGGGAAGAGTCAAAGTCTATAGTATTGTCTTGAGGAACTGAAAAATGGAATCTTCATTTCTTGGAAGGGGTCAGGTTGTGGGTAAAGCACATTTGTGGTAGTGGGGCAGGGAGATCAGAGGTTTGGTTTTTAAACAGGGTGAAGGTTGAACAGTCTATAGATCATGAAATGACAGTGTCGAGTAAGCAGCTGGCTAGGCACGTCTGGAGTTCAAGGGTTCAGAGATGAATGTGGAGCCCATCAGTATATAGCTAAAACTAAAGCCCAGAACCAGGAAGACTCATCTGGGTTCTGAGTAAATAGAGAAGGTGTCCAAGGACAGCGCTAACTTCAGAAAGGAAAGTAGGATGAAAGTTTGTTGTATTCAAGAATGTAAACTTGGCATTTTACCTAATTTTCATTTATATCACAGGGTGAGAACTAGCCAAACAAATTAGAAACTATCTGGATTCCAATGAAGAGAAACAGAATAATAAGCACGGCTGGTTACAATTGAGGGATGTGTCTAAAAGGGTATGTCAGGGTTGGGATTCAACTTGTTTTATTTAGCACTTTAACATCCATCCCTGCAATCTGAAAGAAGGATTAAAGGCATGCTCATGCAAGTCCCAGTTCATGCCAGTAAAAATTGCATTAAAAAAACCCTAATTTGTGTTTAAAATTCATGTGTTTGGGACAGGAAAAACCAACTTCCAGATTCTTGTCATAAAACACATAGGTGCTGGAAGTATATTTGATGAAGACAAAGCAATCCTTATTCTCGTATGGAGGAGACAGGCACACCCCCACAAGATTCTAGTACATGGTGTAAGAGGCCAGGGAAATAGAGTGTGTGAGAATCCGTGTGTCCTTTACACTAAGGGAGTAGAAGTGACTTCACTGCAGAGTTGCTATTTGAACAGCATCTTTAAGAGCAGATCTGTAAATGTTGCAGAGTCAACCACAACGTGTACCATAGTTGTTAGCCTTTATGAATGCTCTGGAAAATTGAGTATTTGCATTGTGCAAGACTCTATCTTGCTTTCATAATCAACACCTTGTCAGTGAAGTTTTTTTTTTAATGTTTGTTTTTGAGAGAGACAGTGCAAGTGGGGGAGGGGCAAAGAGAGGGGGGGCGGACACACAATGTGAAGCAGGCTCCAGGCTCTGAGCTGTCAGCACAGAGCCTAACGCAGGGCTCGAACTCATGAACAGTGAGATCATGACCTGAGCCAAAGTCGGACGCTCAACCGACTGAGCCACCCAGGTGCCCCTTTGCCAGTGAGTTTCTTAAAGAACAACACAGAACAGGAGAAGGAATGAGAATATTTTATCATATCCAACAAGGAAAGGACCATATGAGGGAGTAGTTGCTAGAATAGTTAATATGTTCAAGCAAGTAAAGATCAACTCATGGTGGTGATGAGGGGAAAAATTGGGAAATGATAGTTTATGAATACTTTGTGAATATGAATGTACAAAACAGTCATACTTTTTCAGGTTTCTTATATAAAAATTCATAAAAGCATATCAAGGGTTAAATACTCATCTCTTTATGACTAAATTTTAAACTTCTTAAGATTTTGGATTTTATATGTTATAATCCCATGATATTGTTTAACACATTCAGTTGACCCCATAACTCTCAAAGATCTGTTTGACAACTCTCTGTGAAGCTTTTTAAAAAATGTTTATTTAGTTTTGAGAGAGAGAGCCTGGGGGAAGAGCAGAGACAGAGGGGGAGAGAGAATCCTAAGCAGGCTCTGCATTGTCAGCACAGAGCCTGATCTGGGGCTCAAACTCATGAACCATGAAATTGTAACCTGAGCCAAAGTCAGATGCTTAACTGACTAAGCCACCCAGGCACCCCTGTGTGAAAATCTTTAGTGCTTATGCTATCAAGATCCTCAAAGCTCTTCTTCAATAGTATTTCAACACCAATTTTAGAATACAATCTTTGGAAGGTTATTAAAACTTCTTGGTATTAAAATTAAAGAAAAAATAGGATTTATTTAACATTCCATAGGAGCATAGGAGAGGCCTGGCAGAAATCAGGAAAATGATTTAATGTAGCAGTGTTTTCTAGATTACATTCAGACTTTTAGCTTACATATTTTTGTGTGCCACTTGCTGCTACATTTTTTTTTTTAAGCTAAAATGCCTTATTAGATCCATAATGAATTCGGTGTCACAGACCTGCATGTGAGGCATTGATCTGCCAGTTGCCACTTCAGGCTAAATAGAGAGTTCCTCTTACATTTGTCAGAGGCTCATTCACCTTTTCAACCTGTTCTATGGTGTCAGGAAAACAGCCCTCAAAGATGGCCAGCAGACGTCTGTGGGTGCTCTCAAATCCATTTCTTCCTCCAGATCAAACGAGCTCCCTCTGATCACAAGTCATAAAATGCTCAGTTTGTGGCAGTTTCAAGTTCAGAGGTATAGTGAGGTTTCAGACATCCTTGATGCCTTCATTCTGAATATGTGTAAATTGTAGTCTGGGGAGTATAGCCCCAAGCCGAAGAGGGGGCCAGGTGAAGTGGATAGGAGAGAGAGAGAGAGGAAAGAGGCTCTCCCTGGTTCACCTTCACAAATGTTTATTGATTGCTTGCCATGTGCCAGGTTAATTAGGGGCATGATAGCAAGTGTATTTTCATACTATGAAGTTCAGCTATGAAAATGACTTTTGTCATTGAAATTAATATCTACTTACAGCCCCGGTCCATCTGAAGGCAGAAAACTCAAACCTAGTCTATTTCTTCTCTCCAACTTTTTCAGATTTAGATCTCGTCAAATCAGGATTTTCCCTTGGGTGGCACCTGGCCTTTGGCCTTGGTCACCTCCGGGCAGAGTCGTGGCCCTGTGGAGGGTCTGTGGAAGCACTTTGTTCTCCCCGGTTTCTGTGCCGATGTTCACTGCAGTCCTATTGTCCTCTCTGATCTTTCGACTTGGTCAGCCCTACATGATAGCATCCACTGGGGTGTCCCCTTTCCCATCTGATCAATGGCTTGGAGGTCTGTGCAGTACAACTTATCCAGGATGCCTCTCCAGCATCCATCCCTTCACTTCAAATATGCCGCTCCCTGGATCAAGAGGTGTGCTGTGTGTGTGTGTGTGTGTGTGTGTGTGTGTGTGTGTGTGAAACCCAAGCAGACTGGAAGGTAGTTGTTAGCCCTGGAGGTCAGGATCAGTCCAGCCAGATGGAGGGAAGGATGGGCAGGAGGCTGGGATAATGGGAACACAGGCCGGAAACTAACTTCATGGGAAGAACCTTGGGTGGGAAGGAGGTTTCCAGAGCCATGTTGTGGTTGAAAAGACAGCAGTCAGGAGCAGTGGGGAGCCAGACAGGACTGGGGGTGTCCTCTGTTCAGGGCTCTGCCTCTCCACCTGGAGCCAGCTGGCCTCAAAGCTTAGGATAGCTTAGCATAGAGCCTACTGGTAGTTTGAATTCTTTCTTTCTTGTGGAAAGGGGGATCCACCCCTAGATCCTTAATCACATCTGCAAAGCCCCTTTTTCATAGAACGTAACATTTCACAGGTTCCAGAGATTAGGATGGGCCCTTAGTTAACATTCCACAGTCACCTTGGTATTTACCAACCACGCACAGGAATTCATACCCTCCCCTCATGCCTCTTTAAAAGGAGTAAATTAGGATGATTCTGACTAAAAATATTTTTCTCAAATTGTATTTATAAATATGTGCTCATCACTAAGAGATGCAGTAAAATGGCATTTATAATTCCAGGAGACTTAATTTTCACTGGGATGGTGGTGGTTCCAATGACCTGGACATTGCCTGCTTTTCCAGTTCACAACGCATTTCTTGTGGGAGTGCTCTCCAAAATGAGGTGCAAGCAAGATGATCCATTGTGTTGTAGGAAGAATATATTACATTTATTTATGTTTTATGTTAAAATTAAAAAAGACTTTAATGCTTATTTTTGAGAGAGGGGGAGAGAGAGAGAGGCAGAGCACAAGCGGGAGAGGGGCAGAGAGAGAGGGAGACACAGAATCTGAAGCAGGTTCCAGGCTCCGAGCCATCAGCCCAGAGCCCCACATGGAGCTTGAACCCACAAACCTCAAGATCATGACCTGAGCCAAAGTCAGACACTTAACCAACTGAACCACCCAGGTGCCCCCATTTAAAACAATTTTTTTAATGTGTATTTATTTTCGAGAGAGCACATATGTTTCAAAAAAAATTAAGCTTTTCTCCATATTTCATACAAAAGTTGACACACACATGCCTGTCTTTATGTGTGTTAGTCACTTGTGGCACAGACGACACAAGGTACCCTGAAGGCTAAATGGGAATTCTATACCGTGGAGGGGTTGACAACGGTGCCCTCATTTGGCATGTTGTGACGTATTACAATTTACTTGTGACATCATGTTGCAAGGTTAAAAAAAGACTAAGCGTGAAGAGCATGAAGAAGAACCTCTAGGGGCGCCTGGGTGGCTCAGTGGGTTAGGCTTCCTGCTTGGGCTCAGGTCATGATCTCCTGGTTCATGAGTTTGAGCCCCGTACGGGACTCTGTGCTCAGAGCCTGGAGCCTGCTGAGTTCTGTGTCTCCCTCTCTTTCTGCCCCTCCCCTGCTCGCACTCTCTGTCTCTCTCAAAAATAAATACACATTAAAAAACAAAACAAAACAGAACCTCTACAAATTTTTCAGTGCTGTTTAAAGTCAAGATTTAATCTGTCTTTCACATACCACATATCACGATAAATGTTTACAAGTGTCTCTTGCAGATAGTAGAAAGACAAATAGTCTTGTTCTTCCTGCTGAGGTTAAAAAAGCTGAAATAATGCCAAAGGATGGAACCTGACACGCATGTATTCCTTTGGCAACTGGTATTATAGGGAGAAAATATTGCTGAAGTCCAGAAGAAACAAGTATGAAAACAATTCCTTGGAGGAGGTTTGCTACTAGTACAGGTATTTCCATCATATCTTAGTGTGTGGTATTTGCTAAATTCTGTTTCAGTGATGAAATACAAGAAGAACTATTTCTTAATGAGCCGTCAGCGGGAAAACATTCTGGAAGACAAAATCAACATAAATTATTATTTTTTATTTTTTAAAGAGTTACGCTTTCTACGACTGTGCCAGCCAGTTTATTTATTTATTTATTTTGAGAGAGGCGGACACAGTGCAAGTGGGGGAGGGACAGAGAGGGAGAGAGAGAGAATCCCAAGCAGGCTCTGCGCTGCCCGTGCGGAGCCCGACGCCCGATGTGGGGGCTCGAGCCCCTGAAGCCGTGAGATCATGACCTGAGCGGAAACCGAGAGTCAGACACTTAACCAACTGAGCCACCCAGAAGTCCTGTAAATGATTTCTGTATTAAAACTTATTTATGGTGGGGTTACTGGATCAGGATCTGATCTCAGTGCTCAGGAGTTTGAGCCCTGCGTTGGGCTTTCTGCTGTCAGCACAGGGCCCCCTTTAGATCTTCTGTCCTCCTCTCTCTCTGCCCTTCCCCCCTCACCTGCTCACATGAACTCTACTTCTCAAACATTTAAGAAGTTATTTATGGTAAAACTGTGCATGTGTACACCTTGATGAAACAGTATTTTGGAATAAAAAGGAGCTTCCAGGACATAGTTACAGAGCGTCTCACATATTATCATTATTATGCTATTTTGCCTCATTTATTGCAAGTTTTAGCTTTAAATTGTAGCCAGAAATTCACAAATGTCAAGTTTATAAAAATCTTTTCTCAGCTATTTGATACACATATACATTGTGAAAGGAATCCTGCGATCGAGTCGAGTAACCTATCCATCACCCCACATACAGCGGTGCCCCCTTACCCTGGCTTTTGCTTTCTGTGGTTTCAGTTAACATTCCCTTCCAACCACCCCCCGCCCAACCATCACTCAACCAAGATCCAGAAGCAGGTGATCCTCCTTCTGATGTATGGTTAAGAAATCACTAGGAAATCAATAGTAGCCTAACTACCTCACGATGTTTATGTCATTCACCTCTTCTCATTACGTAGGCATTTGGTCATCTCACATCAATACAAGTAAAAGGGTGAGTACAGTAAGGTATTTTGAGGGACCACATTCAAATAATTTTTATGACTGTATATTATTATAATTATTTTATTATTAATCACTGCTAATCTCTTACTGTGCCTAATTTATAAATTAAGCATTATCTTACGTATGTGTGCATAGGAAAAAACATAGTATACGTAGGGTTCCATACTATCCACGGTTTCAGGCATCCACTTAGGGGGCTTAGAACGTATTTCCTGAGGATAAGGGGGAGACTGCTGTATTTCTTCCCTTTTTTGGGTGAGAACATTTAAATTCTACTTTCAGCAAATTTCAAGTATACAATACATTGTTATCAACTAAAGTCACCATTGTTATCAACTAAAGTCACCATGTTATACATCAGATCCTCACACCTTATTCATCTTGTAGCAGAGTTTATACCTTTTTATCAAGTGTCCCTATTTCCCCCCAGCCCCTGGGAACCACTTTTCTACTCTTTATAAACAAGATCTTTACCAGACTAGAATACCACTTTGTAATGAAATAGAGAATGACTATGAAAATCATGTGTTGTTTTCTTTGCTATACTTGATGGCAACAATGTTCGATGGCTTTGTTTTCATTACTTTGGCAGTTGTTGAACTTGAAGATGTTGTGCATTTTTTTCCTTTGCAAAATAGTGTCCCAAATTTGTTGACCTTTTCCTTTTCCTTGGCTGTCCGTAGTTTTTCTAGTAGATATTTAAAGTACAAAAACAAACTCCATAATCTTCTTATACAATAAAGGTGATAAATTAAAAAATGAATAAGAAATAACTCCTTTTGAAAAAAGCATAGGCCATAGAGTATTTTGAAGATTAATGTTTGAAAAGTTCCCATTGTTAATATGGTTTTGTTGCAAAAAAAAGTAAATATTTCATGCATAACAATTTTCATTGGAAACTAGTGTGTTTAAAAATATTTTCAAATGATAGATTTTAGAGTTTGAAGCAATATGTTTAAGTTTACACCAACGGAACATTCAGTGAGTAAATATAGCAGGATGAAAATTTACCAACTCATTTTTTTAAGTTTTTATTTTAATTCCAGTTTACCAGCTCATTTTTAACCAAACTTCTGCCTAAACGGTAGGTAGCGTTGAGCAATGAGTGTCAGGACTTAGGACCAGCCAAGGACAAACTTTCCACCTGCCTCTGTGTGACAGCATGCAGACCAAGGATGTCCGTACATAAGCCCACACCCAAATCTTCTAATCCTTTGTTTTCTTCCAATATATATATTTTTTATCAACAACCAAGATATTTTATAAAATTAGGGAATTTTCATTCATAATTGTGTTTATAAAAACATCTAGAAAAATAACAATTTTGAGGAGGAAAGTTTTATACCAATAAATAAATAGTTTAAAATTCTGCTTTTTATGTTGATCTTTTTTTACCTTCTATTTTCAGCATATTTGACTGTATACAACTTACTATAGTGCTTGTGTGTGATTATACATAAATATTAATAAAAGGGGTGATGTTTTTTCTAAACCAAAGTGGTACATGATTTTCAGAGGTGGGATTAAAAATGTTTACAGTCCTGGCAACTGAAACCCAAAGAAGCAAATTGAATTGATTCAGACCAGAACTGGAACTTAGGTCTGTCTTCTCCTATGTGGGTTTTTTTTCCATCTTACACCCTTCTAATGTATTTTTATTGCCCTAGGTGAAGAGGATTGTGTTGAAACACATTTACATCTGCTGGAGAATTGGAGCATGAGCAGTGGGACTCACTCTTTTGTTTGGTTATGATACAGCTGGTGGTAGAAACCTGAACTCTCCGAGATACACATCTCCATAGGAAAAGCGGTGGGTGATGGGATAAAACACTAGGTCTCAAACCTGAGTTTCGCTTTTTCCATAAAAAACTGTATTTTTTTGTCCCTTAACTCCTTGATGGTTGGATGCAAGTTTTCTAATTATTTTGTGTCGCCTTCATGAGGTATGAGGGCAGGATGGTCTAATGGTTAAGAAAATAGTGACTGTTGAGAGTCACAGGGTCTGTGGTACGGCTGTCTACTAGAGGTATAAACTTGACTGATGGCCTTTCCATGCCTTGCTTTTCTCATGTGTAAAACAGAAGTAATAAGTGGGTTACTCATAGACTATATCTCATGAGCTTCTTGTGACCAAGAACTGAGTTAATTCATGTAAAGCTCTTAGAAAGTGGCTGACAGATAGAATGGTGATAGCTGAGTTTTGGAAGAAAGGATAAAGAAACTATCTTCTAGAACCTTTATTTCAGCTTTTAGATGAAAGAGGATTGGAATAATCTTATCAGATTGACAGCATACAGTGCAACTGTGTTCCTAATTCTGGTCTTGATGAGGATTTTGACTTTTATGTATTTATAAATACATACAATTATAAAAAGAATGTCTTTTATGTATTTATAACACTAGGTGGCAGTGTTAGCACAAGATGGGAAATCCAGAGTAGTTTTTGTTTGTTTTTTCTTTTTTCTTCTCTTGCCTCTCCCAGATTTATAACTTTCTAGTCAGCTTTTGAATCTCTGATCAGTCCAATATTAGTAGTCTTAGCACATCCCAGAGCTGATTCCTACCAGAGAACGGCTAAAGGATTAACAGGAAATTTAAATGATCATTGTCTCCTATGGGCTTGTAGCATTGTGGAAAAGTTAAGGTGGCTTTTCTACTGTGCAGGAATGGATTAGGGAAGGCTTTAGTGCAGTAAGCAGTGGCCTGGAGAGACCGTGCCTCTCCCCCAGTACGCCAGCTTTGAGAGGCTGTCATGTTTCAGGAATCTCCATGCTTCTTCTGCTAATGAGCCACGTACACTTAGCAGTGAGGATTCTGCTGCGGCCATTTCTTGCTGACTCTCTCTGTGGGGGAGGCAAGTCTTTATTTGCTAGAACACTTGGGTCTTGATTTTAAAACTGCCAGTGTTTTAAATAAAATTTTTATTCATTTTAGATTGTTTACCCGGGCCTCCTTCAAGAAAACAGTAAGCAGACTGCTGGAATTATCACCTGTTAAAATGAAATATGCAGCTGGCCCAAGTGGGCAAAGGCATGAGGACCACAGGGACGTGAGGGCTGCTCTTGCTCCTTCTTTGAACTGCATGTTCACAGTGTTAATTGAGCCCAAAGAGTTCTCATTAGGCAGATCAACCCTTCATTGGATTTCAGCATCTCTTTCTCTCTCTCCATGCACACACACATATTTTTGTTCATTCAAACCACAAATATTGAGTGCCCACTATGAGCCAGGCACTGATATCAAAAATGCAGATAAAGCAGTGAACGAAACAAGTGATGACACCTCTCTTACAGAGTTTATATCACGGTATGAGACGTACAAATATGGTAGGTGGTAAGTGTTGTGAAGTAAAGTGGTATAAATGGGTAGTAATGGGAAATAAAGGGGATTCCATTTTAGACAGAGTGACCAAGGAAGGATTCTTGGCTATGGTGAAGTCTAAGCAGACACCTGAATTGCTAAAGACTGAATGGTCCACGACCCCCCATTCATATGTTAAATCCTAATGCTCATTGTGGTGGTATTTGGAGGTGGGGTTTTGGGGAGGTGATTAGGTCATGGGAGTGGAGCCCTCAAGAATGAGATTAGTGTTCTTATAATTGAGGTCTTAGTTGTCTTTTCCACCATGTCAGGGCATAGCGAAATGACATCCATCTAATAACTAGGAAGGGGTATTTCACCAGACACTGAAGCAGTGCCCTGATCTAGGACTTCCCAGCCTCCAAAACTATGAGTAATAAAGCTGTATATAATCTACCAACACATGGTATTCTCTTACAACAACAGCCTGAGGGGACTAAGACATGAATGAAATGAGGTAGTGAATGTGTAGTTTATTAGGGTAAGAACATTTCAGAGGGAGGTGCATACAAATGGTCTGAGGAAATTGGGGGGTGAGGCACTGAGGCAGGAGGGGCAGATACAAACTGATGGGGCCTCAAGCTTGTGAAAATTAGTCACCCTCTTTAAGAGGGAATGCAAAAATAAATACAAGAGTAAATATTTACAAAAGAAAATCCCAAGAAATTACAAAATTGAAAAAACCTGACAAGTTTTTTCAAGCATCAGAGTCTAGTTAGGGCATTTTACCCATTAACTGCCCGACACCCTGTAGAATGATTTTCCCTTACAGTTTTGGCTGTGCACTCTTTGATTACTTCTTCATTCAGCTTTGATGGTGTAATACATGTTTATGGAGACAATAGATAATTTAGTCTTTCCTTTAGCATCATTGAGCAAAATATTACTGATGGTTTATACATTTCTTTCAGCTTCACACCTTTTTTTTTTGTTTCTGCCATGTGAATTTCCAAAGTTCTCAAAATTGGAAAATCTCACAAATTTCTTTCAAATATGAACTGTAAGATTTGAAAGATTTTTCCACAAAGTGGCTTTCAGTTTTATTCATTTCTATCCTTGTTTTTTTAATCTCTGACCAAATATTTCTAAAGCTGGATGTTGTGGGACCACATTCACATCTCATTTGACTTTTGTCTTCACTGTCACATCATGACACTGTAGAATGGGTCAGCATGGAGGAGGACAGCCATTTCCTGGAAGTCCTTCCTATGCCAAGATAGCTAACAACATGCAGAAGTAACAAGGCACGGGGACATATCACACAAATGAAATCCTGGAATCAACTTCTTTTTAGCTAGATCCTCAAAATGCCCAGGGCCACTCCACAGCCGTCTGATAAGAGGAGGGACACTAATGGAGGGAAAATAGGACTGGAAAGAGACAGAGGTCTTAACTGATTGTGGTTAAAATATTTCTCTTTTTTAAACTTTACCAAATCTTAGGACTATGTCAACACATCACTATACCAGTAAGGGGCCTGAATCTTATGCTTTATTAATTTCATGGTAAAACTGTCTCTTCCAGGGTAGGAAGATACCCCTGCCCCACTGTTAGGTCATTAAAGGGAGAGTAGATCCAAGAGCATGGGATTTGTTGAGGAGAGTGATATGACAAAGTTCCAGAACATACCCAACAGGCCATGGCAGACAGATTTCCCATCTTGTACAGTTGTGCTTCTCCCCAGAGGACATGAGACTGTGGGATAAACATGGGAGGGTCATTTTACTGGATGGATGGTGATGATGGTGGGTGAAGGGGAGGTGGGGTTAGGCCATTTCACTGTTAGTTACCATTTTCATATGAAATATTTAAAAAATGTCAATCCCACTTATAAAGTATATTGATCACATGTGAATTTTTAGGTCGAAATAATCTTCCAGAAGAATGTTTCCCTTTAAGTGGCCTGTGTTAGGGACATGGCCATGACCTTTTCACAGTTAGGGCTTTCTTGGTAGGAAATTCAGAGAAGTGTATATTGACTAAAAGTTCCATCTTATAATGGCCGATGGTCTCTTGTCCACCAGTGTGACACTGCTGATGTCACTGGAACTGACAGGTTTTTATTTGTTTTTTTCATAGTCGTGGTTCTTCACACAACCTTTTTGTATGGATAAGGAATATGGCATAGAGGTTAAGAGTGAAGTCTTTTTTTGTAATGCTTATTTATTTATTCCGAAAGAGAGTGTGTGAAAGGGGGAAGGGCAGAGAGAGAAGGAGACAGAGGATCTAAAGAGATTTGAAGCAGGCCCTGCTGTCAGCACAGAGCCTGATATAGGGCTTGAACTGTGAGATCATGACCTGAGCCAAAGTCAGATGCTTAACCGACTGAGTCCCCCAGGTGCCCCACAAGTGCAGATTTTGGTGCCAAAATGTGGCTTTTCCTTGGGCTCCACTACTCACTTTCTGGATGCCTCACCATTCTGTTTCCTCCTCTGTAGAATGGGGATCATGAATCATGCAGTTATTATGAGCATTAACTGAATTAATCTTCGGCATGAGTCAGCGCCTGGCACAAAGTACGTATGCTATTTGTCATGTCAGCTACTTGAATGATGTCTCCGTGTGTGACTCCTACGCGGCCTCTTCCCTTTACTTATTATCCATCCTCGCTGAGAGACAAGTTGTTGGCGTGCATGGTGCCACTTCTGAAACGTGTTGGAAGGCCCAGCTAATCAGGATGAGGCTCGCCACCAGGCTTCATGAGGGCCATGGTCCACTCCCATCATATTTTGAGCAGGTGTCTTAGGGCAGAAACTTTTCACTCCGAATAAAATCATGTAAAATGTGGCTGCTTAGTTTAAATCAGAGATGGGACGTCCAGAAGCCCACCTATTTGGGCCCCGTCTGTAGTACTGTCCCCAATTTATCCTTCTACAAATCCACAGAGTCATAATCCTGCATGCCAACCGAACTTCTAGCCAAATTGTCAGTCGGAATGATCTGAGTTTCTTCTCTGGGTCCTGCCCTGTGTATTTTATAGTTTTACGTGGAAGAAAATTGAGGGCTGGCTGTCCTCATTTTAGATTCAACTACCACTTCTTGAACATCTAAACATCATGCCACAAACTCTCATTATTAACCTGAAAAGTGTGCATTGTATTTTCAGATGCATCTAGTAAGCCTCAGAGAGTTAAGATCCTTGCTCACAACAGAACCATCATGACTTCGAAACACTTCTTAAAATGCTCTAGATCTTAGGCCCACCTTTTAGTGCAACTGAAATCGGTCTCAACTTGCATTTATATAAAACTCTGTTATGTAAAAAATTCTTTTACTTTTGAAATGTTGGCATTTGGTACTCAAATATCATTTTTTTTCTCCTCAAGTATTTGTTCTCAAACTAGGCTTTTCCAGTTGACAAAATTGAGTCTCTGAAGATTAGTTGAAGACCATAGAACAAGTGAGAGACGTAAATGGGATTCCAACCAGGTCATCTGGCCTCAAGCCCAGGGTACCCAGCCCACCATGACTCAGGTGAAGGTGAGAGGACTTTTATTCCTTCTATCCCACCGTGGCCAGTTTCCTGGTAGAAAACATTCTTGGTGACCCCCACATCAGGATTTTCTTCCTTTTTTTTTTAAATTTGTCTTTTACATTTATTCATTTTTGAGGGACAGAGAGAGACAGAGCAGAAGCGGGGGAGGGACAGAGAGAGAGGGAGACACAGAATGAAAAGCAGGCTCCAGGCTCTGAGCTGTCAGCACAGAGCCCGATGCGGGGCTCAAACTCACGAGCTGTGAGATCATGACCTGAGCGGAAGTCAGACGCCTAACCGACTGAGCCACCCAGGGGCCCTAGGATTTTCTTAATATGGTTCAACTTAGCTCTTTCTGCCCATGGGAGCCTAGCCCTGATCACAAGCATCTAGAGCCTTCCTTTTGTTTCCCCACAACCATTTGTACCTGGCACCATGGGAGGTTAGCCGGGTGGTGGAGAGCCTTGCAACGTAATCCCCTTCATTATTCAAGGAAAATGGCCTTGTTGCTTAAGAGAGGTGAAATAAAGGGATATCTGTACTTGGTATCCATTAAACGTCCTGCTCAAACTTCCCTCTGCTCTCTACAGTTGGTAGAACAAAACATAAAGAGGAGTGATGCGGTTTGCATTCCAATTCTGCCTCTTCAAACACTGTGACCTTGGGGAAGTCATTTTACCTCTCCAGGCCTCTGGTTTCTAATCCACAAAAGGATAGTTCACCTGTCTGAAATGGGCTTGTGTTACCACTAGGGGGCAGACAAACACAACCCCTGAGGGGCTTCGTAGCTGCCACACAAGAGCAACGGATGAAAAGTTTTAATACGAATAACGCAAATATAAATAAATTCAAAGAACATTTTTTAATGAGATAAAATGTAGACTTTCTGGTCGGGTCTTTGAGGACTCCCGATTCTGGGTTGCACTCTTAATGTTGTTCGGGTTCAGATCCTTGCGCTGTAGGTTACAATACTGTCTAGCATTTACTGAGTGCTTACTGTATGTGATGTACATGTTCCCTTTAATCTGAACAACAAACCGTTTAACGTGGGCAACGTCCACGCTTTTCCTAGAAGGACCCTGAAGCTCAGCAAGGTTAGGTGACTTGCCCAATGTCACTCAGCTGGCAGCTGGCAGCTGGCAGCTGGCAAAGCTAGGATCCCATGTTTTTCCAGTTGCTCCCAGGCAGACCCTGCTTTTATTTCCCTAGTGCCCCCCTCTCAAAGGCTCCTGTATATGTGTGTGTGGCCCGCTGCACCACTGCAGTCACCCAAGGGCACGATGATGTCACAGAAACACTTTTCCCTTTGTATGAGTGATTCTAATTTCATAAAGCCATAGATATTTCTAGTATGTAAAAGATTAAGTCATGACAGTATTTCTGGAACATTATTGGATTCACCTGTTCTGTCTCCATTCATCCCACACAGGTCTAAAGTCCACACCGCACTTTCCCATACAGGCTGCTGCTTCTCAGAGGCCCTCCGCCTTCTCCAGATCCTCTGCTGTTGTATGTCCTCATGGCACACAAAGGAGAGTCCATTGTAAGCTGCAAGTGCCCCGTAAGATTCATCACAAATTCTTCCTTCTGGCCCTCACTGGTCTTCATCCTCCCCACCCACCCCATCTCACCTTAGCTAGGGTTTTGCATGGACCTGCTAATTTGCATGATTTCCATCCAATGTAAATCAATGTTTGTTTCCTAACAACATCTAGCATTTGAAACATCCTTTTCTCCTAACCCCACACTTATCTGTTACTTCTCATTTTTCACGTCAAGTTCAAAATGTCTCCTCTACAATGCTTTCCTGAGATATCACTACTCAACTTGGAATGTGTCTGCTTAATTTTTATTTTCTATTTTATTAATTCTGTCACTTTGTGTATTCGTTCTCAGATCACCGGTTTTATATGTTTGTAATATGTTCCTGTCTGGACTGCAAGTTTCTTAAAATCACTGGCACTTGATTTTTCCAAGTATTTAATTGAGTATTAATAATAATATATACTCACTGAACTGATCCTTATTTATGAAGCAGGGATCAGATCCAGAGCATGATTTCACTAGCTCAGTGGATCATCAGAATGCCCCCTGGGTGGCATTCATGAGCACCTATGATGTTCCCCATTCTGTGTTTTGTATTCTAATGCATAGTCTGGTATCATCTTCTCAGTAACCCAGTGACGAAGATACCATTACAATTTCCAGTGAGCAAATGACATATGTAATGGTAAGTAGTCTTGTCCAGAGGTACAGTGCTGACTAGGGTGGGATTTGAATTGGGGGAGTCTGACTCCAGAGCTCTATGTACCTTATGTCCAGACTTTGGTACTGCTTGGTCTTGAGGTTTCAGAGCTGGGGATGTGGGAGAGAGGACAAGAGTAACGATGGCAAGAACGAGAAAAGTGGAGTGGGGTAGCTGGTGGAAGTCTTCTGATTCTCCAGTCTTCCTATAACCCTGAACACTTTGAATAAGTTCTACCCAAAGTCATGAAATGTTTGAGACCAGAGTTCTTACAGAGACTCTGGAGCGGGTAAGTAGCTCCAGAAGAGCAGAAATCTTGGTAGAATACGTATCTCTAAAAGAAATAGGTACCTCAGCTAATTCGGAACAAAAGTTACTATTTTGGCCACTAATCTCTAAAACGAAACCCAAACCAACAGCAAAAAAACATATATCACTTTGAACTAAAATGATTCAACTCAATGCCAAGTAAAACTCGGTCCCCAGTTGAGATTCACTAGGTTTTGTGATCCTCCCAAGCCTTCTCTTGATACTGTCACTGCTGTGTGGTCACCGTGGGGATAGCTCTTAGCATTGGGAGTGCAGTCAAGAGGGGAAAAGCAAAGGCTGGAGCTCCCCCTTACCCTTCTGTCTGCTTCTTTGAATCTGTTGTAGCTGCTGCAGAATAGAGGCCTAACACTCAAAATGGCCATAAGTCTCTTACTCTTTGGTTAGTACTGGTGTTAACATTGAAAACTTTGAACCACTGGACTGGCCCAGATAATGGTCATCAGATGAAGATTATAAACAACTTGGCTAGAGAGTATCAACTAAATATTGGATATGGTTAGTCCAAGCTTGTGCTTTACTGTTTCTCTGCTAGCGAACAAGGAGGAGGTGGTGAAATTAGCTTTTAGCTGGGCTTCAGGTAGTAGGGAAGACTGGGATTGAGTGCTGCATTGGCAATTCTGGTGGGTGCTCAGGAACATACTAGGGGGTGATGAAATTGGATGTGGTATCCAAGAACAGAACATCAGGTAAGTGGTACCCAAATCTGGCTAATTATTGACGCTATCCTATGGGTTAAAAAAATACAGACGCTAGGAGCGCCTGGGTGGCTCAGTCAGTTAAGCATCTGACTTCGGCTCAGGTCATAATCTCACAGTTTGTGAATTCCAGCCCCGCGTTGGGCTCTGTGCTGAGAGTTCAGAGCCTGGAGCCTGCTTTGAATTCTGTGTCTCCCTCTCTCTCTCTGCCCCTCCCCCACTCGCTCTGTCTGTCTGTCTCTCAAAAATAAATAAAAACATTTTAAAAGTTTTTAAAAATACAAATGCTAGATGCTGCACAGGACTGTTGAACCTTTTTAACCATGAGGGATGAACAACTGCATTCAAAAAATAAAAATTCCCCAGGAGATTTTGATCATCAGTTTGAGAAATAACATATTTGAGGAAGTATTCCACTATTGTTCTTTACTTTTTCTTGACACTTCTTCCTCATTTCCTGGTTGAGATCCAGGATTGTTTCTCTGATTACAAAGATCAATTATCTGAGCAAAAGGATACGTGGATAGAACATTCAGAAGGATTTATGCCATCCTTTGTGTGTGTGTGTGTGTGTGTGCACGCGTGCATATATGCATTTGAAATGACTTCATAATTAAACCTAACAAAAATGTGCTATTTTAAATCTTGGTTTCATTATGTGCAATATGATAATGGTTATAATAAAAGTGATGATACATTTAAACCATCCCAACAGCGTCAACTGTGAATCACTGCCCTGTCCATGGCTGCTGTAGGTAGACTTTGGCCTAATCCCACAAGAGAGTTATGATTTATTCTCTTCTGAACTTTTAGTCTCTCATAGACTTCCCAACAATAGAACAAGATCAGTACAATGCCCTTAATGACAACTTCCCTTTTCTCAGGCTTTCTATTGCAGGGCAGTGGTTTTCAACTCAATAGATTGGCCAGTGGGAAGTCTATAGTGAAATCAGAGTTGTGCCTGTAAGTTTGCTTGGGGATTACCTCAATAAACTCTAGGAAATAGAACTCTTTCTGCAGAAGAATCAATAATACTTACCTGCCTTGGGGCCAGTTCTGAAACAAAGGACTATGTCACTGGTTATAGTTCTATTTCTAAATTAAGGGATGCAGAATGTTCTTAATTACCAGAACCTGACAAAAATGAATATGGTGATTAAATACCCATTGTGTTTATCAGATAAAGCAGAAAACCAGTGTTGGAGATTCTGTGATTTGCTATATATACAAATAAACTAAAAAAAAAATCAAAGCTACAATTCCCAATCAGGTGTCTCCAAAATAAATAATGAGTAGGGAAAAGAGACTTTTTGTTTAAAAAATTTTAAATCCTAATAAAAAGCGTATGACTTCTATGAAAAGACCAAATAATAAATTAATATTTCTTGGGAATCAAAACATTTTAAAGATTGGGCATGTGAAGGTATAGAAGGAAATAATAACATGTAGAAAGGGTGAAATTTTGCTTCAAGGTATTCATTACTCAAAAAGAGACCGAGTTCCTTGTATCCCATTGTATTTTTAATATAGACTTGAGCATTCTTATTTAGGATAGTGGATCCCAACTGCTTAGTTGCTTAAAACTTCACTTTTCCCCAATACGTTCTGTGAAATAGCATTTGTAGTTTCATCTCATAATAATTGGGGTGATGCATATTTACAAGGCCACAATTAATTTAATAGTATTTCAAATCGTTGGTGTTTGATAAACCGGGCAGTATAGATAAGCTATATATGATTAAAAATAGTAGCCACTAGGGGCACCTGGGTGGCTAGGCCAGTTGAGTGTCCAACTCCGGCTCAGGTCATGATCTTGCGGTTTGTGAGTTCGAGCCCTGCATCGGGTTCTGGGCTTATAGTTCAGAGCCTGGAGCCTGCTTCAGATTCTGTCTCCCTCTCTCTCTACCCCTCCCCCGCTCACACTCTGTTCTGTCTTTCAAAAATGAATAAATGTGAAAAAAAAATAGTAGCCACTCTATGTGCAAGAAAATTTGTACAATCTATGGACAAGATATGAGGATGTATGTTTTGAAAATATGGATTCTTCTACCCTCTTTATATTATCTCCAAATTTCCAGGTGATCCATGGTCCACATATCTGGCATCACTACTTTACAGAGTGAAAGTAAGAATAGTGGATGGTTTATTAACCTTTTCCTGAGACACACTATCAAATGTCTCTCGGCCGAAATGTATTCTCTCCTACCTGTGTCTGTGTTGACCACCACTTACATCTGGTAGAGTGCATCTTGTTGATTGCAATCCTTAGCAAGTCTAGTATGCAATTCAACAGTATGATGTGGGACTAGAAAAACAGAACCAGGGGAGAGTGCCCAGTTTCTAGTGTTGGATTGGGACCTGGGGTTAATCATTTTGTCTCCCTTTTTAGGTCCAACATAAAGACAGTAATGCTCCTGTTATTAACCCAGCTCACAAGGGACCAAGAGGAATGAAGTTAATAAGAAGGAACAATCTGAAAGCTCTGGCTGAAAGGTATTATTTAAGCCACTGGAGAAAACTATCCAATTATGGATAAGGGAGCAGAACTGATGTAAACTTGTGGGTTTTTTCCATTTATGTAAATTAATGGTAAGAGGTCTAGAACATACAATTTTCTTACTTACATTTTATTCTTTTGCTGGTAGATAGAAATAAAGGCACCCAGCTGCAAAAGAAAGTTGAGAATAGTGGGACTGAAATAGCTATTCTTCTTGTTTCCTTGCCCTGTAGCTAGCCCGGTCTGTTATTCACACTGCACGTTCTGGCAGTGGCTTGCCCCCCCTCCACCCCCCCGCATGCACCCCGCCTCCCACACCAAGCAATACCCAGTGCTCAGTGCGGTGTAAAGATTCTTTGGAAGTTGTTTAGATGAATACATAATAATTTTTCATACATTCAAAATACTGTTTATTCCTTGAACTCACAAGAGAGAAACTCTAATCATGGCAATATTAAGTACTATAATGAACCACAGGATAGCAGATGGGCCCTGGGGTAAACCTTTTCTGTACTATTGATTTACTTATTTGGTTTCCTTGTAAAATGTCCGTGACCTGAACCATTGCTGCAGAACACAAATACAAGTTTCTGACCCAAGCCAAACATTAAGATTTTTTCTTTGAAACAATCTGAGGGTTTTCTGGAAAGCAAAAAGAAGGCTGGTTAGTGTCTTGGGCCCTGGAAATCAGAGTTTTGCAGTTTTGTCCGCTTTGTGAGGATGAATTCTCCATACAGAGTACCACAGCTTCTTCTTTTTTTTAAAATTTATTTATTTATTTTGAGAGAGAGAGACAGAAAGAAAGAAAGAAAGAAAGAAAGAAAGAAAGAAAGAAAGAGAGAGAATGAGAGGAGCAGGGGCAGAGATCTCACAAACCGTGAGATCATGACCTGAGCCGAGTCGTCTGAGTCAGATGCTTAACCGACTGAGCCACCCAGGGGCCCCAAGTGTACCACAACAGCTATCATCATACCACCAATATGATTTCATTTCCAGAAACCTCTATTTAGAGCTCAATATGTGTTTGGCATTCTGTTGTAAACTGTCATGACATGAGGATATGAAGATATGATTTTTGTCCTCAAAGAAATATGTTATATTTATAACATTTTTTACAATTTATTAGAGTTCGCAGAAGACATATAAATATATCAGACGCAAATTTAATGCCTTAAGGGCCACATAGACCGTGTCATTGTGTGGGGCTGTTATAAGACCTTAGGGAACAGTGGAGACTGTGGCCAACTGGGAATGTATTACCCTCTTAAGTTCAAATTCACATTAAAAAACCTGCTCTGTTGTTCAAATGAAATACATAGTTGGGCTGTATTTACCTACACCCTTTTCAGATACACAAACTCTTATTTGAGCTTCTAACAACGATTTGAAGTTGACTTCATTGCAAATGAAGAGACAGAAGCTCGGTGAGAGGAAAGTCTTGGACAAGGTAACTTAGCTAAAAACTGGGAGGGCAGGGATAAGAAATTGAAGTTCTATGGCCCCATGCCCAGCTGTTTTTATTAAAAACTTGTAGGTCAGGAAGAGGCAGAAATTGCTAACAATTTTGGTATTTCCTCTTTTATCTAAGTCATCATCCAAGGGCTCCTCCTCTGCTTCTGATAGCCACTCTCCCCATATTTTCGCACAATAAAGAATGCAGCATGTGTATGCAATACCTTACAGTTAACATGCTTCTGGTATGTCGGAGGTCTCTGAGTTGCTTTCATTACATTGATTGGCTCTCTGAAGATGAGAAGTGGCTGAGGAAAATAGCTTGATGCAAAGGGGAGCTGCTGCCTTCCCAGCAGGCTGGTCTATCCACAGTGGACCCAACAGAGAGATTCAGACCTCACCAGGGCTGTCTGGGTAGGGTGTTCCAGAGGATGGATACAAATCAGATAGCACTTGAGGTGCTATCTTTAGGCCACATTCAAGTACCAAGATATGGGCTTCTGAGTCAGAAGGAATTGGATGCAAAATGTCTTTTCCTGGGCAACCTTGAACAACTGGTTAAACCCTCAATATCAATTTTGTTGTTTGAAAATGGAGAAAAATTATTATGAGGACCAAGTAAGTAAATATATTTAAGCCAGGTATTAAGGGCACAGTTACTGAATAGTAGGTGCTCAGTAAAGGGCGGTTCTCCTCTCTCCCTCTTTGTTTCTCCTTCGTGCCCAGTGGAGGAGGCTTGTGGCCATGCTGATAAAAGGAGCAGTTGGGAGTTGTGTCCTGAGTGCTGAAAGACCACAGTCCTCACTGGCACAACCAGTACAGTGTTGACAGGGACAATATCTGCCTTGGGATGCTCCAAATATCGTGTCACTCTTAAGGGACAGTGAACAGGAAATAAGTTGTGAAAAACAAAGTGGAATTTCTGGAAACGGCTGACATAAAAGCTCTTGAAGGGGTCACATGCAGATTAGCATAATTTTTATTACATGTTCTATTTTTGTCCTGTGAGATACTTATTTGGATTTCATTGTGCCCATTGTGAGGCTTTTGTTCTGAGGCTGTGAGTTTAATTATTTAGTTATTTATGAGTGCATCTGGGCATAAGTGCCACAGTTTTATTTCAGTGACAAATTTATGGTCAGTGAATTTTAGTAATTAATGAATAAATTATTTCTCCTTCATAAATGCCTCTGCAATTTGTGATTTCCATAACAATTCATAATACTTAAGAAAGGTTCTTTATTAGTTGAAAAATCCAGTGCTAATGGAATCAGGAGAGGGAGATTTTAAATTGCTTTAATTAACTGTGTTAATTAATACCCAACATGTGTAAGATATTGGATTGGCTTTGGCTGGCTTGATTAGAAATTAGTTGCCTAAAACCTGCCTAATATATAAATGTACTTTGTTAAAAGAAGCAAATGACAGGAATAAAAGGGGTTCCTCTTTTATAATCTTTGATTCCTGGCTTACCCCTGAAATTTTCCAAAAAAAAAAAAAAAAAAAAAAATCAGCCCATGCAAACAAATGCACATTTTGACTTTCCAAAAAAGGAAAACTTAAAGACACTCTATGATGTGATGTCAAGGAATTAGGGCAGCTTATAAGAGTTTGTATGTTTCAAATCTTTTTCAAGATAATCAATACAAAAAATGTAAATAAACCTTATTCTCCACAAATCACTGCACTAAGTGGACTGGGGCAAAAAAAGATAAATAACAATAATCCTTACCTCTGTAGAGCTCACAGTTGAGTGAATATGGAAGACACACAGGTATTTAAATGGGGAGTTGAGAAGAGTTTGGACAGGAAGAAATGCTGAGTATTCAGCATTAATCCAGTATTCTGGGTGCAGAAGACAGGTACACAGCCCAACAGACTGTTTCCTTGAGGTTGATGAAAACTTATTTTTAGATCCTCCCAGGGCTAGCATATGGTTCTTCAGTGGAAAATACCAAGAATTATTGTTGATTTCTGTTTTCCCTCACACCCACACCTATTTCATCAACAATTCCTGTCAGCTCTACTTGCAAAATATGTATTGAATCTGGACACTTATCACTTCTACAAATACTACATAGTCTAAGCCCCTTCCCAGACTCCCTGTTTCCACCTTGACACTCTCCAATCAATTCTTCACCCAGTAGCCAGAGCATTTCCTGCTCTGATCTAGTCACGTGGGCTTCTTGTTTCTCCAATGGGCTAACTTATTCCTGGCCCAGGGCCTTTGCATTTGCTGAGATTATTCCCTCTTTTGGAATAATTTCCCTCCATACTCTGAGGCCTGATTTACTCCCTCATTCAGATCTCTGTTCAAATGTTACGTCCTTACAGAGACATATCCGACTACCCTATTTAAAATAATCTCCTCCTAGGAAGGCAAGCTGGTGCAGCCACTCTGGAAAACAGTATGGAGGTTCCTCAAAAAACTAAAAATAGAACTACCCTACAACCCAGCAATTGCACTACGAGGCATTTATCCACGGGATACAGGTGTGCTGTTTCGAAGGGACACATGCACCCCCATGTTTATAGCAGCACTATCAACAATAGCCAAAGTATGGAAAGAGCCCAAATGTCCATTGATGGATGAATGGATAAAGAAGATGTGGTATATATATACAATGGAGAATTACTCGGCAATCAAAAAGAATGAAATCTTGCCATTTGCAACCACGTGGATGGAGCTGGAGGGTATTATGCTAACTGAAATTAGTCAGAGAAAGGCAAATATCATAGGACTTCACTCATATGAGGACTTTAAGAGACAAAACAGATGAACATAAGGGAAGGGAAACAAAAATAATATAAAAACAGGGAGGGGGACAAAAGAGAAGAGACTCATAAATATGGAGAACAAACAGAGGGTTACGGGAGGGGTTGTGGGAGGGGGAGATGGGCTAAATGGGTAAGGGGCACTAAGGAATCTACTCCTGAAATCATTGTTGCACTGTATGCTAACTAATTTGGATGTAAGTTTTAAAAAATAAAAAAATAAAATTAAAAAAATCTCCTATGCCCCACTGACCTTTTTTTTTTCAATCATAACATCTGTATCAATCAGGGTTCAAGCAGAGAAATACACATGATATCTACATGTGTTGCCAGAGTTTGATGTTCATACTACATCAAAGGGGAAGGTAGATGTGGAGAGGACAGATCAAGGGCTGCCTGGGACCCCACAAGGACAGACTGAAACCTGTGTCCAATTTTTGGCCTCCGACCTTGCTGACAAGGAAGGGTATCCTGCAGAAACCAAAGCCTCTCATCAGGGAGCCACACACACACCTAGCCCAGGACTCAACCTGGCCCAGGTATCAAAGAAGCAGAGGGAGGATCAGGAAAGGTAGTCCCAGCTACTGCTTCATGCCAGGGGTATGAGTTAACTCAGCAGATCATCAACAGTATGTGTGAGCTACACAGGAAAGGCTGCTGGTCCCCTTCAACTCTCTACACCTTCCAAGACTCCTCCTCTGGTCTAACAGGAAAGATGTGAGAAGTGGAAATGTAGTTCAGCCCAGCCAAATAGACACATGACAAACCCATCACAGTCTCTATAGTACCTAACATTGTGCTGTATATTTATTTGTTCCACGAAAGCAGGTATTTTTTCCTTGTTTTCAATAGAGTGGTACTTTGTACATAGTTGATACTCAATGAATATTTATAGAATGAATATAGTAAACATCTAAAGGTGAATATCCAGGTGAATATAAGGTCAACATACTCCTAGGTCTAAGACAGGAGTAAGGGTCAAAGGAAGAGGTCGGGAGGGCAGGTTAACTGAACTGGTGACCGATTTATTGAGTGAGCTGGACCTTATGTGGAGACCGTGAGCAGGAAGTAAATCCATTTTTCTCCCTGCCCATTCAAAGACACTCTGAGCTCAGACTTTTATACTCTTGGACAAAATTTTAGGCAATCCCCAAAGCATTTATGAACTTTGCAGTTAACTTGGGGTCATTTGACCAAGGTCTGTCTAATAGAATATGGACTGAAGAGATGCTGCTTTTCTTTTCAAGCCAGAACTCAAAGGGATCCAAGTAGCTAATGATAATCAGAACAGGGACACCAGAACCAGGAGCTGAGGCACAAGCTCCTGAGTGTCCGTCGAATTACAGATCCTAGTAAGTGTGTTTGTCCGTGTGGGTCCTTGAAGAAACAGTGCGTCTTTGATGGGGGAGGGAGAACTATAAGTTCTGAGAGGCTGATCTTAGCTGGAGAAAAGAGGACGGAGCTGAGGTGGCAAATCACACGACATAAGCTTCCATATCTTGTATAGACTATGCTGGAGTGGAAGAGCTGATGAGACAGAAAACAGAGACCTTTGTGGTTTTGAAAAAGAACCGCCACAAGAAATGTGGTGTCGAAAATGAGCGGATCTGGAGAGGCAAGCGCAGGATGTGAGAGTTAAATTGTGAGATGAAAGATTTTTTTTTTTTAAATCAGTGGATACAGAGAAAGAGATAGATCAAGAGAAGCTTTGAAGGAAATAAAACAACTAAAGCTGGTGACAGTTAACTTTAGGGATGGGAGGGAGATGAGTCAAAGTAACTCAGTTATTTCGAGGCTCCAAAATTTGGGAAATGACATTAATGTCACTGGCAGTGACAGGAAATATTTGGGGAGAGGGATCATTTTTCATGGAAACGTGATGAATTTTGTTTTGAATAGGTTGAGTTGCAGTGACTTTGAGACACCCAGAAACATCCAGTAAACAGTTGATCAAGTTCTTCTCAATCAGGCCAACTTCCCTTTTTCTTCCAAGTGTAGAATAGGCTTCTGATTATTGGAGTCTTTCAAATGAATTTTGGGGGTGTCAAACCTGAAGGCAGAATAATAGTTTTCAAGCACTGGATATATATCTTGGGATGATGGAGATATTTAATTCCTCCACCATTTTGTTATCTTTTATTCTATCTCCCACACCACCATGATAATTAAGGAGTCTACACTTTGTTCACATTGCTAATATATTTATAAGCGTGGCCCACCTGCTCTTTCATGCCCTTGCTAGTTGCAATTTATTTTCCGACTTGACCTTTCTGACTTGGCCTCTGCATGTGTCAAGTTGTCTTATACACGTCCTTGATCTTTTGCCCTGCTAACATTTTGCATGTGATTACATTTTAGAGTTTGGAGTCTTCAATCACGCAGTAAACAGAGATGCTGCATTAATTTTAAATTCAAGAGGTTGAAAAAGAGGTCAACTTGGAGCTAGAGACAAACTGGATTTCTGTAAGAGGCAGCATGCCTTGAAAGCCTGTATTTCAGCCAGATGATTGGTGAATGACCCTTGTGGCTGATATGCAGGGAGAGAAATAAATGATTTGGAGGTGACAGCCGAGTTAATGCATCACTGCTGGTCAGTTTCCTGTTCCCCTGGGAGACCTAATGCTAAAAAATATCAAGGATTGTTAAGACCAGAAAGACATGGGGGTTTGGGTGCCTGTGAGATCTCCAGGCTGTGCCAGGAGAAGAACATCTGTCCTGATGAGTCAGTTAGTGCCTTTTCATTTCCATACATATGGCAGGAATATTTGGAAACAGCTCCCTTCTCTCTGAAGCTGTGATACAGCCAATCTCACTAGCCAGTTCTTTCTTCCCTTCAATGCCTTACGCAGACACAGTGTAGGTCCAACTGTCCTACCTGTCACTGGGTGTGGTGATTGTCAGGGAGGTGGGGGAAATATCACTTTGACAGATATATTTGACATGCTTATTCAAATATGCCCTCTGTCCACTGCTGCTTGTGGAACGACCTCTTGCAAAGGCTGGCCTCTTTGCTTCTGCACGGGAGGCAGAAGTGTGTTTTTCCGTCACGTCCCCATTTCAAATCTTGTCAAAGCAGACATAGAGATGAAGGTTTTCTCTTTTCTCATTTCTCAGGCCAACTCTGTGTGCTGATAATGCTATTGCCTTGGATCGTATAGGTTAAAAAAAGAGAGATAAAATGATGATTAGTACTAATAAGTGTAGGGTGAAATAATATATGCCTGCAGTGTGAGCGGAGCTGTGCACAAATAAGTGTGCAATAAGGTTTTTCAGTTTATCTCTGTGGACAAGGGGTGCATCAGAATAGGAAGGCTGTTTCAAAAATGCCCACCGAGGTTACATTTTCATTACCTCCATGACAAGCAATGACTGATGATACAGCTAAAAATTCACCATGAATTTGACCAGCATAGAGGAGAAAAAGGTTGAGCACCAAGTCCTGTGTGATTGATTAGAATAAGGAGGAGAATCATTGTTCAGATTGAAGTCTTTACTGATAGCAGATCAGAAGCTGAATATGAAAACCAGACCAAATACACTGCTATAGCTCAACATTAACTTAGAATTAGATTAGACTTCTTTATGCCTGAGGCTTAATAAGATTAGAAAATCATGTTGCAATTATGCATGTTTTGGTGATTCAAATCATGGAGGGGAGCTCTGAAGCCTGGAGAAGTGAAGATTGCCCATGGTCTATGCGGTGTAAGGGCAAAAACCTAGGCTTTGTAAGCACAAGAATCTGAGTTTGATTTATTGACTGGCCACTTGACCTTCAGGGAGTTTCTTAACTTTGCTTAGCCATGGTTCCTTATTAGCAAAATCAGAAGGTTAATACCTGTCAGTCAAATTTGTGGTAGACAGTAAATAAACTAATCTGCAAAACAGTGTCAGGCATGTCGCAATCACTGAACAAATGGGGCTGCCAGTATTAAATATTCTTAGCAAAGAATGACTTAGGAATACAATCTGTACCCACATTCTAGAATACAGCTTTTATGTTATTATTATTATTTTTTTTACATCATATAGCTCCTAAATCAAGTTCCCCACTAACAAGAACTAGCATCTGTAGAGAGTTTGCACACATTTTCAAATCTGCTATTCAGGACAAAAAGGAGGGATCCAGTGTTGCAATCCAGGTGGAATGGTAGGGGACATTGACTTTGAGAGGTTAAATGACTTGCTCAATAATGCTAATAAGAAATAGAGTTGGGACTGAATCCAAACTCAAAGTTCTCTTGCTCCAACCCACTCCAGCTTTATTCTTTTATAATCAAGATTTTATGAGTCACCATTTCCTCACTCTCTAATTAAAGGGGAAGTATTAGTGCTCCCCAAACATACTCTCTTTCTTATTCCATACACATCCATACATTTCTGATACGGAAATGTAACTGGTATACTGAATCCACTGAACTCTATAGGGTACAAATGGAGAACCAGTTTACCATTTTCATTATGGTAATGAAACATATTTCATTTCAAACATTGTGGATATTTATTCCTATAACTGGGATGAAATCTTAACCAGCTTTTGATGCCTCCATGCAATCTTAGATAATAAAGTGTCAACTGACCTTCCAGCCATGACAATAACTGGTACTTGACTACCTCTCCTAACATAAACAACTATCAAGCTAGGCAAATATATATGGAGCAACTATTTTCAGATGACGGACAACAGGCAGTAATAGACTGCAATCTCTACAAGAAGGAAAACACATGAGCCAGTGACTACCCCAGATTGCTGACTGGAGGCACGTTTAGACCATGGCACAGGAATCTGAAATCCAAGCAAAGCACAACAATCTCACTGCACTGAGGTGGCAGAGTTTGGGGCTGCTAAGGTCAGAACTTGCAGGGACGGATACCTGGAAGGAGAAAGCTGGGCAGAAAAAGAGCTCCATAAATCTGCACATGCAACCCTTGAATCTTTGGCCAAATACTCAGCTGCATGTGTAGAGAGAAATTCTGCAAGGCCTGGAAGCAAACAACTACTTAGGGAACTGTGAGCTGACTTGAAATTTTGGAGATCACAGAGTTCAGGGTGGCATTAAAATTCAGATCAATCAAAATAGATCTTGCTGAAACTTCAGGCATTTAACTGAAACTCCAGAAAGGCCACAACTCAAGATACTTGGCTACTCTGGCTTATGAAAAGAAGTAGCAAAATGTGCTCTACAATCATTAGATAAAATAATCAATGGCAACAGACCCAGAGATTACAGAGACATTGGAATCAACAGAAAAGAACTTAAATAGCTATTGGAAACATATTCAATTATTTAAAGAAAATATTGTCATAATTGGTGAACAGTTGGGTAATCTCAGCAGAGAAATTAGAAGTATAAAACAAGAACTAAATGGAACTGAAAAACATGATGTATATGAAATGGAAAATTACCTGGATGAGTTTAGCAGAAGATTGAATACTGTAGAAGAAAAGATCAGTAAACTATCCAAATAGAATCAGAGAAGAAGAGCCTGAGAAAAAGAAAGGGCTTCAGAGATTTTGGGAGCAACATCAGTCAGTGTAGCTTGTGTATAATTGAAGTCCCTGAAATAAGGAACAGTGAGATCGAAGCAAAAACAAACAAACCAACAAAATCCAAGGAAAAAATAATTACCAAAAAATTTCAAGTTTGACCCCAAAATTTGAGAACAAGCAATCCTAAAACTATTTTTCAGCATTGTATTGGAGGTATACAGTATATTAACGTATAACAAGTAAATCTATCTAGCAAGGTTTCAGAATTCAAGATCAATGTATAAAAACCATTGCGTTCTCACATGCAATATAGCAAAAAATAATTGGAAAATGAAATTAAAAGTCAATTCCACTGCCAGTAGCATCAAAAATTATAAAATACCTAGGAATAAGTTTGGTAAAAGATGTGTAAATTCTCTACGTGAAACATGACAAAACAACGCTGAGGATATAGAAAGACCTAAATACATGGAGAAATATGCCACTTATGGATTGAAACTATTACCACTTTCAATAGCATTAAGAATAGTATTAAGAGGAGGGCACCTTTTGGGATGAGCACTGGGTGTTGTATGGAAACCAATTTGACAATAAATTTCATATATTGAAGAAAAAAAAAGAATAGTATTAAGAAATCAACTCTTCCCAAATTGTTCCATGGATTCAATATGATGCCAGTTAAAATCCAAGCAGGTATGGAAATGTGGACTTAGAGTGGTCAAAACAATTTAAAAAATAAGGAACCTACACTGCTCAATTTCAAGGTTTATTTTAAATTATAATAATCAAAATATTATTATTGATGTAAGGATAGGTGAATATCAATAAAACAAACAAAAAAAGTGTGTGAATAGACCCCACACATATGATGTTACGGTTTTAAAGATGATGACAAATTCTCAGATACCTCTCTGATCAGGATGTGGGGTTCTGTGGAATCTGGATGGGCCTGTGACTGCTTTGACCAGAAGAATATGATGGAAGTGACACTGTATCATTTCTGAGAGTAGGTCATGAAAGGTTATGCACCTTCTGCAGTTTCTCTTGGGACATTTCTTTTGGGAGAAGCCAGTCATTGTTTAAGATTGACTACCCAATGATTGCCATACTGGAGAGGTCAGATGTAGATATTTTAATTGCTACTCTCAGCGGGGCTCGCAGTAGACCGCCAACACGCCAGTCATGTGAGTGTGCTCCATCTAGCGCCCAGCTAATTGAGCCCTCAGATTGCTGCAATCCCATGCATCTCAGTGTATTCACATGAGAAACTCCAAGAGCTGCCCAGCAGAGCCTTTCTCAAATTCCTGACCCACCAAATAGTGACCAAACTAAAAGACCTGTTCTAAACCACTCATTTCTGTGGCAGTTTGTTATGTAGCAGCAGTAATTGGATAATTTAATGGGCAAATGAGAGTCTTTTCAAGAAATGGTGCAGGAACAACTAGATATCTATATGGAAAAAAAAGGAACTTCAATTCATACTTCACACCATACATAAAACATTAGTTTGAATTGGAGGATAGACTCTAATGTAAAAGGAAAACATATAGAGCTTCTAGATAAGCACATCAAACTATAATTATTCAGTGGCATATACTCAGCAATAAGAAAGAAAAATAACCTACTGATAACATGCAACATTGTGGATGTGTCTCAAAAACATCATTCTGAGCAAAATAAGCCAGACATGAAACAGGACATACTATATGAACCCATTTACAGGAAATTCTAGGACAGGTAAAACTAATCTATAGTAGCAGTGAACCATAGTTGTCTCTGCACAGGGGTGAAATCCTGGCACTGGTGCCCTCTGTTCATGGCAGGTCTCTAACGCCGATTATTTTCTTTCAGGTGCTTTTGTGGTTTCCACAGAAATACCCCTGTTGGGTTCTCTAATTGTAATTCTCATAATTTGAGTCTAAGCCTCTGTGTATCCAACAGCTCATCCCATACTAACTCTCTCTTTTGGGTTCTATCATACACTTCAGGAATCGCCTGAGCAAATTCCACTGGAAGGCAGCTCCGGGTCAGTTTCCTTCCCAATGTGGCCCATATCTCACCGCGAAAACACTCACAAACCCTTATCCCACCGTGAATTGTAGTTTGTTTCCAGTGTAGGCTTTTACTCTGTAGTCACAAGCTTCAGCTTTTTGCCTCAGACTTCTTCCAGCATTGGTCTGACATCTGTCTTTGGACCTCACATATGCTAAGCAATCAAAGTTAGATGCTCTTAGCCGTTTGCTAGATGCTTCTGTTACTTGCCCTTTTTCCCCTCTAGGAAGGGCAGAGAAAATATTATAGCCCTCCAGAACTTGTAATTTTTTCGAGTAATTTTTCTCTGCAATCCCTTTAACTTTCATCTTTTTTATACCTCAAGAGAGTTGATGAAAAATCATGGCAACACTGATTTCTTATCATTCATTTTGCAAGTTCTGCAGAGCCGATCATGCCCTGCACTTTGTAAAGCAGGGGTACTTAGTACCTATTGTTTGCTTTCTCCAGCTTTAGACTAAGGCATAAAGAGTCCAATTTTAACATCTTGTTACAGAAAGGGGTCATTTCAATGCCCTGGAAGCTGACCTTTAGCTGACATTCTTGGTGTTCCAAAGCAGAGCACTTTTACTAAATTACTGGCTGCAGAAAATCTGTCAGAAGATTCAGTTTGTCCACAATTAACATTAATGTCAAGTGTGACAGCTAATTCTATGATGCTTTCAGCAGTGAAAATTCTCTTGTCTCACCAGTCTTTCTGCCACCCACAAATAAAAAAGGCTGACAGTCGGTGGATATAACTAGTTCTTCTCCTCCATTAATTAATTCTCTGTTCTCACGTTAGAATTTTATTTTTAAATAAAACAAAATCAATGCAGTCAATACTATCATGGGATAAGTCACAGTCTCATTGCAGTTAAAAGAAAACTTTAGTTTATTTTTTGTGTTGTTCTTAGCTTTATTGAGGTATAATTGATACACAAAAAATCCACACATGTAATGTATACATCTTGAGAAATTTGGACCTGTGCATATACCTGGGATACCATCACCACAACCAAGATACCAGGAATTTCCTTCACCTCCAAAAGTGTTGTCGTATTCTTGTGTGTGTGAGGTGGGGAGTGTGATGGGAAGAATATGTAACATCAAATGGATCCTCATATTTTACAGTGCATATACTGTATTGTTACTATGGGTACCATGTTATACAGAAATATCTGGAACTTATTCACTTTGTATAACTGAAACTTTATACACATTGATAAATAATTCCCTATTTTCCCCTCCCCCCAACACCTGGAAATTATTATTCTATTTTCTGCTTCTATGAGTTAAAACTTCTGTCAACTGCTAGCATCTATTGAGATGACAAATACCTGGGATTGAAGTAACATGACCTCCTTGTTAACAAGTTATGCCAGACAAGATGATTTAGTCATGGATTTCCTGATAAAAATAGTAACTAGAGTGAAAGCCAACCAATACCCAAGAGTGTGTACTGACTCTTGTGGGTTTCTTTGTGAAGAATAGATTTTCTACTGGAAAGTGAAATTTCTTCTTCTTCCTTTCTTTTTATTGATCTCTGTCATTTTTAGTTACAAAATTGGTTCTCTCTTAAGATCTAGTAATTTCCATTCTGAAGACGATGATACCAAATTGGGATGTCCCTCTTCCCCTTTTGGCTTGTCCAAAAGCGGCAGGAATGAGAAATGGAAACCTAATATCTGTCTCCAGTAGAAGTGAGAGATAACATATATTTGGAACAACAAAGCAGGTGAAGTATTATAACGGTGGGGGTGATCTACCCATGGGTGGGGGTGGAATCAAAGAGATGTCCATGTGAGTAGATCCCAGAAACCTGTGTGCTTTTCTAAGGTAGAGTTTCACCTAGAGGATAAAGCTCTTGGAGGAAATTGGGAACAAGGTTCACGGCTGGCACAGATGTCCTCCCTCTGCTTGGTATTGTTCTGTGATATGAAGGACAAGACCGAAGGAAGAATTACATAGGTAAAACAATTTGCAAGAAGCTTTCTGTCCTTGTGATCATGGGTGGAACTCTGGTAGTCTTTACGTTATAAACCTCTCTATAACTGATGAACTCCACGGCTAGGGAAAAGTAAATTCTCAAAAAGCTCATAGATACTCCCATGGGACACGAGGAACCACGTCCTGGCTCCTTTCCCACACGACCCTCATATATACAATTTGTTCATGAAAAACTTACCTCATTCAAATGATGGAAAAAAATCATAAATACATACAGTTATTAATGGAAGAAGAAAAGGAAAACAAGTTGCTGATAGTGAATGCTCACTAGAAATACATTGCAGATGAATATTATACCCAGATCCTCACCAGTCATTAAAAAAAAAAATTAAAGAGGCTATTTCTCTAACACAGAAAAGAGACAAAGCAGAAATATAAGGCATCAAGGAAGCTGGTTAGAGAGTACAAAGATAGACTGTAAGCTGGCAGAGTTCAGGAAAAAGTCAAAGCCAAATAGAAATAAAAAAGAAAGAAAAACTGCTATAGAACTAAAGCAAAACTATTAGCAGCAAAACAGAAACCAGACATTGATGAAAATACAATAAGGGGCATGATAAAAATGAGCATGCTGAAATAGAAGCAAAAAGTTAGAAAGAATAAATAGTCAAAAATGATATGCATTAGTTGTGTCCTAAAGAGGAAAAATGGAGATAATGAATCAGAAAAATAGGCAATTTTGTGGATGAAAGAAAAATTTACAGTTTGAAAGAGCATGCTATTTCCCGGAAACCTTTTACCCAGAATGATACATGCAAACCTCAAGTAAAAGAGAAAAATTCCAGCCAAACACAGTAATCTAGACTTAGGCTTCTTCACAGAAAATACTGGGCAGCACTTAAGAATTTCATACCCAGCCAAAATATTATGCCTGTATTAGCATGACAGACATTTTGTAATATGTTAGAATGCAGGGAATTTTTGACCCCTTCTTTAAAAAACTATGAGAGGATAAACCTCAGCTAATCAGGAGATAAATGGCAAATACAGAAAAATGGTGGTGTGCACTGAGTCTATTTCATTGCACAAAAACAAATATGGCCACAGAACACAGCATGAATGGTATAAACCCTGACAAATATTAGAAAGGCATGAATATGGGAATGCAAGCTGGTGCAGCCATTCTGGAAAACAGTATGGAGGTTCCTCCAAAATCTAAAAATAGAACTACCCTACACCCAGCAATTGCACTACTAGGCATTTATCCACGGGATACAGATGTGCTGTTTCGAAGGGACACATGCACCCCCATGTTTATAGCAGCACTATCACCAATAGTCAAAGTATGGAAAGAGCCCAAATGTCCATCGATGGATGAATGGATAGGGAAGATGTGGTATATATACAATGGAGTATTACTCGGCAATCAAAAAGAATAAAATCTTGCCATTTGCAACTTCATGGATGGAACTGGACGGTATTATGCTAAGTGAAATTAGTCAGAGAAAGACAAAAATCATATGACCTCACTCATATGAGGACTTTAAGATACAGAACAGATTAACATAAGGGAAGGGAAGCAAAAATAATATAAAAACAGGGAGGGGGACAAAACAGAAGAGACTCATAAACATGGAGAACAAACTGAGGGTTACTGGAGGGGTTGTGGGAGGGGGGATGGGCTAAATGGGTAAGGGGCACTAAGGAATCTACTCCTGAAATCATTGTTGCACTATATGCTAACTAATCTGGATGTAAATTAAAAAAAAATCACTCTATCCATTCATCAGTTGATGGACATTTAGGCTCTTTCCATAATTTGGCTATTGTTGAGAGTGCTGCTATGAACATTGGGGTACAAGTGGCCCTATGCATCAGTACTCCTGTATCCCTTGGATAAAGAAATTGTGGTTTATATACACAATGGAGTACTACGTGGCAATGAGAAAAAATGAAATATGGCCTTTTGTAGCAACGTGGATGGAACTGGAGAGTGTGATGCTAAGTGAAATAAGCCATACAGAGAAAGACAGATACCATATGGTTTCACTCTTATGTGGATCCTGAGAAACTTAACAGAAACCCATGGGGGAGGGGAAGGAAAAAAAAAAAGAGGTTAGAGTGGGAGAGAGCCAAAGCATAAGAGACTGTTAAAAACTGAGAACTGAGGGTTGATGGGGGGTGGGAGGGAGGGGAGGCTGGGTGATGGGTATTGAGGAGGGCACCTTTTGGGATGAGCACTGGGTGTTGTATGGAAACCAATTTGTCAATAAATTTCATATAAAAAAATCACTCAATAATTGTTTGATTATAGTAACTTAAAAATAAAAGCATGAAGAGACAATAATTTATGATCATTTTGTTGTTTTTCTCATCGTTTACAGTGAAGCATTAAAAGATATTCTATAAAGCTGATAAAACAACTGAGAGACATGGAAAAGGGTATGTAGCAGTGGGAGTGGTGTCTCCTTATGAGGAAGAATATTTTATCACTGACATGTATTACTGGTGCAATGTGGGTAATAGTGACCGACTGACTTGTAGTTGGTTTTATTTTTGTTTTAAAATTTTCTAGTGAACAATGCGCATTCTTACTGCTAGTACCGGGCACAGGCTGTTCCCGCAGGCTTGTTCTTGGTAATCCTCTAGATAAAGGCACAAGTATACTTTCCGTTACAAAGGCGAACACTAAAATAATATCATCAGCTCAATGGGGCAGCAGAGTAGAGGGAGGTGAAAGGAAAGGAAAAATATATGGGCTAATTTCATCATTGGTCAAAGCATAAAGTTAATTGGTACTGCAAAAATACACCCCTGTGACTTTGAGTAGGCAAGGATTTATTAAATAAGGATCCCTGCAGCACAAACCATAAAGGAATGATTTTTAACCTATAATAATTCTAAAAAACCTCTCCTCCTTAAAAGAAACAGAGGATTAAATATATTATGTAAAGTCATAGATAGGAATGTAATCACTAGAAAAAAATTCTTCCAAATTTTTGGAAAAATTCAAATACAAAACTAATGTCAAAAAAAAAAAAAAAGGCCACACAGGGAAAGCTTTTTTAAAAAGGAAAATAAAGAAAGTATACTTTTTTTTTTAAAGGCTTATTTTTGAGAGAGAGACAGAGTGTGAGCGGGGCAGGAGCAGAGAGAGAGGGAGACACAGAATCCAAAGCAGGCTCCAGGCTCTGAGCTGTCAGCACAGAGCCGGACGTGGGGCTGGAACTCAGAAACTGTGAGGTCATGACCTGAGCCAAAGTCGGAAGCTTAACTTACTGAGCCTTCTGGGCACCCCAAGAAAATATACTTTTTTTCTTAAGACAATGAGATGTTTCTTTCTCTTCCAGATGTCACGGTCTCTTTACTTCCTGACTCACCTGTCTCATTTTGTTCTTTTCCCCCCTCCACCTCCTGCCTGCAGAAGACATGAAAAAAAAAATCACTTTTCTCTTTTGAAAAGGCTTGTGGTCGGGGGTATGTGCTGGTAGTGGAGCAGAGAAACCCAGGCTTTTATAATCATAACTATCATCATCAACTGTTACCGTTACTTGGGCTACCTTTCATTATGCCCAGGGGTTGGTAAGGCTTAGAACAAAAGCCTAGCTGTGAGTGTCACTGAAGGGAGGGTCAGCATGTAGTGAGGCAAGAGCGTAGGTTCTGGAGAATGGTTCTTTTGAATTTAAAATGTAGCTTTGCCATTTACTCTCCGTGCAGCCTCCTCACTTCTCCAGGCTTGGCTTCATCCTTTCGAATATTGGAATAAGATACACTTGGCAGAGCTCTCATATAGGTAATAACAAGTAACGTTTGCGCCAAGATTTTTAAAGCATCTTACCTTGTGTTAACTCATTGAATTCTCACACTTATTTGATGAGGCAGGTACTGCTATCATTCCCATTTTACAGATAAACTGCTGTGTGGGAGCGTGAAGCTGCTAATTCAAAGCCACACAACTAGCTAATGGAGAAACTGGGATTATGAGCCGAGGCAGACTGATTGTAAGGCCTGTGTCCTTAACCTCTTTGTGCTATTGCCTGTTGAATTCACAGGATTAGAGGTAAAATGTGTTGTGTGTCTCACAACAGTTAGTAGGTGTGAAAGAATAAAACGGATCCCAAGGTGAGCTGGCCTCATCGGTGTTTCAGGTCAGGGCATGGTTGGGGTTCAAACCACCATGAGAAGCAGTTGAAATTTCAGGAAAAATGAAGAGACAGGAGGGTAGTGGACATTCTGGATAAGTAGTAGTTCACCTTTGGAAGCTGGAACAACGAGCAGAAAGTTTGGAGCAGATTGTCCCTGGAAACAGCAGTGTTACTCCTAAAGAAGAGAAGTTGTCAGTCTTGAAAAAGGCTCCGAGGGAGGAGCCTGGGATATCCTGGGGCATGTCTGTAAAGCCATTTTGTGGGGCACCAGGCGGATTGAAGGGCTTCTGTTACTCTCTGGAAACTCAAGGGGTGTCAGTCGGTTCGTCTATAATGAGTGCAGTTAACAGTCGTTGATCTCAAGGTGAAAGTTTCAGTGCTTCATCAGTGAGCAGAATAGACCAGCTCCCTGACTACAGTAAAAAGAGTGGGAGTATGCCCACAAACTCATGCTCACACACGTGTATACACATTCACATGCTCGCATACCTACACACACACACACACACACACACACCCATGACCTTTTCAGGCTGTGAGTCCCAAAGTCCTCCAATCTATTTAATTGACTTCTGTCTGAGGTGAAAACTCCATTGATCTGCCCGAGTGGACACCTCCTTCTCTCTGTGTGAATTCTGCCTTTCAAAGAGAGATTGCAAAGTTCTGCAGGGACCACAGGAGCTGACTTGAAATGGAAAGCAAATGTTCAGACGAAAGGAAGTTACTAAATGCATCACACCTTGAATGCAAAGGCCTCTTTTTGACTTTGGAGGTAGAGCCCTTTAATCCCCTCCCTCTGCCTCAGCCCAGAGCCCAGGTGCTTGCTGGTGGCACATCCATCTGGCTGTGGGCAGGGAGCAAAGACCTTGGCCTTCCTGTGCCTCCAGTTTTTCAAAGCTTCCCAGAAGGAAAAGAGCCTTTTCCAGTCCTGCAGAGCATGAGCCATTCCCTTCGCCTCATTCTCTGCTGCCATCCATCATCTCTTGATGTTACGACTCTTGATTTCCAAAGTCCAAGTAACTTATTTGTGTTGCTCAGGCACTACTGTGTCCCTACGCGGTGACAGCAGTTGTTGTACTATTTGCCAAAAATATTTATCTCCAGTCACGCTGCCTTGCTGAGCTGGCGAAACGGATGCATTCATAATGCCTGCTTTATGCGAGGAGGCTCTTTGCTCTTTGGCTCTCACAGAGACTAACCCGGCAGGGGTGCGAGGCCAGACCAGCTGAAGGGAAAGATTCGGGGTTCCTTCCCCACCTGGCATCCCAAATGTGCAGGCAGACGGGAGCACAGCCGCTTCTGGGCACTAAGGGGATGCAGGCTCATGACCACCCCCACTGGCCTCCGCTCCTCTGTTTTCCTTAAGACAGCGGATGGGAGAGGAGTTGTTAAAAGACTGTCCTGTGCCACCAGAGCCCATAGGGAGGCGCAGCATTTTGCCGTACTCTTTGCACCACCGTGCTGTTTAGCAGGGACGCTTGGCTATTTGGATGAAATGAGACCCCTAATTTAAAGCCACATGGGCATGAAATTGTGTGCTAACTGGGTCACGGGATTGCAGATAGACCCTGCCACCTCTGTTCCTCAGGCCACCCGAGGAAGATGCTACTGATATTCCAGGGTTGTTTCTGGAGTCTGAGTTAGAAAAGCTCTAAAATACAATGTCATGGTTAAACTGAAAACCTTGAAAACCTTGGTAAGAGGAGGCCAGTGGGTACCGGCAGGGCTTGGACCCTTCCAAATGTTTCTGTGCAGTTGGCAACATTTCTTTTTCAGGTGACGGTGAATGTATTGTAAGTGTGGGTGAAGCAGATGTGTCCTGTTTTTAAATAGCTGTGATTTAAGAAATGTAGAGATAAAGAAGGAAATGAATTAAATCAAGTAAATAAAAAATCAATCAGATGAGATTGGATCTGTGCAGAGTGCTATGTATTGCATGATTCCACTTATATGAGGTATCCGTAGTAGTCAAGTTCATAGAATCAAAAAGTGAAATGGTGGTTTCCAGAGCTGGGGGTGGGGCAGGGGTGGTGGTGGAGAAACTGGGGAGTTGCTAAATCAACTGGCTTTAAACTGTAAGATTTCAGTCTGGCAAGATGACAAAGTTCTAGAGATCTGCTGTACAACGTTGTGCCCATAGTCTACCATAGTGTGTTGTATACTTAGAAACTTGGTAAGGGGACACATTTCATGTGCTTTTACTAAAATAAAATAAAATAAAATAAAATAAAATAAAATAAAATAAAATAAAAATAATAAAACCAAATATAAAATAAAAATCTGAGAAGCCTGGGTGGCTCAGTTGGTTGAGCTTCTGACTTCGGCTCAGGTCGTGATCTTGCACTTTGTGAGTTCGAGCCCCGCGTTGGGTTTCTGTGCTGACAGCTCAGAGCCTGGAGCCTGCTTCAGATTCAGTGTCTCCCTCTCTCTCTGCCCCTCCCACGCTCACGCTCTCTCTCTCTCTCTCTCAAGAACAAATAAACTTAAAAATAAAATAAAATAAAATAAAATAAAATAAAATAAAGCAATCCAAGAAAAGTGCCAGAGGAACATGAGGAGAGAGAACATGAGATCAAAGATGACGTTTTCTACAAGTGTTGGCCTCACTGCTTTTTGGTGAGTGAAGTCTGAGTGTCGGGGCCTCATAAACATGCTCTGCTTGTCATCAGTGTCAGTGCAGGGAAGGTAAGGGTGACGCTGTCCTTTTCACCATTGTATCTGCCTTACCTAGAGATGCTCAATGAATATTTGTTGAAAGCACATGTCAGTGGAATTGCCCTCTGCTGAAAATAAAAGCAGTGGATTATTTTCTCTCAAAAACTCACATGACCTCATGGATTTCTGAGTCAGCAGGGGACCGGTACTCCCTCTGTGTCAGGGGGAAGAAATGGCAGTCGCCCACTGATTTTCTGGCTCTCCACATACGAGTGCGGATGTTGGACTGACCTCTTCCCTGCAGACTGCCAGAGTTCTTAGTCTACTCACAAGGAGGAGAGAGCCTCTCCAAGAATATTTCTGTTCCCCTGATAAGAAGAACCTTGAGCTGGCTTTGGTACACACTATTCAACAGCAGAGATGTGCCAACGCTTATGTCCAAGTCTCTGCAGGAGTTTACTATATTCACAAATAGAAATAAATTCATAAACTCATGACTTTGCAGCTGATACAAAGGCACTGATTCAGTAAGAAGGTCCTGGGACTCAAAAACAAAGTTTCCAACATGGATAGCACAGGACAAGAACCATATGAGACACACATGAGAATCCAGCCTAAAGCCAGATTTAAAAAAAATTAATATTATCTTTTAGAGTGAGGAGAAATTATTAACTAATATCAAAATCTACCTCATACCCTGTGAGATTCATGTTTTATAATTATGAATAGTAAAATATACATCTCAGAGATGTGGACTGTTATTGTCAGTCAACTTTTAGAACAGCTGAATTTAAGAAACCCTCCTGGTTTTGTTATAAACGGACCCCTGGGTCTCATGGCAGCCTGCAAGGTTCTGAGTGGGCCAAGCGAGGCAAGCTAGTGTCCTTAACAGAAATTTATCTTGAAACTGCTTTTTTTCTGGCTTGTTGTGGTGCCCATCAGTTTATGGATGGGGGAAGTAAAAGCAGTGTTCTGATTCTCACATGTTGTTTATCTGCACTTCTTTCAGACTGATGGTACGGTAGCAATTCTTCGGAGGTTGGCAAAGACCTTAACATTTCTGGGAGGAAGTGGAGCGAGTTTGGTTGGGATAGGGAGGTCTTTGCTGTCTCTCAGGGGATATGGTTTTGGAGGGAGGCTGGTGGATTCTCCCATGGCCTCTTTTACTCTGTAATTTGGTCAAAGAGGAGTCAAGTGATACCAACAACAAAAACAATATTCGGTGTTTATTGAGTGTCCACTATGTTTTGGGGGCTGTGTTAAGTATTTTACATATATTGTTACTTTTTAAATGGTGAGTACAACGCTATCAGTTCAATGGTACTACATTCATTAGGTGGATGGGAAAATTGAGCCACAAAGAGATTTAGAAACTTGGCTGTAGCTAGTCAGAGAGAAGTCCTCCTGTGGAGGTATCACCAGGAGGGATGCAAGGACCCCAGGCGAGGAGACGGAAGAAACTGGAGATAAACTCTGCAGACCTTGCTGGCTCTGCACCTGCCCTGACTGTGTTCCACAGACTGGATTTTCCAGGCACTGTGTGTGTGTGTGCGTGTGCGTGCATGCACACGCGTGTGTACTTATAATACCAGATTGTAGTTTTAAGCACATTTGGGCCAAGCGAGGATACATTACAGAGGCTAAGTGGGGTGATGCACAAGTGGAAATAAAGGATTCAGGGGTCATTTCCTATCTAAAGACCTATCAAATAAAAGTGATTCGTGCTGCCCACTGCAATGCTGGAGTAACAAATGGATAATAATATCTGACACTTGCTTCACAGACTCCTACTTTTCCAGAACGATTCCCTGAAACCAACATTATAACGATCTTCTTTTAAGTCCACCTCCCTAAAGTTAGACTCTTTTGATGTCAGAATCAGCAATGGAAGTGGTTACCAGCTTCCTTTGCTCTTTAGCCACGTTGCCTAGTGTTTTTCCATGTTTTCTGAACTTTTCCTGATTGGGAAGTGGAAGGCAGGAGAAGAGTGAAGGATGGACAAAGCAGAAATACATCCTCTTTTAGAAACATTTATTCTAGTGGTTCAATTTCTTTTCAGCTTCACTAAAGCAGATCAATGTATACCCAAGATAGTCTGGGTTTAAAAAGAGAGAGCGAGAGAGAGAGAGAAAGAGAAAGCGTAACAAGATAAAAGTTTCCTCGCCAGGACTTCTCTCAGGGGAGGGAGAATTTTGTTGTGTGTGGCGGGGAGAACTTCATTAAGTTGCTTGGGTTGGAGAGTAAGACCCAAAGGGCATGCCCGGGAAGGAAAAGAGAGTCCCCTAATCACAAGATAGGACAAGAAAGGAAATGTATGTGCATAACAGGTAGATACAAAAGAATGGGGGTGGTGGGATGATCCGGAGTGAAAGCTCCGGGAGCAGCATGGCTTTAGGAAATTTGGGGGGAAGAAAAATGTGCTCCATGAATTTTTAAGTTGGTTTTTGTCTGTGCTCTGGCAGTTACTCTTCTCTGCTTCTGTTCTTCAAGTCCTAGCAGAATAATCTTCGTTGCAATAGACATTTCTCACTCTTTTTGGGGGGATAAAAGTGGATTCTTTTGAGAAAACTTGACGATGCTTTTCCTGTGTTTGGGGCAAATGGGTAGCAGGTGGGAACACATCGGGCAGCTAACGTGTGCATGACAGAGTGATGAAGGATAGTAATTTATATTGAATGGCAACTGTCATATTTTTGTAACTGAGAATATCTCATTTTATATAGAGAGCATTTAGTTTAATTTTGTTTTGCTTATGATTTTATCTTTTCCTTTTTGTGTAGTATTTCATATGGCTCCCTCCAGGAAAGCGAAGGTGGTCGATTACCCGTTGGTGGATAATGCCACTTGTGGGTGATCTGTTGCTTTCTCTAATGAATTATATGTTTTGTGACTTTTTTCAAGGCACATTCCATGGCTTGGCAAGCTGTAGAATACAATAATAGTTCCTTTTTTTGTGGTTTTGCTTTCTGCTGTCTCAGTTACTGATGGTCACCCATGGTCTGGAAGCAGATGGTCCTCGTTTTGATGAACCGTGAGAAGGTCCAGAGTAGCCACATGCTATGTGCCTGTGTCATTCCCCTCACATGATCTCAGCATGTGGGCGTTTTACCATCTCATATCGTCACAAGAAGACAGGTGAATACAACACAATAAGATATTTTGAGAGAGAGAGAGAGCAACAGCTATATAACTTTTATTACAGTATATTGTTATTAACTATCCTATTTTATTATTGTTATTAATCTCTTACTGTGCCTGACTTAAAAATTAAGCTTTATTATAGGTATGTATGCACAGGAAAAAACATGCAGAGATGCCATACACTCTCCTGGAGAGCTAGTTCTGAGTTGCAAAAATAAGAAAATAAAATTGTAAGAAAGAAGGCATTGTTCATGGTGAGTGAAAATAAATGCACAGGCAGATGGGAATGAAGAGCTGTTTGCCCTGCCTGAAGGAAAGCACTAGAGACTTTTGAAGATAATATCCTTAACATTTATATGGCTCTTCATATTTTTAAAGTGCTTCCTGGTAATTAAGAGTCATTAATCAGATATTAGCTGCAGGTTATTCAATGAAATAGTTGTTGATTTCAACTCAGAGCTGTATATAATTTTGCAGACTAGAACTGATTCCTTTTACATTTCACAAAAATCTTGACTTTCTTGTGCACATCGAGAGTGTCGCTATGTGTGAGTTTTCATTATGCATACCAAGATGTACTTACTATTATATGAATTCACATTTACATACCAGTTTGTGATTTGTTGGATTGATACAGTGATCCCTCCTTATCCATGGTTTCACTTCCTGCAGTTTCAGTTACTTACAATCCAGAAGCAGATAATCCCCCTTCTGCCAGTTCTGGATTCTGCCAGAATCCCCCAGTTCTGCCGAACTGCCAGATCGGTAGTAGCCTAATGCTCTATCACATTGGCTACGTCATTCGCCTCAAGTCATTTCATCACACAGACATTTTATCATCTCACGTCAAAACAAGAAGAAGGATAAGTACAGTACAATGAGATATTTTGAGAGAGAGAGAGAGAGAGAGAGAGAGAGAGAGAGAGAGACTACACTCATGTAACTATTATTACAGTGTGTTGTTATAATTGTTCTATTTTATTATTATTATTGTTAATGTCTTACTGAACCTAATTTATAAATTAAATTTTGTCATAGGTATGTATATATATATATGTGTGTATGTATATATATATATACACACATATGTGTATGTATATATATATATACACACACATATATATATATATAACCCAATATATATAGGATTTGGTACTATGTGTGGTTTCAGGCATCCAGTGAGGGTCTTGAGACATACCTTCCATAGATAAGAGAAGACAACTGCATTTACAACATGTATGGAGACAAGACTATATAGGGAAACTCAAGTTTTAGAAGTATCACAGTGTAATTCATCACTGAACGCTCTTGCATAACACAGGGGGACATGCTGGCTTGGAGTGGCCAGTAAAAACCCCAAATAGAGTCTCTTTTCTTCTATAGTTTGAATGTTGCCACTTGGATGCACCAAAAGATTTTCACTGCAAGTGGATGCCTTATCTACTTGGCTATTTCTAGGAATAATAACTTAGTTCACCTCCATTCTAAGCTGAAATAAATTATACATGATAGACTGAGATTTATTTGGCACATTTGTATCTAGATAGCAAGAAACACTTGTTTCCCATTTGTATTTCTGCATACCTGTTCTTCAACCAATTATCACAGGTAATTGAGGTCTGAGGGAAGCCATAGGTCCTTGGAGTTGAGCTTTTCAGAAATTAATGGGGACTCCTTTGGCTTTGATGTTTGAATATATTAATATCACTATAATTCTCATTGGTTTTCCTGTAAAGGCTATGAAACTGTGGTTATTTCTCCCCACAGAGCCTCCACATTTCTCTTCTTCCTATAATCATAAACTTTGTCATAGGTCTCCGCAGTCTGCAGCCAGATGGCCTGGTTTTGAATCCTATTCTCTGACTTACCAGCTGTGTGACCTTGGACAGATTACTTTGCTTCTCTGACACTTGGTTTACTCATCTGCAAAATAAAGAATGATTTATCTCCTGCCATCAGTTGTTAGAGGGTTAAGTGAGTAAATATTTATAAAGCGCTTGGAACAGTGTCTGGCACATTTGTACTACTACATAATTATCTGTTAAACCTATTAAAGGTTTCACATTTCAAAAATACCTTGTTGAGCTGAATATAGAAGATATTCTATTAATGTTTGCTGAGTCTTTTTTTTTAATTCACATTTTAAAATACTTTGCCAAAAAATGAGTTCAGATTCCTTCACTTAGCAAAAAAGAAATTATACTTTGCTATGGGTAAATTTTAAGGGACAAAAATTGGCTAAATTTCCACTGCCAAGAACTGCTTGAAGACTGGGCAAAGAATGTTTGGTGGTGGTTATTAAACATTGTGGACATGTTGGCAAGAAAGAGAAGGGCTGGGTTAGCTTTAGCTTCTCATGCTCGTGCTCATTGGTGAGTTCGAGGCAGGAAGCTTGGGAGGGCTTGGAAAATCTTCCTTGTAGTTCTTCAGCTTTACTCACACCCTATTTCACTGCTACATAGGTTAAGAAAAAGTCACAAAGCAAGCCAACAGCCAGAAAAAAAGGAGTGATTTGTTCCAGGAATGTTTAAGAATTCCCCCAGATTCTCAAATGAAACAATTTTCATTAAGTAAAAATATTTTAATGTTATGCAACAAACTTTTAGAAGGGTGAATTTTGTGAACAACAACAACAACAAACAGATACAGAATAATGGACCATTAAAATTCCTGAAAGATGCAGTATATTTAGAACATTTTTCTTGGAAGTATAAATTTCAGGATACTCTTAGGATCATACAAATGAGGTCAGGAAACTGATGTTACAGCCCCAAATCCATCATAGAAACAGTTGCTCTTATCTACATTTCAAGAGCTAGTACAGATTCCCAATATTGACTCTATAGTTCCCTTTTTTTCCATAATGTTGATTCAGGTTAGGCAGATGATTAAGTTATGATAGGCTAAATTATAGTTCAATAACAGGTGACCCTACCTCTGACTGGTAACAGACCTGTGTTTTGTATTCGTACAGTACTCTGAAGCCAAGTAACCCTCCCTCCCCTCAAGGCTATTTATTCCTCCTCAGCCCTGCCTCTCCTCTAGCTAAAGATGCCTACTGCTTACTCAGTGCAAGACTCTTAGTGGGGACTGGAAGGACCTCCCTCTCCCTCAGAGACTCTGCCTCTACCTCTCTCTGAGAAACGGATTTTACATGGTCCCTGGGGGTAGGAATATTTCCCATCCCTCCCATGCCACTTCAAAGTTTTGTTCTAAGCTGGTAGCTGGTAGACCACATCTGGCCTTTGAAAAGTCATTAAAATTGTAGCTGTTTTCTTTTTCTTCTTCTTCTTCTTTTTCTTACCTGCTTTTATGGTGGTCAACTTTTCTTCCCAGGCTTTTCCAAAGGTGATAGTCATATGACCTTCCTCCTCTGAGGAGCTTGGTACCATTTGTACTTTGTTTGATGCCTTGTAACCTCAACTCCCTGATGGCCTCAAGAAAAATTATGATTTTGTAGACTGACTTTTTCTAGTTGTTAGGGGGGAGCAATGTTCTCTTGCAGCTTTATGCATTTTAAGCAGAAGCTGAATTGATTTTGAAGCCTTCATCAGAAGGTAATTGTGTATGCTTCTATAGCCCAGCCAGGAGATGCAGAAAGACAAGAGTTCCAGAAATTCAGAGGAACAGGCTACATTTGACCCAGCCAAAGGAGCATATTCTTGTTCATCTTTCTAATGATGCAGAGAACTGGGGACTCAGTATGTCCTGTTCAAAATGTCTACCTCGGTAATCCTTTCATGTGGAATTAATCATAATCTCTGTATCTTATAGTCAAGGCCACTTCACTTTGGTCCCCAAATGCTTTTCTCAACATCTCCCGGCGTGCTCAGCTGCACATGTGATTCAGTCACATGAGTTGATAGACCTCAGAGAGGGGTCAGACCTCCTTCACTGGAATCCAGAGGACGTCACTTACTAGTTCTGTGACCCGGGGCTAGCTGCTGAAACTCTCCATGGCTCAGTTTCTTCATTGGTAAAATGGAGAAAGTAGTAATACGTACTTGCACCATAGATTTGTTATGAGATGCCCAACTTATTCTAGACTATTTCCATTTCTCTGAGAACCTCTTGTGCAAAACTAGAGTATATAAAACACTAATGTTTGGCTCAGATTCAAATTGGTATCACATTTCCCCTTTGCTGTTCTTAAGATTGATTTTGTGAGCACGTGAGAAATGTGAGCCTACTTCATTCATGTAGAAAAGTAGGAGGTCCTTCTAAACGTAGCGCAATGGGTGAAGACACCTACTTTGATGAGTTCTAAATCATTCCCAAGCCTTTCCTCTTATTATCCTGTTTAGCTTACAATCTTGTTATTCCTACTAAAAGAGTGTTAAGATTGAATAATAATTGATTTGAAATTCTAGCTATCAGTGGAGTTTTAAAAAAACACTTTAGTTCTCTGGAATGTGGCTCCACCAACTGTTCTTGCACTAGGAGCCAAGGAAGGAGAGAGCAATGTGTTGTTGAGACCATCTGGAGGATATATGTGGCTGAACCCTGTTAGAACCTCTCTATAAACTTTTAAGAGTCTGGCAGGCAGGTGTGTGGATTTACTCATTTGTAGTCACCAAAGGTGAAAGCCTCATGAGTTCCCTTGCTTGTTAAAACTGCCGCCCATGAGTCTGGGGTGGCCGGCTTCTGTCTTCTCTCTCTCCTTGGCTCTGTGTCTGCGGGCCAGTTGCCAATTTCACCCAGGGAGCTCCTAAGGTTTTGAACCGACAGAGGGAGAACGTTCCCTCCCTGAAACATAATTCCTGAGTCCTTTCCTAGACACCATACACGTGTATATATTCAGTGCCCACAGAAAATCAGCCTCTGTATATATGCTAGGTGGTAGACACTTTGTTAGCCCTGCTCTAATGAGTTCAGACCCTTTAGATGTACTTTGCTGAGTTTATTGAGTGAGGAAAATGGATTATATAATGTTCCTGACACTGCTTTGTTTACTGAGATGAAGTGAGTAATTTGCCAAAACAAACAAACAAACAAGCAAACAAAAAAAAACCAAAGCAAAACAAAAAACCCTTCAAGGTTATGTTATAGCATATGCAAAAGCCATAAAATTAGCCTCTAATGTCTCAAATTGCTGCAAGGTACAGTGCAGAGGTAGGAAATTTTCTGAGATGGAGAATGTTCACTATGCTTAGTTTTAAATCCCTTATCCAGTCCATCCCTTTGCTGGGCACATAGTAGGTCTGTTGGGTGACATAGCACATACTGAAAAAACGCATGTTGCATGATTGATGCATAGAAGAGCTGGCGTACTTTGTCACACACACACACACACACACACACACACACAAAGGCACCATAGGCTTTGAAAATGAAGATCACAGTCTAAGCAGGTAGTTGTCCTTTATGGAGAACCCACCATGTGCCTGTCTCTGTGCTAAGGATTTTATCTAGGTGAATTCACTTACTCTCAGAAGAACCTGCAAAGGTAGACTTTATAGCATGAGGCATCAGTGATAGAATTGGAGCTGGTATTCTGATGAGGTCTAGAAGACAGGGAACAGAAAGAGAGAGTGTTCTTCACCTCCTTTTTGTTATATCACCGCTGCTCTCCTCTTCATCCTGAGATGGGATGAGGGCTCCCATACCTGATGTAGAAGACTGATGTAAGTGTATGTAAAATCAAGGAATTGATAAACATCTTCAGCTTGTTGAGCCATAATTAATTCCTATGCCATGTTCCCTTTTTTTAATGACTAAAAAGATCATAATTTCACTACTTCCTCTGTCTGACCATCATTCATTAGAACTATTGTTAGCCTAACAAATCCCCTGGTTCTCATTCTAAATCATCTCTTCATTTAATTTTACCCCGTTTGTTACTCTTAATCCTTTCTGAATAATATCTCATTCTGTTTTTTGGAGTGGTTCGAACTTCTCTTTCCCTGTGGATTTTGCTTGTCCAACATACTTATTTCACTCTTGTTAAATTCCCTTATTAGGCAGCTCTTCCACTTCTTAAATTGTTTTGTGTTTCATTCTGAATGATTTCTGACATTTAAATTATTTATGGTTAGGAATGTTGCAGAACCAAATGCAGTATCTTCCAGAATTATGCAGAATGTGCCTGGGGGAAAAGCCTAAGTATGAGTCCATCATGTCTAACGTCTTCTTTAGGGATTTTTGTGAATGAATTGTGTCCCACAAAAAGCTTTGTTAAAGTCCTAACCCTCAGTACCTATAAATGTGACCTTACTTGGCAATATGGCATTTGCAGATTTAATTAAGTTAACATGATATCATAGTTAAATAAGGATAGGCCTTTAATCCAATGTGATTGGTATTCTTATGTGAAGAGAAGACACACAGAGAAAAACACGTAGCAGGAATGCCCTGTGATAACAGAGACAGAGATCGGAGTGATGTGTCTACAAGCCAAGGAGCAGGAGGGATTGATGGCGACTCCAAAAATTAAGAGGAAGGTATGGAATAGATTCTCCCTTCTAGAGCCTTCAGAAAGAGCATGGCCATACCAACTCCTCGATTTCAGACTTTTGGTCTCCAGAACTGTGAGACAACAAATTTCTGTTATTTTAAGCCACAAGGTTTGTAGTAATTTGTTATGGCAGCCTATGAAACCAATACAGGGACTAAACCATTTCCTGATTTATCATCATCCTCACCTTAGTTGTAATAATGTCAATATACTGGGCATCAATGTGTTCCTGGAAATGGGCTAAGTGTAAGCATGTCATATCTGATTGAATCCTCATAGCCCCTCGATTTATTTTTCCTGATATACAGATTAAGAGACTGAGTATTGGTGAAGTTGAATACATTCTAGTAAGAGGTGGATCTTGAAATGGATCCAAATGGATCAACTCCAAAACCAGTGCTTTGAATCACTATGCTTTTCTGCCATCCACGGAAGCAGTATGATCATTTTCTTTTACTGATTTAACATTTGAGGATTATATTCTATATATAGCATTCTAGCTTCATTTTTTAACAGGATAAAGTCATTGTTATTTCCCTCCCCCCCCCCCCCCATATTCCATTACATTTCTAATTCTTCTAGCATCCTCTGTTCTCATTATTACTACTCACTTTCCTTCTTTAAATAGATTTTAGTCACTAGTAAAGTAAAGAATCAGCTCAGGAGAAACTTGATTATTATTTGTTTATGTCTCTGAGGAAAAGTATAGGTCAAAACAACTTCTCTGAAGCTTGCAATTCAAGGAGATGTGTGTCTAACTATTAGGACACAAATATGCTGTGTCTGCCTTTCCTTCACGTTATAATTTGGTTAAAAAACTATTCTTGGCTGAAACAAGGAGCAATAATCAAAGATTCCTTGGCTTCATGCTCTGAGGAAATGTTTTGAAAAGCTTCTAAAATGACCCAAAACCTTTTGGCATGGTTGAGAGAAAAGTCTGGAAAGGAGAAGCCCCAGTAACTATTCTCTCTTTCATTTGGTTACTCGATTTACTTTATTTTTAGCTTATTTGTTACTAAAAATGCCTTAGAGTTTTATCTTATTATCCATAAAGCTCTTTCATTTATATTATTCAGTTGATTCACACAACATTTTTTAGATACAAGCAGGACAGATATTATTACTCTCATTTTAAAGATGACATGTAGAGATGACATGTTTTGCTTAGGGTCATACAGGCAGTAAATGGAAGTGGTATTAGACCCAGAGATTGTGATTTCTAACATCCAGTTGTATTTTCATAAACCAATGCAAATTAATAACAAAAATTAACATCTATATTGTATATTTAATCTCAGAATCCTCATAGCCACATTATAAAGTAGATTTCTAAAATTGCTTTTTTTTTAAAATTTTTTTTTCAACGTTTACTTATTTTTGGGACAGAGAGAGACAGAGCATGAACGGGGGAGGGGCAGAGAGAGAGGGAGACACAGAATCGGAAACAGGCTCCAGGTTCTGAGCCATCAGCCCAGAGCCCGACGCGGGGCTCGAACTCCCGGACCGCGAGATCGTGACCTGGCTGAAGTCTGACGCTTAACCGACAGCGCCACCCAGGCGCCCCTAAAATTGCTATTTCAAAAACCCGTGGACAAAGACCTAAAAGAGAAGCTTAAGAGGGTTGAGTAATGCAACAGAGGATTTGAACCTACGACAAAACACACACCTTTGCTATTTTACTGCACATCGGCCCCAAAGCAAGCATTTGTTAATGTTAAAATTAACGTTTGTTAATGTTAACCAAGGAATGGTCTACAAGGTGATGATACACCAGGAAGGTCAATCCCAGCCTGGAATCAGGCGACTTGGAGAATAGTGTAATTTGAATGAAAAGGCATCCAGTAGTCCTCCCTCATCCGCAGTTTCGTTACTTCCGACAGGACGCAGACGATTCTCCTGACGAATCATCAGAGGGTCAACAGTAGCCTAGCGCTGCGTCACAGTGCCTGCGTCATTTTCTTCGCTTCATCTCATCACATAGGTATTTTACCGTCTCACATCGTCATAAGAAAAGGGGTGAGTATAGTGCAATAAGATATTTAGAGAGAAAGAGAGAGACTACATTCACGTAACTTGTATTACAGTACATTTTTGTGATGGCTTCCCGGCCTCTTGGCTAAGATCAAGTGTAGTATTATAGTACATTGTTATAATTGTTCTATTTTATTATTAGTTGTTATTATTAATCTCGTACTGTGCCTAATTTATAAATTAAGTTTATTGTAAGTATGTACATATGTATAGGAAAAAAGCATAGTATATATAGGGTTCAGTACTATCCGCGGTTTCAGACATCCATGGTGGGGGTTGGGGGTGGAACAGATCTGTGGATAACGGGGGACTGCTATGTATTTCTTTTACATTGAAACTTCAGTGGAGTCCAGATTCCCTTGATTCCCAATTCACATCACCTCTGCCTATTCTGACAGAGCATTTAAATAATTTACCTGACTTTTAAAACATGTACTCATAGGGTTTCTTCCCTGTCAGCGTTTGCTCAGGTACCCTGATGAGACGTGTAGTTGAAATCCTTGAGTGATGACGGCTCTGTGCTATTAGGTGACAGGTTTCAGCACCTGACAGACAATCTAATTGGTTTAACAGTGATCAGACTTTTGAGAAGTTAAACCCACCTTCGAATCACAATGACATATAATGGGAGAGTTTGGAAAAAAACCCACACACAACAGCCTCCAATTTTTTTCCCCTGCACTTTATTGTTACATGTACAGACCACATTTTTTTTTGCAGTTAAATCTTAGAGACAAACATTTTTTCTTTTCAGAAAGAAGGCTGGGTTAGGAACTTTATCAGAATGTTTTATATTGAGCAAATTTCTTTGGACTCGTTTGAAAAAATAAATAGAAATCTCTTATTTAAAAGAGATGTGTGATGGAAAATCTTTGTACACTAACCATTGAATTATTGACTTCTTTGTATACTTAGATTGGAGGATATTGGAAGATTTTCTTTAAATTATTCATTGAAGGGCTTTAAAGTAAATTTAATCCCCAGAAATATTCAGAGCCTTTATTTTGAATGAGGAAGGACAATCAATTCACTGAGAATTGTTTGTGTCCAAATATCAATGTATCTGAATTATGTTTACTTTCACATGTGCCATCTAATGAAATATTCAGAGTGGCTTTTCATTTTCCACAGTCAAGTCATCTTAAATAATTTATTCATCTATAGAATCAGGCTAGCATTAAATCACTTCCCAGGATATTGACAAAAATCTGTTTTCCTCCCAATTTCAACACATACTAAAACCCAAAATGAATTCAACATTGGAGTAAGTGATTAATCTAATTTGTACTTTATGCAGTTAAAAATCCTAATATAAAAAGCCTATATAATTTTTTCTTTAAAATTTTAATGACTTAACCTTTAGGATGTGTGTTGATATTATTGGCTGTTTTAGCAACCTGCTGTCCACATATGCTGGATTGACAGAACATATCTAATACATTGTTTTTAACAGTCAACTTCAGTGCCGTCAGATGCAGTGTCATAGCACCTCTTTATACTAAAGGATTTATCAGCCATTACTCCATTGTGAGGGGTTTTCTATGTCTGGGTTTTGATTCAGTCTACTTGTAGACAGAGGGCCAATTTATTTTTATTTATTTATTTATTTTTATTATGAAGCCTTTTTTTTCAATATATGAAATTTATTGTCAAATTGGTTTCCATACAACACCCAGTGCTCCTTCCAAAAGGTGCCCTCCTCAATACCCATCACCCACCCTTCCTCCCTCCCACCCCCCATCAACCCTCAGTTTGTTCTCAGTTTTTAAGAGTCTCTTATGCTTTGGCTCTCTCCCACTCTAACCTCTTTTTTTTTTCCTCCTTCCCCTCCCCCATGGTCTTCTGTTAAGTTTCTCAGGATCCACATAAGAGTGAAAACATATGGTATCTGTCTTTCGACAGAGGGCCAATTTAATGGAGAGACACACCTTTCTGTTTCAGCAGTGATATTCTACAGCTGAAGAATAACCAAAAGCAAATCAGGATGCTGACATTAAAACTGCAACTATATTCTGACATTTGCAGGGGACCCCTTTTATGATGTGTAATTTCCTAGGTTTTTTTCTGTTACGTAATTTTTTTCTAAATCTTTTTTATGGAAAGCGAATTCAGTGTCACATTTATCAGTCTAGTTTCCTTGCTTAACATGAGAATCTTTGGTTTCTTAGGGTTATTCCTTAAGATACCATTGATATATCAGAGGGCCTTAGTATTCTTTAGTGAAAATTTAGAGGAAAACAGTTTGGAACTTTTGTCAAGGCTCCGAATCGCTGAGTTTGGACACTTCTCTGTTGTCCATGCAATGTTGGCGGTGCTTCCTAGGGACTACAAATGCTCACTCTAAACCGAGTCACTGCCATGCAAACAATACTTCCTAGTGACTCCAGGCAGAGGCTTGATCATGATATTGATCATGTGTGTAACTGTAACTAGTGTGACCTTGGGCAAGGTGATTGCTTTACCCTTTAAGCCTCGGTCTCCTCATCTACAAAATAACAATAATGATAAAACAGTATTTGCTTCGTAAAGAGGTCATGAGGATGGAATTATCTAGCAATATACTTTGATATAATAGGTGCTCAAGAAAAAGTACTCATGTCATTCCTGTAGTAGCTAAAGGGGCAGAGGGGTATAATAGGAAGACTGAAGATAATCAGCTAAAATTTTATTCGTCCTTAAATGAGGTTCCACTGCTCCAGGAACTGAGTTAGGCAGTTGAACATACATATATGGGACAAAGACAGGAAGGAAATACGGCTAAGTGGTATTTCATGCGTGGTAGAATAAGAAGTGCTATTTTTTTCTTCCTTATACTTTTCTGTGCTTTCTGCATTTTATACCATAAAGATGAGTTACTTTTTTAATCCTAAAATTTACATTTAAGGAATAATATAGAACTATGCTGCCCTTTGTAATTTTTCTTCCTGTTAACCCAGCTCCAGGAACCTTTGAATTGAGTCCTTTGGAGAGATTTTGCAGGATGATATTTGCCATTGGTGTTGCAATAGGGTCCGAGATGTGGGCGACCCTCAGAAAGCTGGAAACACAGGTTGAGAGTCAGACAAAGCTGGGCCTGAGTCCATCTACACTCTATCAGTAACAAGCTGTGCAGTCTTGAGAATGTTACTTCATCTCTCTGAGTCTCTTTCCTGATCTGTAAAATGAAGGTGACAATCTCCTTTGCAAGATTGTAGTGATGATTAAATCAAGTGAGAGTTCCTATGTAGTGCACTTAGCATAGTCCGAACCATAAAAGTAGTCATATAATGGTGGCTATTATTATTCAGTGAAAGATTATTGAAGGTCAACTTCTTTTTTTTCATGAAGCAACTGAAGCATATGGAAATTACATGACTTCTCTGATATCTTTCTGATAGTAAATGACAGAATGTCAGGTTTACTAACATCAGTACGGCACTCTTTCCAAAAGACAGGTGTTTCAAAATGTGTGTTATTGAATACGATCTTCAAAATTTTTCCGTATAAACATAAAACCCTGGTATTATTTGCTTAATACTTTTCTTTATGGTTACTTAAATAACTTTTTCACTTATGTAAATTTGTTTAGAAATTGTCTGCCATTATTTTAAATATAAATCAGTATCACTTCCCGTGTCATAAACAAAAGGTGATTATGAAATAAATTCAATAATGCAAAATAATTTTATTATATTTTAGCTAGATAGTATTAGAAGCGAGTTAAATGTCAGTTTTAGAAGCCTAGAACACTTCATGACATGAAGGAATTGGTGCCCTAATAAGAAATGAAAAAGCAGAAAGATGTTAAGTTATGGTACCTGGCTGTAAGAGACTGGCCATTTGCACTTGGTTTCAGAATGGATCAGAATGGGTGATGATAATGTGCAAAGATTGGTCATGGAGTGAGTGCATAACTAGAGTAGAATGTCATTTCTGTTTCAGAAGGTCTGAAACCATCTCATACTACTCATCAGATTTCCTAAAAGGATATTACTTGTTTAAGAACCTACCTAGTTTATTCTAACTGATTCCTCAGCCATCCATCCCACTTTCATGTAGTTTCTGACTTTCCACGATGGTTTTATATCAGCTGTTGCTGTTACTCTTATGCTAATGCATGGAACATGAGTTTTATAGCAATGAGGCAATCCATTTTCAGTGACAGGTTGTAATGAACTGAGAGGGTTGTACTATGAACTTTATTGTGGTGGGAGAGATGGCAGTACAACATATACATCAGTCAAATTGCCAAAAAATGTCCTTCTGCAAAAATGCCAGTTGGGGATGTAATAATGTGACCATGTTCAGAACACGTGGGGGTAAGGCAGGTTGGCAAAACACCTCACCAGAGGCTAAACTTCCAGAGTTTTCATCAGTAATGTGTAATTTCTCTCTGTCTCAGTCAACATTTTAGGAACGTAAATACTAAAGTACACGCGTGAGAATGGCACTATAGTTCTTGAAATGAGGAGGAAGTAAAGAAAGTCATACAGATGACGAAGAAACTAGCAGGGAAACCCCTCTCCTTCAATGAAAAAACCTTTCTGTCCTAATTCTCCCACTTTGATTCTCTTCCTCACTTTTCTTTATGTCTTTGTGTTTTTCTCTCTGACTTACTATCCTTCAATTTTTCAAGTAACTTAACTCTGACCCCTTCTAATTTCAGCTTATTATTTTTTTGAGAAGGTCTACAAAGGAGATATGTCCAGTTTGGGAAAATAAAGTCTTGAGGAGATTGTAATCAAAGCACATGAAATATATGAAGAGGGTAAAGATAAAACAGGTCATCGCCAAAGTCTAATATAAGATTTTTCTGTGAAACTTAGAAATGGTAGATAGAAGATACAGAAAAAATGTCAGGTAACTGACATTTAAGGGATCTATCCTGAGATTTTTCAAGAGTCTTTCAAATTATAAATATCAATGAAGTATAAAATATCTCAAATAAAACTGAAGAAAATATACTGAAATGTATGTGTGTTTCTTCTAGACTGTTAATGAATCCTTACATTATAAACTGATACCAGACTATGACAGTGGATGATTGGTTGGTTGCTGATATTAGGATGAGCAGTTTGATAAAGAAGCCAACTTTTGATAAAGTTTGCCAACTTTTCTGTGAAGGACTTGGTGGTAAATGCGTTGATGAAGCTACTCAAACAATCTTTAATTTTATCTCTTGGGTGATGGTAATTTTCCCACCAGTTGGAACACTAGCCAGAACATTGTCATATGTTGCTTTCTTTCCATTTCTTTATTATGGATTTATTCACTTTATAGCTATGAACACTGCTGAAATAGACATTCTTTAATTTATTGCAGAATTCTATGTTAAGCTATATTGAGTATGTGAACCATCACTTTCTTAACCTTAAAATTCTATTAACAGCACTATTATTGGCCTTTTATTTTGAGAATGACTTTTTCTGTAGGAAATGTGTGTGTGTGTGTGTGTGTGTGTGTGTGTGTGTGTATGTTTTAAATAACATTCAGAATACTATGTTGTTTATAGAAAATTGTCCAGACCACACACATTTGTGTCTTCTGGGTCTGGTACATATTGTGGTGCAATGAATCTGAATTTCTCCACATGTCTTTTATTTGCAGATGACATAATAGCATACTTGAAAAATTCTAGAGAATCAAAGTAAAGCTAACTCAAACAATAAAAAAATTCAGCCTAGTAGCAAGATATAAAGTTAATATGCAAAAACCAATAGCAGACATGTACATGAGTAGCTAGTTAGAAGTTATACTGGGATAAAAATCCCATTTACAGTAATGACAGAAAGGTAATGCATGGAAGAATAAATTTAATAATAAATCATTCTGTTTTGAGAATCAAATGAGAATAGCTTGTAAAATAGGATAGTGTACTATCAATATAGCGTTAGTATACCTGGCATTATGTTGGCTATTAGTAGATGGTGAGTCACTTGAAGACAAGAGTCATAGCTTAGCTCCGTTTTCTGCAGCGCCAACCAACACACGGGTCATGCGTTAGTACTCCCTGTGTGTTTGTTGCAAGCAGTGGAAAGCACACAATTGATGGCCATTGGGAATTCCCAGGGAAGAGGTAGAAATGCTCCTTCCTGATTTTGTGTGGTGGCTAAGGGCTCCTGGGATGGAGCTCTGTTTATTTTGTGCATGATCCTTGCAGAAAAGTTCCATCATAGTCTCTGGGGAAAAGCATAGTGGGAGCTGGACTGGAAGCCCCATTATCTGTGGAGCTTTGCATGCTGATGGTGATGCTGTATTGGGTCTGCCAAGTTTGTCCACTGGGGCTCCTGGAAGGAAACTGTATGTACATTCACAAAGCAAACATACTTAAGGAACAAAATTATTTCTATGAAAAATTTAAAATTACCTTCCACTCTGTTAGGATGACTAGTATTCAGTATCTTTCTGACAGTTCTAGTCAACATAAAATGGGAGGAAAAAGTGATAAGCTGGGGTGCCTGGGTGGCTCAGTCAGTTAAGCTACCTACTTTGGCTCAGGTCATGATCTCACAGTTCGTGAGTTTGAGCACAGGGCAGAGCCTGGAGCCTGCTTCGGATTCTGTGTCTCCGTCTCTCTCTGCCCCTCCCCGCTCACACTCTGTTTCTCTCTGTCTCTCAAAAATAAATAAATGTTAACAAAATTAAAAAAAAGAAAAAGTGATAAGCTATACGTATTGTAACAAAGGAGAGAACTTTTTAATGACATGAGAATTAACTATTTTTATGAGTTAATAAAATAACTTTTATTACAGATGGTATAAAAACCATTAGAAGTAAAAAGGTAAATATTGTAAATATAAGATCATATTTATAAATATATTTATAAATATAAAAGGTAAATCTTAGTAAATGTAAGATTAATGTATAAAAACCAATAGCATTTCCTTATACCAAAAGTAACTTATTAGAAAATATAATAAAAAATTCTAACCCATGATAGAAAAAGCTTGGGAATTATAAATAATAATAAATAATAAAACCCAGCAGGCTTTGAATTTGATGTCATCTGCCCCCTTTACTTTGAGACCAGATAAAGGCCCCTTGCTGCGGAAGCTGCTCCTTGGTACCAAGCCTCAGTAGCTCTAGGATCCCACTTCAGAGTGCAACCATAGGCAACTTTGGTGGTGAGAACATAGTCCAGAGGGAGGCTGCCTAGATTTGAAACCCAGCTACATCAAGATGTAATAGGCATATCACTGGCAAGGACAGGTCCTAATTGTTTCATCTGTTAAATGGGGCTAATAACTCTATGTAATAGGGTTGTGAATATTCAATGAGTTACTACATATAAAGCAGCATCTGGCACATATAGTTGCCACACAAGTGTGAGTTCCCACTAGGATCATCACTGTGTATCCTGCTTGACATCATCCACTGTGTGGTCCTACAGAACTTAGTTCCCCTTTAAGGCCCTGCCTTAACAGTTATAATGAAGTGAATTTCATTTCCAAAATGTTAACAGGAAAATGATAGATGCTTACATGGCAAAGATGGGTAGACTCCAAGTTTCAGAGGATTTAGGCATGTTCTCCTGAATGTGCATTCTATCTTCCTACCTTACGAAACTATAAAACCTCCCCGATGGTTTCATAAAACTGTAAAAACCTTCTAATGGAGAGACATGCTATATCTCAGATGAGATTCAATATTATGGATGTGTCAATTCTTCCCAAACTAATTTATACACTTAATTCCAGTGTGATAAACTCTCTCTGCACGTTTTTCCTAACTTAGGAAGTTCATTTTAAACTTTTATTGGAAGACTAACTGCACCAGAAAAGAAAAAACAAAAATAAAAGGAGAATAATGATGCTGTTTGCTTTACTATAAATCTAACAAAAATACAGCTCTAGTGATGGAAGTGGTCTAGTGCTGGTATCTAGTACACTATGAAATATGGTAGCCATTAACTAGACATGGCTATTTACGTACAAATTAATTAAAACTAAAAATTAAGATGAAAAATTTAGTTTTTAATCATACCACATTTCCAGTGTTCAATAGCCACATGTGGCTACTGCATCAGACAGCACAGACATAGAACATTTCCTTTAGCACAAAGAGTTCTATTGAACAGTGCAACTCCAAAAACAGATATACGATAATCTAGTATAGGATAAAGATGGCAATTCAAATAAGTGGGCAGAAGTGGATTTTTTCAGGAGGCCATTTAATTTTTTTTTCTTGTTGGAAAAGTCTATGAAAAATGGTAAAATATTCTGAAGCCATGAAGAAAAATAAAGCAAATAATTCTACATCAAAAAGGAAACTTTTCTGTAAGAAAAATATAAAGAGAATAAATGATAGATGACAACTGGGAGAATTTTGTAACCTATTGACAAAAGGACTATTTAAAGAACTCCTGAAGATTAATTAAAAAAAAAAAAAGTAAAGCTTCAGTAGGGAAGTGAATAGAGTATATCAGAGGTCAATTCAAAGAAGAAAGAATGCCATGGCTATCCAACTTATGAGTAGATGGTCAATTTCTTTAGTTAAAAAAATGCAATTAAAACAACATTGAGATATGATTTTTTTTTACCTGTCATACTGTCAAAGTTTAAGAATGAATAGACATCAGGCTTTCTCCATACTATTAAATGGAATAGAGATGGCTGCCGTATGTTTGGTGAGAAATTTGGCAAGCATATAAAAATTTAAAACATGCTGACCTCTTTTTAAAAATTTTTAATTTAATTTTTTTATTTTAGAGAGAAAGAGGGGGGAAAGGGACATATGGGGGAAAGGGGTGGAGGGAGAGAGGGAGAGAATCTTAAGCAGACTGCAAGCTGAGTGCAGGGAGCCCAAGGCAGGGCTCTACCCAACAACCCCGGGATCTGATGTCCAGTGGACTGAGCCACCCAGGCTCCTTGACACATGTTTACTCCTTGACTGGGCAATGCCACCTTACATAAACATGTGCTTGTATGTAAAGGATTAATTGCAGGACTATTTATAATTCACTACAAATGGAAACAGTACAAATGTCTATCTGTAGTGGATTTGTTTAATTATGCCATATATATAGGGTGTATATACGTGCACATACTTATGTACATGTGTAACAAAATATGTACAAAATATGGGGGCGCCTGGGTGGCGCAGTCGGTTAAGCGTCGGACTTCAGCCAGGTCACGATCTCGCGGTCCGTGAGTTCGAGCCCCGCGTCAGGCTCTGGGCTGATGGCTCGGAGCCTGGAGCCTGTTTCCGATTCTGTGTCTCCCTCTCTCTCTGCCCCTCCCCCATTCATGCTCTGTCTCTCTCTGTCCCCAAAATAAATAAACGTTGAAAAAAAATTAAAAAAAATATGTACAACATATGTACAACAGAAATACTACATAGCCATTAGTACAATGAGGTAACTCTGTATGTTCCAGTATGGGCAAATACCCTCAATGTACACTGAAGTAAAAAAGAAAGAGTATTACTTGTAAATAGATACCATGCATCTTATAAATTTATAATATAATTAAATAATTGCCTTACAGAATTATTTATAAATAAAGCAAAAACTATTATATAGGATATTACCAAATTTTAAAATGCATATTTCCCTCTCTCTCTTTCTCGAACATGTATATTTTTCATATGCTTAGAAATAAGTCTGGAAGACTTAAAACTATTTATAACATGCTTTTAAAAATAAAAATATTCATATGGTAAAATGAGACACTAGAGCTACCAGATGCAAAGAAAACTTTCTGGGTAGCCCAGGAAAGAGGGCTTAAAAGTTTTCAGAAAATAATCTACACTGGTCAGACTGAGGTAAGTATTACATAGTAGGTAGAAAATATACTATGGAGGTCCACACGGAGGTGCAATTAATTCTAATTTAGGGGAGGTAGAATAGGGGAAGGGGTCCCAGAGGATATTTGACTTGATTCTGAAAAGAATAGGATTTTATTGTTCCTCCCTTTTCACATCAAAGAATCAGGGGGTTAGAATAAACACTTAAAACCTTGGATTGTGAGTGACCTGTTCTGCGAGTGCTCCTCAGACGAGCAAACATTTCTAATAGATTTTAACTTGATAAATGAGTGATGTCTTGCAATATGAGTAGTGAGTAGTACATGATACTGAATGTCACATGATTACGGTTGAGCCAATGGTTCTTCTCTCTGTCTCTCTCTCTGTGTCTCTCTCTCTCTGCGGGATTGTGGGTGATTGCTTCCCATACTCGGATGCTCAGTCTCAGGCTGCAGTGTTTGGCAAAAACGAGTGATTTTTCAAAACTTTGGAAGGTGCCCACAACTGGCACTGGTGTATTTTTGTCACTTCAAAGCACCTATGGACTTTGCTCTTCCATACACGAGTAAGCTTAGGAATGCTTGGCTTCTCTCTAGGTCAGGCTGCCTGCAAATATCTCTTTCTTCTGCTGCCTTATTGCCAGTTGCATTTAATACAGTATATGAAAAGAGTGTATTAATACCGTAGTCAACATCTGTGCGAGTGTATACAATGACCCCCATGTAGAAAAAGGTTGAAAAGAAAGGTGGTAAGAGGAAGGTTCTGATTACCATGGAGGTTAAGAAGGAAATTGTCAAGAAGTGTGAATGAGGTGTGTGAGTGGCTGAAATTGCATGATTTTTTAAGAAGTTTACGTCTGCATCTCTTCCACAGAGGAGGAGGAGACAAAGGCAGAGGAATCCCTCACTTCAAGTGAGGTTAGGGAGATGTATAAAATGTGGGAAACAGTGCAAAATTTTGTAGAAGAGCCCCGCCCGAATCAGGCTGTAGCAGTGTGAGGGATGTATCTGTTTAATGACAATGTAATGTCACATTTTCGCAAAATCCTCAAAAGGAGGCAAAAGCAAGTGTCATTGGATAGGTTCCTTGTTAAAGTTGCACAAAAAGAAAAAGATTCCATTGAACCAATAGATAGCAGTGATTCCGTTACTGATAGTGAAAGGCTTCCTACACAATCGTCTCTAATCTCCCTCACACCAGCCCACGAAGGTTTTCAAAGGAAAGTACAGGTTAATTAGTTCATTTTCCCTTATAGTTTGTATTTTCTTTATTATTTGGTATTATATTGCAGTATTGTAATCATTTTTATATGAATATTTTTGGGTTGTGGAACGAATCATCTGAGTTTCCGTTATTTCTTACAGGGAAATCTGCTTTGATATACAAGTGTTTTGGATTGCAAGCATGTTTCCAGAACAAATTATGTTCACAAACCAAGGTTTGGCTGTATAGGACAATATACTGCTTGCTAACGAGTTTTGACTGTATCCTACAACTAAGCACAACTAAGCAATAGAGAACTAGCCAAGGGTTTTGAAGAGTGATGGAGTAAGATCAGACATGTGTTCTGGAACAATAAGTTTGATGGCAGGATGAAGGATGACCTGGAGAAAGAGACTAGAGGCTCCTAGGGTATCGTGTGTTCACACCAAGAATGATGTGATCCAGAACAAAGGTATTGGGAGTGGATTGTGAAGGAGAGAGTAGGGAGGAGAGAACCTACAGGTATCTGCAGAGGTTATATTTATGCCACCCACCTCACAAGATGTTTTGGCTACTCCCAGGGTATTTCACACCATCCTTCCCTGTCATGGGTTTTGTCTATTTCCCTTCTGCCAGGTTTCTCTTTCTTGAGCTGCCTGCCAGCTATTGAGGCTAATGTGCCTTTTTGAAATACCATAAGGCCTGGAAGCACTATTGACTTAAACATTAATTAATTAGTGAGGCAGCCCTCCTAAAGCAGATCCTTTTTGGCCAGGGAAAGCTAAATGTCTAAATGTAGAGTATAAATATGACTGTAGTTCACTGTAATTGTGAAGAGTGTGAAACAATTTACCTAATGGTTTAGGGCAGGTTTAAAGTGGGTTTAATTAGCAACCCATTGCTGTGCAACTCAGTCATTTGATCAGCATTGCCCTTGTCTTTTTAAATAAAAGGAACCGGAGAGTACAAACAAGGGCTCTGAAGGCTAAGTGATTCATCAGCTCCTTCCAGGCAGCACTGCTCCAGGAATCATATGGAGATAGCTTTCTCTTCCTCTAAATTCTCTGTGCTGTCTTGTGGACTTTGTTGGTAAGGAATCTGGCCAGGATTGAATGCACATGGGAAGAGGAATTGAAGATGGGCTGGTGTCTGGCCATTTTCCTCTCTGGGACTCACCAGATCTTTAGCCCTTTACTAGGAAACTCCACGGTGATAATTTCTGCTGGAGTGACTGCCTCCCATAGCTCTTGTATTCACAGAGGTTTCCTTGCATACGACACTAGGCTTGGTGCTGTATGAGGGAAGCCAAAAGATTGAGACTTATGCTGGGCCTTAGGGAGCTTGCAGTTTAAGTGATGAAATAAGACTAACAAATGGGAAACAGAGAACTCAGTGCAAAACTGTCAGAGGAGTGGCTCTCCATATTGTTAGCAGGGGACTAAAGACATGTTATCATCAGAGATCACGTAGTCTTCAGTCTACATTTGGTTCTTGGGGTACTGGAAAACCCCTGTCTTCTCACAATGGATTGCTCAGCCAGTATGTCACTGACCCCGGGTTGCAGCAACTGAATGAGAGAATTCCTTGTGTGATCCAAGTTGCATTCATCTTAAGGCATTTGGAAGATGGAGAGATTGATACAGGCCGAGAAGCCTTTGATGCAAAGGTGGCACAGAAGGATGGATGTGTCAGAACAGGCAAGATCTGAGGAACTTTACATCTTCTTTACTTTCAAGTCTAGGAATTCAGAGGCTGATGTGATGCTATTCAGGCCCTTAAAACAAAGCACAATTCTGAAGGGAGCAGGACATGCCAACAGTATTTGTCAACACACACATACTGAGAAAACTGTTCTGTAATAGCTGCTGAGCCAAGCAGAGGGGAAACAAGATGAGAAAGACATGACTCCTGCCCTGGAAAAGCTTCTTGGATGAAGGTGGAAAAAGATCAGACTTAATATCTTTATATTTCCTGCATCTGTTGGAAGACACCAGCATCCGGTACATCCGGCAAAAGGCTGTTTTCTCTATCCAGGTGAAACTGGAGCGAAACACATGGAATGTCACTTAACTGATCATTCAAGTCTTGCTCTCATTACCCCTTTCTCCATATTCACCAAACAACTCGAATGTTACTTTACTGCAGTGATCATGAAGTCTGAAGAATAATGGTGGGAATATATATTGATGTTTGAATACTTACATTTATAAAATGTGCTCCATTGGGAAAAATACTTAAATTCATCTGCATGCTTAATATTTACATGTTTAAAGAGATTCAGAATTACTATCATATTTCTACATTTATGGTGGTGAAAAAAAACTGTTGTTACAATGATTTGTTTGATTTCTGTTCATAATTCAGCAACAGTATAATCCTGAAGTCATTCATCGTCTTTTTTGTATGCTCTTCTCCCAGTCTGTTTGTCCTCCTACTTTCTACCCTGTCTCTGATCAAGGCATTCAGCACCCTTCCTGTACTCAGCAAGAATTTGAATACTGGGGCCCTTTTTGGCTTCACCCCTTCTTTTACCTGTAGATCTACTTACTGGTCCAATTATGTCTTGCCATGTTGCCTTTCCCAAGTGTGTTCTCTTCTATTACCTCTAGGTTTTAATAGCCTTTAATGGATGTGCAAAATACTACATCTCCCAGTATTTCCTTACAGCTGAACGTGTTTCTCTGTCTCTACCCTGACAAACGAGATAGGTAGTAATGCTGTGCAGCAACTTCTAGCTTCGTAAGAGACAATATGTGTGGCATTTGTCATATTATTTTTTGTCTGTGTGCTCCCTGGCTGGAGCTGAGGCAGCCTTTGTTTTTCTTTTAAAGAGAAGTTTTTAGGGGCGCCTGGGTGGCGCAGTCGGTTAAGCGTCCGACTTCAGCCAGGTCACGATCTCGCAGTCTGTGAGTTCGAGCCCCGCGTCGGGCTCTGGGCTGATGGCTCAGAGCCTGGAGCCTGTTTCCGATCCTGTGTCTCCCTCTCTCTCTGCCCCTTCCCCGTTCATGCTCTGTCTCTCTCTGTCCCAAAAATAAATAAACGTTGAAAAAAAAATAAAAAAAAAATAAAGAGAAGTTTTTAATTTTGAAGGTCAATTTTTCCATTTCTTTTTCTTAATGGATTTTTCTTTTGCTGTCCTATCTAGTTGCAGACAGGATAACCAAGGTCACAAAAATTTTTTATGTTTATTTTTCCTAGAATTTTTATAGCTTTAGCTCTTATTTAGGTCTGCAATCCATTTTGAGTTAATTTTTATGCATGGTGTTAGGTAAGGATCCATAATCGTTTCCTAGGGCTGCAAGCAGCCCTTTTGAAACATGAGGCAACAATACCAAGCATAGCGGAGTATCAGGATAACAGAATGGGGGTCTGCCAGTGTGAAGCTGCTCTCCCACGTCTGGACTGCCTAACTCTGAATTTCTTTCATGTGAGAGAAACATTTCTGTCTTTCAGAAAACACGACTGTTTTGGGTTCTCTCTTACATGACTCTGATCTAATCCTGATTAATACATGTCTGCTGCTGTCTGTTTCTTGCTCTCCTCACTATTGTTATTAATCTCACAGGAGACTGATAAACATAATGTAAGCCATGTAGTGGAAGGCTTAGCAGCACAGGCTCCGGAATATTCTTGTGTGGGTCTCTGCTTTCTATATAGCTGTGCATCTCTTTTCCTCAGTTTTTTCATTGTTAAATGGGGACCACATGAGTTTATTGACAGAAACAAATGAGATAATGCGTATGAAAAACCAGATGCATGGAGTCCAGTGGCAAGTGCTCCATAAAAGGTAGCTTCCCTTGATATTATCATATTGCATAGTTTTATCTGAGAGAGAGATCTTAGAATAAATGCCGCCAGACACGATACGCTGATACAATGATTTACTAAATAGCAACCTGCCAGTCATACTCTTCTCAGCTAAGTCATTTTTATGTTTATACCAAAATTTTATATTTGGCATATTTATGTTTACATTTAAACTCAAGGTGCCCAAATTTATAAGACATATTAAGTCACAGGCTTGCGGTGACTGATCTGTACATGTTGATGTGCCGTATTTCTCAAAATAATTTTCTGGCATCATCTTTTATACTGTCTTCTTTGGCAGTGGAGCCTCTCGTACCCAGATTTTCTAGTATCTTCTATAATATTTACCACACCTGGAGGATTATTCTGATTATTTTTTGCCCTAGGCTTTCTTTATGCCAACATAAAACTGTGAAACAGAATGTTTTCCAGACAATTTCAGCAACCACCTGATTAAATTTCAGACATTCAGTCAAACACTTCTGCCAAATCTCACACTCCATCTTTTTCTTTTCAGGGATCCTTTAGAAACAAAATTTTTAAAAAGTTGATTGAATATATGTATCCCAATAGTGTTTGTGACCTGGCTGTAATCTGCAACATTTTTAAATAGTCTTATTCTTAAACAGGATAATGTATTTTATTTTGAAATCAGTGTTCACTCAGCAATACAATTATTGATGCCTAGTCTGTAACTGTAGCCCAACGACTGTAGCAGATTTCCCCGTTACTCTAGTCCAAGTGCTCTTCTCTCCTGCCTTTCCCAGGTCACTTCCTGAATCCTCCTACACATCGCTGCACAGAACTCAATCAAGTCACTCTCTTGCTCAGTAGCTTTGGTTCACATAGCTCTTTTCTCACCTGTCTATTATATTTTCTTTAAAAATTTAATGTTTATTTATTTTTGAGAGAGGGAGACAGAGTGTGAGCAGGGGAGGAGCAGAGAGAGAAAGATACAGAATCCGAAGCAGGCTCCAGGCTCCGAGCTGTCAGTACAGAGCCTGATGTGGGGCTTGAACCCATGAACCGCGAGATCATGACCTGAGCCAAAGTCGGATGCTTCACTGAATGAGCCACCCAGGAACCTCTGTCTATAACATTTCCTATTCTTCCAGACATATGCCACCAACTCCATGAAACCTGATACCTGCAGCCAAACGTGATATTTCATTCTTCTGCTTTCCCAGGAAGGGAAAAATTCCCCCCAAATCATATATCTTGTAGAATTATTATGTTTTGCCTCAAATTATTCAACTTTATTATTCATGACTGCCAAAACTGAACATGGGTGGGCTAGGCTCCCCTTGGCCTCTGTCATGTTGATTTTTTTTTTCTCCAAAGGAGTTTGGTAGGGCAGGAGGTTAGAAATCCAGGACCCAAAGATGTGAGCAGAGGCAGAATTCGTGAACAGCAAAACTGGGAAGTCAGAGAAAGAAACTGAAATAGGAGTTGACCCAGAGCTTAAATCTTGTTGGATTAATGACCAAGTGAGTTGGAAACAAGCAAAGCTGAAGGAAATTGATAATGCGTTTTGGGAAATCAACTTTGATTTCTAGCCAAAGTTTATGCGTTTCTGTCTTGGGCTGGCAGGACCAGTGAAAGGTAGATGGGATGGAATTGCTGGATGGGAGAAGTGGAAGTGGAAATCCAATGGGACCAATTAGCTCTGTGTCTTTAAATGGCCTTAAAATGTATTTTTTTCATTTTTTTTTCAAAGTAGGGTGGGCGGTATGACATTATTAGAAGGAGAGGCAGATGGTGTCACTAATTTGGATTGTCTCCCAAATGATGCCTCTTGGCTCTGCTCTTTGGATTCTAGATCACATACTGTATTGTGTTTGGTGGCCAACAGCCTCTTCAAACAATAACAAGGTAGAAGTGGGCTGAGCGGGGAGCTAGAAGTAGAAGACCTTGTTGATATGGAATGGTGGAAATATGCAGAATTAGTATCATGAAAATGGGATTTGAGCTAAGCTCATTATTAGCACTGCTGCAAACTGCAAGTTGTAGATGTCTCTGCAGAGTTAATGCTGTGTGTTAAACTGGGGGGTTTTCATGGGCCACCTGTGGATTTCTATTGAAGGCGAGGCTAAAGATCCTGTGGTGGTTTTTGTGAATGGTCACCTTACCTCCTGGGAGCTGTAAGTGTTGTAATCCCCTAGTGCTCCCATATTTTAGTGGTACTCTGTGTGTGTGTGTGTGTGTGCGCGTGCGCGCGCGCGCGCGCGCGCAACTCTTTCAACAAAGGATTCAAAGCAGTTTGGACTCTCCCTCCATAGTTCTTCCTGATCTCTCACTGAAACTCTTCTAATATCTCCTAATTGATATACATCTAGCTCCAGCCTTACATCTCTGCAGTGCTTCATTTGTATTGTTGGGAAATCTTTGTGGAACACAAAGCTAATGGTTTCTCATTGCCTGAAGTAATTTGGCCCCATATCTAAAGGTGGCATTCACCTACACATCCTGTAGAAAGCAGTCTTTTTGTTGTACAGACATGGCCTTCCACATCCTGGCTTTTCACTGTCTCCTGCCTTACACTGCTGTAATCCTTTGCTCTACTCATGCCTCTCGGCATGCAGTTTACTCACACTCCAGATTGTTTCTTGTCCATGTGCCTTTCCCACAGTACTGTGTGTACTCATGGATCATGCTATTTTTGATGGAATACTGGATGGTGTATATAAAATATGTAACCAATTTTGAAATCTAGGATGATGTTATTACCTACCAGAAATAATATATATGTATGTCTGAGAGGAGGATTTAGCAACCTGATTCTCAGCTCCTCTTTTGTTGGAAATGTGGTCTCAAATGCCAGTCTCACCAGCCTGGGTTTATTTCTACTGCTAGATAGTCTTTACTGACTTAGTACTCTAATGATTTCAAATATATATATATATATAAAACATATGGTGGTTGGTCCATGATTACCAGAAGTGGAAGTATGAATAAGTAATTTTAATACTTTTAATACCCTGGGAAAATTACATCAAATCCTCCAAAGTAGAGAACACAAACGTCTCTTATTCTTGGTGAAGAGGGGCCATAAAGAAATATATGTAGATTATTCCTGGCTCCGCTCTTAATCCAGTTATTTGCCAACAATTTATAGAGTTAGACTAGTAATTTTGATTTTCCATTTGGCAAGTTGTGTATATGAACATGGGTTACTATATTTTTCCATTCTCTTAAGTACTCTTCTTGTATACTCTGGTTTCTCTTCAGATCGCATAAATCTTTCGCCTTTTAAGTACTCTTCTTGCTATATATGTTTTTCCTGAGAAAACTATATTTCTAATCCTAATCCTAATCAAAAAATTTTTAATTAGTTACGACATTTTGTCTCAAAGTAATACTTATGAATTAAAATGTTCTGCCTAAGCACTGTTAGTAACTGGAGGTGTAGGAGGGTGTTTTGGCTGATACTCATAGAGGCACATGAAGTTTCTTATCACACTCCCCCAGAGCATCTCTGTTTCCTCTGGGAAGACAAGACCTTGAACTGTCAAGAAGTTCTCATAGGAAAGGCTCTAGCCATTCCTTGATTTACTAGGGCCCTGAATTTAATTAGAGTTTAGAAATATATAAAAAAGACTGAGATGGTCCACCAAAAGCCATGTGCAAGGATGGCCAACACAGTTAGTTCTTGAGATCTTGAGAGAAAAATCATATGAATGTACAAGGAATCCAAATACGGTGGGCCAGAACAAACTTGATTCCAAATGCAGTGGAAGGCTGTCCTTTGGCCACCCTGCAGTGCAGCACTACCAGATTGCTATTCCTCGTGGTAGTATGATAAAGAAGATCTGTGGACAGGCATCCATGTTTCTCTGCGGTGGGATTCTCCCTTCCCAAGGCTGAATATCTGCCAAAGGTGGTTCTTTATGCCTGAGCACCAAGTGAAAACTGAAGACTTGGCAAAAGATGGTGGAAAGTCCAACATATTAGCATTGGAGAGTGAAGATAATTTATTTCCCGAGGGACATTAGTGGTTCAGGGAAGAGCAGAGCCTTTGACAGAGAGAGGCATTGCTGAGTAGAGTAAAGGTTAGAAAATGGGACAGATACACAGGGATAATTTTAGTCAAAAGAGAGGAACTGTAGAACCACAGTTCAGAGACTATATTCTATGTAAGATACTTCATTTCTCAACTGTTGGGGACTGTTATAGAGTGAGTGCTTGTGCCCCTCCAAATTTATATGTTGAACTCTACCCTCAGTGTGATGGTGTTAGGAAGTGGGGCCTGTGGAAGTAATTAAGATTATAGAAGTTCATGAAGGTAGGGCCTTCGTGAATGAGATTAGTGCCCTTGTAAGAGTCACAAGAGAGGTTTCATCCTCTCTCTGCTCTGTGAGGACATAATGAAAAATCAGCAGTCTGCAACCCAGAAGAGGGTCACACCAGAACCCAACCCTGCTGGTACCTGCTCTCAGACTTCCAGCCTCCAGAACTGTAAGAAATAAGTGTCGGTTGTTTATAAGCCACCCAGTCTGTGGTATTCTGTAATAGCAGTCAGAACTAACTAACATGAGGATTCGTAGTATGACTTAAAAAGAAGGGGACGCCTGGGTAGCTCAGTCAGTTAAGGGACTGACTCTTGATTTCGGCTCAGGTCATGATCTCATGGTTCTTGAGATTGAGCCCTGCATCTGGCTCTGTGCTGACGGTGTAGAGCCTGCTTGGGATTCTCTCTTTCCCTGTCTTTCTGCCCCTCCCCAGCTCATGCTCTCTTTCTCTCAAAATAAATAAATATTAAAAAGGGGGGATGGAGATTCTGTTATTTAAAAGGTGAGAATCCTTAATGTCACTTTTAAGACTACTAAGAGTCTTTAATGAAGATTTCTGAGTAGGCAGAGCACGAGGGACATTTGTATTACATAGATAAGTAACCCTGAGGACATTCAGATCCAGGGGAAATTAATCCTTGGAAAAATCAGGACCTCTTGAAAACCAAGTAAGTGGTGATTCGGAATATGTCTGAACACTGGCTAAAGAAGCTTGAGCCCTTTGTAGTGCAGAATATTAAAAATATATTTATCCTTCTGAAAAACTCTTTACCTTTAACTCCAGAAAATACGTTGAATATAGACAATTAAACTGTGAATTTTGATCTGTCTACAAAAACTAGTTTCTCTAATATCCATGAGCTGTTGTTTATGAGGGGGGATGGCATTTAGAATTTTCACAAAGAGAAGTAGGTAATTCTTACTACAAAGATGCCATTTTTTCTGAGTAAAATGTATATTGGTAAAAATTATTTTATGAACTAAGACATTTATAGAGTCCTTTTGGAAAGAAATTGCACAGCTGTTTATACATTCATTTTGGTCTTTCAGTGAGTGTGAAGTCACAGCAAGTGACCAAACACCACTGGAATGGCTTATCTGCAGAGTCAAGGGACTGCGGTCCATTCAGGAAATACTCTTTCTGGGATGTGGTAAAAGAACCTATTGGTTTTCTTGAGCCCATACCTAATCTTCTCAAATCCTGATTTTATTACCAGTGATAGACAATGTTCATATAGGACTCTACATGATTATAGTCAACCTGCAGGTAAAATTGGGGATTTCTCTTCTTTCACCTCAGAAAGAAGCTGTTAGTACTAGATAGCCCAGAATGGTAAAAAGAAAAAAAAAGTGCCTGGAACTTGCAGAGTCTCAACCCTAGAGACTAAGAAGTCAGACAATGATACAATCATGGCAGGTTTAGGAGGAAGAACTGAAGAGTTCACCAAGATCATGACAGCGGCTTTCTGGTGCCACCATAGCCTGGGTGCCAGGAGCAGCAGGAGGGAAACTGGCAGGAGGAGGGCTAGAGAACGGTAGTGTGCTGTGTTGGGGGGCTCTGCAGTTAGGCGCATCTGAGCCATGCTACTGCTTCTTTGCAAAGCAGTTCAGTTTGGTAAGCCTTAGTTTCTTTATTAGCAAAGTTGGAATAATATTAAGACTTTCTTTGTATTATATTAAATAATATATGAAAAGTGTATGATTTATTATCTGGCACATAGTTGGCATTCAACAACAGCAATAATAATTATTCAGATAGAGACTTCCCTAAAATTTGCTCTTGTTGTTTATACATTTTTAAAAAATATTTTTAAATGTTTTTTTTGAGAGAAGGAAAGAGTGAGCATGACAGGGGAGGGACAGAGAGAGAGGTGGACGGACAGAGGATCTGAAGTGGGCTCCACTCTGACAGCAGAGAACCCAGTGCAGGGCTTGAACTCATGAACAGCAAGATTATGACCTGAGCTGAAGTCAGACGCTCAACCAACTGAGCCACCCAGTCGCCCCTAAAATTTGATTTTCTAAGAGGAAAAGAGGAATGCCGGTCATCATTGTTGAAGTACTTCAGGGTAAGGAGTAGGGAAAAGGAAGGAATTGTATGAAGGAAGCCATTTTGGAAGATGAGAACAATACTTCGATATTTACTAGATAATTTATGAGAAATAGTATGTCAGAATATTGTGATGGGATCTTGAGTCAGAGATAGAATTTGTGAACTTTAATGTCTTGCAGATAATTAATGTCCCAGGAGGAAGATTATAGTGATAAAGAACTGGAAGTCTGTTGCCAGAAGGTACCTAGGGATGTGCAAGATTATTCTACTGTTACAAACGTGAAATGGTGGATGTAAGAAATGACCCCTGGCAAAAAAGAGATGGCCTGAAAATGCACTTTGAAAAAAGAAGATTTCCCAAAAGAAGCTAAGAAATAACATTCTTGAAGATATTTTTTGACACAACTATATTTGTAAATGCAGTGGTTTCTTATTTTGCACAAACGGAACAAAAAATGTGTCAAACATTTGCACTATGGATGCTAGGGCTTGGCCTCTTAATGCAGAGGAGGACATAGCATCTGCTCTGAAGGAGCACATAAAAAAAAAGTCATTTTATACCCAACAGTGCATTGCCGTGGAGGTATATTTGTCTGAAAAAGCCATAAATGCAACCGGACTAGAAATGCCATTTTCATGCTTAGAAACATAATCTAACTTCATACTAATTTGGAAGTCTATGTGTTATCTGTTCTCTGATTTGGAAGTTTGTCAAAAAGCAATGTAATTCTGATCTGACCACATATTTAAGGCATGAGAACATCCATCTGTAACAGTTTGTATTATTTTCATCATAGAATGTGGAATAAAATGTCTGATAACAGAAGACACCATATAGATACACGGTCATTTTGCTGTAAAAGACCATCTGCCTACCTCTGTACAACATGGTCAGAGAAGCATAAAATGAAGACCCAAATCCCTTTATATTCTTGAAGACCAGATGCCTTATGACATGACTGATAGTAGGGAGAGCTCCACCCCATTGTCTATCCAGAGGGTAGACGTTAGGTAATAGGCAAACGAACCAGCTGTCAGGAATCGGAAGCGCCATGGCATTTTAGCATTTCATCTTTAAAATTTAGGATCAAGCTTACATGTTCAGATTAGCAATTTTATGAGCTACCTTAGGAAAATAATGGCATTGCAGAATAGGCAAAATGTAGCTGTTTGGTGTGTTACACTAGCTATGGCCAGTACTTTAAAAATGCTATATTCTTGAGTTTTGAAATAAGTTCAATGCTTCTTTTCTTGGGAAATCATGAATTTAATGTTAAGTGTAATGCAGTGGATCAGGAACTGAAGTGTGAGCTGTTTGAATCCTGTGTCCGGATGGGGAATGCTCTGGAAACCTGGGCACTGGGAAGCAGAAACATGTTCCAAAACACTTCCTCCCAAGGCAGAAAAATTTTATAATACTTGACAGGGCATTGGGTGTAAAATGAAAATTAATAACAATGATTCTTTTTTCAGAGATGAGACTCTCACTTTTGCTGAAGTATTTTAATATGCTGCCTGATTAGAGACAATATGAGAAATGAGCCTCTCTGATTCTCATTTTTGGCTAAAAGTCTTGGCTGGCTGTTGGGACAATCTGTTATTGCTGGCTATTGCTCTGGGGGTGAGTTAATGCCAGCTATTCAGATGCTCACTAAAATCTATATTCACGTGGAATGATGGTTTTCTGCTTCCAAGTGATCAGCTTGCCATTTTTTTGCAGCACAAGCAAAAAAGACTGCCTTTCTGCCCCTTGGCCTTGCGGGAGTTTAGGGCCTGCAGCTCATATTCTCTGTACTTGCTCAAGCTCGTTAGTCAGTTTACAGCCATCTGTCTTTATACCATTAACCCACTTGATTGGACACCATACTGTTGTTTTCTGTGTCTGTTCTGGTAAATTATGTGCATCCTGAGTTGTTCTAATGACATGCTGTTCTAATGACAGCTCCCTCAGAGGGGATCTGGGTAGAGAATACCTCTGTGAGAATCTCAAACTGTGGCAGATTTTGGTCCTGGAGGGGGTGGGGAGCAAAAGGAGGGATCCAATAAGGGCAATCCTTGATTCTGCTATAGGAACAGTGAAAAAATGGAAAAATGGCATCTTTTACTGTCCATTGGGCATGGCTAGAATACAGGGAAGCATAAGAGAAAACCAAATGGAGACTGAAGCACTTTTCCAGCCTTGGTAGAAAACAATGCACGAGAGAGAATGACAACATGCAAACAGTTAGCAGTGGGAGCCTCAGGTTTCTCCTCTTCTTTCTTTAACTTGTCCCATTCCTGCCACATCCTGGATCATCTCCCTAAATTCTGCTCATGCTGCTTGAATAGGATAGAGATAAAGAGATAAAATCAGCCTGTGGTTCCCTGGAAGACCTTGCACAGTTTGAGAAGCAGAGCTCATACCCATCATAAGGAGAGAAGGCAGGATTCTGGGAGCAGAGCTAAAATAAATTTTTCTGTTGCCTCTCCAGAATTCTATAGCAGAATTTTAAGAAATGCTGCGAGTTGACAGTACCTCAAGATATTGCGTGCCGTCTCAGGAAAGAAAGAAATGAAAGTGACAGTGGTTGTATGTGAAGCAAGGAAGAGATGTATCTTTTTCCCATTTATTAATTTATTAAAAATGTAAGCTATAAATATAGATTTATGGATATTTATTTTATCATATGGGTTTTAATCCAGTTTTATTATTATTTATTTTATTGCTCAGAATTTTCTATTTTGCACCTAGGCTTATATTTTCCCTTTCCAATCTACTGCTTCTGTAAGGGGTCCTGGTTTCCTTTACTGGAGAATGATATTTAAAAACCAACATTTGGGAGCCAGACAGGTTAGTTGCTATTATGATGTCATTGCTTCCAGGCCCTTTCAGTAGACAAAACTAGGAACTATATGTATGCGTATCCACTCATGCATATATATATATGCATCTATAATTATTTCCGTACCTATTTGAAAAAATATTAAAATTCAGGTTATACTGTTACTCTCATTCTAATCCAACACAAGAAAATCCTTCGGTCTTTTCTTTTTTGTAACTGCCTCTCCTAATGGTAAGAACCTTGGCTTCCATTATTGACAATATATTTATTTATTTGTTCAATCCTAGTATGCATATAAGGTGGTTTCAGAATTGCTAACTCATGCTTCTGTGAGAAACACATTTACTGACTAGAATACTGTACTTATATATAGGGGTTTTTTTTGTCTTTAGGATCTAGGTTTATTTTGGTAATACATTTTATTTCCTTAAATTTAGTTTTCAAGGTGACCTTCTTCAATATGAGCTATAGGGAGATACTTATCACTCAAATAGATTTTTGGTGGTACAGGTTATCACTAGTGCACAGCAATGTGCAAACTGTTTGAAGATAACAGAGATACTTGTAATCTAAAAGAAAAAAAATTCACCTAAGTTTGCTTATTTCATAATTAGAAGTAGACACTTTGGTATAACTTTACCATTTTCCTAGTATCAGCTCAAACATCAATATTTCTGTGAAGTCTCAGAGCAACATGCTAAATTAAAGTAAGAGGGGAAGTCCATTCCATCACACAAAGTTTTGATTTCAGTTGTGGTATTAACAAATCAAAAAGACTCAAATGCTCCGTGCAGCTGTCCTGTTGAACAGAACTTAGCTTGTTCAGAGGATTTCAAAATAGTGGATATTAATCCATATTATGTCTGTGTGTGTATATCTCTATATATAATGTGGTACCTTCCTATAGGTTATTTGCACAATTTATAACCTCCAAGACTGATTTTTTTCCAACTTCATATTTAGTGGTAATTTTTCAAATCCGAAGGATACACAAGCAGTTCTTTAAAATTCCATCAGAAAATTAAAGTAAGAACACCTTGACATTTATACCTATTAGTATAGCAAAAGTTAAATAATGACAATGAATGAAAGTAATCCATTCATTCAATGCATATTAATTGAGTCTCTATTATATGCTAGATGTTGGGAAAACAGTTGCAGTTAAAACAGACAAATCTCTGTCTTTACAAGCTTATATTCCAGTGGAAGAAAGATGGACAATTAACAAAATAAGTATGTTGTATAGTATTGGAAAATGGTAAATGAGGTGAAGCAGAGAAAGCAGGAAAGGTGGGTAGGAAGTGTTAGGGTCTGGTTAGATCAGTTTCATTAGGATGGCCAGGGAAGGTATTATTGAAAAATAGACAATTAGGTAAAGACTTTAAAGGACGGGAGGGGAGAATCTGGGGGGACCATCAGCCTGCAGACCTCAAGGCATGAATGCATTCCGAAGAGCAGCACAGAGGTCAGGATGGCTCACGTGGAATGAATTAGAGGGTGTTTTAAGAGATGAGGATGGAAAGGTAATGAGGTGGGGTGTAGGGATAAACAGTGAGAAGCAGGCTGGGAGTAGAGTGTCTGAAGCTAACATTAGGGATGTAGCCTTTATTTTATTTGCAGAGGCAAGCACGGGAGGCTGTTGATCAGATGTGAGATGTGATGAAGATCTTGTCATTGCCAGCTAACTATATAACCTTCCGCAAACTCAGTTTCGTGCAGCCTACTCTGTCATTACCACCTCTTATCTTTTCATTTTACTTTCTCTAGAAACCCAGCTTCAGTAATTCTTTGATCCTGCCAGAACCTCCAGTCCGTTGATAACAGCTCCTTTCTCTTCTCCTTTATCCCTTGATATCTTCTCCCTACTTCTCAGCCTGGTGAAATCCTATGGTCAGGCAGTCATTATGATCATGCCATTGACTGCACCCATAATTCCCTTGCTCTTCTTTCTTTATTTTGTAGTTGTTTGGTAAAATCATAACCCTGGTTAAATTTGGCTCCCCATATTTTACACCTCAACTGGTGCAGCTAAATGAGGCAGGAGGGAAATCACATCTCCAGGACTGGTCTTACTTTGAATTCAAGACCATAAACCTCAGATACACTCTGAATGTCTCCAAGAAATCATGCCAGGCTTTACATCCCCATTCATACTCCCACCCTACAAGATGATTTATCACTTCCTTGTCCTGCCTGAAACCTGCAACACATTCTCTTCATCTTTCCCATCTTGCTTCCTGTCTTACTGAAATAATTAGAAAATCAGAAGAGGGGTGCCTGAGTGCCTCAGTTGGTTAAGCCTCCAACTCTTGATTTCAGCTTAGGTCATGATCCCACATTTCGTAGGTTTGAGCCTCACATCAGGCTCTGCGCTGATAGTGCAGAGCCTGCTTGGGATTCTCTTGCTCCCTCTCTCTCTGCCTCTGCCTTGCTCACTCTTCCTCTCTCTTTCTCTCAAAAGTAAATAAATAAACAACAACAAGAAAAGAAAATCAGAAGAAACCTTCCACAGAGTTTCACACCTATCTACCCATCATCAGTATCTGCCTGATACCTTGTGCTTTCTTGCCCGCAACAAGAAATAAACTTTAATGCTACTGTCCAAAGCTTATTTCTCGACCTTGTGCACTGGATCCCATTTTTCACTGTTTACTTAAACACATCACTCCTTTCATCCCACAGTATCAATTCTTTTACTCCCTTCTGGAACACACTCATTACTATGTGGGTGTTCCTTTCATTAAAACAACAATAACAAAAATTAAAAAAGAACAGTGAAAACATCTCCTTCAACCCTAGTTCCTTCACCAATCCATTCTTTGCTTTGCATTAGAGCAAAATTCTGCAGAAATGTCTCTGCTTATTGATTGTATTCTCTTTTAATTCTCTCTTACATTTATCTCCATCAGGGTTTCATCTTGACCATAACCACTAAAATTGTTGTTGTCAAGGTCTCAAGGTCACCTTTCCAAATCCCCTGCTCAATTCTTAGTCTTACATTACTTGATCTATCAACAGTATTTGTTTTTTTGTTTATTTTATTTTTTTAACGTTTATTTATTTTTGAGAGAGGGAGAGAGAGAGTGGGGGAGGGACAGAGAGAGAGGGAGATGCAGAATATGAAGTAGGCTTTAGTTTTTGAGCTGTCAGCACAGAGCCTGATGTGGGGCTCAAACCCACAAACCGTGAGATCATGACCCAAGCCGAAGTTGGAAGCTTAACTCACTGAGCCACCCAGGCATGCCTATCGACAGTATTTGTTAACAGTCAGTCCCTCATTCCTTTTCTTCACTGGCTTCCAGGACGCCAGACTCACCTGGTTTTCTTTTCACCTTATTTGTGGCTCCTCCTCAGACTCCTTTGCTGACTCCTTCACTGTTCCCTGCATCCTAATAATGGGGTGCCCAGAAGCTTAGCTCTTGTTTCTTTGTTTTGTTGACACTCATTTTCTTGGATCTTACCTAGTCTCATGGTTCTAAATACTCATATATCAACAACTCCCAAATTTATATCTCCAACAAAGACCATTCTCTTACACCTCACTTCCATTCATTAGAGTATTACTGTCTCTGTATCTTGAAAATATATTCAGTATACTTAGAATCTGATCACTTACCATTAATTCTGTTACTGTCACCCTGATGTATAGTCACCATTATTTCCTACTGAATTATCACAATGGCCTCATAATTGGTCTTTCAGATTCAGACCTCCTATACACTGTCAGCATAGTGGACAGTGGACAAAATGAGAATAGACTCTATGAGGTACTAGTGTGAAAGCAGGAAAGCTGAAGAGAAGTTAGCAGTAGAGGTGGTCAGATTCTGAATACATGTTGAAGGTTGATCCAATAGGATTTGTTGATTAGAGAGTCAGAATGCCTTCGAGGTTTTTGCCTTGAGCAATTGAGTGCATGGAGTTTGGTGAAAGAAGGGGGCTTCTACACTACAAATAACTCTAAAAATTTTCATTTTTTGAAAAGCCATATGGCAACTTGTAAGCCTTTTATATTCATACTTTTTGAACCACTGGTCCTATCTTGATTTTTTCAATAAAAGGAAAAGGCTCTGCGTATAAAAATGGTTATTATAATATCATTTACAGTGGTACAAAAATAACATGGAAAATATGTACAATATAACATTAAGTGAAAACATGATATGGTATGTTCACTAATAGAATACTGTATAATATTAATGGAAGTGGATAAATCAAAATCAGAATTTCCAGTAATAAATCAGTTAATTATGCTAGACCAGTGAGAAAATGAGGTATTCGTTTTAAGTTCAAATATTCTTACTGTTTTCTGTTTGCCTTTTTGTTTCTTATTTGGCAGATTCATAACTAAGACCAAAGTTGGCTGTTTTAGTCTTTATGACGTGTGTGTTTGCATTCTGTATGTTCATAATGGTTGAAGCCAGTAACCTAGGATTTTGCTTTGTCACAGTTTACCTGTAATCCATCAGCAAATCCTGTTGCCTCTCCCTTGTAAAAAAAATATTACTAAAATAATTTCTCATCACCTTCACTGTTGCTACTGTCCGAGTCACTATCGTGTCTTGCTTGAATTACCATGGTACCTTTTAAATTCATCTCCTTGCTTCTGACTCTCTGTAGTCTATTCTCTATACAATGGTACTTTAAAAATAATATCAAATCACATCACTCCTCTGCTCAAAACCCTAAAATAGCTTTCATCTTACTGAGAGTAAAAGCCAGAATCTCTACAGTAGTTCATAAGACCCTACATGATGCAGTCTCCGAAGATTGAACTCCTACTCTCTCCTTTTTCTTATTTGTCCCTGGCACACTGGCGTTCAGACTGTTATTTGTTTATTTATTTATTTATTTATTTATTTATTTTTTTATGAAATTTATTGACAAATTGGTTTCCATACAACACCCAGTGCTCATCCCAAAAGGTGCCCTCCTCAATACCCATCACCCACCCTCTCCTCCCTCCCACCCCCCATCAACCCTCAGTTTGTTCTCAGTTTTTAACAGTCTCTTATGCTTTGGCTCTCTCCCATTCTAACCTCTTTTTTTTTTTTTTCCTTCCCCTCCCCCATGGGTTCCTGTTAAGTTTCTCAGGATCCACATAAGAGTGAAACCATATGGTATCTGTCTTTCTCTGTATGGCTTATTTCACTTAGCATCACACTCTCCAGTTCCATCCACGTTGCTACAAAAGGCCATAGTTCATTTTTTCTCATTGCCACATAATATTCCATTGTGTATATAAACCACAATTTCTTTATCCATTCATCAGTTGATGGACATTTAGGCTCTTTCCATAATTTGGCTATTGTTGAGAGTGCTGCTATGAACATTGGGGTACAAGTGGGCCTATGCATCAGTACTCCTGTATCCCTTGGATAAATTCCTAGCAGTGCTATTGCTGGGTCATAGGGTAGGTCTATTTTTAATTTTCTGAGGAACCTCCACACTGCTTTCCAGAGCGGCTGCACCAATTTGCATTCCCACCAACAGTGCAAGAGGGTTCCCGTTTCTCCACATCCTCTCCAGCATCTATAGTCTCCTGATTTGTTCATTTTGGCCACTCTGGCTGGCGTGAGGTGATACCTGAGTGTGGTTTTGATTTGTATTTCCCTGATAAGGAGCGATGCTGAACATCTTTTCATGTGCCTGTTGGCCATCCGGATGTCTTCTTTAGAGAAGTGTCTATTCATGTTTTCTGCCCATTTCTTCACTGGGTTATTTGTTTTTCGGGTGTGGAGTTTGGTGAGCTCTTTATAGATTTTGGATACTAGCCCTTTGTCCGATATGTCATTTGCGAATATCTTTTCCCATTCCGTTGGTTGCCTTTTAGTTTTGTTGGTTATTTCCTTTGCTGTGCAGAAGCTTTTTATCTTCATAAGGTCCCAGTAATTCACTTTTGCTTTTAATTCCCTTGCCTTTGGGGATGTGTCGAGTAAGAGATTGCTACGGCTGAGGTCAGAGAGGTCTTTTCCTGCTTTCTCCTCTAAGGTTTTGATGGTTTCCTGTCTCACATTTAGGTCCTTTATCCATTTTGAGTTTATTTTTGTGAATGGTGTGAGAAAGTGGTCTAGTTTCAACCTTCTGCATGTTGCTGTCCAGTTCTCCCAGCACCATTTGTTAAAGAGGCTGTCTTTTTTCCATTGGATGTTCTTTCCTGCTTTGTCAAAGATGATTTGGCCATACGTTTGTGGGTCTAGTTCTGGGGTTTCTATTCTATTCCATTGGTCTATGTGTCTGTTTTGGTGCCAATACCATGCTGTCTTGATGATGACAGCTTTGTAGTAGAGGCTAAAGTCTGGGATTGTGATGCCTCCTGCTTTGGTCTTCTTCTTCAAAATTCCTTTGGCTATTCGGGGCCTTTTGTGGTTCCATATGAATTTTAGGATTGCTTGTTCTAGTTTCGAGAAGAATGCTGGTGCAATTTTGATTGGGATTGCATTGAATGTGTAGATAGCTTTGGGTAGTATTGACATTTTGACAATATTTATTTTTCCAATCCATGAGCAGGGAATGTCTTTCCATTTCTTTAAACCTTCTTCAATTTCCTTCATAAGCTTTCTATAGTTTTCAGCATACAGATCCTTTACATCTTTGGTTAGATTTATTCCTAGGTATTTTATGCTTCTTGGTGCAATTGTGAATGGGATCAGTTTCTTTATTTGTCTTTCTGTTGCTTCATTGTTAGTGTATAAGAATGCAACTGATTTCTGTACATTGATTTTGTATCCTGCAACTTTGCTGAATTCCTGTATCAGTTCTAGCAGACTTTTGGTGGAGTCTATCGGATTTTCCATGTATAATATCATGTCATCTGCAAAAAGCGAAAGCTTGACTTCATCTTTGCCAATTTTGATGCCTTTGATTTCCTTTTGTTGTCTGATTGCTGATGCTAGAACTTCCAGCACTATGTTAAACAGCAGCGGTGAGAGTGGGCATCCCTGTCGTGTTCCTGATCTCAGGGAAAAAGCTCTCAGTTTTTCCCCGTTGAGGATGATGTTAGCTGTGGGCTTTTCATAAATGGCTTTTATGATCTTTAAGTATGTTCCTTCTATCCCGACTTTCTCAAGGGTTTTTATTAAGAAAGGGTGCTGGATTTTGTCAAAGGCCTTTTCTGCATCGATTGACAGGATCATATGGTTCTTCTCTTTTTTTTTGTTAATGTGATGTATCACGTTGATTGATTTGCGAATGTTGAACCAGCCCTGCATCCCAGGAATGAATCCCACTTGATCATGGTGAATAATTCTTTTTATATGCCGTTGAATTCGATTTGCTAGTATCTTATTGAGAATTTTTGCATCCATATTCATCAGGGATATTGGCCTGTAGTTCTCTTTTTTGACTGGGTCTCTGTCTGGTTTAGGAATCAAAGTAATACTGGCTTCATAGAATGAGTCTGGAAGTTTTCCTTCCCTTTCTATTTCTTGGAATAGCTTGAGAAGGATAGGTATTATCTCTGCTTTAAACGTCTGGTAGAACTCCCCTGGGAAGCCATCTGGTCCTGGACTCTTATTTGTTGGGAGATTTTTGATAACCGATTCAATTTCTTCGCTGGTTATGGGTCTGTTCAAGCTTTCTATTTCCTCCTGATTGAGTTTTGGAAGAGTGTGGGTGTTCAGGAATTTGTCCATTTCTTCCAGGTTGTCCAATTTGTTGGCATATAAGTTTTCATAGTATTCCCTGATAATTGTTTGTATCTCTGAGGGATTGGTTGTAATCATTCCATTTTCATTCATGATTTTATCTATTTGGGTCATCTCCCTTTTCTTTTTGAGAAGCCTGGCTAGAGGTTTGTCAATTTTGTTTATTTTTTCAAAAAACCAACTCTTGGTTTCGTTGATCTGCTCTATAGTTTTTTTAGATTCTATATTGTTTATTTCTGCTCTGATCTTTATTATTTCTCTTCTTCTGCTGGGTTTAGGCTGCCTTTGCTGTTCTGCTTCTAGTTCCTTTAGGTGTGCTGTTAGATTTTGTATTTGGGATTTTTCTTGTTTCTTGAGATAGGCCTGGATTGCAATGTATTTTCCTCTCAGGACTGCCTTTGCTGCATCCCAAAGCGTTTGGATTGTTGTATTTTCATTTTCGTTTGTTTCCATATATTTTTAAATTTCTTCTCTAATTGCCTGGTTGACCCACTCATTCGTTAGTAGGGTGTTCTTTAACCTCCATGCTTTTGGAGGTTTTCCAGACTTTTTTCTGTGGTTGATTTCAAGCTTCATAGCATTGTGGTCTGAAAGTAAGCATGGTATAATTTCAATTCTTGTAAACTTATGAAGGGCTGTTTTGTGACCCAGTATATGATCTATCTTGGAGAATGTTCCATGTGCACTCGAGAAGAAAGTATATTCTGTTGCTTTGGGATGCAGAGTTCTAAATATATCTGTCAAGTCCATCTCATCCAATGTCTCATTCAGGGCCCTTGTTTCTTTATTGACCATGTGTCTAGATGATCTATCCATTTCTGTAAGTGGGGTGTTAAAGTCCCCTGCAATTACCACATTCTTCTCAATAAGGTTGCTTATGTTTATGAGTAATTGTTTTATATATTTGGGGGCTCCGGTATTCGGCGCATAGACATTTATAATTGTTAGCTCTTCCTGATGGATAGACCCTGTAACTATTATATAATGTCCTTCTTCATCTCTTGTTACAGCCTTTAATTTAAAGTCTAGTTTGTCTGATATAAGTATGGCTACTCCAGCTTTCTTTTGGCTTCCAGTCGCATGATAAATAGTTTTCCATCCCCTCACTCTCAATCTAAAGGTGTCCTCAGGTCTAAAATGAGTCTCTTGTAGACAGCAAATAGATGGGTCTTGTTTTTTTATCCATTCTGATACCCTATGTCTTTTGGTTGGCGCATTTAATCCATTTACATTCAGTGTTATTATAGAAAGATACGGGTTTAGAGTCATTGTGATGTCTGTATGTTTATGCTTGTAGTGATGTCTCTGGGACTTTGTCTCACAGGGTCCCCCTTAGGATCTCTTGTAGGGCTGGTTTAGTGGTGACAAATTCCTTCAGTTTTTGTTTGTTTGGGAAGACCTTAATCTCTCCTTCTATTCTAAATGACAGACTTGCTGGATAAAGGATTCTCGGCTGCATATTTTTTCTGTCTAGCACCCTGAAAATCTCGTGCCAATTCTTTCTGGCCTGCCAAGTTTCAAAAGATAGATCAGTTACGAGTCTTATAGGTCTCCCTTTATATGTGAGGGCACGTTTACCCCTTGCTGCTTTCAGAATTTTCTCTTTATCCTTGTATTTTGCCAGTTTCACTATGATATGTCGTGCAGAAGATCGATTCAAGTTACGTCTGAAGGGAGTTCTCTGTGCCTCTTGGATTTCAATGCCTTTTTCCTTCCCCAGTTCAGGGAAGTTCTCAGCTATTATTTCTTCAAGTACCCCTTCAGCACCTTTCCCTCTCTCTTCCTCCTCTGGGATACCAATTATGCGTATATTATTTCTTTTTAGTGTATCACTTAGTTCTCTAATTTTCCCCTCATACTCCTGGATTTTTTTATCTCTCTTTTTCTCAGCTTCCTCTTTTTCCATAACTTTATCTTCTAGTTCACCTAGTCTCTCCTCTGCCTCTTCAAGCCGAGCTGTGGTGGTTTCCATTTTGTTATGCATTTCGTTTAAAGCGTTTTTCAGCTCCTTGTGACTGTTCCTTAGTCCCTTGATCTCTGTAGCAAGAGATTCTCTGCTGTCCTGTATACTGTTTTCAAGCCCAGCGATTAATTTTATGACTATTTTTCTAAATTCACTTTCTGTTATATTATTTAAATCCTTTTTGATCAGCTCATTAGCTGTTGTTATTTCCTGGAGATTCTTCTGAGGGGAATTCTTCTGCTTGGTCATTTTGGATAGTCCCTGGCGTGGTGAGGACCTGCAGGGCACTTCCCCTGTGCTGTGGTGTATAACTGGAGTTGGTGGGCGGGGCCGCAGTCAGACCTGATGTCTGCCCCCAGCCCACCGCTGGGGCCACAGTCAGACTGGTGTGTGCCTTCTCTTCCCCTCTCCTAGGGGCGGGATTCACTGTGGGGTGGTGTGGCTCGTCTGGGCTACTTGCACCCTGCCAGGCTTGTGATGCTGGGGATCTGGCGTATTAGCTGGGGTGGGTAGGCAAGGTGCACGGGGGCAGGAGGGGCAGGCTTAGCTCGCTTCTCCTTAGGTGATCCACTTCAGGAGGGGCCCTGTGGCAGCGGGAGGGAGTCAGATTCGCTGCCGGAGGTTTGGCTCCGCAGAAGCGCAGAGTTGGGTGTTTGCGCGGAGCGAGCAAGTTCCCCAGCAGGAACTGGTTCTCTTTGGGATTTTGGCTGGGGGATGGGCGGGGGAGATGGTGCTGGCGAGCGCCTTTGTTCCCCACCAAACTGAGCTCTGTTGTCAGGGGGCTCAGCAGCTCTCCCTCCCTTTGTCCTCCAGCCTTCCCACTTTCCGAGCAGAGCTGTTAACTTATGACCTCCCAGACGCTAAGTCGCGCTTGTTGTGGGAACACAGTCTGTCAGGCCCCTCCGCTTTTGCAAACCAGACTCGGGGTCTCTGCTTGGCCAGCGAGCCGCCCCTCCGCCCCGGCTCCCTCCCGCCAGTCCGTGGAGCGCGCACCGCCTCGCCGCCCTTCCTACCCTCTTCCGTGGGCCTCTCGTCTGCGTTTGGCTCCGGCGACTCCGTTCTGCTAATCCTCTGGCGGTTTTCTGGGTTATTTAGGCAGGTGTAGGTGGAATCTAAGTGATCAGCAGGACGTGCGGTGAGCCCAGCGTCCTCCTAAGCCGCCATCTTGCAAAACCCCTCCTATTTGTTTATTTTTTATTTATTTTTTACCTTTTGACCCTCTTCATCCATTCCCCTGCCCTTACCTACTGCCTCTGGGAATCACAAATCTGTTTCTTATATCTATGAGCTTATTTTTTTTCTTATTTTTTGTTTTAAATCTTCCACATATAAGAGGAATTATATGGAATTTGTCTTTCTCTGACTTTTTTTTTTCACTTAGCTTTATGCCCTTGAGGTCCATCCACATTGTCACAAATGGCAACATTTTATTCTTTTTTGTGGCTGTACTAGTCCCTTCTCTACATACATACATCATATTCTTTAACCATTCATCCATTGATGGACACTTACTAGTCAGTCTCCTTACTAGTATGGTTCTGTTCAGGTTTTCTATTTCAACATGACTCAGTCTTGGTAGGTTGTTTATTTCTAGGAATTTATCCATTTCAATGGGTTGTTCAATTTGTTGGCATATCATTATAATCTTTATGATCCTTTGCATTTCTGTGGTATCAGTTGTCACATCTTCTTCATTTCCAATTTTATTTATTTGAATCCTCTCTCATCTCCCCCCACCTCCTTGGTGAATTATGTCAGTTTCATTTATCTTTCCAAAGAACCAGCTCTTAGTATCATTGATCTTATTGTCTTTTTAGTCTCTATTTTATTTATTTCTGCTCTAGTCTTTGTTATGATTTCAGTACTTTTAAATTTATTATGACTTGTTTGTGGCCTATGATTTTTCCTGGAATTTTCCATGTGCACCCGGGAAGAATGTATATTCTGCTACTTTTAGATGGACTTTTCTGTGTATATCTAATAAGTCCATCTGGTCTAATGTGTTATTGAAGGCTTATTTTTATTTTTTATATTTTATCTTTATTATATATATTGCATATGTATACATATATATGTATAAATATTTATATCTAAAATTCTCAATAGTTAACATACAGTGGAGTTTTGGCTTCAGGAGTAGAATCCAGTGATTCATCACTTACATATAACACCCAGTGCTCATCAACAAGTGTCCTCCTAATGTCCATCACACATTTTCCCCGCTCCTTACCCCCATCAACCCTCAATTTGTTCTCTGTATTTAAAAATCTCTTATGGTATGCCTCCCTCTCTGATATCTTATTTTTCCTTCCCTTCCCCTATAATCATCTCTTAAGTTTCTCAAATTCCACATATGAGTGAAATCATGTGATATCTGTCTTTCTCTGAATGACTTATTTTGCTTAGCACAATACCCTCCAGTTCCATCCATGTTGTTGCAAATGGCAACTTTTCATTCTTTTTCATCACCAAGTAATATTCCATCATATCTACATACCACATCTTCTTAATCCATTTGTCAGTTGATGAATATTCGGGCGCTTCCCACAATGTGGCTATTGTTATTGGTGCTGCTATAAACATTGGGGTACATGTGCCCCTTCAAATCAACATTTTTGTATCCTTTGGATAAATTCCTACTAGTGTAATTGCTGGGTTGTAGGGTAGTTTTATTTTTAATTTTTTGAGGAACTTCCACACTGTTTTCCAGAGTGGCTGCACAAGTTTGCATTTCTACCAACAGTGCAAGAGGGTTCCCTTTTCTCCACATCCTTGCCAACATCTGTTACTTCCTGAGTAGTTAATTTTAGCCACTCTGATGGTGTAAGGTGGTATCTCATCGTGGTTTTGATTTGTATTTCCCTGATAGAGTGACGTTGAGCAGCTTTTCATATGTCTGTTTGGAAGGCTTATTTTTAAAATTGAATTTCTATCTGGATGACTAATCCATTGGTGTAAGTGGGATATTAAAATTCCCTAATATTGTATTGCTATCTGTTTCTCCCTTTAGGTCTGTTAACAATTGCTTTATGTATATATAGGTGGTTCTATAATGGGCACATAAATATTTACAAATGTTATATTCTCTTGTTGGATTGATCCCTTTATCATTATGTAACACCTTTTTTGGTCTCTTATTGGAGTCTACGTTTTAAGATTTATTTTTTTTAAGTATAACTATTCTAATCTTCTTCTAATTTCCATTTGTTAGCATATTTTTTTGTCATTTCACTTTAAGCCTGTGTATGTCCCTATATCTAAGGTGAGTCTATAATAGGCAGCATATAGATGGATTCCTTTTTAAAAAAAAAATCCATTCAGCCACTCTATATCTCCGGATTGGATAACTTAGTTCATTTATATTTAAAGTAATTATCAACAGGCAGTACTTATTGCCATTTTGTTAGTTGTTTACTGGCTGTTTTTATAGTTCCTCTCTATTCCTTTCTTCACTTGGTTCCTTCCTTTGTGTTTTAATCACTTTCTTTGGTGGTATACTTACACTCCTTTCTCTTTCTCTTTTGTGTATTTGCTATAAATTTTTGCATTGTGGTTATCATGAGCTTTAGCTTTTGCTTGTTTCCATCTCTCCTTCAATTCTTTTTTTTTCCTCCTTCAATTATGAATGACAACTTTACCAGATAGAGTATTCTTGGTTGGCATTTTCTTTTCTTTAGCACTTTGTGTATATATTTGTACCATTTCTTTCTGGCTGGCAAAGTTTCTGCCAAAAAATTTGCTGATAGTGTTATGGGGCTTCACCTGTACATAACAAGTTGTTTTCCACTTGCTGCTTTTAACATTCTTTCTTCATCTTTAACTTTTGACATTTTAATTATAATGTCTCTTGGACTCATTTTGTTTGCAACTCTCTTGGCTTCCTGGATCTAGATGTTGTTTCTTTTTCCACTGTTCTGCTAATGAACCCCTCTAGTGTGTTTTTCAGTTCAGTGTTGTATTCTTTAGCTCTGTTACTTGTATTTGGTAATCTATTATATTTTTCATCTGTTTGCTGAAGAGTCTTACTATGTTCATCCATTCTTCTCCCCAGTTCAGTAAGCATCTTTATGATTTATTACATTGAACTCTTTATCAGCTAAACTACTTCTCTTTCATTGAAGTTTTTTTTTCCTGAAGTTTTATTGTTTCATTTGGGACATAATTCCTCAGTTTCTTCATTTTGCTTGGATCTTTGTGTTGGTGCCTATATAGTAGATGAAACAACTACTTTTCCAAGTTCTTGAAGGAGGTGAATCTTGTTGTTGAACCCTGCCCCAGCTCTTTGTCATCTCCCAAACCATTGTGCTCATCCAAATAGTCTATCATATTTTTTAAAATCTCCCAGTTTGTGAAGGTGTTCCAGGCCCTGTTGCTGTCCCAGAAAGGAGGATCTCAGCACCTAGCCCTGTTGGCTAGGGGTTCTGGTGTTGTCCCTCAGGCTGTAGTCACAAAAATTGGAGCTCTAGATGAGTATATAGACTTTTTTCTGGGAGATACAAGCTGGAGCAAGGTAGAGAGAGAGTGCCAAAATGGTGTCCACAGCCTATGTTCTTTGAGAGTAGCCTTATAGTGTACCAGATGTGTGTCAAACCTAAAGCCAGCCTTCAGGCTGAAGCAGCAGAACTGGAAAAGAGACCTCCTTCACAGAAGGACTGGAGTGTGTGTTTCCTTCTGCTGTCTGCACAGGGCCCTGGGTTGAGGGGGGCAGTCTGCCAAAAACTGTCTCTCTAATTGCCATAGTCCTGTGGTACCCAAGAATATAAGGCTGCCTAGTTACCGGAGCCAAGTGATCAAGGGGCATCCCCTGGGCAGCAGCTGCCAAAACAGGGGCATCAGATGTAAAAACCAAGGCACCAGCCATGATGTAAATCTCACGCAGACACTGGTGTTCTGGGGTGTGGCAGAAGGAGAGGAAAAAGATAGTGCCCTCCCTCCAAAGTCTCTCTAAGGATTATAGTCAGCTCCTAGATGTGTGTTGAATTCGAAAATGTGCCACTGCCATGGTGATTAACTAGTAGGTCTCCTTTACAGAAAGACTAAGCTCCCAAGTATATTGCCTCTTATTGTGCTCTGGCTGTGGTAGCTATTTAAGAGCTCTTTCTCCATCGCTTACAGTCCTGTGGGCCCATGAGCAAAAACCCCACTGGCCACCAGAGTCAGGCTACATAGAGGTATTCCCTCACAGCAGTCACAAAAATTGGGGCACCAGACAGGGGTATGAGCTCCTTTCTCTGTGATACCAATTATTATAGCCCCATGGGACCAGGAATTCAAGCTCCTTGGCCTTCAGAGCTAGGTAGTCAAGAGATGTTCCTTGGGTGGCAGCCACAAAAACTGGGGGATAAGATGCATGTAAATGCTCCTTTCCTGTAGACAGTGGTGCTCTGAAGAACAGAAAAGGAGGAGTGTGAAGATGTTGCCCACCAGTCTCCATCCCTGGAGAGTGTTCCAGGAGGCTCTCAGATGTGTGTGTTAAATTAGATGCCTGATTCTCGGGCTGACACTTTAATATAACCAGGTGAGTCTCTGTCACTTTAGGTCTGGACCCCTTTGGCTTCCCTGGATCTTGGTCTGGGTCAAGTGAATCTGAGTACCGGGCCCTGTAAGAGCAGTCCTCTGGGTCTTTACAATCTTGTGGGTCTCCTTGGTTTTTATAGTTAGATGTTTTGGAGGCTTGTGTCTCAGGTGCAGGTCCTACAAGTCTTGGTTCTTGTTGTGCCCTTCACTCCTTGGGGAGGAGTTCCAGGTGCTAAGTCTTCTGGTTGTGGATTGCTACACTGGGGGTAAGGTTTATAGTGAGATTGTATCCCAAGCGATCCATGTGCTTTTCTTCTCATTTTCTGATGTGTAGTCACCACCCAGCAGGCCTGTAGGTTGTTGTAAGAGGAAATTATTCCACGTGTCGCTGTGAACTCGGGTGTGCCCATGGGAGGAGGTGAGTTCAAGAACTTCTGCACTTCCATCCTGATCTGGAACTCTTGTTTTGAAATATTTTTATATTTATAAAAGGGAAATATAAAAAATGTAATTACTGTCCTCTTTTTTAAAACAATTTTTGAACATTTATTCATTTTTGACAGACAGGGAGAGAGCGTGCAAGCAGGGGTAGGGCAAAGAAAGAGGGAGGCAGAATCTGAAGCAGGTTCCAGGCTCTGAGCTGGCAACACAGAGCCCAATGCAAGCTCGAACCCACAAACCACGAGATCATGACCTGAGCCGAACTTGGAAACTTAACGGACTGAGCCATCCAGGTGCCCCAGTGTCATCTCTTTAATATATACAATAGCTGTATCCTTTTATACATTTTTTTTCTGGAAGGCATTTGCTTTTATCAAGTGGTGAAAACAATTCGTTATCTAAGTTCACAAAGGGTTTTTAATGCTTATTTTTGAGAGAGAGAGAGAGAGCAGGGAGGGGCAGAGAGAGAGAAGGAGACACAGAATTCGAGGCAGGCTCCAGGCTCTAGGCTCTGAGCTATCAGCACAGAGCAGGACCCAGGGCTTGATCCCATGAACCATGAGATCATGACCTGAGCTGAAGTCAGGAGTCAGACACAACCAACTGAGCCACCCAGACACCCCGAGTTTACAAATATTTTTAATGGCTATTTATAAATAAGCTCTCAAAGACTTCTACCCTAAGAGTTCTATTTTACTGCAACAACCTTGTACTAGAATGCAAAATCAAGGGATTTGATTTCAAGGCCCAGCTCTGTCAGTTTTTCACTGTGTGATTATGAATGAAGTAGGTAACTTGAATCAGGATTTGTGTTTGCAAAATGGGGATATCAATCTCTTTTCTTTATACTTGATGGAGCAGTTGTGAAGATCAAAAGAAATAATGTATCTGAAAATGCCTGGAAAACTATAAATCGCTACAGAATGTGAGTGGTAATTTAGGTTGAGATCGCTTCTGCTTCATCCTGAATATTTTATCCTTAGGTCTTAATTATCATCTTCTCCCAAAAGTAATGCTTCCCTTTGAATGCAAGTCAATTATTTTTAAGAGACTAAGTACTAATGGAAACATATCTTTTCAAAGTAAGAGCAAAACCATAGGATGTTAATAAATTATGTGATTATTTCACAAAGAGAAGTAAAAAAATAGAAATAGGCATAATTTGTTGGATGATCTTATGCATTCTAAGTGTGCTCTTAACCTAAAAAAAAAAACACTAGCAAAAGTTACACAAAATTTTAAGCACTTGACAAAAGGAAGTAGCAGACTACTCAGTCATCTTATCTGTTGTTTGAATAGGTCTTTCTGAGCAGGTGAAATATGAAATTAGTTTATTAACAAAAGATTAAAATTTCCATCTGGCCAACGGTATATAGGAAGGTGTCACATACACAGAATCTCAGTGTGCAGACTGGCGTCTTATCATAAATCACCAGCACTTTCTTGAGGAGGAAGATTCACAAAGACAGTAATTCAGGTAGAACTGAAGAATGAGAAAAATATCAGTTTTAAAATATAAAAAGTTGAAATCATGGTCCTTTAAGAGAAAGATTTATGCAGCACGTGTTCAACAATCACAAACAAAAGGCAAATGAAAGGGTTTATTGGTCTGCAACAAATCTTTGCATTCTCTCCAAAGCTGCATATATGTTATGGGTGATACAATTCATCAGGATAAAAATAGGATGCATTGTAAAATGAGAGAAGCCAATTATTATTTTTGAAGGGACAACAAAAATTTGCCCAAAGTTTATAGCTACTGCTGCAAAGCTATACAATAAAAGCAATGTGATTATACAGTAGTTTAGCTAAAAGTAAATCATCTGATGCCAGAGTAAATGGACAGAAATAAACTACAAAGTATATTTTGCTCATAAAAATGGGGATCAGTTTTGGCCTCGATCCAAGCTGAACTACATATAAAAAAAGGGGGGTAAGGCATGCTTTAAGAAGTTTCCTTCACTCCAGACTGCAGCCTTATTCCTTCCTAACTATATGCATCCAACTTACTCTGTGGTGAGTAGAAGCGGACTGTGTCTGCCAAGAAAGTAGGTGACTTAACCATTTTGAATCTCAGTTCTGTCATCTATAAAATGAGAAAGTAAAAGATCTCTAAATTCCTTTCCAACTCTTTAAAAAAGAATACTTCATGTTTCCAGTTTTAATGTCATCCAACCTTAAACGCCAATTTTAGGGGGGTGGGCTTCAAGTATTTTTGCTGCAAACTACTAACAAAATTGATTGTTCTCTAGGACTACTTGACATTTTAGTTTTCTTCTTTAATTTTCCCTTGTATTGGATTCTCTGTGTCCTTTACTCCACATTCTCTTCTGTTGTTCTTTTCCTTGGCCTAGTCCCTCATTTTGTTGGAACATAATCTCCAGGAGGCCCTGATGAACAAAAAAATGCAGGGGAGGTGACAATTGAGTTCCTGCATATATGAAAATGACTCTGTGTCCTCACTCTTAACTGATCGACGGGTTTCAGAGTTCTGGGTTGAAATGCATTGGTCTCTCAGAATTTTGAAAGCAATGCTTCTATCGTCCTTTAGGGCCTGTGGTGCTACTGATACTCCAAGTGCCATTCTGATCGTTGTGTCTTTGTGTATGAGCATTTTTCTCTCTGAAAGTTTTTGAGATCTTCTCCTTATATACAGAGTTCTGAAAAATGTGCTGTGGGGTGTTTTTAAACATTTATTGATTTATTTTTTTAATTGTACCTGTTGAACTGGATGTTCATTCTCTTCCGTTCTTTTTATTTTATTTTGAACTTTACAACTTTTATCCCCTGTTCTCCCTAATCTCTCTTTCTAGAATACCTATCAATTAGATGATTGATTTTCTAATTTTCTTATATTTTGTCTCCCATTTTCCTTCTCTGTTTGTTTTACTTTATGAGATGTTATCCTCAACTCTTCTAATCATGGTATTAAATTTTTTTATTTTTGTCATCAAATTGCTCATATCCAAGAGTTCTATTTTGTTCCATGAAAGTTCTCTCATGGACTATCCTGTCCTTTTTGTCTTTCTGGAGACCATAATTTAGTTTTTTGTTTTACTGGGATTTTTCTTTGACTTTTCCTTTTCTTTTGAGTTCCTTATTGCTATTAGTTTGTCTTGGTCCTTCTCATTTACACTGGAGACTTCACTAAAATGTCCAGTAAACCTTGGATGTCAACTCATATTTAAGATAGAGGCCTTAAAAACCAATTGGAAGCTATTCATTTATTGATAGGACTTATTGAGAGTTGTTTTGTGGTTGCTTCAAACCTGAATATTCCCCTGAGGAACCCACAATTGTTAGTACATTTGAGGACCCTCTCTTGACCAGTGACCAGCTCCCTCTCTTTGACTTCTAATTCTCATGGGGTCAGGTACCTGGAGGCAAACGTGGCCACCACTTGTTCCTCAGAAACTGAGTCAGAGAAAGGAGTTTAGGTGGGAGGAGGGGGTATCACTGTTTAATTCTGTTTTAAGAATGGCATCTCCCCTTCACATACCTCGATGTGTGTGTCTTCTGAATCCTTAGCGTTGATGCATGGTTTCTGCCTAAGTTAGAGAGCAGCAGGTGGACTGTGTGGGGCTCAAGAGGTCCAACTGCTCTTTATAGATTTCGGTAAACTCTTCTGTCATCAGTCTTCTATATCCATCTGCATTTACAATCTTTGGTCTCCAATTCCTAAATCTATCTAATGTTCTATGGCATTAATTTTCCTGATGATTCATTAGCTTTCCTAAGTTAGATATTTTATGGTTTTCCAAATATCACTGATATCACTTTACTTCTGTCATTTATTTTGTTCTCTATGTGTTTATGTTTACTTTTCCTTTTCCTGTTATTTTAGTTGTATTTATTTTTGGGGGGTAACAGAGTGAATCTGTATATATTTTTTCATATAGAAATGTAAATTATGGTTAGCAAATTCTATATAATAAAACAAACTAACCTTCTATTCTCTAGATTTTAGTGATTAACACAGTAGAAGTTGATTTTTCTTTTATGTAAATTGCTCAGGTGTGTGTTCTTGATGGTTGTGTATCTTTCTTCCGTGTGATAATCCAGGGACCAGGCAGCTCCCATTTTATAACTCATCTATCCCCTGGGAGCTCTTTGTCTTTGAATCAAGCTGGCTAAACCAAAAGAAAGCTTTGAGAATATATACCTGCTTCTTCAAAACCTTGGTCTGCAAGTCATTCTCATTCCATTAATAAGAAATTGCCACATGGCCACATAAAATGGAGGGAACAGGAGGTATTGGCTGCTGGGGAAACACAATATTTTGTTTTCCAGATAACCATCTCTGCTAGAGTCTGGCTACCAAATGTCCATTTGTACCCTTTTTATTCTTTTTTTTTTTTTTTGGGAGAGAGAGAGAGAGAGAGAGAGGAGAAAGAGAAAGAGAAAGAAAGAGAACAAGAATGAGAACAAGAATGAGAAAGAGAAAAAGAGAATCTTAAGCAGGCTCCGTACTCAGCACAGAACCTGACCTGGGACTTATCCCATGATCCTGGGATCATGACCTGCGCCCAAATCAAGAGTCGGACATTCAACTTACTGAGCCACCCAGGTGCCCCTCTACCCTCTATTTTTCTATATATATAGAACCATTTTACTCTGTCCTCAATAGAGATAGCCTAAATTCCCAATTTTATTCCTTGAAACATTTCAAAATCCAGTGTATCCAGAAAATGTCAATCACTTGTATCAGATCTAGATATGGCTCTTGAAAGTTTAACAACTTACAGACTAAAAGACAAATTCCTTTATTTCCTGACACCTTTCTATGCACACACATGTACAATGTACAATGATGGAGAAGAGGCACCCCATCTAGAAAGAGAAGAACTGATAAACACAATAATTACTGGCTTGGAGCGGTGATAGAATCCTGATGACAGGATTCTGTCTAAAGAGAAATTTCCTTATTTAGGAACTTGATTTAACTCTGGAAGAAACTTTTGTTCATTGCTTTCCAAAGCCACCAGCACTATCTTCTTGTCCATTATCTTCCATGGGCACACTTGAAGCGGGTGTTGGTGAATATATCATACTTTGTATTTGCTTATGTTTTCCAGCAAACATCTGCTTATTTAAGTTTGCAAGGGGGAACCCTTAGAATTGTTTGAAAATATTAAAAGTCAAAATCTTTTTGACGATATGCTGTGATGTCTTTGACCAAACATCTGTTATGAGGTCACACCTTATAAACTTTTCTGCCTTGCTCATAAACCAGCTAACTTTTGCCTGAGCTTATCTCTTTCTTATAATGTCTTGCTAAATCTAGTGTTTATTATCCCAACAATATCTTATTCTGGATTTTTAAAATTCTTCTACAATCAAATTCTGGATTAGTTCTATCTGCTGCGATATATAAAAGCCCAAATTTAATGGCTTACCACAAGCAAAAGCTTATTTCTTATTCATGTAACAGCCCCTGGCTGGTGGGAGACTTTCTTCCATAAGCAGTTTCAGAAATCTTGGCTCCTTCCATTGGTTCTGCCATTTCCCAGAACCGGCCAACAGAAAGGAAAGGGCCCAGGGAGAAGCTTATGTGCTCATGTGCTATACAGACTTTCAAAAGTTTGTATAGATAGTAACACATACATTCTACTCACTGTCTATTGGGAAAAGTTACAGACATGGGCCCCCTCTAGATAGTTGCAAGTGCCCCTGGGAAACATAGTATATGGTTATGCATGGGCTTCCTCACAACAATTCTGTAATGTGGAAGGGGAAGGAAAAATTTTGGTAGACAGTTGCCTCTCTCTACCACATTTGTGAGGAAGCAGAGATAAATTATCCGCCACACTGGGCTATTTTGCTATTTCTTCATTTCAGCTTTAGTCGAAAAATGTTTATTTCAGAATTCTTTCTGTCTTTAAAAGTCTTCTCATTGACTGGAAGCAAGGAAGATGTTTTTATTTCTCTTCTCTTTTTAATTCTTTGTGTTGTCTCTAACTCAATAAATAGAGCAGTTATTCGGGGTCCTATTTTATTAGTTGTAAAAAATGAAACTTGTTTTAGTGCTGAGAACCTAATTGTATAAGACCCTTTAAAAAAGCTCATGATGCTTTCTCCTCTCTTTGGGAAAGTTTTCTAATATAAGACCCTGGTCCTTGGTCAAGGGTACTAATGCAAACTGAGCTACACATTCTCTTTTTAAAAAAATTGAAATACAAAAACTGAGACCTAGTGTTTATGATTGATAAGAGCTGAGTCACTTGAGTGGTAGTTTTCTAGCAATAAGTGTGTCCTTGAAATCCCGTGCTGAGATTCTTGGAGCTGCCTTATTTTCTTCCTTTCCTGACCTTTTTTGTTCAACTGCTTCTGTAACATCTTGATAAATAGCAACACTCTTCCCATAAATTCTCTTTTGTATTTAATCTAGCAAGAGTGTCTATTGCCTGTTGACTACAACCCAGAGACCCTTAATTAGTATCCCAGGGAAGCATATTTATTCTGGGATCTTCAATATCTGTCCAATATCCATTGGCATTTTGAAGATTTTTTTTCTCATTAATTCTCACATTAATGGCTTAGATTGACTGTGTTATACCATGGACTGTATGTCTTTTCAGAAGCCCAAGAAGTGATTTCTTAGAACTAGATGGATGTCAGCTACTCTGTTCAATAGTGTGAAGTTCACTCATATTCTGCCTGTCTTTTCGTTAATAACATCATGATCATAGGAAAATAGGTAACAACGCTTTTTTGGGGATAGTGGCATTAGAGAGAGTAAATATATTGCTAAAGGCCATATAATAGGTAACTGATAGAGATGGTATTTTAATCCTTATCTGCAAAACTTCAAAGCCAAAGTTCAAGACCTCTAGATATACAGCCTTTTTACATGCCATACATTTAAATAGATGCTAGGAGATTGAAGATACAATTTAAAAAAAATTTTTTTTTCAACGTTTTTTATTTATTTTTGGGACAGAGAGAGACAGAGCATGAATGGGGGAGGGGCAGAGAGAGAGGGAGACACAGAATCGGAAACAGGCTCCAGGCTCTGAGCCATCAGCCCAGAGCCTGACGCGAGGCTCGAACTCACGGACCGAGAGATCGTGACCTGGCTGAAGTCGGACGCTTGACCGACTGCGCCACCCAGGCGCCCCGAAGATACAATTTTTAAAAACTCTGCTCTTTGTTCTTTAAAGTCCTATGGTTTATCAGTAATTAGGCGATATCAATATAATATGGTAGGTAAAGGAGAGAATTACCCTGAGGACTATGGAATGTGGAAGAGGAAACTAGCATCCCCATGGGTGGGTGTATATGCTATCTTATTAACTACCTTCTGGTTGTTTTGTAGTTCCATTGTCTTTTTCTGTTTCTCTTGCTGCCTACTTTTGTTAATTGGTGGTTTTCTGTGGTTATACCCTCTGATTCCCTTCTCTTTATTTTTTGCTTTGTGGTTACCATGAGGCTTACATAAAATATCTTATCAGTCCATTTTACACTGCTAGCAATTTAACATTGATCACATATAAAAACTTTACTCTCTTTGCTCCTCCCTCTTACATATTTAATGTCACAATGTACCTCTTTTTATATTGTGTATTCATTAAGAAATTATACTAGTGATAGCTATATTTAATACCTTAACCTTTGTAATATAGTTAGGTGTTAACACACCATCATATTATAGAATCTGACTATGTATTTACTTTTACGAGCGTGTTGTATAGTTTTGTATGTTTTCATGTTATTAATTAGTGCCTTTTCATTTCAGTTTGAAGAATTCCTTTCAGTATTTCTTGTAAGGCAGTGTTACTGCCAATGAAGTCCCTCAGCTTTTGTTTGTCCTAACTTCTGGGTAGAATATTGGCTGGCAATTTTTTTTCCCTTCAATACTTTGAGTATATTATCCCATTCTCTCCTGACCTGTAAGGTTTCTGCTGAGAAATGTGCTGATCGCCTATGGGGAGTTTCTTCATAGGTTACAATCTTTTTTTTCTCTTGCTGGTTTTAGGATTCTCTCTTTGTCTTTGATTTTTGACAGTTTCATTCTAATGTGTCTTAGAGAAGATCATTTTGAATTGAAATAATGGGTGCTCTAGTAGCTTCATAAACTTGGATGTCGAAGTCTCTTCCCGGGTTTGGCAAGTTCTGAGCCATCATTTCTTCAAGTAAGCTTTGTGTCTTTTCTCTCTTCTCCTTCTGGAACTCCAGTGATTCTGATATTGCTTCTTTTGATGGTGTTCCATAGACTATTCAGGGTTTTGTTTTGTTTTGTTTTGTTTTGTTTTGTTTTCTTTGTTTTTGCTTTTTCACTTTTTTTTGTCTGTTCTCCTCTGAGTGGGTTATTTCAATGTTCCAATTCTCTAACTTGCTGATTCTGTCTTCTGCCTAATCTATTCTGATATTGACATTTTCTATTACATTCTTCGTTTCATTCATTGATTCTTCAGCTCCAGAATTTCTATTTGGTTCTTTCTTTATTTCTATCTCTTTGCTAAATTCCTCATTTTGTTTGTGTATTGTTTTCCTGATTTTGTTGAATTGTCTTTCTATGTTTTATTGTAGCTCATCGAATTTCCACAAAACAGCTATTTTGAGTTCTTTATCGGGTAAATCACAGATGTCTGTTTCTTTGGGTTTGGTTGTTGGAGGATTATTATGATCTTTTGTTGATGTCATGTTTCCTTGATTCTTCATGTTCTTTGATGTTTTACATTGTTGTTTTCACATTTAGCAATGTGAAATCAAGTGGCAATCACCTCCTCTGATCTTTACTATCTGCCTTCAGCTGAAAGATCCCTTTTGTCTGTCCTGCTTATGTGCTGGGGCTTTCTTTGACCTTGTATGGATACACCTGCTACACTATTCTTGCTCTCTCTTACAGTGGAATTTTAAAGCTTGCAGAGCTTCTTTCGGTTTTACAAGCCACCAGGCTGGCTGTTGGTAACTTCTTTTGTTTTCCCAAAAGTGGTGTTACAGCTCAGGATTGTGGTTTCTCCCTTGCCTGCAGATCTTGGCTTGTTTTCTGTGTGTACTCCTTGTCTATCTGAGCTTACTCTCACCACACCCTCAGGGGCCCACATAAAGACCTGGCTGCAGAGTTGAAGGAGGTATGGGTTTGGCACTTAGGGCCTTAGGTGTCTCCACGACCAGATGGGGAGATCCTTGGGGGAGAGTTTCCTAGCAGCTCATGGGCAGGTTTCCTGCCAGAGTCTAGAACACTTCAGCAGGACCCATGTCCGGTTAGTGTCATCTGATAATCTTATCTACCCATTTTCCTATCTCCTCCATCCTTCCAGTCATAGAGCTCTTACTTTAATGCTCTGGGCCTTTCAAGAACAGCATGAGTTTCTTTAGTAGCATCCTGTACGGCTGGGTGCTCACTCACCATCCTTCCCTTTTTTCCCCATGGGAGGGAACCCTGGCCTCTTTCTGTAAACTGTGCCACCTTTGTAGGGAGGGATGATATAGGCAAAGTTTCTCTTACCACTCCAATGGAGTGTTGAAACTTCTCCAGAAAATTGGACTTCCACAAATGCTCTTGTCTGTGGGTATCTGCCCAAGTCAGTGTTTCCAAGTGCTTCTGGAGTACAGCTGAGAGGGTCCAGAGCCAGCTCACAGGCTCCTAGTTCCAGCCCATACTGGGATCTGTCTGCTTATTACCCAATTCACAGGTGGACTCCTCCTGGGTCCCTTAGTGTTCTGGATCCCACAGCTTTCACAGAGACACTTTTATTCATGCCTAGATGCTGAGTTTTAGATGTTAAAGAAGGAACAAAAATGAAGGACGTCTTCTACCACCATGATGCTGACATCACCTCTCTCCATATTTTTGATTATTGCTTTAAGAAATAATCTTGGGGCACCTGGGTGGCTAAGTCAGTTGAGTGTCCGACCTCAGCTCAGGTCATGATCTCATGGTTTGTGGGTTCTAGCCCCGCATTGGGCTCTGAGCTGACAACTCAGAGCCTGGAGCCCACTTCAGATTCTGTGTCTTCCTCTCTCTCTCTGCCCCTCCCTCACTTGTGCTCTCTCTCTCTCTCTCTCTCTCTCTCTCTCTCTCTCTCAAAAATAAATAAACATTCCAAAAAAGAGAAATAACCTTCGGGTGCATGGGTTATCACTTGTTAAATGTCTGACTCTTAATTTCAGCTCAGGTCATGATCTCACAGTTCTGTGAGTTTGAGCCCTACATTGGGCTCTGTGCTGATAGTGTGGAGCCTCCTTGGGATTCTCTCTCTCTCTCTCTCTCTCTCTCTCTCTCTCCCCTTCTCTCTGTCCCTCCCCTGCTCATGCTTGTTCTCTCTTTCAAAATAAATAAATATACATTAAAAAAAGAAATAATCTAAAAGTAGGATAATTAAATCTAAGAGAATAATGTAGTTTCACCCTTTTGTTTATTTGGTATTTTTATTTCCTTTCCAAGTAGACTGTATGCTCCTTGATGATAAGTCCAAGTCTTATTTGTAGATGAGTCCTCTTCATCATTGAAAGAATAGCTTGCACTTAGCAGGCAGAGGAGCCATCACTTCAATGTTCTCCATGTTAACTCCATTTCTCCATGGAAGAAATTGATAATTTATATATCTACATCTAGAGCAGTACATGGTCTATGGTAGATGCTCAAAATCTGTTGAATGAATGAATAATTCTAACTTAAGACTTGGATTAGACTGTTTATTGATGGGTGAGGTCACTGTGTGATCAGAAGCATGACCCTATGCCCTTCTTCTCTTCAACGTGATTGTTTCTGGGAGCTGGAGGTGTATATATTGAGTCAGGCAAAACTTTTGGCAATAGGCTAATTATTTAAATTTCCTCTCTTTTTTGAAGCCTGCCTGACTTAGCTGTTCATCATCCTAAGTTTATTTATCATGAGACTGGCCAAGTAATTTGGATTCTGATTTAGGACAAGGTAAAAGACATGCTTTAGACTCTGGCCAGAACTGTGGCCACTAAGCTTTTTTTACCATGACATTCTGTGTTAGGGGATTATGTTATGACTCAGATTATGACAAAATTGTGGGTTCCCCCTCCCCAACATTGGTCAGTGTGTATGTGTGTGTTTCCACATGTCTCAGGAACCATGAGGAGGGAGAGGAGAGATTTTGTGGAGAAAGATTCAGGCATTCTTAGGCATTGGCTGCAATACAATAAATCTTGTTTTTAACAGTAATCATGCAAAATCATTTTAGACTTTAATACATTTGAATCCTGACAAGTTTAGGATCAGAATAAATTAGACACCACTGTGAATCAGTTTGGAGGGTTATGTAGGGTAGATGCAAACCTAAGCAAAAAGTTATTTTAGAACCAGTTTTGTCTTAGCATGTTTTGGAGAATATCCAAGTTTGAGTGAAAAACAAAATGCTGAAGTAAATTAGTGCTGAAATTGAACAGTTTATATGTCAATTATCATCAAAATAATCCTTCAGCCTTTTTCTTTTTAAATTCTTCCATTGGTAACTTAAAATTTCACACTTAGATCTCCTCAGACCGTTTGCTCTGAGTAGATCTTTGGATGACTTTGTCTTTTTACAAGATTTCAGGCACTATGGAGTCTGCCTTGAACACAGTTGGATACCCCCACCTTTTTTTTTTTTTTTTTGCATCAATCGTATAAGAGAATGTTCCTCTGAACTTAGAAGGATTAATACCTTTCTGCATTCTACCTTTGTTTATAGAAAGAGTAGATTAGAAAAAATAAAACCAGATTGAACTGCAAGAGACTGGCCTATTTCAGCTCCCATGACTTTCTCTATGGTTGTCCCCATTTCAACTGGACCCTCAAGGCTAATATTGGTCAACCTTGAAGTACATCAGGCAAGGACAGAGGGGCTTTGAGAGTGGGTCCAAAGGAGCTCAGAAGTTAGCTTGAGCATTAAAAGAGGAGTACTAAAAGATTGGAGAGGAAATGATATGATATTCTGAAGGAAATTGCACTTCCGTTTCTCTCTTTTTGCTTTGTGACCTTGGGTAAGTGGGGTGTGGGAGGTAACAAAATACTGCGGCAATGTTAAATTTTTATTATTAAATTTAAAAGTTTTGAAAATATTACACTGAGGATAAAATTCTGATCTTTCTCTACTTTAACATAGGAATTTTCCAGTTCCCCTTTTTACAGTCAGAATGTTTCAGGTGATTTTTTTTTAATAGACGATACTATTTATTTATTTAATACAATTTATTGTCAAATTGGCTAACATACAGTTGTAAAGTATGCTCTTAGTTTTTGGGTTAGATTTCTGTGGTTCATCATTTACATACAACACTCAGTGCTCATCCCAACAAGTGCCCTCCTCAATCCCCATCACCCATTTTTCCCTCTCCCCAACCCTCCCATCTACCCTCAGTTTGTTCTCAGTTTGTTCTCTGTATTTAAGGGTCTTTTATCGGGGCGCCTGGGTGGTGCAGTCAGTTAAGCGTCCGACTTCAGCCAGGTCACGATCTCGCGGTCCGTGAGTTCGAGCCCCATGTCGTGCTCTGGGCTGATGGCTCAGAGCCTGGAGCCTGTTTCCGATTCTGTGTCTCCCTCTCTCTCTGCCCCTCGCCCATTCATGCTCTGTCTCTCTCTGTCCCAAAAATAAATAAACGTTGAAAAAAAAAGAGTCTTTTATCGTTTTCCTCCCTCTCTTTATGTTTGTAACTATTTTTCCCCCTTCCCTTCCTCCATGGTCTTCTGTTAAGTTTTTCAAGATCCATATATGAGTGAAAACATATGATATCTGTCTTTCTGTGATTGACTTACTTCACTCAGCACAATACCTTCCAGTTCCATCCACATTGCTGCGAATGGCATGATTTCATTCTTTCTCATTGCCAAGTAGTATTCCATTGTATATATGAACCACATCTTCTTTATCCATTCATCAGCTGATGGACATTTAGGCTCTTTCCATAATTTGGCTATTGTTGAAAGCGCTGCTATAAACATTGGGATACATGTGCCCCTATGCATCAGCACTCCTGTATCCTTTGAATAAATTCCTAGCAGTGCTATTGCTGTATCGTAGGGTAGTTCTATTTTTAATTTTTTGAGGAACCTCCACACTGCTTTCCAGAGCAGCTGCACCAGTTTGCATTCCCACCAGCAGTGCAAGAATGTTCCCATTTCTCCACATCCTTGCCAACATCTGTTGTTTCCTGAGTTGTTCATTTTAGCCACTCTGACCAGTATGAGTGACACTGAGATATACTAGTATCTCAGTGTGGTTTTGATTTGTATTTCCCTGATGAGGAGTGACATTGAGCATCTTTTCATGTGTCTGTTGGCCATCTGGATGTCTTCTTTGGAAAAGTGTCTATTCATGTCTTCTGCCATTTCTTCACTGGATTATTTGTTTCTAGGGTGTTGAGTTTGGTAATTTCTTTATAGATTTTGGATACTAATCCTCTATCTGATATGTCATTTGCAAATATCTTTTCCCATTCTGTCGGTTGCTTTTTAGTTTTGTTGATTGTTTCCTTTGCAGTGCAGAAGTGTTTATCTTGATGAAGTCCCAGTAGTTTATTTTTGCTTTTAATTCCCTTGCCTTTCGAGATGTGTTGAGCAAGAAATTGCTGCAGCTGGTTGTTACCTGCTTTCTCTTCTAGGGTTTTGATGGTTTCCTGTCTCACATTTAGGTCTTTCATCCATTTTGAGTTTATTTTTGTGTGTGGTGTAAGAAAGTTGTGTAGTTTCATTCTTCTGCCTGTTGCTGCCTAGTTCTCCCAGGTGCTTATTTTGGTAAAGTATTGAAAGTTTATTCTTACCGATAAGCACAATAAAGATAGGTAGATTATATACTCTTGTTTTTAAATGCTATTTGGTATTAACAAATTCTGAAATCTGTGATCCTTACCAATAAGGAACATAGGTATAGTAACAGTTTTCTCATCTTTTAGTCCATGATGCACAAGAATTTTGACATAAACATGTAGATCTTTCAATAGGTGTGCATTTTAGAAGATCATATAGAATAAACCTTATAATAAATCTTATATAAGCTAAAGGGCATTTCCAAATCCATTTAAGTTACCTTGAAAATGGATACATCTCATTTTACTCAATAATGAAACACCAAGAATAGCATATTGCTGTGTGTGAGAGTGTTACATATTTCTTTTTTTTTTTTTTTTTACTTTATTTAACATTTGTTTTTGAGAGGCAGAGACAGAGTGTGAGTGGGAGAGGGGCAGAGAGAGAGGGAGACACAGAATTGGAAGCAGGCTCCAGGCTCTGAGCTGTCAGCACAAAGCCCTATGTGGGGCTTGAACCCATGAGTGGTGAGATCATGACCTGAGCTGAAGTCAGATGCTTAACCTACTGAGCCACCCAAGCTCCCCCAAAGAGTGTTAAGATATTTCAATAAATGGAGATACAATGGTTTGCTGAATTTTATCTTAAGTGATAGCTAGATAAAAATCTAAATGAACTGAGAAAAAATTAGTGCAATTAATCAGACCCTGAGAAAAAGTTTTATAAAATCCATTTTCCCTCATTTAGCCAAACAACTTTTTGTGAGGAACACCATATACAAGGTGCTATGGCTAGAAGCTGTGTCACAAATCCAACTCTCAATGTGTTTACTCTCAAATTAGGATTACTGACAGATTTGCATATAACTAATTTTTCATTTTATTCATTTTTTTTCTAGAAGGCCTAAATAGCATATCTGTATTTATTGAATATATTTCTTGGGATATAGTTCAAATATAATACATAATAATAAACAAAATGCAAATTTTTGATTTAATAATTTGGATTGACTTGTCTAATAATTTGGAATTTCCATTGGGAAGTGAAATGTTATTACCCCCTCCCCCCCTCCCCCCAAAAAAAGCCTACAATAGATTGCATCAACCTTTTGGATCAATTGTTTTGACTGAATGAAACAAAATGTTTTGACTATCTTAAGTTAAAGTCATCTAGTAACTTAGAGTTTATGTATTAAACAAGAATTTTTGAGCCCCTATTAAATAAATAATAAGGCTAGATATTGAGGATGAAGCTAGAAATGCTTTCAAAAGAACCCTAGAAAAGTGTTTAGTCAACACAACTTGTTTAAATTTCATATTAAATTACTCAAGTGTCAGTGAGATTCTAATAATAAATAATCATCTAAAATATTTACGTAGGTTTGTATACTAGTCTTTTCAGGCATGTCTAGCCTATGAACAGCCATTGCCCATGTTTGTAAATTGAGGGGTCCCCAGTTGTAAATAAATATCTTTTTCACTGTGCTACCAAAACTCATTGTCTGCCATTAAAGCCATATTACTTTCCGTTATTGGTTTAATTTCACACGTATTTACTGAATTCCAATTATGTACCAGCCACTGTGCTAGATATGTAGAGGACCTAGAGATTACTTAAGACTACAAGAAAATTATTAAGCTTTGTGAATCCTTGGAGTGAACACACTCCTCCTGGGAGGATGCACTGACTTTCATCTGAGAGCAAGAGGGAGAAAAGAGTTGTGCCACCGATGTTAGGAGGAAGGTGTGATAGTTGAATCAGAAACCCGGAGGGGGTTTTTAGGATACTAAGCTAAATTTAATATTTGAAAGAAAATATTGTTAAGTATCTCATTTCATTTAATGTAGTGATTTAGTATATTTAAGAGTTCAATAATTTGCAAATTGAAGAAACTGTAAAAAATTCTCTCCTGTCTTTGATAGTTCTAATATAGTTTACAAACTTTAAATGCAGTCTAATTTTTTATTAATTGTTAGTGTTTTATTATTTATTTTTGAGAGAGAGAGAGACAGAGCGTGAGTAGGGGAGGGGTAAAGAGAGAGGGAGACACAGAATCCAGAGCTCTGAGCTGTCAGTGCAGAACCCAACATGGGGCCCGAACCCATGGACCACGAGATCATGACCTGAGCTGAAGTCAGACGCTTAACTGAGTCACCCAGGCACCCCACAATCGAATTTTTTAATTGAAAAAGAATAAAGTTTCTTGGTATTTAAATATATAATAATCAAATAGCTCATTACAATGTGAATAGAATAAAAACTGTCTCTTAACAACATGATGCCACTACTAAATTTCTTTTGCAAATAATAGACTATTTAGAGATAATGTAATTCAAATGCATTGAATTTGACATTGAATTTATAGTTAGCTTGTAACAGTAAGATCATTCTCACTCCATTTCCATTTGTTTCTATGAACTCTTGTGTTGCATAACTTCTAGTTCATCTTAAAGTCATCAGTTCTATATATTAAAAAAATTGAAAGTCATATTTCAGGAACAGTACAGTTATATTAGATATTCTGACTTTTTGTTGTTTACATTATAAGAAAACCCATCAATTTCTCTGAATTGTGTCAGCCAAATTGAAAAGTCTAAAGGTATTAAAAATGGAAGAGACAAAAGCTCCCTGCTTATATTGAAGTTTTAGCTCTCAAATTAATAATATTCTGTTTTCTTTTCTTAAAAGCAAAAGAAATCTGGACATATAAATGCACAGATAAGTTATCCTCCTGTTGGGTGATTAATGTGCATTTTATTAGCTCTATAAATATGAACTTACATAATAGATGCTAATGGTTTTGAAGAAGTTGTTAAGGCCCAACAGGTCAGTGATCCATGATGTCTAAATTCCTTAAACACATATTTGCATAATTTACCTTTCAAAAATTTCATAAATGCATATTTATAGGATAGACTAGGGTTTAATATTTATTGCCAATTCTATGCTTCATAGTATAGAAACCACATTAGTTTATTGGTTCTTGCACACAAACTCCAGGGACATTTTTGACTGTATTAAAATTTTAATCAACCAGAAGCCAACTATCTGGAAAACTTCAGATATTTAGATTCTCCTGTTAAGGTGCATGTTGTGCATAATAATTGTATAAGAGGCACGTCAGTAAATATGTATCTCATATCTACATACTTGCTACGTACACTGTGTTGGAAACTGTAGTTACAAATTGAATAAGGCATTGACTCTTGGCTGAGCTCTCATTTTGTTGGTTAAGTTAGATAGGTGAGCTGATAATCTAATATAGTTTCATTTTTCTGAAGTTCAATTTAAGAGAAAGAGAGAGGTATAGAATAAATATTTTGGGAGAGAGTCTTTATTTAAAAGTTAGTGTCTACACTATGTTCTAGCATCACCAAAACTTTTGTCCTTTCCTGGACTCTGCTTGCATTTCCATCTACACTACTCCACTGTGAAAATTACCAGCCAGAGCAGTATGTTCTCTCTCACTGGTGGCTGTGACCCTGGCTCATCTCATTTTCCTTTTCACATTGTTAAAAAAATCTCTCATCATTTTCTCATAAATTGAGAGTTTAAAAGCATTGCTAAATTCCTAGCGATGTTAATCCAAATCACTTCACTTCAATTCAGTGCCGTGGCATACAGTGTGGTTCTGATTAGTGCAGTTCACATCAACTCCCCAAATGGTTTACAGTGAGTAGTGATTGGCCTTCAGTCTTCTGTCCATTTTTTTCTCTTGTGATCATGGTGGAAAAGCATGGAAAACTGGCATGCACATCTGTAAATATATTGGCTTCATGATATGTGGTATGTTTGATATAGGTAACCACTGACCTTGTCTTTCTTTCCAGCATTCAGTTTTTGTGGAATTTTCTTCATTAAGACGGTGGTCTAGAAATTTTTACATCTTAATATTTTATATCTTAAAATTATACCTAAAACTATACCTTAAAATTATATATCTATATCTACATGAGTCTTTAAATATATTTAAATATATTCAAATAGAAGCATATTCAAATATATTCATATATACGTATACACACACATATGTATATATACAGACACACATCTATATCTCAGTCTCTGAACAAAGCACATTATAATCAACATAACTTAAAAATATTTTTTATTCACTGGTTTCTTTGTAATCCTTCAACTCCACTCACTCCCAAATGCTCCCAATTTCTTGGTCCCTCATACTCTCCCCACCACCACCCTCATTTTCAAATTCTAATTCTTTCTGCAAGTGGAAACTTCCAGTGTTTTAATGTTATTGATAAGTTCCTGGTAAACAAATTCTACTGTAAAGATTTTTATTTCAAACTTTGTTAAATGTGTGCAGTTCAATTCACCTCAACAAATGTTGTTCTATTGTTTCCTCATTAGTAAGAAAAATACCATAAATATTGGGTTTTTAAACATAATTTAAATTATTGAGCTTCTGTGTCTTCACTGGCGAAGATGTGAAGAAAGACACACCAGGAAGATATAGAAAATGTCAGCTCCCTTTCTTCATTGCAGAATTTGAAATTCTGTGCCTGCAAATTTTTGACTTAGAAATGACAGGGTTGAAAATTTTAAGGTTGGGAAGTCTTTCAGGAAAACTAAGGCATTTGTTTGATAGTGTCATACGAAGTTTTAAATCGTAATTCCATGCTTCTGTCCTGGTTTCTAGCAACTTGGATGGAGGGTGAATTTGGATAGGAGGGCTGTCAGCAGCATGCAGAATAGGAGATTCCTGAATAAGACCTAGAGTACAGGCCATGATTCCAAGTTTCTTGTCTAGCCAAGGCCAGGTTAGATTCCCAGCAGCAGCCTCCTTCATTTTCCTGACTGCTCAGAATTGTCATGAAAATCAATGTCTGCTTCTTCTTTTTTTTATGTTATCTATTGTAGAGAGAGAGAGAGAGACAGAGACAGAACACAAGTGGGGGAGGGCAGAGAGAGAGAGAGAGAGAGAGAGAGAGAGAGAGAGAGAGAGAAGACACAGAATCCGAAGCAGGCTCCAGGCTCTGAGTGGTCAGCACAAAGTCTGACACAGGGCTTATACCCACAAACTGTGACATCATGACCGAGCTGAAGTCAGATGCTCAGCTGACTGAGCCGCCAAGGTGCCCCTCAATGTCTGTTTCTTATGGAAGAACCCACACAAACTTGCTGAGATTTTCTTGCTTATTGTATTTTGCAATATTTACTCTCTATTTTTTTCTTATTGCTTTCACTGTCTAATCTAGAAATGACAAGACATTGACAGGTGATACAGTGACACCTTTTAATCTTCTTCTGTCACTCTTTAAACTGTTATTTCAAGATTATTTTATTCACCTGCCATTCACCTTCTCATCTAAATTTCAGCTTCTTTCCACATATTTAATGCACCATTTTTCAGAGGAAAGCATTTATGAGGGATCCTTTCAGATAGCCAACATATGAAATTTCTTTTGAATTGAAATACTTTTAGGTTGTTTTATGCACTTCCCACCCCTCCCTGGGCAGACCATCAGTGACTGGGAAATCAGATAAGAGCAAAAGAATAAAGTTAATCAAAAAAATTCTGAACCAACTATCCAATTGAAGGTCATCTATTGTATTTAGTTATCATGTTTTCTTTTTAGTTTTTTCAATCTGGAATAGTTCTTTAGTCTTTTTTTCCCCCATGACCTTGACATTTTGAACAGAGGACAGATATTTTGTGGAATTTGCCTAAAATTGGGTTTGTCTGATATTTCCTCAATATTGGATTTAGGTTATGTACTTTCTGGGGGCTAGGGATAATACAGAAATATACAACATTGTCTTTCTCACTGAAGAATGTCAACTGGCACATGAAGTTGAATTGCCCTACTATTGACGATGTTACTTCAGTCTCTTGATTAAGGTGATGTCCGTCAGGTTTCTTCACTGTAAAGTTACCACTTTTCTCTATGTAAATTTAAGTATCTTGTAGAGTATACATACATTAAGTTATATAATGTCCTGCTGCTCTTGTCAAACTTTTACCCATTGGTTTTAGTATCCAAATTGGTAACATTTGAATAAAGACTATTAATTAGGTAATATTATTATAATGTTAATTTATTGACTTTGATAAGTATACTGTATTTATGTCAGAGTATGTGTATCTCAGAACGAAACAATGAAACACTTATAATGAAGCAGATATATAATTACTAATTATCTGAAAAACTTCAAAGGAGGTGAACAGGTTGGAGTATTGTAGAATAATAAGAAATCTACTTATGTAGAATAGTCATGGAAGGCTTCTCTAAGGACGTGATATATAAGCCAAGTTCAGTATGACACTGAGTAAGTTAGCCAAATAGAAAGATTAAACTGATATCATATAAATAATATCTACTGAATTTAATGACACATTAAAAAATCATTCACTATAAATGGTTTATCCCAAATGCAATGACAGTTTTCTGTTAGGAAATCTATTAATGTAATTGATCACATCTATATATCCATTAAAAACAAAGATATTTAAATAAGGGGTATAGCTTTTATTTTATTTTATTTTTATTTTTATTTTTTTTTATTAAAAAAAATTTTTTTTTCAACGTTTATTTATTTTTGGGACAGAGGGAGACAGAGCATGAACGGGGGAGGGGCAGAGAGAGAGGGAGACACAGAATCGGAAACAGGCTCCAAGCTCTGAGCCATCAGCCCAGAGCCTGACGCGGGGCTCGAACTCACGGACCGCGAGATCGTGACCTGGCTGAAGTCGGACGCTTAACCGACTGCGCCACCCAGGCGCCCCAAGGGGTATAGCTTTTAGAAAGGAAGGTTCAAATTATTATTTCAATTGGCATGATTGTATGTAATTGGAAATTCCAAGAGAATGAACTAAAACCTCTTACCAATAATAAAGGAGCCAGAGATAATAGAAAGACATAGAGAAATATAAGAAATATCAACATCTATACTATTTAGAAGCAATATCCAGCTACATGATAAAATGGTAAACATTTCTATGCTGATAGCAATGAAAAATCTTAACTAAAAAAATCCTGATAAGACATGCGCAGAAGTTATTGAAATAAAGTATAAAATTTTATTAAGAAAAATAAATAATATTGGAGTAAACAGGTCTACTGTTTAGTACTGTCATACTAAAGCAATAGTATTTTATCCTTCAGGCCAGAACTTACAAACTTGTAATTCCTATGGATAATATTAAAGAGTGAAGAGTTACAAAAGGAATTTCACATTCTTTTTTAAAAAATTTTTTTAATGTTTATTTTTGAGAGAGAGACAGAATGTGAGCCAGGAAGGAGCAGAGAGAGAGGGAGACACAGAATCTGAAGCAGGCTCCATGCTCTGAGCTGTCAGCACAGAGCCCGATGCAGAGCTGGAACTCACAAACTGTGAGATCATGACCTGAGCTGAAGTTAGATGCTCGACTGAGCCACCCAGGTGCCCCGGGAATTTCACATCTTTTTTTTTTTTAAGTTGAATTTTATTTATTTATTTATTTATTTATTTATTTATTTATTTATTTATTAAATATATGAAATTTATTGTCAAATTGGTTTCCGTACAACACCCAGGGCTCATCCCAACAGGTGCCCTCCTCAATACCCATCACCCACCCTCCCCTCCCTCCCACCCCCCATCAGCTCTCAGTTTGTTCTCAGTTTTTAAGAGTCTCTTATGCTTTGGCTCTCTCCCACTCTAACCTCTTTTTTTTTCCTTCCCCTCCCCCATGGGTTCCTGTTAAGTTTCTCAGGATCCACATAAGAGTGAACACATATGGTTATCTGTCTTTCTCTGTATGGCTTATTTCACTTAGCATAACACTCTCCAGTTCCATCCACGTTGCTACAAAGGGCCATATTTCATTCTTTCTCATTGCCACATTCTTTAAAATTATACTCCCAAGAATCAACAGTCTGAGCACTGTAATTAACATCATCTGGTTGGGAGGACAAAGGAGAGTGGTGTGGAATATGGCCACATAGAAATATGCATTCCTTTGAAAGACAGCAGTGTTACTTTGCTCCTGCTGAGTTGATTCCATATGGGAATTGAGGTACAATTCAGTTTCAATGTTGTCAGATATACTTTTTATTTCCAAGAGATTCCACAAATTAATTCATTGTTTTTTTAAAGTTTGTATGTTTGTTTTGAGAGAGAGAGAGAGAGAAAGCATGAGTCTGGGAGGGGCAGAGAGAGAGAGAGAAGAAAGTGAGAATCCCAAGCAGGCTCTGTACTGTCAGTGCAGAGCCCAAGATGTGACTCAAACCCACCAATCGTGAGATCATGACCTGAGATCATTCAACTGACTTAGCACCCAAGCGCCCCTAGAGATTCTGCAAATTTAAAAATGTATATGAAGTGATCTGATCTGTGAAGTTTGTCAACCATTTCAACTGTTTAAAAGAGTATTTATATACACCAATACTGCAAAGACCAAAGAAAATATATCTGCAGACTGCATCTAGCTGGAGGGACACATATTTGTGGGCCTCCTTTAAGCAATGGGAAGAATAAATGTCTACAAAAATACCACATCATTAATAGTTGATATCTGGTTTGAGGCCTGGACACCGATCAAAGGGTTGAAATAAAATACAGTTGATTATTTCATTGTAATATAATATGAATTCCCTATTACCTTTGATGATTCGGAACACTTTAGTGTTTGGTGAAGCTCCAGTTATAATTTTGATAACTGAATTTAGTTTTTCTATAGAACAGAAGTACGACTGGTTTTACAAAGTGTCAATTAATAAAATGTGATATATCATCTTTTTATTCACTAATTTAAAAAATTTTTGAGTACCTACTATTGTCAGATACTATTTGAGGCATAGGGGACAGGGCACTGACAAGTATACCAAAACTATCTGCCCTCAGGGAGCTTTCATTTGACAGTGCCTTTCTAAGTAGATGAAGTAACCATTTCTGTATCACATAGTTATATGCTGTAAAATAGTAATGGTCCCTTCAAGTGTTCCTGTTTTGAAAGATAATTACATTCTATTGGACTTTCATTAGCTTCTTCTAATGGTGTCCTTGGCCCCAGTGCTCAGTTCATTAGCTTGTGTTAATTAGAATTCCAGAAATATATTTGAAATGCCATAACCTTAATTTTAAAAATGAAATTATTGGTTACAAGTTTGAACATTAGATACTACACATAATTTATGAATGGCCCCTGTGAGGTGGTCTATACTTAGATGTGATTGCGGGAATTTGTACTATATTTGCAAATCATTAATGCCAACTTAACTTTACCTATATAATTCTCAAATTAAAAGGTGACTAAGTTTTACATAAACATTTTTTTCTGTAATATAGCTAATATAGATTGGAAATAGGGAGAATATATGGAATAATTGCTACTGGGGGCATAACAGGGCAAAATACTGAACATGGAACAGTGATATGGACACATTCCCTTTTTAAATATTTGCATAAACTTTCAGAAGTTTCTTAAATACATTTCTTTCAGACCAGTTGTACTCTGATATTCTTATATGGTACTTTCAGTCTTTAGGGAAGAAAAATGAATGAAGAGTAATACTCATAGGTCTATAAGATACATAAATAATTAAGGCATGCCACAGACATGAAACACACCTGTGGATAAGTGAAATGAATTTAGAACCATTTTGGATAGCTTGGGACCACAAGTCATATAAATGGGTAAAAATCTTGATCAGATTTTCTATAGTATCACTTCTAGAATTGGGTCTGGACACAGGACCCAAGAATTGGGACACAGGAGTCAAGGGAATTGGCCTGGAGCTAGAGTGTGGTAGCAGTAAGTAAAGAAAGAAGCAAGGCAAGAGGGCCAATGATTTGACCTGGAAAAGCAACAGATGAACATGATTTTCCAAATGTCATACAGTACTGAGAGACACAGGCCCTTGTCTCGCCTCCTTCCACTACTAGTCCTGCTTCCCCAAAGCAACTATATATACATATAATTATATATATAATACATACACATATGTACAAACGTATGTATATACATATATACATATACATAGTACATATACATATAATATACATATATACATATAATTATATGTATATATAGTTGAATTAGTAGCAGCTAATGTTTAAATTATGCCTAGATCAGCCAATATGCTGTTGAGCTAATTGACTCACTGTGATATTCCATTTTCTTTTTTTTTCTTTCTTAGAGTTAATATAAATATTTGCATTTTTCATTTGGACATGTTTCAGTGTTCTCTGTTATTAATATATTTTCAAAATGCTCAACAAACCTGATATGGCCAAGCATAATTATTAGCTGCATTCGTTTCTTGGAAGGCTTCCTTCTGGAGCCAGCTCTCCTCTTGCCTCTATGAAGGTTGGCAAATCTCTGGGTCTGTTGGCCAGTAGAACCCTGGTATTCCCTTTCACTACTTCCTGGACCTCATGTATTTTTCTTTTGTGGTTTTCATCCTTGTTTTGTTGGAGAACATCCTCTTATAGCTTCCTAAAAAACCTGTGACCATTAATGGAAAGTTTCAGTTTATAGAATGTGGAACAAACTTTCATTCATTTATTCATTCATTCACTCATCCAACAAATATCTTTTGAGCACTAGCTATATACCAAACATTCAATAATTTCTCAGGAGAGGCTATATTAAGGATATTAATGAGATTATGCCACCCATTTGTTTGAAACCCTTTGGTTGCTTCTCTTTAGCCTTAAAATAAATTCCATACTGGCTCCTGAATGATTTGACTCCACTTCTCTGGCCACCCACATTTCATGTCACTCTGGCAATCTCTGATTCTAGGAACACAACTGGCTGTTCAGCAGCATGACCTCTTCCGTTGTATATGTTGCTCTTTCCCTAGATGTTTACATGCCTGGTGTCTCATCATTCAGAACATAGCTTAACTGTTATTTCCTTAGAAGCCTCTCTGAGCTCTTTCTAAAAAGTCTCCCACCCCTTTTCATCTTTATCATAGTTCCTTGTTTAATTCCTTTGTGGCAATAATAAACATTTTAATAAATGCATTAATTTATTGACTTGCCCATTGCCTATCTCCTTCATTAGAATGTAAACTTGATCAGGGCAGGGACTTCGGCTTGTTCGTCATTGTATTCTTGCAGACTAGTACAGTATAGGGAATGGAATCACTTTTAAAGAAATATTTGTTGATGCATTAATCAGTTTGAAAAATTAACTGAAATGACTGGTTCATAGACTCTACTGTTTAGGGCAAAGTGTTGGGAGAAATGGACTGCTGTTTACCTGGTTTCTGGGTCCTACTCTGATTTCTTCTCTCAGTACTCGGCTTTGTGGGTTTCAGCTGCATTGAGCTTGCCAGAGTTTCTTGAATAAGCCACTTGCTCTCCCTCCTTTGGTCTGTAGCACAGTGCTGTATCCTCTGATATGCCTTATGTTCTCTGCTCTCCTGTGCCTGACTTATCTCCACTTGGTCCCCAGGCATCCCACCAAATTTCAGCTCCTCTGTGGAAATCAATGCTGACGTTCTAAGACTGAATCTGGTAGTTGTTTTATAAGTTCCTGTACTCTTTGTATTCAGCCTTTAATAGCACTTTGCATATGGTCAGAATCGGCCCTTTTACTTTTCTGTTATTCACATAAGAAATAAACTCCTAGAAAGCAGAGAGACTGAAACTTGTTCACTCTTTTCTCAGCATGCACAATGGATGTTTCAAAATAGGTACTCAGTTTATAATTGTTAAATGAAAAAATTGTGTAAGTAAATGAATACTGATAGAGAATATACTGCACAGGAAATAATATCTTTAGAAAAATGTTTTGGAGATGGAATGGGCAAACAGCAATCTGTAGAGAGAACTTTTTTTTTCTTTTTTTAATGAGGTGATAGACCATAAGAACATAGCCTGAGGAAAATGGCAAAAATAATTTTATGTTAGCACATCAGAAGTGAGGGAATACATCAATGCCAAGGCCGCTGTAGGAAGAGTGTTTTAGTGGGGGGTGACAGAATTCTGATTGTAATGCAGGAAGAGATACTGGCTATCAAATGAGGAGGTAGGGTTGATGAACGCAGATATATGTCACACAGTGATGACAACTAACATACAGTGGGAAATTTGATGCATATTATTACTCTAATATGTGCTGGGTATTGTATTCATGTGCTTTCTATACATCATCTCTACCCGAACAATAACTTATGTTATTTCTACTTTAGAGATAAAGATAGCCATCTATGGCAGCCTTCAAAAACTGGTGTTCTTTCCTTCAGTTCCATTACTCGTCACTGTGAATAAACAAACCAAGAAAACAGAGTCACATGAGTTTTAACATTGAAACAACAAGGTTTCTTAAGTCCTGATCTGGCTTAAAAATATTGAAATGAAGTTCCTGATTTATAAATCTACGTAGTTGTAGAGAACGATGTGTATGCTCAGAGTCTTAACTCCACACACTTTGATAGAAAATATTATTCATGGAGTTTTAATAGCTTGAATTTTAGTATGGAATTTTGGATTTTAAAAAATTATAAAACTATTCATTGAATTATAAAATGCAAACTGAAAAAGTGCAGAAATTATAAGTGTGCAATTTGATTAATTTTTATAAATTAAACACATGTATGACTGTCCTAAAAATGTAGATGTTGAATATAATAGGGCAAAGTCAATATGGCAGTAGGAAGAAAAAGAGAGGAAGCCCATACTCACAGGTTCTAGAGGTAGTGGTCACCGTGTGCTCTGCAGAGCCACAGGGGAAGCACCAGAGAGTGGTCAGGTGACAAAAGACAGGTGACAGGGCTGAGTCTAGACCAGAGACTGTATTGGGTTTCTCACAGGAAGGCAAGGCAAGGCAGAGTAAACAGTAAACTTATTGATTTAAATTCTTTAATGATATAGGTCTATTGAGATTGTCTCTTTCTTCTTGTGTGAGTTTTGGCAGATTGTCTCTTTCAAGGAAGTGGTGAATGGTATCTAGGTTATCAGATTTATTGGCATTGAGTATTCATAGTATTCCTTGATTATCCTCTTAATGTCAGTGGGATGGGAGTAATGTCCCCTCTTTAATTTTTAAATTAGTAATTTGTGTTCTCCATTTTTTTTCTCTGTTTTCCTGGCTGGAGGCTTATTGATTTGGTTGATCTTATCAAAGAATCAGATTTTGATTTTGCTGTTTTTCTCTACTGACTTTTTGTTTTTCAATTTCATTGATTTGTGTTTTAATGTTATTTCTTTTCTTTGCTTCCTTTGGATTTAATTTTCTCTTTATTTTCTAGTTTCCTAAGGTGGAAGCTTAGATGATTCATTTTAGATCTTTTCTTCTTTTTAAAAATATATTCATTCATTGCTATAAATTTCATACTTAGTATTGATTTCACTGTATCCCACAAATTTTGATAAATTATGTTTCCATTTTCATTTAATTCAAAATATTTTAAAATTCTCTTATTTTTTCATTGAGTCATGTAATATTTAGATGTCTGTTGTTTAAGCTCTAAATATTTTGGGGTTTTCTACCTATCATCTGTTACTGATTTCTAGTTTAGTTCCATTGTCATTTGAGAGCAGACATTGTATGATTTCTATTAATTTTATTAATGTGTATTTTATGGCCCAGAATGTGGGCTATCTTGGTGAGTATTCCATGATATTTTGAGAAGAATGTGTATCCTGCTACTGCTGTATCACATAGTCTGTAGATGTCCATTATATCCAATTGATTTATGGTATTATTGAGTTCAAATATGTCCTTAATGATTTTATGTCTGCTGGATCTTTCCATATCTGAAAGGGGTGATTTAGTCTGCAACTATCAGTGGATTCATGTATTTCTCCTTGGAGTTTTTGATGCTCTGTTGCTAGGCATATACACAGGATCATTATATCTTCTTGGGGAATTGACCCTTTTATCATATATAATGCTACTCTTTATCCATGATAAATTTCCTTGCATTAAAGTTGGCTTTGCTGAAAGTAATATAGTTACTCCCACTTTCTTTTAATTAGTGTTAGTATGGCATATGTTTTTTTTCATCCATTTACTTTTATTCTATATATGTCTTCATATTTAAGTTAATTTTTCTTGTAGAAAACATATGGTTGTGTCTTGTTTTTGTTTTTTTCTCTTTTAAAAAATTTTAATTCCAGTATAGTTAACATAGAGTGTTATATTACTTTCAAGTATACAATATAGTGATTCAACAATTCCACATATTACCCAGTGCTTATCAAGACAAGTGCATTGCTTAATCCCTATCACCTATTTCACCCATCCTGCCACCCACCTGCCCTCTGGTAACCATCAGTTTGTTCTCTATGGTTAAGTCTCAGCTTCTTGGTTTCTCTCTCTCTCTCTCTCTCTCTCTCTCTCTCTCTTGTTTTTTGCCTTTGCTTATTTGTTTTCTTTCTTAAATTCCACATCTGAGTGAAATCCTATGGTATTTGTCTTTCTCTGACTGAATTATTTCACTTAGCATTATACTCTCTAGCTCCATCCATGTTGTCACAATTGGCAAGATTTTCATTCTTTTTTATGACTGAGTAATGTGTGTGTGTGTGTGTGTGTGTGTGTGTGTGTGTACACAATTTGGCTATTGTAAATAATGCTGCTATAAACATAGGGGTACATGTATCCCTTTGAATTAGTGTTTTTGCATTTTTTGGGTAAAGAGGTTGCATCTTATTTTTTGATTCACTCTAATAATCTGTTTTGTACTTCTATACTTTTTCAGCTTTTTGTACTTTTAATTGAGAATATTGTATGATTTCATTTTCTCCCCTTTCTTAGCATACCAGTTTTACTTTTTTACTTATTTTAATGGTTTCCCTAGAGTTTACAATATACATTCATAACCAATCCTTGTCTAATTTCATATAATATGATACTGCTACATGGGTAGTACAAGTACTTTATAATAAGAGAATAATAGTAATTCCTCTTTCCTGTCTCTTGTATCATTACTGTCATTCATTTTACTTAGATTACTGCATATATAGAGTTGACCCCTGCACAACACATGGTTAAAGGTGCCACCTACCCTTGCACTTGAAAATCCACATATAACTTTTGACTTTAAAAACTTAACTACTAATATCCTGCTGTTGAACAGAAGTCTTACTGATAACATAAACAGTCAATTAACAATGCTTTGTATGTTATGTGTATTATATACTGTATTCTTTCAATAAAGTAAGCTAGAGAAAAAATGTTATAAGAAAATCATAAGGAAGAGAAAATGTTTTTATAGTACTGTACTGTATTTATTTTAGTTCTTTAAATATTTGTTTATTTTGAGAGAGAGCGAGAGAGAAAAAGCACAAGTGGAGAAGGGGCAGAGGAAGAGGGAGAAAGAGAATCCCAAGCAGACTCAGTGCTGTCAGTGCAGAGCCAGACACAGGGCTTGATCCCATGAACTGCAAGATCATGACCTAAGCTGAAATTAAGAGTCAGATGCTTCATTTACTGAGATACATACCCAAGCACCCCTGTACTGTATTTATTGAAAAATATGTGTATAAGTGGACCCGCACATTTCAAACCTGTGTTGTTCAAGGGTCAACTATATATATGAGATAACCATATACAGTATGTATATATACATAATTGAATAACTTGTTGCTATGATTTTGGACAAACTGTCATATGTTAGAATAATTAAGAAAAAGAAAAGTTTTAATTTTATTTTTACCTGTTCCTTCCCTAATGCTCTTCCTTTCTTAAGAACAGAAATTGATCTACATTGTTTACCTACTCTCTGAAGAACTTTTTTTAATGTTTATTTATTTATTTGAGAGAGAGAGCACGTGCACAGGGCAGAGAGAGAGGGAGACAAAGAATCCAGAGTAGGCTCTGAGCTGTCAGCACAGAGCCCGATGCAGGGCTTGAACCCACAAACCATGAGATCATGACCTGAACTGAATTCAAACACTTAACTGACTGAGCCACCCACGTGCTCCAAGAACTTCTTTTAACATTTCTTTCAAGGAAGGTCTACTGGCAACAAACTCTAATTTTTTGTTCGCTGCGAAAGTCTTTATTTCTCCTTCATTTTTGAAGGATAATTTCACAGGGTACAGAATTCTAGATTGATGTTTTTACCCTCTTAATACTTCAAATATTTCAATCCATTTTCTTCTTGCTACATGATTTATGAGAAGTCAGATGTAATTCTTATATTTTCTCCTCTTTTGATAAGGGTTTTTCCCCTGATTTTTTTTCAGGATTTTTTTCTTTATCTTTGATTTTCTGAAGTTAAAAATGGTATGCTTAAGTGTAGTTTTGTGTGTGTGTGTGTGTGTGTGTGTGTGTGTGTGTGTGTATGCGTGTGTGATATCTTACTTGGTCTTCCTTGAGCTCTGTGGACCTGAGATTTGGTATCAGACATTAATTTTGGGGAAATTCTCTGTCATTAGTGCTTCAAATGTTTCTTCTGTTCCTGTCTGTTTCTTCTCCTTTGGGTATTCCCAATACATGTATGTTCCATCTTTTGTAGTTGTCCCACAATTCTTGGATATGCTGTTCTGTGTTTTTTTTCCCATCTTTTTTCTCTTTACTTTTTAGTTTTGAATGTTTCCAGTGAGAGATCCTCAGACCTGGGGTTTCTTTCCTCAGCCATTTCTAGTCTAGTAATAAGCCCATCAAAGGTATTTTTCACTTTTGTTACAGTATTTTTGAACTGTAGCACTTCTGTTTGGTTCTTGGGATTTCCATGTCTCTGCTTACATTGCCTGTCTCTTCTTGTATGTTGTCTTCTACTTTATCCAACAGATCACTTAGCGTATTAATCATAGCTGTGTGTTTTAAATTTTAGTTTTGGTAATTCCAACATCCTTGCCATATCTGTGTCTGATTTTGATGACTGTGTTGTCTCTTCAAACCATCTTTTGCTTTTCAGTATGTTTTGTAATTTTTTTCTTGATAGCCAGGCATGATAAACTGCACAAAAGGAGATGCTTTAAAATAGTAATATGGTGGTAAGATGTCAGAGTAAGAGAAGCATAGTCCTGTGATGAGGTGCCACTCTTTTTGTGCACTTGTACCTCTAGATGGGGACCTTTTACATGATTCTCAGTTCCTCCTCCCACTTAGGTGGGAAAGGATGATGGAGGGAGCTGGAGTTGGGTATTTCCCTTCACCTAATGGAAAACTATACCCAGCTGGAGTCAGTTATTAGGCTCTGATGAAACTCTAGCAGGTTAGTTTCTCCTGAGGGCAGACCTTCTTAAGAACAGATGTTCTAAGGTATTTCAAAATGGTTCCTTTTTCACTTCACCTACCAGAGGCACAGGGCAGTTTTCTCCAATGTTTACTGTTAGATAGAGCTGCTGGAGTTAAAACTCACAAAAAATGCAGCATCCCTGATGATTGGGTTACCCTGGAGTTTTCATCTCTCAGATTGTGCACTCCGAGCTTCCAGGAATTTATCAGTTATAGTTCAGGCTTCCTTACCTTGCACTGTTCCTGTGGAAGTTGCTGTTCCTGGATTTCTGCTCAGGTAATTTGTGAGTCTCTGTATTCCCCTGTGAATACATCTTTAATTTTGGTGGTAGCACTTTGCTCTGTAATCTTCTACAGATCTAGGAAGAGTTGTTGCTTTTCCTGTTTGTTGCGCTTTCTACTTGTTAGGATGGAGTGGGAACTTGCTGTCTGCTTATATGTTGGGCTGGAAACTCCTCATACAACTTTGATATTAATCTCTCATCAGCCTTCGATATCACAAATGCTTTCTCCCATTTCATGAACTTCCTTCATTGAGTAGAAACTTTGATTTAAAAAATTATGGTACAGTACATATAATGTTTACCATCTGAATCATTTTTAGGTGTATAGTTCAGCAGTGTTAAGCACATTCACATTGTTGAACTTTTTCATCTTGAAAAGTAGAAATTCTATTCCCATAAACAACAGTTCTCAATTCTCCCCTCCCCCAGTTCCTGGAAACCATTATTCTACTTTCCCACTCTGTGAATTTGGTACTTCATATAAGTGTAGTCATACAGTATTTGTGTGTGTGTGTGTGTGTATGTGTGTGTGTGTGTGTGTGTGTGTGTGTGTGACTGGCTTATTTCATTTAGTTTAATGTCCTCACTTTGCCCATAGAAACTTTTAATTTTGATATATTCAAATCATTGAGTTTTGCCTTACTGATTATATAATTGAGATTTTAAGGGGACTTTTTCTTAGGTCACAAAATCACTCCTACAGTTCTGGAACTATAGAGAGCTACATATATGACAATTTTGCAAAGATACATTATTAGTTTTACATTATACATTTCAATATTTATTTCAACAGGGGTCCAACTTCAAATGTTTTTATGGTTTTAAACAGGTATTCAGTTTTATCTTCTCCAGTGAGCCAGCTATTCCAATATCATCTTTTTTTCTTCTTTTTTGAGAGAGAGGCAGAGAGAGAGGAAGGAGAGAATCTTTTCTTTTTTTTTTTAATATTTATTTATTTTTGAGACAGAGAGAGTGAGAGCATGAGCAGGGGAGGGGCAGAGAGAGAGGGAGACACAGAATCTGAAGCAGGCTCCAGGCTCCAAGCTGTCAGCACAGAGTGGGGCTCAAATTCACAAACTGTGAGATCATGACCTGAGCTGAGGTCAGACATCCATCCGACTGAGCCACCCAGGAGCTTCAAGGGAGAGAATCTTAAGGAGGCTCTATGCTCAGCCTGGGGCCTGACTCATGGCTCAGTCTGTGAAATCATGATCTGAACAAATCAAGAGTTTGATGGTCAACTGACTGAACCACCCAGGTGCCCCCCAAAGCCATTTATTGAATGATTCTTTCTTCTACTAGTATTTGTAGCCTCGTGTGTATCATTTTCTCATGTGTTGTCTGTCTGTAACTTGTATTTTGTTCCACTGGTCTGCCCGTCTGTTACTGTACCAAAACTGTATTGCTTTTTCTTAAAAAAAATGACCATTCGTGTTCCTTTATTGTTCCAAATACATGTTATAGTAAGTTTATCAATTTTATCAAAATAATCAGTTAGAATTTTGCTTAGGATTTCTTTAATAGTATAGATTAATTTGAGTCATCCTATTCAAGAGCATGGGGTATCTTTCCATTAATTCAGATCATCTTCTGTGTTGATTGATACAGTTTTAGCATTTTTTTCCATAGAGACTTTATAAATTCTTGTTAGTTCCTGGATACTTTGCAGATTTTACTGCAAGAGTAATCAATTTTAAATTTTGTTTTCTAGCTGAGTATTGTAGGTGCATAGAAAATTAACTTTTATATGTCACTAACCCTCATGTGTTAAGTCTTCTGTATTTATTATGGCTAGCTACAACCTTGAAGACTTTGTGACCAATTCAGCTAAATTAAGGGCTTAAATTGATCAGAGTGGTTCAAGGCATACATTATACCGAATTCCTCTTGCACACTGCCCTGTGTCCTTTCTGCCTTATCTCTGATTCCAGCCAATATTTCTACACAGGATTTGATCAACTTTATGCAGACAGCATGCTAATTCAAGTGTGTATGCTGGTCTTTTGTTTCCTGTCCTGGAGGTTCTCTGCCTTAGGGAATGGAATGATTATGGGAGCATACATGACACCCAGAGTAACCAACTCAACTACTGGTGGTCAATTTTGAGATGCATTCCTCAGGTTTCACATTTGATCAAGCACCAGTTATCCACACTGGTTTACAACTTAATAACATGCCTTTACATTGTCTTGACTCCCATTTCTTTTTATTCTCTGTATTAGTCCAGTTCTCCAGAGATACAGAACCAATTGCATTTATTACAAGGAGTAAGTGCACATGATCCTTTAGCATGAGTTGGCAGGCTCAAGACATAGAAGTCTATGCTTCAGTTTGAGTGCAAAGGCAGCAAAAACTGATATCCCAGTTTGAAGGCAGTTAAGGAGGAGGAATTCTTGCTTACCTGGTGGAGGGTCAACCATTTTGTTTTATTTGGGCCTTCAACTGATTGGATGAGCTCGCACTGGAGAGAGCAAACTGCATTACTTAGTGTACTGACTTAAATATTAACCTCCTCCAAAAGCACCCCCCAAAACACCCAGAAAAATGTTGACCAGATATCTGGGCATCCCATAGCTCTATTAAGTTAACACGTAAAATTTACGTGGACATGCACATGCCCTCTTCTCTAGTCCTTCACTCCTACTCCCTGGCATCACCTATGAAGTAATCCACCTGCATACCAACCCCATCTTGTTTTCAGGTAAGACCTGAGCTCATGTAGTATTTAGGATGTGGAGTAAGACTTTCATTATGGGTGCTAATACTGGTGCAAGAGATATTTATGATTGTTGTAATTGCTGTTTAAGTTACTGAGCAATAATAGAATAATGTTGTATATGCATATATATTTCCTTCTGTTCTTTTGAATTCCTTTGACATTTAGAACTGTGTTATGCAAAATATAATTCTAACATTTTTCCAGCATTAAAGCTGGGTGCTCATTTGAACACATCGATACTCTTTTTAAAGGGAAGGATAGCACCCAAGATAGTTTCCAATTTTCTGTGATCAATGCTTTCACAAAGTAAAGAACAGCAGAGAAGTCATTATAATGTGAGAAGAAGAAGAAAACATATCAAATTCTTGCTCTAATTTGACATGCTGAGTTTAGCTAAATTTATCCTAAGAATAGCTGCAAAATGCTCATTGCTAATAAGACCCATCATTACCATTAATGGCTTGAAGAGTCAAATTCACTTTTATTTATTGAATGGAAGAAAACTGTTAAAATCTTTGAATAACTCAACATGGTCTAAAGATTTAAGAAAATTGTACGACTTAGCATGTTTGCATTAGAAAAGAATTTATTTTTCCTGATTGACAGTGGTTATATATATGTATTTGTTTTAGCTTCATATGAATTAAAAAACAGATCTAATTTTCTGATATTGTATAGCCTTACTACAATAAGGCTTCATAACAAGTGATATTTATTATATAGAGGAAGTATTGGAATAATGCAAAAAGGATTATATACTGCTTTTGCGTACACCTGACCTTTTAAGCTGCCTATCCATTGGAAGGATTTTTAGCTGTTAACAATACTGACAGTCCTTTTTTTGTAGGTGACTGTTGGGAAATGTAGCAAAATCATCGACACCATTTAACCTCTGATATTTTCCTTTAAATCATGCAGTGTTATTGTCTGTTGAGTGAAGGCAATTCATTTTTATTTCCCAGACTCTTGGTTCTGTCCAGCGAATCATGCTTTCAGTGGTATTTAAAATGAAGAGAGGGAAGCTGTGCTAAGTTATGCTGAATTTCAGGTTTGCCCTGGAGATTTCTGAAGATATTCTACACAAACCAATGGTTGCTCTGTCACTAAATAGAAGTCTATTCAAAGAGGAGAGAGTGGGGCTCCCAGAGGGTGGACAGCCAATTGTCTCTTGCTTTCACATTGCTGACCCTCAGTGTAGAGGATTCTTTTCTACTAGAAGTTAAGGAGAAAGACTATCAAGCCTCTGAAATTTAAAATTTACTTTGTAAATGCTTAGAATCTGAATAGTACGGTATCAAGTCCAAGATGGTCTTTTCAGGGAGAATAGAAAAGGAAATAAATCTGTTAGTGACTCAGTTCAGTCTTGTTGAAAGCCAGTTTAAAATCTAACCTAGACTTGGTTAAAAGTAAGAGCAAGCAATATGATTGCTAAAAACAATAACATTAACTCACATGAGCTCTCTTTTTACTTATTGCTGGTTGTCTGTTACACAGATGTTAATTATCCAATGTTGTCAAGAATTTTTGTGTTTACTATATGAACAATTTTTGTAGCTGAATGATAGAAGGGTTAGTAGGTTCTGGATTCCCAGATTCTGGATTCAGTTACATCTGTATTAAAATTCTGACCCTGTAATTTATCACCTGTGTCACATGGGTATATTATTTAATTTACATGAGTTTTATTTTCTACATTAATATAAAGGGAATTAACAGACATACCTCCCAAGATCACTGTCACAATTAGAATCAGTATATATGTAGGGGTGCCTGAGTACCTCAGTCGGTTAAGTGTCCAACTCTTAATTTCAGCTAAGGTCATGATCTCATGGTGGTGGAATTAAGCCCATATTGGGCTCCACACTCAGTGTGGAGCCTGCTTAGGATTCTCTCTCTCTCCCTCTGCCTCACTCCCTCGCTTGTGTTCTCTGTCTCTCTCTCTCAAAAAAAAAGGTAGTAAATGCAAAATAGCTGGCACAAAGTAAGTGCTCCATTATTAGTAGCAATTCCTAGGTTTATCATTCAAAGGTTAGACATTTTGTGTGTCTCGTGCAGAGCTGAGAAACAGAATGGTCTCTCTACTACATCTTTGTCCTGGATTTCAGTTTCATTATTAGCTGCACTCTCTCTAGTCATGATCATGTCTATACTCAGATGAGGGACATCCATGGATGGGCTTTCAGACAGCAAGCAGGAAGACTGAGATACCCTTAGACCTAAGTCATGGGTATCATTCTAGCAAGTGTAAAATCCTTTAATGTTTGGTTTATAGTTTTCTCTGCTATCTTTGTAAGTGATCTTATGTATTAGTAGTTATTGAAGCTTTGCTTTTTTATTGACTTACAAGTTGTATGTATGTTTGGTTATTCTTTGTGAAATAGCTCTTACCAATAAAAGAATATAAAGAATGATCACGCAGCAAACACTTATAGCTACCATGGAGCTTAAAAAATAGAAAACAATAGTTATATACCTGAAGTTCCCTGTATTCATCCTCAATCTCTGTCATTCTTTAAACTAGCCTCAGTCTTATTTTTGGATTGATGATTATTCTTTTCTAAAAATAATGTTACCATATACAAATATACCTATGAAGAATAGCTATGCTACTTGCTTTTGGAAATGTATTACAGCTTAAAAATTTTTTTAACCATTTATTTTAGAGAGAAAGATAGAGATAAAAAAAGAGAGGGAGACAGAGGATCCAAAGCAGCTTCGTGCTGTGAGCGCAGAACCCGATGGGGGCCGAACCCATGAACCCTGATATCATGACCTGAGCCAAAATTAAGAGTTGACCACTTAACTGACTGAGTCATGCAAGTGCCCTAATTTATTAAAGCTTCATAAATATAATCACAAATATGTAGTCACTTTTAGCAGTTGCTTCAGAAAATTCATTGAGATAGTTAAGATCGTACTCCTTTAATTTCTTAAGTTGGTGAATTATATTAAGAGATTTTCTAATGTCAAACCAAGCTTCCATGTTTTGATATAAACTCAGCTGTGGTATGTTATCCTGTATGTGTGTGTGTGTGTATGTATATGTGTGTGTATATATATATATATATATAGAGAGAGAGAGAGAGAGAGAGAGGGAGTTAGTTGCATTTGATTTGTTCATATTTTGTTTTAGAATTATTAATATTCATGGTTTAGATTGACCCACAAATTTTCTTTCTTACACAGTTCTTACCTGTCTATAAAATCAAGGCTATTAGCTTCTTTGAAGGATATGGAGAATGTTTCCTCTTTTCTCTTCTCTGGAATTGTTTGTATAAATTGGATTTTATTTCACTGAAGTTTAATAGAATTCACCCGCAAAACCACATTTTATTTGTGGGGGATATGCAGTTGCTGATTACATTACTTTAATAAATATGGAACTTTTCAGGTGAGTTTAACTTTTCTAGAAACATTTTTATAATATTTTCTGGGAATTTGTCCATTTTATCTAAGTTTTCACAGTCCTACATTGTTAATAATATTTATAGTTAATATGACAAATCTGTAGTTCTGTTTACTTTCTCATTTCTAATATTATTGATTTGAAAATTTTGTTTATCTTTTATGATGGTTAAACCAGCCTTTATTTTTTTTATGAAAAAAGTTTTTTTTTAAACATTTATTTATTTTTGAGAGACAGAGAGAGACAGAGCACAAGCAGGAGAGGGGCAGAGAGAGAGGGAGAGTCAGAGTCCAAAGAAGGCTCCAGGCTCTGAGCTGTCAGCACAGAGCCCCACGTGGGGCTCACACCCATGAACTGTGAAATCATGATTGAACCGAAGTCGGATGCTCAGCTGACTGAGCCAACTCAGGCACCCTGGTTGAAACTGTCTTTAAATCTTTTTCTTCTGTTTTTATTAATTTTGACCCTTATAATTTTTCTTAACTTTGTCTAGTCTATTTGGGTTTATTTTGTCTTTGTTCTGTATTTTTCTAAAGCTAGATATTTAGTTTATTCATTTCTAGCATTTCGCACTTTCCAATTTACATATTTAAGGCTCCAAATTTCTAAGTTTATAGATCCTCTAAGTTTATAGTCCGTATTGTCTCCTTTTATTTCTAAGTATTTTCAAGTGGCCATTTTAGTCGTTTTTTGACCCATAAAGTATTTAGAAGTGTGGCTCTAGGGCCACCTGAGTGGCTCAGTTGGTTGAGCAACTGAACTCTTGATTTTGGCTCGGGTCATGATCTCATGGTTCATGGGATCCAGTCCCAAGTTGGGCTCTGTGCTTAAAACATGGACCCTGTTTGGGATTCTGTCTCCCTCTCTCTCTGCCCCTCCTCCACTCATGCGTGCTTGCTCTCTCTCTCTCAAAATAAGTAAATAAAAACTAAACAAACAAAAAAAAACTTTGCTTTTCTAAATGTAGGAGGTGTTGAGTTTGTGAGTTTGTGTTTTTCTTGTTGGTATCTAAATTAACTACATGGAGGTCAGAAAACAATCTTTAGTACTTTTTGGAATGTTCCTGAGAATTGATTTATGGCACATGGAATTTTCCTAATGTCCCTTGTATGATGAAAAGTATGTGATTTTTCCAGTTTTTATTATTTAAAAAAATTTTTCTTTTTAATGTTTATTTATTTTTGAGAGAGACAGAGATAGAATGCTAGTGGGGTGGGGCAGAGAGAGGGGAGGCACAGAATCTGAAGCAGGCTCCAGGCTCCAAGCTGACAGCACAGAGCCTGACATGGGGTTCTAACTCACAAGCTGTGAGATCATAACCTGAGCTGAAGTCGGATGCTGAACCAACTGAGCAACCCAGGCACCTCTGATTTTTCCGGTTTTTAAATGCAGGATTCTTCATATGTCTCTTGAACCAAACTAATTAATTTTAGTTTTAATATTTTTTCCTACTTTATCCATTGATTATTGAATGAAGAATGTAAAAATATTCTACTTTCACAGTGGACTTGGTAACTTTTCTTTGCGTTTACACATTGTAACATTCATTCTACCTAGAAATGAATGCTAGAAATGAATACACATTTCAAAGAGGCTAGGTTTTTAAATGCATACAATTTAGAATTATATCTTTTTGGAATAAAATTTTATTAATATATAATAACTCCTTTAATCTCTAGCAATATATATATATTTTTTGTGATGTCTGTTTGGTCTGATTTTAATACAGTTCGAGCTTTTGTGTGACTAGTACTGGCTTGGCATATATCTTCTAAATGTTTGTTTTCAATTTTTAAATATTTCATGTTTTAGGTTGGCAAGTTGAGAGTTTCATCCCTTTATACTGATTTGAATTACTTGTTAGTTGTAATCTTTATGTTTATTGTGTTAACGATTTTCTTTGATTTTTTAAAAATGTTTATTTTTGAGAGAGAGTAAGAGAGAGAGCACACAAGCTGGGAGGGGTAGAGAGAGAGAGAGAGAGAGAGGGAGACACAGAATCCGAAGCAGGCTCCAGGGTCTGAGCTGTCATCACAGAGCCCTATGTGGGGCTTGAACTCACAAAATGTGAGATCATGACCTGAGTTAAAGATGGTAGCTTAACTGACTGAGCCACCCAGGTTCCCCATTGTGTTAACTATTATTTATAATTGTTCAGTGTGCTTCTTTTGTAGTTCTCCTTTTACTCCTTCTGACTTTTTCTTGAAAGATTTGTAGTTTTCTTTTTTTTCTTATTTTTCTCTTTTTTCCCATCAATACTAGTTTGGATATCACTTTATTTCTGATTTTTAGTACAAAGTTTAACATGCATTTTTAAATAGCTTCATTGAGATATAACTTACGCACCATACAATTCACTCTTTAAAGTGTACAATGGTTTTTATATAGAACACTGAATTGTGCAACTGTCACCACAATCAATTTGAAACTATTTTCATTACTCTAGAAAGAAATCCCATATTTATCAGTTGTCACGGCTCTTGTTCCCCCAACCCTAGTAACACTTGAGCAACAATTATTCTACTGTCTTTCTCTGTCAATTTTCTTTTTGGACAATTAAATGCAATACATGGAACACAATATGTTTTCTTTTAAGACTGATCTCTTTCACTTAGCATAATATCGCAGGGTTCACCCATGTTGTAGCATTGTTAGTTCATCATCTTTTTTTTGGCCAAATAACATTCCATTGTGTGATTATACCATATTCCATTTATTCATCACTTGCCAGACATTTGGGTTGTTTACATTTTTTAGCTGTTATGAATAATGCTGTTATGAACATTTATGTACTAGTTTTCATGTGGACTTGTGTTTCATTTCCGGTGGATATATACCTAAAGGAGGAATTGCAAGATCATATGGTTTATTCTATGTTTACATTTCTGAGAACTGCCAGTTTTCCAGTTTAGCGTTTTTCTGATGGCTAAGGATGTGTAACATGTTTTCATGTGCTTATTGAGCATTTACATATCTTCTTTGAAGGAATGTCTATTCAGATCCTTTGCCCATTTTTAAATTGGGTTATGTGTGTCTTTTTATTATTGAGTGGTAAAATTTCTTTATGTATCCTGAGTGCAAGTCCCTTGTTAGATACACGTTTGCAAATATTTTCTCTAATGTGTGGGCTGTCTTTTCACTTTCCTGATGGTGTCCTTGATGCACACTTTTTATTTTGATGAAGTCTAACTTACCCATATTTTCTTTCGGGACATAGAGGAGCTTTCTTACAGCTGTAATAGTAGTTGAGCTAGGATCTGGGAATTTAGGATTTTCAACAAATCTCTTTTCTTCAAGACACAGCTGTTAGTGGGGGTAAATGCAAATAAATATCTCACACGCCCTATACCTTAGTAGTTTACAATCTACCTAGGTAGAAAAATAAGTGCAATAAAATGTCAAATAAGACTTACAATTATTTAAGCCTTTAATATTGGCTCCAGACTCCTTGAAAGCTACTCTTTAAAATCCTTCCTGTCACGACCAGCCGTAATTAATAGTTTATTTATATCTAATTCAGGACCTGCCTGAACCTTTTTCAGAAGTATTTTTCCCAGTTTTAAAATGCCTACTTTTAAGTTTTTTAATTGTAAAAGGGATGGCAAATTAGATTTGCATTACTGAAAAGTTAACATCATCTGTCTTTCTTTGAGTCTTATAGTTTGGTTAAAATAAACACAAAATTGGCTGATATCATTTTCATTTTTTAAAGTTTCTAAATTTATTTTGTAAAGAATTCTAATATCTATCAAAATGCTTAAGTGTAGGAATAGCCAAGGGAAATGAGAGAAGTGCCTGACCTGGAGAGATAATGACTATCTAAGCAAGCCCAGGGATATTTTTGAAGAGCTAAAAAAAGAGTGGGTTCCTAGGATAGTTCTACAGAGCATGAAAGTAGATATTTCCTTTTAATGCTTGTGTGTGTGTGTGTGTGTGTGTGTGTGTGTGTGCGCACGCGCGCGCGTGTGTGAGCATGTGCGTGCGCGTGCACGTGATTTCAAAATTAAATGATTCCCGTGGCTGGGTTGGCCTTCAGGAAGATAATCAGGCATTGTTAATCCAGTGTTGACATAACATGGGATGCTTCTCTGATCACTGTCGTGTGTAACTGGTATTTGGCATTTATAGTATTGTACAATTCCATTCAACAAGAGTTATTAGATATTCTGGAGTCCAAGGCATGGAGATAAATAAAACACATTTTTCCCTTCTAAGCTGAAATAGTAGAGTAGAAAAATGAGACATTTAAAAAATTCCAGTTTAATATACTGTGATAAGCACTAAAAAAGTCTGTCTTGGGTCTTTTAAGACAGTCTTAGCATAATATAAAGTAACCATGAGAGTGACATGCCATGACCTTTGACATACTCTATTGGTTAGAAGCAAGTCACAATTTCTCCCTATACTTAACAAGAGAAGATGATGCAAAGACATGTCCCACTGTTGTTTTTAGTGCAGATTTTAGTGTTCTAGGCTCTGCAATACACAGATTGGAAGAGATGTTGAGAAAGTCAGTCTGTTGTACCTATACCGTTATGTTTCAAGACAGGCAAGTGGTCCATTGTGGCTGAAGCCTAGGACTCTGGGAACAGTTCAGTACAGATGAAGCTGGAGAGACAGATGAACCCAAGTTATAAAGGTCTGATGTGTCATGATAGGGGTAAGGATAGTTCACTGTCTTTCTACAAGGGAAACAGTGAAGCCTCCAAGCAAGGAAATGATATAATCAAATCAGAATTTTAGAAAGATTTAAACAAATCTAAATTTAAATTTAAAGAGAGTGTATTAGGTTTTTATTGCTATGTAATAAATGAAATAAGTTGATAATAAATGAAATAAAATATATTTGTATTGCTATGTAACACAAACTTAGTAGCTTAAAACAAAATACATTTACTAGCACACATTTTTGTAGGACAGAAGTCTGGGTGTGCTATCTGGTTAGGTTCTCCACCTAGAGTCCCACGAGGCCAAAATGAAGACGTTGATGGGGCTGGTTTCTTACCTGGGGGCCCTAGGGAAAAATCTACTTCCAAGCTTTGGGTTGTTGGCTGACTTCTGTTTCTTGTGGTTGTTGGGACTGTGGTCCTCATTTTCTTACCGCCTGTCAGTAGGGGGCCTGTATCAGCTCAAGACCTGGTGCATGGTCCCTTTTATCTCAGCAGTGGAAAATCTCCCTTCTATCAAATCCTTCTCATGCTTTGAGTCTCTCTGGAACACCCTCCACTACCAACTAGAAAAATCTTTTTGCTTTTAAAGAGTTCATGTGGTTAAATTAGGCCCATGAAGATAATCCCCTATCTTCAGGTTAACAAATTAGCAAGCAACCTTAATTACATCTGCAAGACCCCTTTGTGAAATTTGGAAACATGATCACTGGAGTGATATTTCATCATATTTATAGATTCTGCACATACTAGAGGAAGGGATTATATAAGGATGATGATCACTGGGATCATTCTTAGAATTCTGCCTCCTACATATGGGAAATAAAAAGGAATTGGAGGCTGCTGGCCAGTTAGGGCTTCTTCCTCTCACTGGAGTCTTAAGTAACAGGCTGGTTACTCATGGTTCTTTTAGATCCATGTATCAGCGTATAATGATATCTGAAGGGGATTCTCACTTAGCATTTCAGGAAGATAATGCAACAGAAAAAAATTTCTGCACATGCCTGAGCTCAAGCTCCATAATGCAAAATCATACACAACTCTCTACAAATGGTATGTGGTGTAATTCTATTTAGTTTCTAACTCAGTGTCACTAATTAGTCAGTGACTACTATCTGTGTAGCTGAGAAAACTGTCTTTGATCTGATTTTCAGTTGTGCATCCCCAATGCTTCTCTGCTCCTCCTTTCAGCTATTTGTTCTGGATGGCTAGATTCTTATTTCTGGGCCCTTATTATCAAATCATGGGCTTACTTCTGCATTTGTTCAAAACAACATCTTTAAGCATCAAATCTCAGGGATTTTTTTTCCTGTATCCAATATGCTCTGCTGTCGTAGACTCTAAGTCTAAAGTTCTCTCTTCGCCAACAAGACAGCGGGATGTAGGATGAAAAGCAAGAGATGGCTAATGTCTGGGAAAAGACAGGAGCCCCAAATAAGGGTCCTTGCCTCATTTTTCATAGGATCAGAAGGCTTACAAACATGGTGATGGATGTGCACCAAGAGACAAGGAATCTGTGAACATTAACTTGGAGATGTGAGGGAATGGGAGTCTTGAAGATATTTGGGGTTAGGTGTTTGGGTTAATACAAAACAAAATCCTGGTGCCGGACAGTCGAGTGGAAGGTTGTTTACAGGGAACTTGAGGCACCACCTCTGTTTATTTTAGCTAGCCTAGGGGATGAAACAGGTAGGACACGTGACCTCAGGGTTGACAAGGCACCTTTTCTTTTGTTAATCATCTCTGCTCAGGGCAGTTTCACCTGTAGTACAGTGCAGTGCAGCAGTCTATAGCCCAACCAGTCTATTTACCTGTTGACCTAACTTGATCCTTCCCTCCTGTGAAAGCAGCTTTCTGCTATAGCACTAAATTGGGGGGCGTTTTTGCCTTGAACACCTAATCTTGCTTACCTCATATACCTTTGTATTGGGTGCCTTTGCACCACCTCCCCATTGGGGTCCTGATCTTGTTTACCCAAACTCGGGTGTGAGCATCCTATGGCTTTGTACTTCTTTATGCCTTGTTAACCCATTGGTGTAAGCCTGGGGGATTCCTAAGCTTATTCCCCACACTCTGCAAAGTTGTAGCTGCCTCTTTATATCTTAAAAACAAAACCAGAAAAAAAACAAAACCCCTCTTTATTGCACCCAATAATGATGGTTAAAGAAAAAAACCCTGAAAATACACACCATAAAGAGAAATGAGCTAAACAATGAGATAAGAGATGGAAAAATAACTTTAACATATTTGTTAAAGTTATATATATATATATATATTTTTTAATCTGCTTTTTATTCTGGAGAGTCTCCTTTTGTGTGCTCACTTTTGTGACTGTTCCTTTTATTTATTTATATTGCATACACAGCCCTTCTGCAGACCTTGGAGATCTGCTTGTTGTTTCTGTCAACTGTGATTCATAGTGGCTTGCACTGTGACCTTAGTTTTAATTGTGAACTCATTCCTTGGGGCATCTGTGTGGCTCAGTAAGTTAAGAATCAGACTCTTGATTTCAGCTCATGATCTCACGGTTTGTAAGTTTGAGCCCTGCATCTGGCTCTATGCAAACAGTGCGGTTTCTGCTTAGGATTCTTTCTCTCTCTCTCTCTGTGCCCCTCCCCTGCACATGCAGTCTCTCTCTCTCTGTCTCAAAATAAGTAAATAAACTTAAAAAATATTTTTAACTCATTCCTTCTGTGGGCCTGACTCAAGCTTTTGTTTAATCCATTTATGCCCCTGCTATTATAAATGGCCACCAACCTGCATTTGTCCTCCTCAAGGATATTGACTCACTAGGAGAGAACTCAGACTGCAGCTCACTTTTCTTTTCTCTTTTGAAGGAATGGGAGAGGGAGTCCTTCGGGAGACCCCTCTCCTCCAGTATGGAAAACTTTGGTTGCTGTGGATGGGAAGGAATTTCTAGCACCTCACTGGCCATCATACTGCATCAGAATCAGATGTAGAATTGTTCAGACACAAGAGAAAGATTACATTTTGTTTGTGATACTATTAATTTTTTTTTTCCTGGCTACAACAACTCAATTTTTTTTTTTCACTTCTCACTTCATGCCCATTGATTTTGGGTAATGGGCAGTGTTATATGATTACTAAGTGAATGTTGATCAAACCATTGAGGCTAGTGGGGCTTCTTGAAATAATTGAATATATATTTCATTTTACTTTTAATAAGAAATAGGATAGTCATTTATAACAGAAACACTTTGTACTTATTAGTAACAAAGGCCTTTTATTCATGGCAAATGACATTTCTAGAAAAGTATTCCACTAGGAATAATTATTTGGACTTTGATTTTCTGTAGAAGCAATGCTATACGATGAATAGAACTTCATATCTGGTATTTAAAAATGTTCCTCAATTATGTACATAAGTGCACCTAATATATTGAGGCTGGAATTTGATTCCCCTCTTTTGTGATTGTCTCAGCACCTTGTGCATTATTAAAGTAATTGTGTACAAATCTGTCCCTAACTGAAGAATCATCTCTGAGGGCATGGGCTATATTTTATTCATCTGCATGTCCCCAGAAGGTCACAATGCCTGGCATACAATAGTTTTGCAGTAGTTGTTTGTTAAATAAAAAGCTAGAGAAATATATCATTAGAAAAACTTTTCTGAAAGAAAACAAAGCTTATTATTAAAAATGAAGGAATTCATTAGTACAAGACACTTTTTTCTTAAATAACAAAATTATCTTTTTATACTATTACTTGCTTATCTTCGGTCATTATAGTTCTGATTATGAATGTAATGAATTTCAAAGGGGAAGTTTAATCTTGAAGGAATAGAACTATTCTGAGAAGTAGAAAAAAATTTTAAAGTTCAACTAGAGTTGTATGAATAAATGAGTAAAGAAACACAGAAAAAGAATGCTGATATAATTTTGATATTTTTTCTTTTTTTTAAATTTTGATATTTTTTTCTTAACACAAGTTTTAGTTACCTCATTAAAAAGTTGTGGCCAGTGGAGGACGAACCAAGAGCTGAACCAAGTATCAGTTGTGGAACTTTTATCATATCTCAGAAATCAAGACTTTTGTTTTTGTAATTATTAGGGACCCATGAAGCATTTTTAAAATTCCTGGGGTGTTCACAGTCTTGCTATTTTCTGGTTTTGTGTCAATGGAAAAGTGTCTCAAATTTTCCACTGTGAAGAATATTTACCCAATTGCTGTCAATCTTCTGTATTTTTGCTCCTCATTTTCAGCTACACGTACCCAAGCACACAATCTGAGCTCCTTTTGTGTGTTTGCAGGACATGGTTTCTGCACAAAGAATGTAATTTCAGAGACTCGCTTGGTAGAGCAGAATGATATCCAGGGTGGGGGAAAATGGTTAAGTGTGGTTTTGTTTTTGAAGAAACACTAGTTGCTAGGCAGATACATAGCTGCTGCTATAATTAAGTCACTAGAACAATTGCAAAAATGATTAATTCTTTATCTTCTTAAGTAATTTTATAACAACAGAGTTCTTGGAGTAGTGTTTAGAAGGCACTTGGAGTTGTGTATACTTTGTACAATATTCACCCTATCTGAAACCCTCAAGTATTCTATCCCAGAAGAAAGTGCTCTGGTTAATTTTATTTCCTAAGCATGAAGTACTCTGCTTGATAAATGATCTTGGTGAAATATGTTTTCTCCTTTTCTTTTTAAACTCTTTTGCCACTTTTCCTTATTAATTCATTGAACACAGGAGTTGGAAGGAATCTTATCTGGATGATCATACCATCTAGATTCTCAGGAAATGCAGACTTTGCCCTAGCACAACTCTGACAACCTCTGCTTTACACAATAATAAAAGTAATATCCACCCTTAATCTAGTCCTATAAAAACGTTATCATTAATAATTGAAAATACATCTAAGTAGTAACTGTAACGTGCCCTCTCCAACTCTCACCTATGTATTCTATTTGTGCTTTGTATGCTGAAGCTATTTGTGAACTTTCTCTTTGATCGCTTTATATAATCATCTAATTTTACCCCTCATTCTTGAACATTCACATACTGTTGGTTCTACTGACACTTCTCATAAAATATGTAAGCTAAGGTGGTATGTCAGCTGCAAAGTGATCTCTGAATGGAAGTTATTGTTCATCAATATTATTAACATAGAATAAGCAATCCTCCTCTTTAATCTTGAGATTTATACTATGAACTTTTAGTTTCCTTACCCTTTATCTTCTTAGTTATTAGATGAGCAGTTATTACTTTTGCTGTTTGTCTATAAGATCAAAGGACTTCAAAGGAAGTCCTCTTGTTGGTAGGAAGTAAAAAAGCCTAAATATTTTAGTAGTGTTTTAGTTTTCTGCACCTAAGTTATATTTATGCAAACATAAGCATAGTATTAGCATATTAGAAATAGGTCTTTTCCCCTAGTTTTTTTTTTCCAATTTATTTTTTACTTATTTACAAGCTCAAAAAAAATATTGAGAAAACAAGACCAGGGGCAAAAAAATCACAATTTTTAATTCTCAAAACAACTTTAACTAGATCTTTTTGTTCCCATTTTATAGAGGAGGAAACCTATTTTCAGGGGAGGTACTAAATTTGCCCAAGTTTACGCCTAATAAGTGCCCTTAAAAATCCTTATATATAGAAAAAGGAGCAGTACAACTAGAAATCCTATAAAACAACACAAAGAATACACTCAGGCCTCCCATTTTAATAGGTCTTAGGGAAAGAGGCAAATCTAGGATAAGGTAAAGGAAAGAAATATTCAGGATTATGAAGCTATAATAATTATTCAGGTAAAAATAAATCAATAATTATTTCCAGAAGATTCCAGAAAAGAAAAATAATGGGAAAAGGTAGAAGAGAGCCATCTTGAATGTTGAACTTTATGAAATGGCTTAGGAAGAATAGAAGATAATGATAGTAATACTTAATAGTAATATTGCATTATATATAAAAATAACATACCTAATATCTGTATCTTGATTTATAATTTATAGATTTGTTTGTCATATATTTCATTTATTGATGAAGATAATCATCCCAAATAAACATGAGAATTTAAAGTAGATGAAGCAAAGTTGGTCAAGTACCGCATGTGTGATTCTGGATATAGGGATGTGTGTCCAGTCTTCTCCCATGACTCATGAGGTAGACATTCTGGTGACTGATAGCAAGTATAGAACTAGAAAATAATTCAAGAAAATATTTAAAGAAATTTAAGAGACTCTGATAGATTCTCTTTATATATTATAATAAAAATGTGTGTGTATGCCATATCATAACAATAGGAATAACCTGCCCAACTTAGGCAAGAGCATGAATTTGAAGTCAAGGAGGTTTGGCTTCTGATCTTAACTCACTTTTTTAAATGATGGAAACTGTCACTTGAATTCTTTGGTCTCTATTTCTTTATCTGTAATATAGGTTTGGATAAAATCCGTGGTTCTTAGCTGTGGGTGCACTGCCCTCAAGGTGTTTTACGAATTGTGGGCATTTTCCTGTAGAGGACTCTCAAGTAGTCACGCTGTGGCATGGTGACACGTTGGCTCTGTAAATGCCCCGAAGGGCTCTTACTGGGATTCATGCTACTTACATCCACTTGTTTAGGAGTTACTATTCATCTTTATTGATTCACCTACTGAAGGAGGACACCACCAAACAGGTTTTAGTCAGGAAAATGCTAATTTTTTTCTAAGTTTAAGAAAAGTTAGACGGATTCCTTTAAGGAAATACTTTAAATACTCAGATGCTTGACTCAAAGGGAAGATACTCTATAGCTGCACTGTGAGACATTCCAGTGACTTTAAAGGAAGAATCTAAGCACAAATAGGACCAGACTGCTGAAGTCAGTCCTGCCTGAATAATCTTAGGAGAATAATCCAAGCTACCTGGCCATGGTCAGGTTAAACTCAGGCTAAACCTGAGTGATCAGTTTTCTGTTGTTATTTTGTTTTATCAATTTCTATTTAAGATTACTGAACCAAACCATTCAGCCTTGACATAACCTTCCTTAGGAGAAACTCAAAGTGTTTTCAAGGGCCATTGAGTTTTACTTGAGTTTTTCAAGCAAAACTGTTTACTAAGAATTAAACACTTTATTTATACTCTCAGTGGATAGTTTAGCTTCAATTGAAGATGCTGGAAAATTCTCAGGAAGTGAGGCATGCCTCATAAAATGAGACATTTTTCTCTATTTTAGGATTATTGCTGAAGTCACAAAGCATCATGGTTTTTGAGTTTGGAATGTTTCCTGTGCTTTTATACTTTCTGCAGCACATCAAACAGAAATGATAAAGAAAGGCACTTCAGCATTGCTCTGACCTGCAGCAGTATCTCTGGAGAAATTTTGGTGAATGATTTCTTATTCAACTTTGGAAAAGCAAAAGTTAATTTGGGATAAGTCAAGATAAGCATCTAGCCTTGGTAGAAGTCTGTATGACCCAGAATATCAACTTCTGGGAACCTTACCCTTTGCTAATCTTAGCCAGCAGATTTCTGCAAGGTCGATATAACTCAGTGGAGAAGCAGCCATTATGTATGTGAGACTTGAGGAAAGAAAGTTTCATAGATTGAAAAGTGATTGGTTGTGGTGTAACATGAAGTATCTAAAAGAAAAAGTGAAATTAAAAAAGTCTGCTCTCTCCTAGATTTTGCATGAGGATTTTGAGAGCAATAGATAATCACCATGTAATTGATTTCATTCTCAGGTAACTTGAAATACTAGTATGAAAAACACAATTAACTTTATTTTATTTTATTTAAAAAATTAAAAAAAAAATGTTTGTATTTATTTTTGAGATAAAGAGAGACAGAGCATGAGCAGGGGAGGGGCAGAGAGAGAGGGAGACACAGAATCCGAAACAGACTCCAGGTTCTGAGCTGTCCGCACAGAGCCCGACGTGGGGCTTGAACTCACAGACTGTGAGATCATGACCTGAGCTGAAGTTGGACGCTTAACCGACTGTGCCACCCAGGTGCCCCAACTTTATTTTTAGAAGTGAATGTTTCTTGCAGTGCTTTGAAGAGGTTTCTTACAGATTGGATGCAAATTATAACTGTAAAATGAGGTGAAAACAGTGATTTACCAGCAACGTTTTTCCTCAGCTGCACCTGTGCTTAGTCATAAATTGTATAAGGGATCCCAGGAAGTACCATCTACTTATCACCACAGTGGAAGATAAACAGGGCAGTCCTTGGGCAAAATTAGGGAGCAGAGAATGTAAGATTTAAAAATATCTCAGGGGCGCCTGGGTGGCTCAGTCAGTTAAGCATTGACTTCAGCTTAGGTCATGATCTTGCGGTATGGTTTACAGGTTCCAGTCCTGGACTCTGTGCTAACAGCTCAGAGGCTGGAGCCTTCTTCAGATTCTGTGTCTTTCTCTCTGCCCCTCCCCCATTCATGCTCTGTCTCTCTTTCTCCAAAATGAATAGACACTAAATGAAAATAAATAAGATAATCTCAAACTTCTTTTTATATATTGGATATATATTTTATATATATTTATTTTATTTTTTAATGTTTATTTTTGAGAGAGAGAGAGAGAGACAGACAGAATGTGAGCAGGGTAGGGGCAGAGAAAGTGGGAGACATGGAATCCAAAGCGGGCTCCAGGCTCTGAGCTGTCAGCACAGATCCACATGTGGGGCTCAAACCCACAAACTGTGAGATCATGACCTTAGCTAAAGCCGGATGCTTAACCACCTGAGCCACCCAGGTGCCCCTGGAAGGATCTGTTTGAAAAACAACATTCTCCCCATTATCAAGGCTCTCTCTCCTCCTTAAAAAATACCCTGAGGTGTTCTTACACCTGCTCTCCTAATTTGCTATTTTTAATTTAATGTAAATGAATGTGAATTTCTCTTAGTGTATAACGTATTTGTATCTGTAACTATTTATCTAAGCCTTTGTTTTCCCATTAGAATATAAGCACCATTAGGATAGGTGGTATTTTTTAGCTTTTGTTTTGCTGATGTATTTCCCCAGAGATATGCACATAGTTGGTGCTCTAAAAGCATTTGCTGAGTGGATTTGAATCCAGGATATCAAATTATTCAGAGGTAGAATGCCTGACTTTGGTGTGTAATTTGGTTTGACCATTTTAGAATTTGGGGTGAAGCTCAAAAAAATTGAGGTGGGCCATCTTAGATGACTTTGCAACTAGATAAAGTGATATCAACGCCATAAATTGTTAAGTTAGAGGTGGAATGGTTCTGCCACACAGCCTTAGTTTATTGAGATGGGAAAGAAAAGCTGTGGGCGCCACCTGGTGGTAAGTGTGCCACTAGTCTCAGGGGCTCTCTATCACAGGGTGGAGGGGCCTATGATATGGGCCACTGGAGAGCAGAATAGTGAGATGCACACTATCTGAGCTGTTTTGGTGTTACACCTCACTCCTGAAACCTGGAGGTACCCAAGGTGAGAAATTCCTCACAGCTGTTCATTCAAAGCCCCTCCTTTGCCCTTCTCTTCATGTCTCCACTCCCATTTACATTCTTTTCCCTGTTCTTTCAAGGATCTTGCCTTCTTTCTGCATGTCTCTCCTTCCTTTCTTCTGCTGCGAGGCCCCCAGGGTTGGGAAACAAGAATATGATCTCATTGCCATCTATATATCGAATATTTTATATCTTTCTGCCATAACATAGGCCTCAGACCTTTCAGCACTATCTATTGCATATGGTGAAATTTATGGTAACTTCTGTTCCTTGAACACTGACTTCATGAGAAATACGATGAGTTCCATCCTAGAAACATGCTTGCAAGATCAGGATTTTTAAAAAAATTTTTTTTTCAACATTTATTTATTTTGGGGACAGAGAGAGACAGAGCATGAACGGGGGAGGGGCAGAGAGAGAGGGAGACACAGAATCGGAAACAGGCTCCAGGCTCTGAGCCATTAGCCCAGAGCCCGACGCGGGGCTCGAACTCACGGACCGCAAGATCGTGACCTGGCTGAAGTCGGACGCTTAACCGACTGCGCCACCCAGGCGCCCCGAGATCAGAATTTTTATTAACAGTTGAGGAAATTCGGACAGAGAGAACTTGCTGGTTACAATCTAAACTATTTAAGTGTGACATGAGTATTCAGAGTTATTTCTAGTCTAGCAGGGTTTGCTCAGTCCTTGAACTAAATAGAAGAAACATTATTGAGAAAACTTTTTTTTTAAATGTGTAAGAGAATTGGTTTGGTTTCTTATGAAGAGTTCATTCTGCAGATCAAAGAAATGGAATTAACTGATTTTTTATTTTTGATCTAACATACTTAAGTTGGGCTAGATAAGTTTAGAATATATGTAAAAAGCAGAAATTCTTCCTTTTCAGAAACTTGTATTTGATTATAAAGAGGAACGATTGACTTCTATCTCTTTCAGCTCTGTATTTCTATCCCTTTTCCTATGTTCATGTCCTGTGCCAGCTCAAGTGTTTAAAAATCACTTACTCGGTGAGGCAGGGCTTCCGTGTCAGTCCCACACTGCTCTGTTGTCACAGTCTACATTCCATCCTGTTCATTCATTCCATTACTCTATCCCACAGGGGCCTAGTTGAAGTAGTTGAAACCAGAGATTATAAACCGGGGGCCGAGGGGAGTGCATCTGGCCCTGAGATGTGTTTTATTTCACCCACATATCAAATTTTTTAAAAAAATTGAGCCAGCATTTAAATATTAGGAGAGTTCTCATAAAATCCTGATTTCTAGATTATTTAAAAAAATAAGGACGCAGGTAACAATTAGCTGGAAATGAGTATCTACTGACCTGTTAATTCAGGCACATTCTTTCCAATCAGCCATCGTCTCCATCACTCCATATTATATTCCTGACTCGGAGACTAAAGTGTTCATTCACAGTGGCGAAGAGTGAATATGATGACATTACAATGTTAGAATCCTCGTGCGAGGTCCACTCCATTCCACTCCACCTGTTACTTTATAGAAACCAAAGTCTGCAGACTCTGTTATAACAATCTCTACCTCTGGAAAGTGGTTGATTTGTGTAGTCCTTGTCATTTACTAACCCAAGAAGCCCTTCTGAAATGCATCTCACCATACCCAGTAATCTGGTGACTTTCACTAAGAGAAAAGGTATTTCTTAGGAATAAAATTTGAAGCCACTCTATTCCAGTGATGCAAGATCAAATCTCTAAAGGAGCCACATTTGCCTTAGAGGTATGAATTCTGCCTATTTCCCACAGTCTCTAGATCTCAGGAACCTCGGGGGTGGCTCAGGATGGTGTGTGAGTTTCTTCATACTTAGGTTAAGAACCTTGCTCAAGGTCACACAGTTAATGAAAGGCAGGACCAGCATTCAAATTCAGGTCACCAACACTCGAAATCACTGTTCCTGGAGTTCCAGTAGTATTTGTCAACTGCACACATGAATCTGTAAGATAGTATATAACATTATCCATACCATACAATTATAAAGATTCAGTTGGAATCTCAGAAATTAGAAAATTGCCTTGATTTCTTTGTCTTCTCATCACCCTGACTACTTGATTTTCTTTTCATGAAGTATCTCGATCTGTCCATTCCTCCATGTGCACGGTCACCATCTGAGTCCAAGCAGTGACTATCTCTCGGTGGCCTGGTTTAATGGTATACCTGTGCTTCTGCTTTTGCTCCCTCTGCCGCCTATTCTCCACATTGCAGCTACAGTGCACTTCATACTATCTCAGCCATAAATGAAATCTTGTCATTTCTCTGCTTAAAACCCTTCTGTCAATTCTTAGGGCTCCCAGGAAAAATTCCAGAATCCTTAATGTGGCCAGAAATACCCTGACTGCTCTGCCTCTGCCTCGTCTCCATCATCACCTAGCATGGTGCTGAACTTGCCTTACAGCAGCTCTTCTGTTTCAGGGCCTTCCTAGACTTTGCCTGGGATATTCTTTCTTTTTTTTTTCTTTCCTTCAAGTTTCTATTTAAATTCCAGCTGGCATACAGTGCAATATGAGTTTCAGGTGTAGAATTTAGTGACTCAACACATACAACACCCAGTGCTCATCATTGCCTTGGATATTCTTATCCCTCTTTTTTTTTGTATACTTAGCCCAAATTGATCCTTTCCAAAATTCCTTAGATTCTTCATCACTCTACTTTAGGTCTTTGGGACATGTGTACACATACATGCACACACACATTTTCTCATCATGCTTTGCATTTCCTTCATATTACTTCTTATTCTTTGTAGCTATGTAACTAATTAATTGTATTACTATTTGATTGTCAAACTCCTGGATGGGGACATGTCTCTCTCTAACTATCAGTGCCCCAGCGCTGAGCACAGATGACATTCTTAACAAACATTCCTTCAGTTGAATTATACAAGGTACATACTGGGATGTGGGCTTTCCCTGAAGGCTGACAAGGAAGAGGCAGAGAGGTGGTTAAGGGACCCTCTTGCAGACTCTAATTCTCCTTCCTCCAGATAAGGATGTGGCTGTGCTGATTCTGAGTTACAACATTTCCTTTAATGGACGTACTTGATAATTAGCAGAGAGTCTCCCAGAATGATGTAAGCTCTGACTGGAAAAGACTGTGGCACAGTAAAATTGGGCAAATTCTTGGATCAGACAAGTGTCATTGCATATTGAGGGAAGTGGAAACATTTGAGGAAATACATCAGAATTCGTGTGGGATTAGTTGTAGGACTGAGAGTGCTAACCAAAGCTGATTCTCTTGTTTATGGGTTCTCTCAGGTCATTTTCATGCTTCCTTGTCATAGATAATATTATCCTTACTTTATAGTACAAGTACAATACAGGTATCTCCAGCAGCCGTACTTTCCATTGGAGAACTAGTAGCTGGGGAAGACCCCACTGAGCTGGGTTCTTTCTGCTCTGTGTGCTCCACTCACTTCTGAGAAGTTTTTATGTTCCCTTGGCTAATTAAGATGGGAACTTAATTCAACCTGCAGGGCATGTGAGGGGTGAGCTAGGTAGAAGAGTGGGATTGTCTTCTTTAGCTATTCTATGACCTTTGGAAGCATTGAAGTACAAACAGATAAAAAATAGTTGTTTGAGATAGAATAAAAGTTTAAAATTAACTACAATTATTAGGTTGTATACTTCTCATAGTGATAGTACCCCAGTCTTAGAAGTATTTGCTATGGGCACCTGGGTGGCTCGGGGGGGTTAAGCATCTGAGTTCAGCTCAGGTCACAATCTCGCAGTTTGTGAGTTTGAGCCCTGTATCAGAGCCTGCTTGGGATTCACTGTCTCTCTCTCTCCCCCTGTCTTGCTCACTCTTTTTTAAGATAAATAAACTTAAAAAAAAGAAAGTATTTGCTAAAATACACATATCATGAAATTGTTTTTCTTTATCCTTATCCACATAGAGCTGTGAGGTATTAGGTGGCTTTGAACATTGACATTTCCCTTCTGTTCTATTGGCACATTATAATTTAAACTGTTGCCATGCCCCAAATGACTACCAGTTGACTTTGGTTATGTGCATACAATGAAGTGAAAAGAAATTTGAGGCGTACTCTCGTCAGAATTCTTATGGACTCCATGAGGTTCCTTGTAAGTATCTTGATTTGTTTGAAAGTCGTTAAGAGTGAATGTATAGTCTTCGTTAAAAGAATAACACACACAAAGTTAAGAATATTTGAAGATGCCATTGTTAACTTCTAGCAAACACTAGATTTAGCAACAGTAGAATGAAAAAGTTCATAAATAGTTACCTGTGACCACATATGATAAATCTAACTAGTGAGACTGGAATAAAATAAAACTTTTCTTCATAGGTATTTATAAGTGAAACAAAAGCTTTTTGGTTATGTCATTTCTTTTTTTTAAAATTTTTTTTAACGTTTATTTATTTTTGAGACAGAGAGAGACAGAGCATGAACGGGGGAGGGGCAGAGAGAGAGGGAGACACAGAATCGGAAACAGGCTCCAGGCTCTGAGCCATCAGCCCAGAGCCCGACGCGGGGCTCGAACTCACAGACCACAAGATCATGACCTGAGCTGAAGTCGGACACTTAACCGACTGAGCCACCCAGGCGCCCCTGGTTATGTCAATTCTGTATGTACATCAAGTTTCTGAAATGATCATCTTCATATTAGAAATTGGAGTCTGTGGATCCTTGAAACAAATTGGCTTGGGAATGTATATATGTCTTGTGTGTGTGTGTGTGTGTGTGTGTGTGTGTATTACCAAATCAATTTTATATACTGAGTAAACACACACACACACACACACACACACACACACTGAGTTGACTGACATCCTGTCAAGATAGCTTGCACGTAGCTTGACACAGTCTGCATCTAAATCTTCAATGGGCCTCACCAACATTGCTGATTGTGTTCATTGAGTTGTGTGCATATGGCCCACAGATACAAGTAGCACCAGTACAGGCTTCATGTAGTCATCTGGAGACATTCTTACATGTCGTATAAAAATCATGAATATTCAGGGTGCAAATTTTCTCGTGATCATTCTTAAGGGAACATATTGTGGATGAAAATCAAAACTAAGTGAAGCAGAAATGATAGACACTTTTTAAAAAAGGGTTCATTCAAACAGTGACAAAATTTGGCTCAATCCTTATGTTTTCTCCCCATTGAAAGCATCTCTTAGTGGGATTGCTATCTTTTAAATGGTGTTCATGGAAAGCTATAATCATTTTTTTATTATAAAAAAAGATAATAGGATAAAATGGAAAGTTGGAAAATAATGATGTGAGAAGAAAAATGTAAGGAAAGCAGATGAATAAAACAATCACTTGTTCTGAAGCTGGTTATTTATCTACTGATCAAAAGGGCTTTAAAAAATATTGAATAGAACTTCACTCATGGGTTCACCTAGATTTCTTCTGAATCAGTCACAAAAAGAAGGGAATTTTTATATAGTACTTTCTATGGTATACTATCTTTTTCATGGGAAAAAACAACCTTTAAAATCCACAGGTCTACCTTTTGAAGTTTAACCCTATTCTGCTGAACCTGTAGAATGCCCAGGCTTTGGCCACTTGGGAATTAGAATTATATTGTGATCATCCAAGAGCCCAGCTGCATGAAATATGCTGTGAGAGGTAGAAAAGGAATAGAAGATATGGTCCTTGTTCTCAAAAAGCTCACAATTTAATTTGAGAGAAATTGCCTCATTGTTGCATACACATGCTCTTGAGCTATCCTTGAATCAGGGACTAATTATTTATCTAGGGTTTACTAGGGAATAAAAAAACTTCTTACACATTTCTATATTCTGAAAATCCAACAAATCAGGAATCACAGAATGTCAGAAGGGAAAGGGACATTAAGAATCGTTCAAGTCCGTCCTCTGGAAGTGCCAATTGGGGCAATTGTTTCTTTGAAACATTGTGAAGGAAAATTTTAGAGCATTTTTTGAAATATAAATTAACAAGTTATCTAGGATACTAATTGATTTTACTTAAGCAGGTTTGAAGTGACCCAATGTCGAAGCCAATCTGAATGCCAAGGACAAGCCGAGGTTTTTAATCAAAGGAACTTATGTCTTTGACCTTATTTTTCTGAGCACAGGAGAGGAAACTAGAGAATTAACCTTAGAGTAACATGAGTAGGGATTATATATGTACATTTTTCTGAAGACTTTAGTCCATAAAATTTGACTGAAGAACTGCCATAATTGACACCTTAAATTAGGAAGTTATAAAAGAACTTGTATTCCATTTTATATATGAATCCAGAAATACCGCCTTTTCCTGGAGTGAAAATTTTTAACTTTTAACAACCCAGTGGTGTGATGTGCACATCAGTACTGCAATGTGCTATTATTATTGTGCTGATTAGGACAAGGAGTCTCACAGATGTTAAATAATTCTCAAGGTTACAGAACTTCTTAGAAGCACAGCTGTCATTTGAAACTAAATCTATCCGATCACCAAAGCCAGGGCTCAGGGTACTGACTACAGCCAGCTTGTTCCTAAGCAGCTAAGGGGCAACATCTGAAAATGGCCTTGGACACCCAGGTTTACAGGAAAAACAGCAAAGGACCTCTCCCTCTTCTTCTGTGTGTGGGGTGACCTCGTTAGTTGCCCACTTCAGGGTCCCTGGCTACCCTGAATCCTGACTGGGGGATGTGAGGAGAAAAAAAGTGATCAGCTCACCCCAGGTTTGGTGGTGCTTTGAACTCTGGTGTTCCTTTTCAATCCACCTGCTATTCTTTTTAGAGCCCCCAATACCTGTTCACATTGTGACATTGTAGGTGCGTTCAGTGAGAGAGAAAATATGAAGTGTGCTTACTCCATCTTGCGCAGAAGCAAACCTTCTTATACAAATTAAAAATATATATTATTTAAGAAGGGGGAAAGACTTGGGAAATAGTATGGTCGAACCACCTGCCTTTACATTGCAGAATCACAAGACTTTCAGACCAGGAGCTTCTTCCCTCTTAGCAATCTATAAAGAAGGATTCTCCTCGTTCCTTCCAGTGTCGGATCACCCTGTTGGTCAGAAAATTTCATAGATGAGGATGGAATCTTCTTTATTGATAAAGGGAATTCTTATTTAACATTCACTTAATAAAATTCACCAAACATTGAGTACCTACGATAGTTGGAAAGCTGGTATTTTGAGAAATGAACATTCTGTTTGTCAGTCTCCCTCTGCTCTTCCCCAGTAGGTATCATTACTTATTCCTCAGCGTTAAACTGGACAAGCTAATTTGGCTTCTCTCTGGAGAATTTGCTCTGGTAATGTAGTCCCTCAAGAGAAGTATCCTCACCTGTCCTCAGCACCGAGCAGGACATAGGTCCAATAAGTACTCCTAAATGGATGAATTGTCCTGAGGCTGGAGCCTTTAGAAGTGAGGTGCCAAATTTAAAGAAAGTTAGGGAACATTAACATTTTTAAAGAAAGTATAAGTCAGAGAAAGACAAATACCATGTGATTTCACTCATATGTGGAATTGAAGAAACAAAACAGATAAACAGGGGAAGGGAACAAAGAATAAGAAAAACAGAGGGAGACAAGCCATAAGAGACTCTTAAATACAGAGAACAAACTGAGGGTCACTGGAGAGGAGGTGGGTGGAAGAATGGGCTAAATGGGCGATGGGCATTAAGGAGGGCACTTGTCAGGATGAGCACTGGGTGTTGTATGTAAGTGATGAATCACTGGGTTCTACTCCTGAAACCAATACTACACTGTAAGTTAACTAAGTTGAATTTAAATAAATAAATTTAAAAAAATGAGTGGGGGCTTTTCCACTGTTCTTCCAGATGCAAATTCCAGTCTGAAAACCTAGTCTGTTCATCAGAATTTCCCTCACTCTAATTTTCTGAAGGCATAGATATTTTGTGTTTCCATGTTTTGCTGCAGACTTGTCCCTTGGGCACTGCATTTCTCTACTGTTAGGAAGAGTCTGTAGATAGACTGAACTCTTAATTTTTAGCAATACCTATAGCTCTGAATAGTGTCACCTTCTTTCTTTCTCACAGCCTGGTTCAATAATGCTTAACAATTCCAGGGGTAATAATGTCAGCCCAGGTTGACCTGTCAACATGGAGAGAATAACAGGGACACAAAAATGATGTGGTTTGGTGTGATGATGGTGTGGGAAATAACTTTAGATTCCACTGATATGCTATTAACAACCTAATCTAGTCTCATCCTCTTTATTATTCCTGTTCTTTTTTGCACCTTTCATCTTTTTGCCCGAGTGGGGAGAACCTACCATCTACCTATATGGGTGGGAATGCTTCTGCGTATAAAGTCTCTGATTTTTTCACTGATCAAGGCAAAAACATGCATCCCGTTGTTTAGTTATACAATCTAAATGTAAGCATAAAGAAAACAAAAGCAATGCACACCATGGAGAGGCATGCTAAACTGCTGTTTGTCAGCTTTTTCCAGAACAATGTGTAAAATCTGGAAATTGCCTGTCAGTAATTTGTTCTACTTGGACATTGCATGGAGACCTTAATATTGAAACTGTACTTCACTTCTGTTCAGTCTGAAGACTTGGGCCTATGGAAAATAGGTGAAAACAAAATTGTAGTTTAGATTGCTAGGAATAAGGACCCATGTCCTCTTTAAAGAATGACAAGAAAAGTCAGACATTGATGGGTCAAATTTATTTCTTAAGATCTTAAACCAAATTCCATATTTGTACATGGGAAAGTATTTTCTTTCTGCTCAATTAAAAAAAAAACTACTTGTGTTGCCAATAAGTAACGGTGAGTCACTGGATTCATTTACTACCAATCTGAAAACTAAGTTGGGGGAAAAGAAAACTGCAACTAATAGCTACGCAGTAGATTTGTGGAAGCACTGTATAATTACAGCACTCACACAACAGATAATCCTCAAATCTGTCCTGAAGTATTTGGCCTTAGGTAAGGGGTCTGATAATTGGTCCAGTAAGTACTATGGCTTTTATGACCAAGCACTAATACTTTGCTTATAAATGCTCAGTTTAGCAATTGGGCACGAGTGCAGAAAAATTTGCACAAAGTGAAGGCTCTTGACAAAGTAGTATCTGACAGCTCACATGTCTTATAAATGATGCAGTGCTTAGTTCTGATTGCGTGGGAAGGTGAGTGCTATGGGTTGAATATTTGTGTCCCCTCAAAATTAATTGGTAGCAGCCCTAACCCTCCAATGTGGCAGTGTTTGGAGGGGGGGTCTTCAGGAGATAATTTGCTTTAAATGTGGTCATGAGGGATGGGATTATGAAAAAGGAAGAGAGACCATATTTTTCTCTTTCTGCCATGTGAGGATACAGCAAGGAAGAGAGTCCTTATCAGGAACCGAATCAGCTGACACCTCGAATCTTCATAATTCTGAGGAAAAATAGTTGATAGACATTGAATTACAGATCATTACTGGTTACTGTTAAGCTTTTGACTTTCAAATAAAATCTCAGATAGACTAAAACCTCAAAGAAATGTAGAATAAATTAATTTTTCAATTTAGTCTTTTTTTTTCAGAGTTTTGTGTAAGGTACTTTTATAGCATTGGTAATTTTCCAATCACTTTGATATAGATTGTTAGAAATTGTTATTTCAGCTGAAATAAAAGGAAGAGCATGACATTGAAGAAAAAACACAAAGATCTTTTTTATTCCAAAATATAGTAATGTATTTTAGGTATGTATAATTCAAACAAAGAATGGATAGAGAAGTATGTGGAATTGGAAACTCAGAAATGTTTGTTTGTTTGTTTATTTGTTAAGTAGGCTTCATGCCTAGTGTGGAGTGAAGGATCTCAAGACCCTGAGATCAAGACCTGAGCTGAGATCAAGAGTAAGATACTTAACTGACTGAGCCACCCAGGCACCCCAGAAATATCTTCTAAATCAACTTAACCTTAGAGACCTTACATTGCATTCATATCTGAAAAATTCAAGATTTTCCAAAATAAGAACTTAAAACATTTCTCAGGTCAGTGTTGAGTATGTCCTTCACCTTTTCTTCCCTAACCATTCTTACTCCTTAGGCAAAATCTCATCAACTTCCCTGGTTTTAGATAATATCCATAAGTTTCTGACTTCCAGATTTTTATCTCTAGATCTCATTTCTCCCCAGAGCTCACACTCGTGTATTCAACTTGCTATTTCACACTTATATTAGGAACTTCAATTCTAATTGGCCCACAGATAATATTTCTTCTCTAATATCTCTAATATTTCTTCTCCAGCTTACTCCTCCTCTGTCTTCTTGAACCCAGTATTTAGCACATTATTTTTCCATTGCTCAGGACAAAACTGTTGGCCTGCCTTTTCTTGACCGCTCTTTTTTCCCCATATTTTCAAGACCTATTGATTCTACTTTCAAAATATATCTTGGCCCAACCTATTTCACTTATTCATCTTTGTGCAACACTATTCCAGATCCATTGAGATAGTTTATACTCTTGAAGTTTTAATTTTTCCTTTTAATTTAGGTTCTGGGCCTCTGAAATTTGTGTACCTAGTGTGAGGTTGGATTGTATTTTTTCCCCTCTTTCTCCTTTTATATTTAACAAGTTTTTGTTGCTTTCAATTTTTTTTCCATGCTGATATTGTGAACGTTGAGAATCCAGTCACGGAACTAGCAATTGGCTTCTCTCAGTTTCTGGTTTTGAGGCTGTATCTTTGTCACTCTACCTCCTGAGGTTCAGAACTTCTAGTAGAGTAATTGCTCCAGGTTGATGAATGGTCAGCCTCTCCTCACGAAGGTGAGTTTTATGGAGTTTTAGTTGTAAGTAGTTCGCATGAGTCTTGTCCCGTCTTATATAGAGATCTTTTAGCCCATAACCCCCCAGAAACTCAGTCTTCTTTACTATCACCCACTTCCTGTCCAGGAGTCCATGGAGCTTGGATTTAAGGTCCACTGTTTTTGTTTTATATTTGATCCACTGATTCTGAGCCTAATTTTGTCTCATTATTTTTATCTGTTAATATTTTATCTGTCTTTGTCATTTGTTCGAGCAGGAGAGTTGGGTTAAGGCACAGACACGGTTATGTGGAAGTCAAGGATTGGAAGTCCTTCCACAGGATTGGAAGTCAAGGATTGACCTTTGGTGATAATCTTTGACTGCAGTGTTTTAATCCAAACAAGTACTTCCAAAGGTGGCATTTCTAGTCTCCAAGGTAGACTGATAGAGGAGGTGTTTTGAGCCAAGAATAGCTTTACACATCCCTCATATCTCATCATGTCTGCCAGTACCATCAAGAGAACTTGGGAGCAGTTACCTGACTTGAGAGAGGGAAGCAGAGGACATTCTCTTCTACAACTACATGTCTGGAAATATTATTAATGATATAAAACAACCACAGGATGAGTGACTTCACATTGAGTGTTAGCACATTATTACTTTAGCACAGTAGCATAATTTTGTACGCCCCCAAAATTGTTTCTAAAATATCAATGAAAATGTATAGAACAGTAATTGTGTGTCATAACTAAGTGTGATAGATGTTTTCACACATTACATATTTTTATCCTCATTTTATAAATGAAATCTCAAAGGGTTATATTACTTACACAGTTGGAGTAGTTTGGATGTGAGCTCCAGAGTCCAATATATTTCATATTGCTATACTTTTATAGATGAGATGAGAAGCAGTGGGCCCCAAGAGAAAAGATGACTAATGAGACTGATATTAATATCTTTCCCATTTCATTTAGTTCCCCTTATAAATCTTGGCTGCCACCATTCCAGCATTCCTCATTCATTCATTCATTCATTCACTCAATATTCTGTGTCTGCAGTATGCTAGACGTGGTTCTACAAAGTCGAACAAGTCATGGTAATTTACTGTAACTCACTAGAAACACTTGTTCTTCCTGTCTAGCATCCCTTAATAACTCTGAAATACTTTACATATGGCAATAAAATATGTACATATTTTCATCCTTGAATCATTTACAAAATATATCCACTGTTTTTCATATAATTGGCTAATGACTTAAGGAACAGATAAAAACCTCTTTCAGACATTTACTTTTCTTTTTTTTTTAGAGTTTATTTATTTTGAGAGAGAGGGGCAGAGAGAAAGAGAGAGCTGGGAGGGGCAGAGGAAGGGGTGTGGAGAGAGAATCCCAATCAGGCTCTGCACTGTCAGTTCAGAGCCTGATGCGAGGCTCAATCCCTTAAATGGTGAGATCATGACCTGAGCTGAAATCAAGTGTTGGATGCTTGACCGACTGAGCCACCCAGGCACCTCCAGATGTATACTTTTTGATGGAACTATTTGTCGAAGAAAACAACTTTTTATGTAACGCTGAAGGTCTACATTCAGAATATTTTTATGATCTGGTCAGAGAAAAGTTCTGCACTTGCAAATAAGGCATTATAATAAATATTAAAAATTCTCTACAGCAAGGTACATTGCAGAATACTAAATACTAAAATAAATAGCATGGCTCCTGTGCACACAAATTCATGAATTTCTTTTCCCCCTACTACTTGCAAGTGCCTTAAGCACAGATTATGTCTCACCTGTCATTTTTTTTCCCCACTGGCAATTTGGCACCTGGTGGATGCTCAAAACATATTTGTAGAATGCATTATTTATCGGATGGATGGATATTCTTTGTTATTGGTTGAGTGGATGTACTGTAAGGAAGAACGAATGAATGAAATGATGGCTGTATTTATATGCAACACTCTGTAAGATATTTGATACTTCACCATGTGTCTTTAGAAAAGAAAGCCTGATAGTGTTTTGGGGGACATGTAAAAAAAAAGGCCTGATAGTATTTTGGGAAGTGTGTATTTAGTATTTGGCTTTTATTCCCAGGTTTCAGAAGCATGGGACTACAAATAAATGCCAACTTCCTCTTTTGTATCTTACTGCCAGACAATTTCTGTTATTCCAAATTTGAAAGCATCATCCAAAATCTATATTTTTTCTGTATTTATCTACTTACCTATTGCTTAGATACACAGACTATCAATAAAAGCTTGAAATTATTTTCTTGTACATAGAATTTCATTACAGCAGTACTCACTGTAATGAGCTATTCTGCGATAGAGTAAGTTGTTTTTAATTGTTGGATTAATGTAAGTAATAAAGAGATGCCATATAGCTTTCTACTTTATGATTTTTTTTTAATTGTATTTGTATATATCACTTAAAACTGACAATCCCAAAAGCAGCTACTTTTTTTTTTTTGTTATAATTTGTACATGGGAAAATGAAACTCAGAGAAGTGAAATGACTTGTCTATTTCACAGGCATGCCAGACATTCTTCTGGGTAGGAAGAGACAATCACTACCTTAAGAGAACTTACAGTCTTGGGGAGTGGGAGGACAAATAAAGAGATAATTACATTATAGTAAGTGGAATTATACTTAATGCATGTACAGGGTGCTGTGAATATGTGTGGGATGTATATTTATATCAATTTGTTCAGAAGTCTGTGGAACTTCAACCAGTGTATGGTTCCAAGTGCAAGGCTTATTCTACCATAGCCAAACTTTCTCTTCTTTATCTTTTTTTTAATGCTTATTTATTTTGAGGAAGAGAGAGAATCCCAAGCAGGCTCCACACTCAGCTGCGTAGGGCCTAACATAGAGCTCAATCTCTCAATAGAGAGGTCATGATCTGAGCCCAAATCAAGAATGGGATGATTAACCAACAGAGCCACCCAGGTGCCCCTCCCTCTCTTCTCTTTGATTCAGTCTTAGACCTAGTGGAAGTTGGTTAACAGAAGTAAATATGACAAGTGAGAAATTAAACTTCAAATGAAGAAAAGAGCTGGGTCTTGACAGTGTTGCATTTTGGTATTTTAGAGACTTCTAGAGAAGGTTACTGAATGAAATGGGGGAGTGGGCAAGGAGGGACAAGAAAGCAGGACTTCTTAGCAGAAATACTAGTAAACAATTGACTTTAAACTCTAGGCCTGTCTCAGTTGCTTGCTCAGGGAAACCTATCCAGTCTTCCAACACACACATAAGACTTTGTGACTAAGAAAGGGTGAGTTGCATACTTAATGGTACCCTTAAAACTGAGTAGATGATTATGAAGATTTTTTTTTCTGCTTCTTAATTCACAGCAACTCCTGGTTGAACTAGAGATGACTTTGCTTTCCAGTATCTCTTGACTGAGAATAGAACATTCACGATAATGAAATTCTAGACAACAGAAAATGGATGTACTGTGGAGTTCCTTGGTAATTAGATTTGAAAATAGAATTTTAACTGGAGACTAATATTAGAATATTCCTGAGTAATATCTGACCTTTATGGCTTGGAGCACCAGATCTTCCTTCCCTTGCGTATTTGCATTTCTAATATCCTGAAGTCATTTCCTGTGTGTCAGTTTTATCACTGCCCCACTGTTTAACTGTGCTGCCTATACCCTCCCTCAAATGTCTGTTCTTTCACCACGAATTTAGGACTGCAGAAATGACGTCAACTTCAGGGTAATTTAAATTCCAGTGATCAAATTTTCTGGTTTCCTGACCACTAGCCTTTCTTTCCTTGTTTCTTCTGTTCCCATTATTTTTTTAGGAGCTGAAAGTTTCTTGATATATAAATATTCCCAGCCCCACTCTTTTTATCTTGTACCTAATTCCCCAAAGGGGTTGCTGCAATGATTCTCGCCTCTTTCCATTATCTCCCTTAAGTCATGGCTGAAGTTTTTGTCCCATCTTAAGAATATGGATTTTCAGCAAAATTGAAAAATATAATGGAAGAGTTCCAGCTTCAATTAAATATTTACTATTTTATTTGTGAGTCTGTGGATTGTTTCTGCATAATTGTTATCTGATATAATCTTTCCTCATCAAAGTTATAATTTCTTAATTTGTTAAAATCTATATAACATACAAAAATATTTGGTTTTCAGGGGACCTGGCTGAAAGCTGAAGTTTTTTTTAGTATAATATGTATTTTAAAAATAGCTTTATTGAGGCGTAAGTATGTTGTAAAATACACACATTTTAAGAATAGAGTACATGAGTTTTGATAAATACATGAATGCAATTACCACCAAAGTCAAGATTTAGAACACATTCATCATCCCTAAAAGTAATCTCTTTTTCCTTTTCAAAGTTCACATTCTATGCACAAACCATGGAACCTCTGAACTACTTTTTTTCCACTATATTTTTTTGTTTTCTATAATGTCATGCAGTTGGAATTGTATAGCATTGCCTACCCGCCCCCCCCCCCCCCCCCCGCCTTCTAACATGGTTTCCAAGGTTTCATTTCTCTAGCATTCTCTATTTTACAGATAAATAACTTGGAGAACAGTAATACAAATACTACAAGAAATTTTGCTGAAGATAGATATGGTTTTACAGAAGTCAGTAGACATTTACGTAAGGATCTGTATATACGTGTGTGTGTGTGTGTGTGTCTGGAAATGGGGCAATACTGACCCACCCATGTATGTGATGTATTCTTGGAACAGTCTTGCCAGCTAATTTCAGCAAAAGTTAGTGCTGCAAAACATTGTTCTAGTCTTGTATAGGATTAAAAGAGTAACAAAACACAGTATTTGTTCTTATAAAAATTATGGTATAAACATAATTCCATAAGACAAGTAGGGTAGGTGTAATAAGGTAGTACAAAGAAAGTGTGTTGAGTACTTAAAAGAGGTGGGAGGAATTTGTTTGAGATATTAGCACAGGCTTCATTAAAATGATGGTCTTTGGATAGATGGCCTTTGTGGGTGAATAGAGGTTTGGTGAGTAAAGACGGTGAAAACTGACATGCCAGGCAGAGAAAACTACATGAGAAAAGCCAAAGGGTAGGAATTAGAAGAGTGGAGAACACTTGGGGGAAAAGCTTTGCTCAATAAATATTTGTTGAGTGAATGAAAATTTAATATCCTATTCCCAAAGTTAGTGCTAATAAAGTAAAATTTAAGTGGGTCTGTAATTAATAATCATGTTGGAGGAGTGTGTTGAAATGTAATGGTAAAAAACCTCACTTCACAGCCTGCACATGTGGCTCCTTGCCTGACTCCAAAGGGCCTCCCTGACCCATGCCTCCTTCCTGTCCTGATAGTTGCTTTTTTATCCTTCAAGGTTGAATTTCCTTTCTGTCTTCCCAGGAAGCCTTCCTTGACTTTCCTCTCCAGAGTCAGCTGCTCCATCACTGTGCCTGCTGTTATTATAGTACTTACACTGAAACCATTCAATTATGTGTAGATCTCCACCACTGAACTGTGAGAAGCTCAAGGGCAGAAATTTTGTTTCACTTGTCTGTGCATAACCAGTTCTTGGATCTGGTAGGTGCTCAACACCGTCTAGTTGCAGGACAGAAACATGCTTAGCTGAGTACTGAGTTGATAGTTTTCTCTTCTGCCTTTATGTTATTCCTTCCTTCAGTCTCAGTGTGTAGTTCTTAGTCTCCAGCTGGAAACTGAGCTGTCTATACACATTTCACAGCTCTGTGCTTTTCCATGTCCCCTCAGCCCCTCATGGCCTTAGCCAGTGTCTCCATGGACCTAAATTCTAAACATCTCTTTAGCTGGAGCTCAAAGGCCTCCTTTATCAGAGTGCTTCTCTGATGTCCAGCCAAAGTGTTTTGCCTTCTCTGAACTTACGTGATAATTTTCTATACCACTTTCATGATGTTTTCTATTTTCTAGACCCAAAGTCAGAACCTGAATTTTGTATACTTCGAATCCCCAAAAGGCTACAAGGTGCCCTCAGAATAGACACATATTCAAGTTGCATTCAGTGTTTTTTTTAATCGAGCACAATTTGTCAGGCCCTACGTTGGTGGCTAGCTATTCAATAAATATTTACTAAACAAATGGTTCACTCATCACTTGCTTTGTGGGTAAACTGCAGAGCAACACAGGCTAAGTGAAAATGTAATTTGGAGGCAGAAAAAGAGAAAGGAACAAATCAGAAATATATCCTGTAGCAAATTACAGAATTTCACAAAACCATTTGAAATCTTGCTTTGCTTATGAAAATCTCCACAAAAATCTAGCAACCCTGAGAGCAGTTTGAAAAAAATGATAACCTGGAAGAAATAAACGTTTTCTCAACATGGAAGGAGTTTTAGAGAGTTTTGTAGTTTCTTTTGTAGTTATGAACGTGTCTTTTCAGTAATTACATGGTGACTAATTTTACATTCAAGCTAACCACTTAACTTTAAATGTATTTGATTCTATAGATCAAGTATAGACTTGGAAGCTTTGAATAGAAAGCTAAGTATGGGTTATAACAATAAGGAAATAAAATTAATCTACTTGGAGTTCTTTTCTTTTATCTAAACAAATAATCAGCTTTTATGATTTCAGGGCCATTCATTCCTCTTTCTTTCCTTCTGAAAGCATTCACTCTGGTCACAATTTTCTTTGTCTCTTTTGATTACCTTGGGGACTCAGGCTAACACACCAGGTCTTACTCTCACTAACTTCATGATTCTTTTTCCCTACAAAGCTGAATGTAGTTGAGGACCTTAGCGTAGCAGATCCAAATGCGTTCTGCTTCCATAGCAAAGGACATTCATGTTCAATTTCACCAGGATTTAAAAAGTGAAATATAAATATTTCACTTTAGAATTATTAAATGTTAACTGAACATTTCGAGAAACAACATCATCTTGTTTGCCCCAGAGGGTCTCAGCCACCCTGCAGACTACCCACCTCCAGGTTAGGGCACCTGAGTCAAAGCTATTCCCAGGATGAATAAGCAAGGCTCTGGAGAAAATGATCAGTTGGGGGCCAATTCACTTTAGAACAGCAGTGATGATGCTCTTATTCATAGGTGTTGAAGGAATGGTGATACTTGGCTGGCAGAGTCTTTGTTAACTGATTTATTTCTCCCTCTTTTCTAGGAGATACAGCAAAAGCTCATACTGTCTGTATAATGCTTCCACAAGCACAGTGAGTAGATACATTACTATTTTCTCATTAACTTGTCTAATATTTTGTGTCCCTTTAGCCAATGCCTACTTCTTCTGCATTCCTCACTGAGACCTTTTTCTTGTCTCTAATGTCCCTCTCAAAAATGGAAGCAGCTTTCTATTTCAAGTATCTACTATTTTCCTTTTTTTTTTTTTTTTTTTTTGATTGCTCATGGTAGCTCTACTTTCTAAGCTCATTTTTAAATGGCAGAGAACATGGGGGATTTTCTCGGAACTCTTCAAGATTGACAAAACCAGCACTTTGTAAATAGTTTTATCTTGTGTATACTTGGAAAACTTCTGCACTTGCATCGGAGCCCACCACATGCCCTGGGAAAAATTTCAGAAAGAGCTTGCCTTGTGCTGTAGATGTGCTCTGAATGGGGAAGGATCAGTGAATGTTTGTTGAATGAACGAGTGAGTGAATAAGGAACACAAATGAGAGCTAGCCCTACTGAACACACAGGAAGGCCATTCATGTTTTAGAACAGAATCTAAGATTGTAAATACTATTACCGTCTGGCAGACTGTGTCCTGATTATGTTAACATAGTCTTAGCCACAGCGGTTTGAAGATAGAGCTTGTTCTGAACATGTGGTCAACTGGGAATATGATTCTTAGTGAAAGGATATCGTGTGATTTTAGATCTCCTCTACAGTCTTCTTTTATTTATTTTTAACGTTCTAATTTTTTTGATTTTGAGAGAGAAGGAAAAAAGAGAGTGAGATAAAGTATGTGAGAGAGCAGGGGAAGGGCAGAGGGAGAGATAGAGAGAATCTCAAGCAGTGGGGCTTGATTCCGTGATTTGGGATCGTGACCTGAGCTAGAATCAAGTCTGAAGTTCAACCAACTGAGCCACCAGGTGCCCCCTACAGTCTTCTGTCAAAACAACTTGATTTTATGTGTTTGATTATTGTAAACTTAATTTTTTATAAGTAGGTTACAAATATACTGTAAACAGTAACATAAAAATGCAGGAAGACTAAAGAAACACTACCTTTTACATAGTGAAATACAGTCAAGCTGATTAACATGCCATCTGCTGACTTTGTTACTATTTTTTTGTGTGTTATGAGAACATCTGGAATCTACTGTCTTAGCAAATTTTCAATATTTAATAAGTATTATTAACTATAGTCATCATGCTGTGTATTTAATCTGTACACTTAACTCATCCTGTGTAACTGCAACTTTGACCAACATCTCCCCATTTCCTCTACCTCTCCTTTCTCTGGTAACCATGGTTCTACTCTCTGCTTCTCTGTATTCAACTTTTTTAGATTCCACATAGAAGTGAGATTTCTGTGTCTGGCTCACTTCACTTTGCAGTCATCATTTCACTGTGTATGTGTGTATGCTCATCATGTTGTACAACTTAAACATACGCAATTCTTATTTTAAAAAACTCTATATTTTACGAGTCCCTTTATATGAAAAATTAGAAAAGGTGAAGGTTTAATGACAGAAAGCACATCACTGGTCACCAAGGCCAGGAAGCGGAGGAAGGGATTGATGACAAACGAATATGAGTGAACTTTTCGGGGTGATGGAAATGTTTGATATTACGATGGTGGTGGTCTTGACACCATGCACATTTAAGGCTGTACACATAAAATTAGTGAATTTTATTATATGTTAATTTTACCCCATCACAACTAATTAATAAAGTGAAAAACAAAGGAAATAAATAAACAAATACATCTTTGTTGTTTGGAAAAAAATAAGAAAAAATAAACACTGACTGTGGAGGTTGGCACTGGAGGAGAATCTCATGGTGGAGCTGCCCTCTGAGGCTTTCACCATCACCTTGGGATTATTTGCTGTCTCCATTATAGCCTCCAGGGACCCCGCTTATCCTTCAACTTTCTGGTCCCAATTTAGAGAAATGACCTTGCTCTTGCTTTACTAATAGCTTAACTGAGACATGGTAGAATATTTTTTTAATATTGATTATGAAAAAAATCAGCAATGAAAAGGAAAACAATCGCAGAACAACACTTTGAATCTTCTCGATAGTAACATACTTGCATCTTGTTCTCTGCATCAGAGGATGGAAAATTTTTTCTGTATAGGACCAGGTCGTAGTAAATATGTTTGGCTGTGGACCATGCTATCTCTGTTGGGACTGCTCAGCTTTGCAGTAGTAGTGTGAAACCAGCCGTAGAGAATGTATCAATAAATGGACTCCAACAAGGTATTAGGAGATCAGGCAGGGTCAAATTTTGCTTGCATGCAAAATATATACTTGGTTTGAGGTTCTATCTTTTCTTTGGTTCAATGACATGAAATATTCAGGGTGCCCCTGAATATCACTTTCTACAGTCTGAATTGTGCCCTACCTTTGTAAATGTAAAAAAAAAATATCATAATCTTGTCAAAAAATGATACAAGAACATCATTGGAAGATGCAAACACATCTAGTTAAGAACCAAAGACTCATTTCCTCATGAAATTTTTAGAAACCTAATACAATTATTCTTGTTACTATTAGATCTGTTGTTTATTCAAGACAGAGCATGCACATATGGGTGCATATTTGCTTTGGGTTTCTCAGAGAATCTTGTATAATGTAGAAATAGTTTACTGCTGAGGTCAGAATCATGTATGGTATAGAAGGCCGGAAGGGCCGGATTAAGGTTCGGGAAATGGGGGTTTATAAATCACCTCTGTATGTATTGTACCTACATTCCCACATCAGCTGTTACTGAGACTATTGTACACAAAGTCAGTCCTAAGCGGATCACTTTTTTAATAGAACAAACAAGAACCCAATCCACCTCTACTATTACTCTGAGCTTTCACTCCAAGTCAAAAGCTTAGGTCAATGTAGAATGAAAGCCTCTGATTCTTTGTGCCTTTTGTAGTTAAAACTGACTTAGCAGCGGTGGTGTCCCAACAACTTTCAGAACGGTTCCTGCAGCAGGTGTGTGTACCCGTCTTATTCCAGACAAGCAGTCATCAGATTAGCTCACTGGAAGTTGTATGCCCACATCATTTCATAGATCTGCACATCAGATGTGGTCTCATGAATCTGTGCATCTAGTCGCCTCTTGTCTCTGCATGTCTGATGCCTGCCTGTGTTCCTCTGACACATCTCCATCATTGTGATTATTATTATTTGGGGGGAGGGCACTTTCTTACTCTCTGTCACCATAAGATGCTCCAGGCTCATCTTGTATATTTACTGTCTCAGTCCATGAAACTGCTATTTCCCTTTCATTCCAAGGAGACTTGGTTCATTTTATGGGATTATGTGGATGTATTTCACAATATCTGGATGCAAGGTGTGACAAATAGCATTTTTCGCTTAGGACTAAAAATGGTGTGTGTGGGGGGCTCCCTCTTGAAACCTTCTGTTGAGCACTGTCTTTCCAACACTTGTGTTAAGGATGGAGGTTGGTGGTGGGAGGAAAGTATGTACTCACAAGTTTTCAGGTTTTCCCAAAGAGGCACCACTGGTGTTGAGGAAATGCCTTGCCATTTAAAATTTCTCATCACTGTGTATGAATGAAAGAAAAGGAAGGACAGTAACCCTGCGATCTCTACCATCTGCTCCCACCCCTGACCTCTGAGCTTAGCAGGCTCACCAGATATGACAGTGGATGATGAGAGCTGCTTCATGAGACAACTTGGACTTGGAGTCTTTAAACTGAGATGCTAAGGGCAGCCTAGCAGGGTTTTATATACTATTACTTGTTGTCTGCATTTTGTACTCTACAGGGTGTAGGCTGGGGCTGGTGACTGGATTCAGTCTCCTGATTTGGTGGTTAGTGTTGTGATTCTTTATAGGAACGAGAGGAATAAAGGGTATAATAATATTATGGAAAAGGACTTGATGACTTACCACATGTGGGATAAATGGGGAAGGGAAGAATGAAAAACAGACCTTTTCTGGCTAACTGTGGTTGGTGATACTTGAATAAAAATGGGGACCTTAGGCATTGTTGTAGGGTCTACCAGAAGGTTGGAAATGTATATTTGAAACTCAAAGAGGTCTGTTTGAATGGATTCAGGAGCCATTTTTATGGGCACCATGGTGAATTCTTTTCTTCCAGGGGTCTGACACATGCCTTGAAAATTTTAGTATGTGTGCTGGAAATAGTAATATATGGATGGATTTTACTTCAAAAGGGGTACATGAGTTGAATATGAAGACACTTTAAAGAATAAAACTCAATTTATTCATCCATTTCTTTTTAGAATATATGAGTGTTAAAATCAGGATGTAAATTGCAGCAGCAACAACAAAAAAGATTGGTTCAATGAACTGCCAGCTACAAAGTTATGAGCATGTGCTCTCTGCTCATGTGAGAATTACTGTGATTATAGGAGCTATTAGTAAATTGCATATTTTAAAAAGTATAAATCACTTTTTCTTGATAAATGTGGAAGTTATTTCAGGGTTATATTTATATTTCATTTACAAGTTACTTTTCTTGAGAGATGTAACTCTTATTTTGCAGTTTTATTTTTGTTTCATTGAACAGATAGTAATAGTCAACAGTTTATAACTATAAACTATTAGTGCTTCTGGTAAGTGGCATGAATTAACTGCTGTAATTATATCTATGCTGATTGTTCCTGTCAGTTCAACTCACTGAACTGGAGAGAAAAGCCTTTTCTGTATCATTTGTACAAAATGTTGGAGGATAGTTTCAGTATAAATCTATAAAGGAGACAACTGAGAAGTTAAATTAGAAATTGTACTTCTTCTAAAGGAGATTTAAAAATAAGTCCTACATTCATGGGCAGGAAGCTCCAAGATGACTTATATTTTTCTGTAAGGTGTCCCTGAACAGGATCGAGGATAAGGTGTGTAATTAACTGTACTACACCCACAGTGCAAGGAAATGGGTTGTTCTACTCTTTCTGTGCCCACCAACACCATTTCCATCACGCCTTTTGCTGATTATTGACGATGGCACAGAGATATGACAAATGTGTAGCTATGACTCTTCTCTTCTGGACAGATGGTAGACATGGCCTAATGATCATTGTAGCTCTGATGTTTTCCACTGTTGGCTCAGAATTCTTCTACACATAGTGGTCCAAATGATTTGAATTGAAACACATAACAGACCCTAGTAGCTATCTTTGTGCAAGAAGAAACACAAATTCATAAGAACACCAGTGGATTTGGGAACCACAATTGGATTTATCCAAAACAGGAATAGTCGAGAACTGGATGAGTTTCCAGAGCAGGCATTTTCTGATTGTGCCCTTGATTCAGTTATTGTAATTTATCTTTTTTTTTTCAAAATTTAAAATGTTTATTTTGTTTTTGAGAGAAAGAGAGAGTGTGAGTAGGGGAGGGGCAGAGGGAAAGGAGGAACAGAATTTAAAGCAGGCTCCAGGCTCTGAGCTGTCAGCACAGAGCCCAAGGCAGGTCTCGAACCCACAAGCAGTGAGATAATGATGCTTAACCGACTGAGCCACCCAGGTGCCCTGTATAATTTATCTTTCTGCTATTAAGTACTCCTTTTAAATATCAGCACTTTAGAATTGAAAGTTCATTAAGATTTTACCAATTTTTATTTTTATTATTTTAGTGAGAGCCCAAGTTGGGGAGGGGAAGAGAGAAGTGGGGGACAGAGGATCCCAAGTCGGCTCAGAGCTGACAGCTTCAGCACTGAAAGCAGTGAGCCGGACGCAGGGCTCAAACTCATGAACTGCTGAAGCTCAACCAACTGAGCCACCCAGGTGCTCCTTGCCAAAATCTTTTTAATAAGCTTTGTATCATCGCCACTTTCAACAGGATTCCATTCAAATCTGTTTTGGTCACGCTGCCTCCTGATGCAGTTAGCAGTAAGTTGGCCAAATCTTAAGCCCTAAGACAAAATCAACCAGAATCTCTCAGGATATTATTTATACTTTTCATGTCAATGAAGTCTTACACCCAAAGAAAGAAGAGAGGAAAAAATGGCAGTTTGGCAGTGTTCTCCACTCCATCGATTCATCATCCTTTTCCTCTCTATCCCAAATGAACAATGTTCTCTGGCTGTTGACTGGGAGAGGCCTGAGGCACAGTGCCAAAGGGATCTAGAAGATTCTGTCTTTCCAAATGTGGGTTAATAGTAGGCAGAGGTCCAATGGCCTGAGTTTCAGTCTTTAGTCTTGGTCTTGCCATTAACCAGCTTTTATGTGCCCGACTTTATCTGTAAAATAAAAGAATGTTATAAAAAACATCTTAAATACATAATTTTTACTTCTGAATTCCTTCTAGCTTCCTTTTCCTGCTCTCTCTGTTAAATAGAGCATAAGCTTTGAACCACACAGAATTGGCCAAGTTTTAAATCGAGGGACAGTATGAAGCCTCTCCATACCCTTCCTTTGTATTCTTTACAGAATTGTAAAGAATTGGTATTGTTTTTATTTTTTTCCACCTTTAAGCAGTACAGAAAAATGTGAATACCCTTAGGTAAAGAAAAGACAAACACAAGAAAGCAAATTTTCTAAAGACTAAGAAAAGGACATGAACAAAAAACTTATGGAAGAATAAATATACTTGGACAGACATGTGGGAATATGTTGAAGCTCAGTGGTAATACTAATTCATAAAATAATTTTTCAAGCACCAAACTAATGTACATTTTAAAAGATAATAGTTTGATTAATGCTGGAGTTCCTGGGTGGCTCACTTGATTGAGTGTCTGACTCTTGATCTCAGCTCAGGTCTTGATCTCAGGGTTGTGAGTTCGAGCCCTGCTTTGGGCTCCTTGCTGGGGGTGGAGCCTACTTAAAGCAAATAGTATGCTTAATGCTGATGAGATAGGGGTGAGATTTATATTTGCTAGTCAGTGTAAATTAGTAGAATCTGTATGGAAAATAATTTAGTAATATGTAACAAGTGTCTGTTGGGCCCATTGTTTTCCCCTTTTAAGATTTATATTAAGCATTCATTCAGAATGTTGAATAAATATTTCTGTTAAAATATTAGTAAGAGTGAAATACTGAAAGCATCATAAATATGCAGCAACAGAGAGTTAAATAAATTGTGTCAATGGGATACCATATAACATGGTCATTTGAAATGACATTAAAGAATAGTTAATGTTAACTGAACAAAATTGCTCTACAGTAGAGTCTATCAAAAGCATATTATTTTAATTATATATATAACATATATATAAATGGAAGATAATATATTAACATTAATCACTGTTAAGTGATTTTCTCTGAGGAATGGATGTAGAAATGTTTTCACATTTCTCCTTTAACTTCATTCTGTGTTCTTTAGTGTAGAAATGAAAATGTATGTCTTCAATAAGAACACTAAAATATAGTAAAAAGTAAGATGTAGGATTTTTAAATACAATTTTTAAGTTTTAAATTGGTAATATGCCAAATTATAATATACCTAACAATTTCAGTGAACATATTGTGTCAGAAAATTTCCAAATTCCAACTGCACTAGCACAAAATATGATTTGTTACTACCAATTATAAAGAATTAAGAGGAGATATTCTGGGGAGAGGAGGAAATTTAAAATGTAAACAAAAAACATTGCTATTTCTATCCAGAAAACAAATGAAAAGATGACAAAAAGATACTCTCTGTATTTTCCCTGGTATAGTTTTCTCTCTGGGAGTGAATTATTTTGTCAGCAGCCTTAATTCTCTAAGTCAGTTGGGATGACTTTTCATTGTCCTTTAGTGAAATACTGGTCCAGTGATCTAAAAAGAGATACAGCAGTATCCAGTGTGCCTCACTAAGAAGCTTTGATATTCCTTCATATAGTTTCTTAGGAGGAGCAGCAATATTACTTGGGGCCTGTCAACTTTTCCTTATTTTTAAAAATAAATATTAAAATAAATTTTAAGTATTTTTAAACTAATGTTTTCAATCAAAACTGCCCCAATATTGTAAAATTTCACAAGTAAATTCTTAAAAGAAAGGTTTATCACTTTGTGTTGATTTCCAATGAAGCTCAGATTTGAAATGTAAATACTGTTTTTAAAGACATTACAAGTAGATTGGGGATTTTACCCCACATCCCTTTCAATCATAGGAAGTTGCTTCTTCCAGTTTTACAGTGACTCATTTTAACTCACAACTAAATAAAACAAAGAATGCTGTAGATCTGAACTATAGCGACCTAATCTTGAAATTATTAAAAATACATGAACCAGATGGCAACCCTCCAGGGTACATCATCTGACGCAGATATCAGATTAGAAGTTTTCTTTCATAAGCAGACTGTTTAATACCACACTTTATTTAGATCTCCATTAAAGAACTGTGCCTTGAATGTGAAATTGTCTAGAGGCCAATTACTTAAGGGCTTGACCCAAACTATAGGAAATAAAAAATGTATTAGCCAATCTGTAACAAACAGAAGTGCTCATTAAATTAATATTAGTACAAAAACAATACACAGTACCATCCATAAAATATGCATTGGCTTGTGAAGGCATCATGTTACCTCATTGGAAGGCTTTTATTTTATTTTATTTTTTTTCAACATTTATTTATTTTTGGGACAGAGAGATACGGAGCATGAACGGGGGAGGGGCAGAGAGAGAGGGAGACACAGAATCGGAAACAGGCTCCAGGCTCCGAGCCATCAGCCCAGAGCCCGACGCGGGGCTCGAACTCCCGGACCACGAGATCGTGACCTGGCTAAATTCGGACGCTTAACCGACTGCGCCACCCAGGCGCCCCTGGAAGGCTTTTAAAAACAATGCGTTTTGAGCAGCTGCTGTATTTTGGATGTGAATATTTCAGCCTAATAGGCTTATTAAGGAATTCACGTGTTGTAACAAATCTATAAGGTAGCTGGAAGATATTTCAAGAGATTTGGGCTCTGTTTAAGCTGTTTTGCGGGGGTAGGGTGGGGGAGAGGGAACCAAGGCTACAAACTGAGTCCTTTGCAAAAATCACAGATTGTAGCAGAGTGGCATGAAAACTTGCCTCCTGAAAATTCTTTTCTGACACACCAAATTATCCCAACTAACACTCAAGTTCCTCTTTGTGAGTGAGCAACAGTCATGTTAGTCAGGGAGCCTTGGATTCAACCTGAGGATTATCTGTTCTACCCAGTGTTTGTTAGTTTGCTTCCCTTTGTGGGTCTGTTGTTATTCAACAGCTTTCTTTTGGCCCTAAAACAAGGAATTGTGACTGAACATACTCATCTTCTGTCTGTTGGTGCTGCCCAAACACAATGAGAATATATAGCCTTTCTTTTTACACACTGCCCAGACACTTAAAAAAAAAAAAAATCAATTAGAACTGCATCAGCAATGTCAGGTTTATTCACATTCAAGAGAAAGCAGTCTGCTCAAATTTCTCTAATTTTTTTTTAACAAATTAGTTTTTTGTTTAAGTTCATTGAATTATTTTGAGAGAGAAACAGACAACGTGAGTGAGGGAGGGGCAGAGAGAGAGGGAGAGCCAGAGAATCCCAAGCAGGCTCCCTGCTGCCAGCACAGAGCCTGACATGGGGCTCAAACTCACAAAACTGTGAGATCATGACCTGAGCTGAAATCAAGAGTCGGACACGACTGACTGAGCCACCTAGGTGCCCCAAATTTCTCTAATTTTTACAGTTGGCTAGGAAATATCTTTTCAGTTAGTAATTGTTTCTTTAATATTTTATAAAATGAATGCTTATTGTAAAAATCCGGAAAGAGGAAAAACATCCATGTCATACAATTGTTAACCCTTTGATAAATTTCATTTAATCCTTTAAGTATGTATATATACTTGTTGGCCTGGTTTATTCAAGTGATTAAAAAACATGTCCTGATCATGGACAATGTGCTACACATTTGAGAAAGACTGAATGATGTGTATGTGTCTGTGTCTACAAGCACACTATCCTCCAATGACTTACAGTTTAGTGAAGAGATGTAGTACAGAAAATTCTATTTGGGTAATAACACTATATATATAATAAATAGTTATATAATAGATATGTATCTTGCTTTCTTCACGGTAAAACAGTGAGCATTTTCCCACTTTATTAAAATTTTGTGACACTATCATGTAAAAGTTTATAATATACTATGTGTGTTTTTTGTTTTATTAGACATTTCCCTGATAATAAATATATAAGTTTTTTTTATTTTTATAAATTATTAACAAATGAAATTTGGTACTTACATTGTTCTTTTCTTTGTATTTTAGAATAAGTTTTTTTTTTTAATTTTTTTGATGTTTATTTTTGAGACAGAGAGAGACAGAGAATGAATGGGGGAGGGTCAGAGAGAGAGGGAGACACAGAATCTGAAGCAGGGTCCAGGCTCTGAGCTGTCAGCACAGAGCCCGACGCGGGGCTTGAACTCACAGACCGTGAGATCATGACCTGAGCTGAAGTCGGACGCCTAACTGACTGAGCCACCCAGGCGCCTCTAGAATAAGTTTTTAAAAGGTGACTTTATGGTTCAAAGCTCAGAAAATTTCACAGTTTAACACAACTGATTCACTATTTTCCAGAAAGCCTATGAAAACTTATAATATTGTCAGAGTTTATTAGCGTGGCAATCATACTACTTCTCCACCAACTTTGTTATTTAAAAAAAATTATTGCTAACATTTTTTGTTGAAAACAGTAAATCCTTATAATAATTTACATTTTTTGTTAATAAGTTTATTTAAAATGTGTAGCACATATATAAGTGTATAAATTTATATTTTGTATATATGTATATATACAATTTGTGTTTGATTTTAGCAGATTATTAGTTGATGCTTTTGCTTAATAATTTTTTGGAATCCATTTCATTGCAAATGGCAAGATTTCATTCTTTTTAATGGCTGCATAATATTCCATTATATATATATATTTTTTTTTCTTTTTTAATGGCATCATTTTTATCCATTCATCAATTGATGGACACTTGGGTTGCTTCTATATCTTGGCTATTGTCAGTAATGCTGCTATAAACATAGGGGTGCACGTATCCCTTTGAATTAATGTTTTTTCATTTGGGTAAATACCCAGTAGTGCAACTTCTGGGTCTTAGGGTACTCTATTTTTAACTTTTTGAGGATACACCATACTGTTTTACACAGTGGAACAGTTTGCATTCCCACCAACAGTGCACAAGGATTCCTTTTTCTCTACATCCTCACCAATAACTGTTCTTTCCTGTGTTTTTAATTTTAGCCATTCTGACAAGTGTGAGGTGACATATCATTGTAGTTTTGAGTTGTGTTTCTCTGGTAATAAGTGATGATGGGCATCTTTTCATGTATCTGTTGGCCATGTGTATGTCTTCTTTGGAGAAATATTTGTTCATCTGTCCATTTTTTAAATTGGATTACTTGGACTTTTTGTTGTTGAGTTTTATAAGTTATTTATATATTTGCACACTAACTCTTTACTGGATATGTCATTTACAAATATTTTGTCCCATTCCATAGGTTGCCATTTAGTTTTGTTGATTGTTTCCTTCACTTTGTAGAAGCTTTTTATTTTGATATAGTTTCAATAGTTTATTTTTGCTTTTGTTTCCCATATCTCAGGAGATAAATCTAGAAAGAAGTTGCTATGGCCAATGTCAAAGAAGTTATTGCCTTTGTTCTCTTCTAGGATTTTTATGGTTTCAGGTTCTTAATCCATTTTGAATTTATTTCTGTGTATGGTGTAAGGAAGTGGTCTAGTTTCATTCTTTTGCATGTTGCTGTCCAGTTTTCCCAGCACCATTTGTTGAAGACACTTTTTTCCATCGGATATTCTTTCCTGATTTGTCACAGATAAATTGACCATATAATTGTGTTTTTTCCCTGTATTTTCTGTGCTATTCCATGATCTATGTGTCTATTTTTGTGCTAGTACCATACTGTTCTGATTACTATAGCTTTATAATGTAACTTGAAGTCCAGAATTGTGATGCCTCCAGATTTGCTTTTTTTTTTTTTTTTTTAAAGATTGCTTTGGCGATTTGGGGTCATTTGTGGTTCTATACAAATTTTAAGATTTTTCCAGCTCTTTGAAAACTGATGTTGGTATTTTGATAAGGATTTTTAACCACTGAACAGTTATTTTGGAGGATAGGGTTGAGGGGCATGAAATGATGATCATGATTAATGAGAAATCTCAAGGCTCTGAATATTTCTAGTTAAACATTCACTCAGCAAATAGGGAGCCCATCATTAAGTCTGGGAGAGTAAATTGTAATGCATGAAATGAAATAACTTTTGATATTCAGTGGTTTTTAATATCTAATTTTTATTTTGTTTTGGTTGAGGAAATAGCTCATGTTGCCATCAGTTTCCTTATGACTTCAAAGAAATAAATGAACTTTCTTTTGTAATGTTGCTGATTTAAAGAGACAATATACTTTTCTGGCTGTTGACATTTGGTTATTACCACTGTGCACATACTGCATTTTAGAAACCACTTTTCTTCTTTTCTGTTTTTGAGACTGAAGAGAAATTGCATTTGCCCACATTCCCACACTGTGACCAGAAAAAAGAGAAACAAATATAAAATGTTTATCTAAACTCACGTTTGGAGAAAGTGGTTTTTTAGACACAAACAGAGAAAGATTTTTCTCACTGGCTAATATTACACAAGGCAGGATAATTCTGTAATATATTAATAATGTATTTTTTACTTACTTTTCTAGCAAAAAATCCTGTAGATTATTTAACCAAACAAAAAACGTTCTCTTCAGTAGAGCATAGATTTTATTTTTCCATTTTTTGGTCTGTCTCTTTCTCTCTCTAAGGATTCTCTGGTTCTTCAGAAATTCAGACCAAAAAGCAGGTTTCCAGTGATAAGAGCTGAAGTCCAAGCGGAACAATAATGTATCCTTAATATTCTGAAAAGTAGGCCCTTTGCCATATGTTGTCAATTCCATGGAAGCAAATAAAATGATACAAATTGTTATTATAAAATTCTTGAGTTTTATTCTAAGATTAGGATCATGATAGATTATTAAAGTGAAATGTACGTTAATATTAAATAGTTCCATATGGTATGCGTCAGTCACAATAGAGATGATACCTTTTTATTCTATGCATTTCTATATTTAAATACAAATTTGTTAAACATATTCAAACAATACTTACAAATAAAGTAAAAATATAATATTATTTTAACTTTTTACCTTACCTCCATTCACTTTCTTCTCTAGATGTAACCATTGTTAAAAGTTAGCACATATGCTAGAACTTTTTCATGTCATATAGGTAAAGAGGAAGAGATAAATACACCTATATAGTTCTAGGATTTTAAAAGAATATGAGATCATACCATATCTATTTTTCTGCCAAATTATTTTTTTACTTAAAATGTCTTGATATTTGCTAATATAGACATTTTAAGTGCTCGTGGTTCTCTTTAAGGATTACCGTTTTTATTGAAGCCATCCCCTGCTAGAGTAGACACCTGCATACACAGTCTCTGCGAGGAATTGGGATACAGAGAAGCCTGAGTTCAATAGAAGCAGCAGCCAACTCCACGCTACAGAGCCCTGAAGAGGCTTTGAAGCCTATTCTCTGTGGAGATGTATTCTTGTTTCATATTTTAGCAATCCTTATTCCTTTCTTTGAACATCCTCTGAAATCATAACTTGTCTGCTGTCCTGTTTTCTTCCAGATACATTCCGTAACTATTTGGTCAGCTGTCCCAGGCTGCAGTGATTTTTATGATGTCCCTCCTTCTGTCAGAGGACTTTCCCAAATCCCAAATGATCTGTTAGTCTTTACCTTCTGGAGCTGCTTTTTCATTTCCAGAAGGCCAGTCGAGTCATGATAAACCTTGCCCTTTTCACACCCAGCCTGTTGCATTTTCTTCTTTCTCTTTGAAGGAGGTCCAGCGTTCTCACTTGCGTACTTTTGATATCCAGTAGTGTTGATACTGTTTGCCAGAACACAAAGTAAATGGCAGAAAAAGAGGCCACAGCTGAGTAAACAACACTTGTTGTGGAATATACTCGACACTGGGTAAAATGATAGAGTACTCTTGGCTGCGACGCTTAGGATTTTGGCTGGGATCCTCTGTAGAATATGGCTCACCAGTTCTCACTGACTGAGAACTCAAGGCATGGGAAAAACACAAATACGCATTCAGTGACACATACATATTGTTTACCATAAAGGGTTATGATACACAAACACGTCATATACACATATTTATGTATTACATATCAGTAAGATACTTCAAAGATAAAATCAGCACACATTAGTGTTGTATGGGCATGGTCGGTGTACTCACATATACATGTGTGTGTATGTATCTTTGTGTGTACGTGTGGATATGTTTGTAGCACACATTTCTGAGTGAAAATGCTGGGTAAGAGGTGATGAGGGGCTTGCCAGATTGGTATTGCACAAATAGAAACTAATCTTTTTATTGCTTAGTTCACTAATTCTGGGGATATTAACATTATAAGCTAGCTTGTTATAAACCTACTCTCTCAGAGAGACTACCCAGAAAATATAGACAAAATTAAAGGAAAATATCTGTCAGAAAGTCTCAGAGGGCTACCCAGTCAGCAAGGACTCAAGGGGCTGAGAGCAGACATTTGGTGCCGCTTTTCCTTTCAAAGCATTTGCCCATTCTCATGGGGTTTGTGAGACTCTTAGAAACTGAGAAAACCTTTTTGTCGGTCTTGGGGTCTCTAGGGCCAGAAACTAGAGTCCAGGGACTACCAAGAAGGAAGGGCCTAGTATACACCCAAGTCTTCAGCTTGGTATTGGTGAGGGACCATACCCTCAGAGTCAGAGTGACCCTTTTTGATGTCAGGAACAGGTTTCACAGACCCTGAAGCCTTTCTCTGAAGCATCTCGATTATCAGATGGATTATGCCTCATAACTGCTTGCGAGGCACCCATCCAGAGACTTGGCTCCATGGTCTTTTATATGAAGTTTCAGGCTCGCAGTCACAAATGACTAAACATAGGAAGAAATGAAATTACATGATCAAAATCTATGGAAAACAGACATGGATCCGCAGGAGATCCAGACATTAAAATTAATGAACAAGGACGTGAAGATATTGTGGTTATTGCAGTTATTGTGGTTACCTGCTTCACTAGGGCATGGACGCAAGCTTACACAGCGAGAGTCACTAGTTCCTGTCACCACCTGGTGGTCTCTCACAAGCCACTTGAGCTTACTTTTTTTTTGCTTTGGCTGCCATTTTCTCCATGAGAATTTCCACTTAAAATGACACTTTTTCCTTTCTTTTGCATGCATGTTTATAACTTGCACCTGAAAACACCTTTCTGAAAACTGACAATTCATCCCCAATTCTTCATTTCCCAGCACTCTCAGATGACTTCCTTCCAAATCTCTAATCCCTTTTCTCCCATTAAAATTGTGGAATCAGCAGGGATCTTAAGGCAGATGGATACTGCCACCATTTTAATTGGAAATAGCCTTGGGGATTTCTGGGTGTCATATATAAAACTGTAGAAAAGTAGAGACTGGGTATCTTGTATACTTTTCAAGTTTATTTCTTGGTAATAAGCTTGTCATATTTGGACTGTGATCCCCAGTCCCTAACACAGCTGGGAATTAAAGCAGGTGATCTTTTTTCTATAGACCATGGTGTTGGACACCTTTGCTACTTTTCTGAACCCATTTTAAGTTGAGGATTTAAGGGTCCTGTTGGTGAATGGTTGAACTTGTCTCCTCAAATGGGGAGCATCATGCTATTTTCACTTATGCAAGTGTTACAGACAACTAAGACTTATTTTAAAATGTCCATAATCTTCACAGAGTTCCTTATTTAGAGGTCTATTGGTAGTAGGAAGTGGAGATATACAAGTCACTTTTATAAGAGAAACCATGTACTTGATGTACATATTTTAGTGTATAATAGGCTTTCCCCTCTTTGGTATCAGTAATGCCCTATCCCCATTCCTGTTCCCTCATTGTTTTAATGAAGTAGTCAATAAAACTGTCTTGTCTTTACAACCAAAGGAATGGACTTATAGCCAGGGCTGGTCAAAGCTGGGTCAGTTTGAGTTCCCTTTTATAGATATATCACCCCCTCCCCTACACACATACCACTGAAGTAGGAAGAGGTAACAGAAATTTTCTTTTTTTGATTGTGGGGTTTGTAACTGGGATTGTTTGCGGCCATATTTTGCCTCCTGTTTATTTTATGGATGGAGACAGAAAGGCCATTTGGTTATTTGACCTCTGACTCTAGGTTTGGCTGAGACCAGTTCTAGATCTGACTCCCCAGTTATGTGAACCAGCACATTACTTTTCTTCATTAGGCAGGTTTGAATTGTGTTTCTGAAACTTGAACTTGAGAATAGCCCAAATATGAGAATGGATGGAAATTACCCGAAATGAAGAACTATTTAAAAAGGAGAACCTTCTCTGATTTAGGCAACAATGAAAAAGTTCATCAAATTTGAAGTAGCTCTAACACATCTGAAGTAGAGTTGGATTCTAGGGTCTTTACCATGATCCTGCTAACTTTGTATATATGATGCTTAAAAAATATTACACATATTCTTTACAAGTATAACTTTAAAAGTCCTTTTTCTCTTGTCCCTTTTAAAGAAGAAGAATCCATAAGAAACTCTTAATTGTAGAGAACAAACTAAGGGTTGCTAGAGGGGAAGTGGTGGGGGGTGGGGGGGGGTAATGGACCAAATGTGTGATGGATGTTAAGGATGGCACTTGTGATGAGCAATGGGTGATACATGTAAATGATGAATCACTAAATCCTAGTCCTGAAACCAATATTATACTCTATGTTAACTAACTTGAATTTAAATAAAATCTTGGAAAGAAAAAAAAAATTCAGAATAAAAATGGAGCTCAAGAAATAGGTCTTCTTTAAGGATGACTTAAGGTCCTGTATCAAACAGTGAATAGTTTATGTTAAAACGGTTTATTATTATTAAAATTTATTATATAATAGGTATTGTTTAAGTACATTTTTGAGGCATTACGATGTTTATTTGTACCCTTTTATATATCAGTTCTTATAAATTGTTTAAAAGAATGAAGCTGTGGGGCTCCTGGTTTAGTCAGTGAAGCGTGAGGTCATGGTCTCACAGCTTGTGGGTTCGAGCCCCACGTCGGGCTCTGTGCTGACAGCTCAGAGCCTGGAGCCTGCTTCGAATTCTGTGTCTCCCTGGCTCTCTGCCCCTCCCCTGCTCACAGTCTGTCTCTCTCTCAAAAAATAAACATTAAAAAAAAAAGAATGAAGCTGAATTTCTTTAGAAATATTGGACAGTTGAAAAGTTCATACCATACTGAACTTTTCTTCATTATTTGGAAGTAGAGGAATTTTACTGCTATATATTTCAATAATGTTTCTCTGTTTTAAGCTTTTGAGGTTAGATGTTTTAACACCAGAGATCTTTCTTATACTCATGGCACTTGAAAAATGCAATCTTGACTGAAATGAGTTAATCTGTAACTGTGGAACAGTTATTCATTTATTTGTCAAGATCAAGATGTGACATGTTAATTTATTTAGAACATAGGAGGGCTATCTCTATATGCAGTAAAACAAATTTGGAGGATTATTAGAAATTAACAAAATTTGATTAAAATGTTTCCAAAATTAATTAAATATAATCTGTTAAACTGAATAGTTTGAATTTCTCTCCTATTCTCAAATAGTCAATACCTTTTGGTTGACCACAGATATCATTGTAATTATCCATTACTGCATAATAGGTTGATGTTCTCTATTTCTTTCTAGATATATCAATTCATTTGCCCCAATTACAAATTTTTAATGTTTATTTATTTTTGAGACAGAGAGAGAGAGAGGGAGAGAGCAGGTGCATGGGGAGGGTGGAGAGAGGGTGGACAAAGAATGGGGCTCGAACCCACAAGCCATGAGATAATGACTTAGGCTGAAATTTTTCAGACTGCTGTGTGTTTGAGGTGTTCACTTCCAGAATTTTCTATCTCCTTCTTCACTGTCAAAGTCCCAGCTGTCCTTTCTACTTCTGCCTCTATGCTGGCCTTCAGCAATCTCTCCGTTCCTTCTTGTTCCCATCTCTCTCATCATTCTGTAGGTCTCACATGAACATGGTAACATCTATCTTGGCCATCCAGTAGTTTCTTTGGCTGATTTCCTGATTTTGGAATGTGAGACTGGTGGACACTAATCCCTGAACAAATAAAAGGGCCATTCACTTTCCTTTTAATGATGAAAAACCTGCTACCTGTTTTCAGATAGCTAAACCTGGCTATTAGAGGTTTCTGATAATGTTGAAAAATATATTCAGATCAGTGGGAAAGAGAATATTTCAACATATTGTGGAAATAGGAGACATTCTCAGTAATTTTTCTTCAAATAAAGGTAGACTTTTAGAGAGTTCCTTTATTCTTTTTTCGTTGTGATTTGAAAGGTCCTAAAACTAAGGGTGGGCTTGTTTATTGTATTTGTAAAAGGTTAAAAGCACATGAACATTTCCCCCAAATGGAGTCATCAATAATTCAAGAACAAAGTACAGAGGTTTATAGAATGTATAAAATTGCCAAGCCAAAGGATAACTCAATCTGGAAACTCACCAGGGAAAAACTAAGATGACAAATTTGGTTTATCACCACCTTGCAAATGTGCAGTGTTAGTGAACACTTGACTTCATTTTTCTGAAAGATAAATAGTGTTTTAGTTAGCTGAAGACTTGACATATGGAAGGTGTTTGGGAATTTATGCCAGTTGAATAATTATTTAATAAATTATTGAACAAGTTATTATTGGACACTGACTATATCCACAGCACATCCCAGGTGGTGTGGGGGAAGTAGTCGTCAAACTACATCATGTTGTTGCTATGCCCATGGGACATCCTGCCATTAAATTACAACTGTTTCCTGTCAAAGGAAAAGGTACCACACTTTAAAATGATGGTAATGTATTTTTTTTTCAATTTCTAAATGGAGCACTAGAGATAGTAGGAAGAAGCAGGACAGTGGTATAGCAATGTACACAAAGACAAAGAATTTCTCTAGAGTGAGTCTGATGAAAAGAAGTCTTAATAGAAAAAGAGTTTGAGTTCTAGGTGATCAGAGAAAGCCAAGAGGATTTTTAGATTTGCCTTTGGTTTAAAATAGCAAAATGTCTTATTTTTCATATAATAGAGAGAGCGGGATAATGAGTAGAAATAAAAGAAATTATTCACTTTCTGCTCTTTTTTGTTATTGGTTGTGCTTGATTAGCCTCTCATATGAAGGTGTGTATTTGTAGTCAGAAGGTGATTTCTCTGCAAGAGCAACTGGTTCTGATCAGCACATGTTCAAAGGGTCAGGTGTCCTCAGAGATTCTTCTGGGTAAGAAAAATATGAAAAAAAGGAAGATTCAATATAAGAAAGTAATATTTGATATATTTTCAGTAATGCCATGTGGATTAAATATCCTAAAATAGCTTTAATACAAAATACATGAAAATGTTGGATGATACATAATCTACATTCTTTAAATGCAAAATTGAGCCCAGAAGAAATACATGAGGTTTACAGGGGTCAATTTCATTCTTGAAAATGAAAAGAGGAAAAAAAAATCTCTGAATAGAGGCTGTTCTGCTGGGTTTGTGGGGAGCATTGTAGATCTTAACAATCAAGAGACCTGAGCCATAATGGCTACCTGAAGGGGGTTAGATAAGACTTGGGGCTCTTATAAAAAGGGGTGTTCAAATTATAACCTCCAAAGTTTTAGGTTTTTTAAGGGCTTACATCCTTCCATAAAGCATCTGCTCCTGGCTCAGTAAGATGACAGGCAAACTTGCCTGTCTTGGCTTTTCCTTTGGATGGATTTTAAGAAAATCTGTGATAATTTGTCACTTTAGTTCTGTCTTCACATGGATTTGGACTTGGATTTATGTACTCATGTGATCTTGGCAAAAAAATAAATACTAATATTTAAAAATGGCTCTTGATTGACAATACTCTCAGGATACCTAGCAGAAGCAAATATAAAATCTCTTAGGGAATTCACTCTAATTCAGGTCCCTCAAGTTGCCCACTGATGAAATTTCATCAAACATGAGTGTATAATCTGAAATTAAATATATAAAAAGAAACTCATTAATTAGCCATAAGCATTGGAGGCAACAAGTTGCATATATAGAACACTAAGAACTTAAAGTAATGGGTACTTTTGGATTATCACTTATGAAGTAAGTAAGTTTAAAATCATGAAAATGACCATAGATATAATAAACATGAAACAGAAAACACCAACAGAAGTCCTCCAGATTTGCAGAAGAATAGTAGTGATTTTAGAAATTTGACACAATTACTGAGCCTGATTTAATAGTCCTGTATAAAACAGTGTATCCAACAATTGGATAATATATACATTTTCCCCATGTACACATGAAATATTGGCAAAAACTGACCACACTACAGTATATAAGACAAGTTTCAATGAATTTCACATAATTTGCATTAGACAAGCAACATTATTTAACAGCAATATAATTAAGGTAGAAATCAGTATGATAAAGACTAAATGCTAATGGACCATGAGTTCCTAAATGGGGAGAGGCAGGAAGACATGGCTCGTGGCACGTGGCAGATTTGCTTTCCTACATGGACTTGCTTCACGTCTCTGCTGCCCAGTTTGTGAATTTTCACATAAGGGCTCTTGGAAAGTTATGTCACTTTTTGAATGACTTCTTTTTTGATATAATTAGGTTTTCACCCAAAATCATATTAAATAATTATACTATAAGAGGGATGTTTCCACAGTATAGCTTCTAAAACACAATCACCAGTTTATTCCATACAACAGTCTCTTGTTAGAGAATATTGTAGGAGAGAAATTTGAATTGTGCACCATGTTTGGGTGACCCTAAACATTTTGAGTATGTTCATTTAGCAACAGAGTGTAGACCGTCAACTATTCCAGTAGTGAAGGATAATAAAACAAGGAAACAGAGTGCGATTTCCCTTGTTGTAGTTTACCTTACACTCCCCACTTTCCATACTGTTTTATTAATTAATATAACGTTGGATGATTCTGTCAAGTCTTCTAGAAATGCAATCATGTCAGTGGCAAATGTATTTTTGTCTTTTTCTTTCCTGCATGAACTTCATTTTTGCTTCATGTCTTATGGTACTGATCCTTGCTTCAAAACAATATTAATAGTGATACAAAGCATTATTACTTATGGATTTAATGACCATGTTTGTAGTGAAACAATTTTAGGAAGAGATACTTGAAATGCCCTCAGCTTAGTCATCAGTTGTCTTTTTGTATGCCTGTGTGTATGTCTGTGTTTTCTTTAATTATGAACTATTTCCAACATATAGAACAGTTAAGTGAATAACATATTCCCACTATCCAGTGGGAATCTTAATGTTTTGCCACATTTGTCTCATAACATTTTTAAGCAAAACATTTCAGCCACACCTGCAGCCCTGTCTACCTTGCCCTACAACACTAGATACTACTGTACTCAAAGTGATGTTTTCTTTTCTAAGTCATCTTAGACTCTTACAACATATTCATGTAGCCATACATTATTGATAGCATTGTTACGCATATTTTCAAGGTTGATTCTGCCTGTCAGTTTGCAGCTTGCTTTTTTCATCCATATTGTGGCAGATGCTAGACTCTCTCTCTCTCTCTCTCTCTCTCTCTCTGTGTGTGTGTGTGTATATGATATTTAATTCTATCTTATTCTTTTTAATTGGTATCTATACTTCTTACATATTTTTATACTTCCAAAATACTTACTTATCTCCTTTTTTTAATATGAAATTTATTGTCAAATTGGTTTCCATACAACACCCAGTGCTCATCCCAATAGGTGCCCTCCTCAATGCCCATCACCCACCCTCCCCTCCCTCCCACCCCCCATTAACCCTCAGTTTATTCTCAGTTTTTAAGAGTCTCTTATGGTTTAGCTCTCTCCCTCTCTTTTTTTTTTCTTCCCCTCCCCCATGGTCTTCTGTTAAGTTTCTCAGGATCCACATAAGAATGAAAACATATGATATCTGTCTTTCTCTGTATGATTTATTTCACTTAGCATAACACTCTCCAGTTCCATCCACGTTGCTACAAAAGGCCATATTTCATTCTTTCTCATTCACCACCCTGAGATACCACCTCATGCCAGTCAGAGTGGCTAAAATGAACAAATCAGGAGACTATAGATGCTGGAGAGGATGTGGAGAAACGGGAACCCTCTTGCACTGTTGGTGGGAATGCAAACTGGTGCAGCGGCTCTGGAAAACAGTGTGAAGGTTCCTCAAAAAATTAAAAATAGATCTACCCTATGACCCAGCAATAGCACTGCTAGGAATTTACCCAAGGGATACAGGAGTGCTGATGCATAGGGGCACTTGTACCCCAATGTTTATAGAAGCACTTTCAACAATAGCCAAATTATGGAAAGAGCCTATGGATAAAGAACTGATGAATGGATAAAGAAATTGTGGTGTAGGGGCGCCTGGGTGGCTCAGTCAGTTGTGCGTCCGACTTCCGCTCAGGTCATGATTTCACAGTTTGTGGATTTGAGCCCCGCGTAGGGCTCTGTGCTGACAGCTCAGAGCCTGGAACCTCCTTCTGCTTCTGTGTCTCCCTCTCTCTCTGCCCCTGACCCACTCTCATTCTGTCTCTGTCTCTCTCAAAAATAAATAAACATTAAAAAAAAAGAAATTGTGGTTTATATACACAATGGAATACTACTTATTTATCTCCTCCTTGATGAACCTCTCACTTGTTTCCTCTCTTTGCTATTATAATCAATGCTGATGTGAATATATATGGTATGTATATGGGGGAGTTTCTCCAGAATGTATGTCTAGAATATTGGAGCAAAGTGTGAGCATCTTCACCTGCACTTGATATTGCTAAATTTCTCTTCAAAGTAGCTGTGCAATTTAGATCTCCCCAGCAGAATATGGGAGTTTCCTCCTTCCTGTCTTTGAAAACTGTAGGTATTGCCCCACTTTCACACTTTTGTCTGTTTAATGGGTGAAGAATGGTGCCTTAATTTACATGGATCAGATTACTAGTGAACTGAGAATCTTTTCCTGTATTAATTGGCCGTCTAGGTCTCTTATTCTGTGAATTTGTATCTGCTCCCCATATGTTGTCTTCTTACCAACGTGCAGGCATTATTTATCAATTTTAGGTATGACTCCTTCTCAGACATAAACATTAATTTTGTATTTTCCCAATCTATGGCTAGTGTTTTTCCTTTTTTTATAGCATTGAGCAAAAGTTTTTTTTTTTTTTTAATTTTTTTTTAACGTTTTATTTATTTTTGAGACAGAGAGAGACAGAGCATGAACGGGGGAGGGGCAGAGAGAGAGGGAGACACAGAATCGGAAGCAGGCTCCAGGCTCTGAGCCATCAGCCCAGAGCCCGACGCGGGGCTCGAACTCACGGACCGTGAGATCGTGACCTGGCTGAAGTCGGACGCTTAACCGACTGCGCCACCCAGGCGCCCCTGAGCAAAAGTTTTAAAGTTTAATGGAATCAAATTGAACTTCCTATTCTCTGTGTGCTTTGTAATTTTAGTATCTGGCTTAGGAAATCCTTCCTTACTATTGTCTTTATAAGGATGTTCTTCTATATTTTCTTCTAAAAGTGCTTTAAGCATTAAGGTTTTTTTTATAGCCTGGAATTAACTTCTTTGTAGACTATGACTTAGGAATCCATACTTTTCTATACAGACAACTAATTAGTAATTATTATTCATTGATGAATCCACATTTCTCTCAACGTATAGCCATTTCTGATCTATTTCAAGTCTCTATATTTGAGTGGATTGTTTTTGAGCTCTCTAATTTATTACATTGGTCTGTTATCTGTCCCTGTGCTATTGGTACCCTACTGTCTTTATTATTGTAATGTGATCATAACTTCTGAGATGTTGAGTATAAAGTCTTCCCACTTGGTTCTTCTTCAAATTTTCTTAGATGTTCTTTAGCCAGTGCTCTCCCACATGAACCTAGGGTGAATTATGATAATTCTTTAGAAAAACAGTGTTGGGATCATCAGCTGTCTTTTGATTTCTACTTCATTCTTAGTCAGCATTGGCAATTTATTTTTAGTAAATCCTTCACTGTATAGTGACAATTTTAAAACATTGTTTTTTTGTAATGTTTTAACTTCCATTATAAGATCATAGAGTTTGTTTTTGTTCTTGATTGATTTGCCTATAGTTTCAGCATTTTATTAAATTTTCAAAGGACTAGCACTTAGTTTTTAATTCCACTGTGTGTATTTCTGCTGTAGTTTTTAGAAATTCTTTCCCCTGGTTTCCATTAAGATTGATTCATTGTATCTTTATGAAATTTGAAGTTGAAAGCTGAGTTCATTGTATTCTTCTACTTCACCCCTCAACAATAAATACTTGTAATTCATATATACATATACACCCATACATATATTTTTATTTTTATTTTATTTTTTTGAGAGAGCACCACTGGGGAAGAGGCGGGGGAGAGAGAGGGAGAGAATCTTAAGTACCCCTGACCTGGGGCCCAGTCTCACTACTGTAAGATCATTACCTGAGCCAAAATCAAGAGTCAGATGCTTGAACGACTGAGCCACCCAGGCACCCTGTCTCAAGCTACTTTAATAAAAATAATCATTAAATATTAATACTGATATTCACTTAATTTGATTTTGGTTAGTAGTGCACATTGCAGAGAAGAAGCTGCATGAGTTGTGGATACCCAAGGAACTGGAATTTGAGTTACTAATATTATAAAGTAGTAAGATTGACTCCTGTGTATAGTTTGAAAAATTCTATAAAGATAATAGCAAGGGATCACATTCAATTGTATTTGAACAGTGGTAGCATTGCTGGGATAATTTTCCAAGATGAGTCATTACAAATTACAGATTATTAGTTCTGTGAAAAAAATAGCAAGTTAAACCAAGAAAATGATTCCTGGGTATAGTTCCAGCACTTCCAATGTATAGAATAGCTCTCTGTTTAATAATTAGTTGTGTATCTATTCTTTCCAATTACATAGTAAATAAAGTTGATGTTTCTATTTATGTACTTCATGTATTTTCCCAGTGTCAGAGTACATCTTGAAAAATAATTTTTTTATTAGAGGATACAATTTTTTTTATTAGATACTGGACAGCAGGAGAAAGGCAGGCATGTTCATGTAGGTAACTACTTAATATCTTAACTATAAGATTAAGTGGGTCTGGTGTTATGAGAATTTATCCATATGTCTAAAGGAAAGGGAAAGAGAGCTCCAAATTCCTGAAATGAAAAATCCTTGACATGCTCACTGATGTTCACATAAAAATGGATATTTTTCTTTTTTAAAAAAAATGTTTATAGGGAGGGAGGGGGAGAGAGAGAGAATGAGAGAATGAGAGAGAAAGAGAGAGAGAGAGAGAGAGAGAGAGAGAGAGAAGGCATGGGGGAGGGGCAGAAAGAGAGGGAGAAAGGGAATCCTAAGCAGGCTCTATGCTGTGAGCACAGAGTCCGATGCGGAGCTTGAACTCATGAACTGAGATCATAATCTGAGCTGAAATCAAGAGTCAGACCCTTGGGGCGCCTGGGTGGCGCAGTCGGTTAAGCGTCCGACTTCAGCCAGGTCACGATCTCGCGGTCCGTGAGTTCGAGCCCCGCGTCAGGCTCTGGGCTGATGGCTCGGAGCCTGGAGCCTGTTTCCGATTCTGTGTCTCCCTCTCTCTCTGCCCCTCCCCCGTTCATGCTCTGTCTCTCTCTGTCCCAAAAATAAATAAACGTTGAAAAAAAAATTAAAAAAAAAAAAAGAGTCAGACCCTTAACCGACTGAGCCACCAACGTGCCCCAAAATGGATATTTTTCTTAATAATTATGGAAAGAGCCTAAATGTCCATCAACTGACAAATGGATAAAGAAGATGTGGTTTATATATACAATGGAATACTACTTGGCAATGAGGAAGAATGAAATCTGGCCATTTGCAGCAATGTGGATGGAACTGGAAGGTATTATGCTAAGTTAAATAAGTCAGTCAGAGAAAGACATACCATATGTTTTCACTCATAGGTGGATCTTGAGAAACTTAACAGAGGACCATAGGGGAGGGGAAGGGGAAAAAAAAGTTACAGAGAGGGTGGGAGGCAAACCACAAGAGACTCTTGGATACTAAGAATAAACTGAGGGTTGATGGGAGGTGGAGGAGAAGGGAAAGTGGGCGATGGGCATTGAGGAGGGCACCTGTTGGGATGAGTACTGGGTGTTGTATGGAAACCAATTTGTCAAATTATATTAAAAATAATTTGAAAATTATTTTAATGGGTATCAAAATATCATTTCTAACCATAAAGGACTCTAAAGTAATCATATATTTATTTAATATTTGTTGGGAACTTACATGGACCAAATGCTAATGGAGAGATGCAAAGATGAAAAAGACATGATCCATGCCTTCAAAGTGTTCACAAAGAGTGACAGAAACAAGCACATCAAAAGCACACAGAAACAAGCATATCTTTATCAAAATATGGCATAAATTCAATAATACACAACCCATGTACGGTGGAAACATGAACATAACGTCTATAATAATTATAATAATACCAGAATAGGTATTATTCTGAGCCTGGGTGGCTCAGTTGGTTAAGTGTCTGACTCTTGGTTTCAGCACAGGTCATGATCTCGCAGTTTCTGAGATTGAGCCCTGCATCTGGCTCTGCACTAACAGTGTGGAGTCTGCTTGGGATTCTCTATCTCTCTCTGCTCCTATCGCACTGTGCACACGTTCTCTTAAAATAAATAAATAAACATTAAAAAATGCCAGAATAACTTTAACTGTTACTTATGAATTATAATTGTATTGCATCATAAAGTTCATATATGCATGCTTTTTCCCCAGAAAGACCAATCCAGTGAAAATTTTAGAGATCGTTTTTCTTCCAGTAATGCACTGTCCACATGCATTATAACTAGGTTCATAAAATTATTGAGTTTGCTGTAGAACTATATAATGGATTATTATGTAAAATATTTAGAAATAGAAAGATGTTTTTATAATATATTTTGACAATTTGGATGTGTTAGAAATTCTAGAGTTAGCTAAATAACTGCTTACTAAGATAGACCCTTTCATGTAGTTTAAGATTCTGCAGTTCTCTATGGTGGTTTATTTCACATCTTACCATTTATTCATTACCTGTGTTGCCTTGGATACCATATCAGTCCTAAAGCCTTTATAATAAGCTGAAAAGTGTTTCACTTTAGGATTGTCATTTTGCAGAAGGTTTCCCACTTCCCCTAAATTCATTCTTTAGTTTGAAATAAAACACAATGAGTCATAGACTATTTGCAAAGGAACCCTAGGATTTCCTGGCTTTTAGTGATTATAATAGTTGCCTAGAATCTGTAATCAGTGGGATTAAATCACACTTTTGGTCTTTGTGGTGTTAGACCATAAATGCTTTCCACTTTGTTGAAACATTTATGACCTGCTTTCATTTTCTAATATTTTTCCCCACAATGTACAATTTGAGATGTTTTAGTATAATTTTAAGTATCCATAGAATTCTGTTAATTTTTTTCTGAAAATTTTAAGAAACTGTTCGTACCAAATTATGAGGCCCTTTGCTATTTCCTTATATGAAATTTAGCTGTCATAAAAATTAACAAAATTCTGATTTTGTATATAAAAGAAAGTGACTTGTAATATGTCATACTTCCAGTGTTCATCTTTCATCAGAAAACATCTCATATTCTAGTGTAAAATACTGTCACAGTTTGGCAGGTAATTACATATATATGTGTGTATATATAGGCATATTTTTTGATTAGGAATTTAATTCTCAGGATACCCACGTAACACAGTATTAAAGGGAATAGGAACCATCTTAGAAAACAATCACATATGACTTCTTTTTCCCATCCTAAAGGATTTTGAATGTTTGCTTCTTAAACGTTTAGTGAAGAAAAGAGACATATAAATATTCCTTCAATTAGCTCTATCAAAGGCAGTAATGAGAAGTAATTATTGGATCATGAAATACTGATGTTTTAAAAAATTATTTTTTTTTAATTTCTTTTTTTAATGTTTGTTTATTTTTGAGAGAGGGGGAGAGAGAGACAGAGTGAGTGTATGAGCAGGGGGGTGGGGTGGGCAGAGAGCGAGGGAGACACAGAATTCAAAGCAGGCTCCAGGCTCTGAGCTGTCAGCACAGAGCCCCACACGGGACTCGCAACTCCTGAACTGCGAGATCATGACCTGAGCAGAAGTCGGATGCTCAACCTAGTGAGCCACCCAGGCACCCCTGAAAAAATTCTTTAAGGAACAAAGTCCTTGGGCCATTTGAGAAGTATCAATAACAGCATGACCTCTGATATTTTCTACTGAGACTTTCAAATCCTAGTTCTTTTTTCTTCTTTATTTATTTTGAGCATAGGGAGAAGCAGAGAGAGAGAGAGGGAGAGAGAAAATCCCAAGCAGGCTCCATGCTGTCCACGTAGAACCCAATAAGGGGCTTGATCTCCCGACCCTGAGATCATGACCTGAGCTGAAATTAAGAGTCAGGTGCTTAACCGACTGAGCCACCTAGGTGCCCCTCAAATCCTGGTTCTTTGTGACATTACTACTAGTGTGATTTGAGGACCAGCAGCAGCAGCCTAATGGGAGTTTCTAAGGAATGTAAAATCTCAGGCCACACCCCAGACCTACTGGATTAGTCTACACTTTAACAATGTTTCTGGGTGTTCTGCAAGCACATTTAAGTTGGAAAAGGATTCTTTAGTTGGTAGTCTTAAGTAGGGCATCGTCCCTGAAAGAGAAAATAAAATAAACAAAGGCTGGTCTCTTATTATTACATCTAAATACGTTTTTCATTATTTCTTTATATTGTTTTACATAAAAAACAGTATGTTTTAAGGTCTGAGAAAATAAAACCAAGGCATTTGTAGGTAGCTGCTTTAGATTCTTGGTCTCAATTCCAGAATTTGGGTCATCTGGGTATTGATATCTCTTGATTGTCTTTTTCTTGGAGAACTGGTCATGTTTTCCTGGATCTTTGTACATTTAGTAAATTTGGATTGCATCCTGAACAGTTGAAAATTATGCTGTGACTCTGGCTTCTGCTAAATTCCTCTGTGGAATGTTTGTGTGTGTGTGTGTGTGTGTGTGTGTGTGTGTGTGTGTGTTGTGTCTTATTAAGCAATCAACTTAGTTTCAGAACACATTTTGTCAAGCTTTCCATGGGCAATATTTCCAATATAAATTTAGTTCTTACAGTCTTTGCTGTGCTGTTCGGGTCTGTCCTGCAATTCAGGGTATGAGCATTGGTTTATATTATAAATTAGTTTTCAGAGACTTCGGTCTACTGTTTTGTATCTGGTCAATGAGCTAGGACCTGTGCCAGTTTATAGACCTAGGCAATCCTCTTCACCAGCTCTTTCCTCCCTAGAATTTTCTCTGTGCTCTCCAGTTCCAAGGGACACAATTTTACCATCCTATGGCTACAAAACTGAAGTTTCACTCAGAATTTTAGTTCCCTGAACTTTCCCGCAGTTTTGTATGACTTTACTTTTAGGAGAAAACGACAAGAAAAAGAAAAGTAGGAGGAACTTCCCCCATGCTCTATGGAACACAGGGACGCTTGGTTTCTCTGGCCAGAGTGATGTTTTTGTCCTTGGGGTTTTTAGGTGTCATGTTGCTATAGTAGCAGTGCAGCTTTGTGAGTGGGGCAGGCTTCAGGCAGTGCTAAAGGGAAAGAATAAATAAAACAAACAAAGAAAAAACATGTGGGGGGATTGCCCCTACGCTCTCTGAGTCACAGAGGTTCTCTTTCTCAAAGGGGAATTTCTTTCAGAATTTTCACAGTCTTTACCTGTTGTACGTTTTTTTCCCTCCAACAGATAAAGGAGGAAGAGAGAGACAATCTGTGAACTCACTGCATACTAGTGGTTGTTCTTCAAGTTTTGACTTATCTTTCAAATTGTACTGCTATTGTTTGCTTTTCCAGTCCTCCATGTAGTTCCTTTTTCTATACTGTCCAGATCTTTTAGTTAAATGGTTGGAAGAGATTAGATTTAGCAGACTTACTCCATCTTGACTGAAACCAAAAATCCATGGGAAATGCTGAAATTCCTGACTAATTCCCTTCAGATAAAACTTTGTAGTTAATTATTCTAGTGTTTTCAGGCTTCAGAAATTTTTGTCAAGATGTCAGCTGTAAGACTTTTTTATTGTTCTTTTGAATGAAATGTGTCTTTTTTTTCATTGGCTGCTATTAAGATTTTTGTCTTTGAATTTTTTTCCCACCAGTTCAATTATGATGTTGCATTATGTATTTTTCTTTGCTACCACTCTGTATTTCATAGTATTTCTCACATCTGTGTCCCTTTGTCTTTATTTTTGGAAAATCCTCAGAAATGGACTCTTCAAATATGGCTTCTGGTCTGTACTCTCTCTCCACTCTTCTTTCTGGATATCCGCTTCACATATGTTAGACCTACTTACCTTATTCCATATGTCTTTTAAGCTCTTTTCCTTCTATTTTTGTATTTGCACTTTCTTTGAATTTCAGAAGGGTGTTTTTTTTTAATGACTTATCTTCCAGCTCACCACCAATCTTCTCTTCAGCTGTGTTTAATCAGCTGGGAAATTCACCTATTGAGTACTTATTTTCAGCTGGTTATTTTTATGTTCAAGAATTTTCACTTGATTGTTTTAAGAATTACAGTTCTTTGGTAAAATTTTCTATGTTCTCATTTACTTTCTTGCATATATTTATTGCATTTAAATGCAATAACTCTCATAACTGAAAAACTTCTTAGACCCTTTCTATAAACCCTTTTTCCTCCTCTTCCAGTATTCTGGATATTCTTGGTATTCTGGTAATTTTTTTTATTAAATACCAGTCAAATGTGTAAAAATTGTCAAGGTTTTGGATGATGCTATCTATTTCTGTAGGTCATTTCCTTTAGATTTTAGTAGAGGAGAGGATCACCATACTCACTTGGATTGAATTAATACAACTTGACTTTCAGTATTTGTGAGGCTTGGTATATTTATGATTTATAAATACTCTAAGGTACTGTTCTTTATGAGTTCCAACTTAAAGCTGGAGTATTGACTGAGGCTATTCTACCTTATTAGGCTCTACCAGTATTATTTTTCCCCCAATCTTTGACATTGCTGATAGCTCAGTTTCTGCTGTTGAAATAAGGAGAAAAATAATGCGGGTTGTTGTTATGTCAATGAGTTTCTCTTTTCATCAGGAGGCTATCCTGCCTGATTTTATTCGTGTGTGTGTGTGTGTGTGTGTGTGTGTGTGTGTGTGTGTGTAAGGATTGTTCTATCATAAATTGGTCTATCTCTGCCAGAAATAGAAATTCTATAAAGGATTTTATTTTGATAATTTTGTATTATGTCTTGCTCTATAATAAACACATTAGTGTGGACATGTGTATTTGGATAGATGTATAATTGTCTATGGATATGTGCATGTTTGTGTTATTGATATATTTTATGTTCTAATGCCAAAATGGGTTATATTCTTTTCAACTTTTTATATATACTTTACTCTCTGTGAATTTAATAAACCATTCATCAGAGAAACACTTGTCCCTTAAGGAGCTCTTGCTTAGTATCCTCAAAATCGCATTCTTCCACATGAGCTTGGCAATAGGCATAAAGGCACAAAAGTTTCAGGACCCATCGGAGCAATGTTATGAGATTGTCCACATGAGATTACTCATCAGAATTACTTTCATTTACCCTAATTACTATACCCAATATTTATTTTCTTTAATGATTCTAGTACTTTTATAGATCCTGATTCTTTCTTAGACATTTCCTTTGTCATTTTTGTGATTGGTCTGTAATCAATATCAGCTTGTTTCTATACCATTTCATATTTTTCCTCAGCCAAAATATGTTGACTGAAAAAGATATGTTGGGCCATCCAGTATGCACCTCTCAGTCCTGCATTATATTGGCAGAGGTGGTGAATGTTCTGATACTCAGTTTTATTTGTGATGACCTTCTTTGCAATTCAACCAATCACAGAATTCATGGGCAACCAAAGTCAGACACAGATTGTGTCCAGGAAAATACCACACCTGTGGCCATCATTGCAGCTAGTCAGATATTTTTAAATTAAGAGTTTAAATTATTTTTCCTTTAAATATTTTGTTGTCAGGAGAGATGGGCAGTAGAGTCTCACCTATGTTTTATTTTTCCAAACTTTATTGAAGTGTGGAAAATAAAAATTGTATATATTTAGATTGCATGATGTGATTTTAGATTGCATGATGTGATTAAAAAAGGTGTACAATGTGATTATTTAATACATACATATATATATATACATATATATATGTGTATATATATATATGTATATATATATATATATATAGTAAAATTGTTACCACAATCAAGTTAATTAATTAACACAATGATCACTTCACATAATTACCTTTTTTTGTGGTGAGATCACTTAAGATCTACTGTCTTAATCCCTATCACAGTTCCAAAGACATTTTTCACAGAAATAGAAGAAACAATTCTGAAAGTCTTGCGGAATCTGAAAAGACCTGAAATAGCCAAAAAGTTTCACCTGTGTTTTAGAATGAAGCAATGGTGATGGTGTATAATTAGACATGTTATAATTTAAGCAAATTCTCCCAAGTTTCTGTTGATATTGGATAAAATTAAGTTGAAGAAATGAATATAATGTTGGTATAGTTTTTGAATATTATGCATCATACACTGAAGAAATGCATTCAGTATTTTGAATGTATGCCAAATATGTAAATGAGTAACCACTAAACTTATCTGAATATATTTGTCAGAGTCATATTTTTTTTATAAGAGTAGCCTTTATGGTTATTTTCTCCAATGGTTATTTTTGATTCTGTGTCTCCTACTCACAGCTGTGCCATTATCAATTGGAATCCGTACATAGACTTAGTGTATATCCATGCTTGTGATGACAGAGTAAATCTGTCATCCAAGTTTATGTTGTTAGGCAAATGTCATTGTCTTACTGTTGAGAATGACACATAATGGATCTATGAGGTTTATTCCTTTTGAAGGTCACCGTTTGGAGAAAATATGTTTAGTGACATTTATCGAGGCAACAAAAACTTCAAAGTGATGCACAGTCTTTGTGTCAGCTAGACTGGTATGGAGGTTAATGAATCACTGGACAGAGGAAGAAAGGTTTTGGTAGAAGAAGGGTATCCTGGGAAAACAATGGGAGACATTTTGGAGAACGGAATTATATATTGATGATTGGTCCTCTGGCAAGACCATGGTCTTGATGATGGTCCTCCTTCATTAAGTTGGATCTAAGCCCTGGGGAGAGAGAGAGAGACCATGCGTAGATGCTGAAAGAGTGGTTGGTATACATAATCCTTGTGAAAATTGGAGGTGCAAGGTGGCACTTTGTGACAAAAGGTGAAACCTAAGGTGTTGTGGCTGGAAGAGATTTGTAGAATGAATTCTCAAATCAGTAGTCAGCTTCAATGTCATAAGATGCAGTCGCCCACATTAAAAGGGGGCAATCAAGGTGGAAAATAGTACAATAGTGAAGACTGCCTTTACCTAACCTCAAGGACAATATCTAGAAAATTAACCTGGAGCAAAAAATGAGGCAAAATAATAGACCACCTGTGACTTCCTAGAACCATAGACTTGACCTCATTTCTTTGTAGATTGTTACTAGTAGATATGTTTCAACTGCAGGGTTAAAACTATACTTGAATTAATTCTAGGAAAAGTAGGGATATTATTGTTTCACACAGACGCAGAAAGGCAGGTGTGTTTGGCTTCAAGGGAGCTCTGAATGACCTCTGTATCCAGTAACTGAAAAAGTTGCTTTTTTCAACCCCTCTCTACCCTCTCCATTCTTATCTCTACCTTCATGTATTTCCTTATATTTTTGAAAAATAATATGTTAATGTTTTTAAATTTTTTGTATATGTTTATTTATATTTGAGAGAGAGAAAGACAGAACGTGAATGGGGGCGGGCCAGAGGGAGAGAGGGAGACGCAGAATCTAAAGCAGGCTCCAGGATCTGGGGTTGTCAGCACAGAGCCTGATGCAGGGCTTGAACTCATGAACTGTGAGATCATGACCTGAGCTGAAGTCAGGCGCTTAATCAACTGAACCACCCAGGCATCCCTGTTAATGTTCTTTAAATAAAATAATACATATATGTCTTTGTCCTCAGCAGTTTCACTTTTAGGAAGCTATTTTATAGAAATAAATGAGTGGGCAATAAAGAACACACACACGTGTATGCATATAATGTGAATGCATTAAAAAATGTGAGTGTGTGCATATGTACTTACATATGCCTAAAAAAAAGTCCTAGTAGGTTATATACATGAAACTATTAATGGCAGCTACTCTGGTAAAGCAGTGGCTTGGTGTGGGCAGGAAGAGGGGAACGTTCCTTTTTTATGTTTTGTAGTTCTGCTTTGCTTAATTGTATTACAACAAAATAAATTTTCTACTCTATGGTGCAATTTTAAATTGTAAAAAAGAGAAAACATAATGAAAGTGATTTAAGAAGGGAGTACCATTTATAATTCAAAAATTGCATTCCATGAACATATCCAGGTCAAGTTTTTACCAAACATATACTGTAAAAACTGTAGATGAGTACCAAATAGCTTCACTGGTTGTCATGGTGACATTATCTAATTTGTTTCATATTCTCTGTTCAACTAATCACTGATGCTACATGAGACTTGCCTGTAGCTTGTTTGGGCTTTGGGAAGTGATTGAAAGACAAATTCTTGGAGGGCTAAATGTATACAGAAATAAAATAGAATTCCTGCTCTCCCATCATTTTTCTTCTTCCTTTTAGTCATTGTTATAAGAAGGATTAACTTGGTCTAAGATGATAGAGACATCTGTGGCTTCCCAAAAGCCTACTTAACACGTTGTTTTAAAATGATAAGCATGAGTGGAAAGTACATGGCTCTAGGAATTAGGTGACCTCATTTTAGTCCTGATTCTTACACTTATAAAGTGTATATCATTTTATCATTCACCTAGAACTCTATAGTTTACAAACTGCTTTAAAATAAACTGTTCTATTTAATCCTCATAACAACTCTGTGAGATGCATGGTACTGTCACCCCCTTTTAAAGATAAGTGATCTCATTCTAGAAAGGTTAAATTACTAGCCTAGGGTGAAAATTGTTTATAATTGGAATTGCAAGAGAAATGACACAAACCTTGTTTTCTAGACCCCAAGCCCAAAGCTTGTTTTAGGATACCATTGCCTAGCAAGCCGTGCCTTTGACAAACAACACTTAAACAAAATAATATACAATGGTAAAGAGTAATAGGGTGGATATATAAGATATTGACATAGATAAAAATAAGATATAGACCAAAGTAGAATTCAAGACAAACATATCAAATGGGACAGAGGATAGTAAGACATTTAAAGTGGAAGTCCTGTTTAAAAAAAATAAATCAATTTATAAATACAGAAAAGTTCTTTATTGGAAATAGAAGGCTGCTTTCATAACTGGAGAATATCTAAAGTTATAGACTATTATTAATGTAAAATGAGACACTGAAAACATTCTAATTAAACTCACATAGAAGAGGAGGGTTTCTGCTGTGGCTGCTGTCGCCTAAAATTATCCTGGAAGGTCCTGACCAGTGATATTTCAACTCAACACTCGGTTGTCATTGTGTGCTCTGATAATCAGGAGAGCTTTTTCCAATACCAGTGCTTGGGTCCAAACACAGGAATCCTGATAAAATTGTTCTTACCAACTGGCACTGGTGAGCTAGCAAGGTGTGGAATGAAGAGGAAACCAGACAGATGAACACTGTGGAACTTTTTTCTCACCTTTTTTGTGGGGGAAGATACTGGCTTAATATAAGATAAAATCTTAGTCACAATTTTATGGAAACATCTTTCGTTTGTGGGATTTTTATCAATTTTTAAACATTTGAGGCAATATCATCACATTTTATTCTTACTACACTCTAAATAGGTTAATTATGCCCCAATTTTACATACACTGGCACAGTATCCTCTTCTCCAAACTTAGTTAAAAATGGTTTTGCAACATTTTATGGATGTAAGTCTTAGCTGAGACGATGAAAAGCATTCATTTGTAGCAATAATGCTACCATCTAGCGTTGGAGAACAGCAACCAAAAAACGGAAAATAAAAGCAAAAGAAAACGTCAATAACTAGTTATAATTAGTTATGAAAAATTAGAAATTACTGGTTTCACAGATCTGAGGTACAGTTTCATTAGTTTCTTATTTTGCACATTTAAATTTAATATTACTGTTACTCATTGCCTAGAAACCACAGAGATATTGCCAAACATTAGATTCACAACAAATGGTGAGACTTCATGAAAAGACAGGGAAATATGGCTGCAGAACTAAGACTTGGAGAAAATGGAAAGCTACAAGTTAAACATGATCTCCCTGCAAGAGCGTAAAGTGACTGCAATAGAAAAAAAATTTCAGAGTGGATATTAAAAAATCTTGCCGGGGCGCCTGGGTGGGTCAGTCAGTTAAGTGTCCGACTTTAGCATAGGTCATGATCTCACAAGTCTTTGGTTTGAACCCTACATCAGGCTCTGTGCTGACACCTCAGAGCCTGGAGCCTGCTTCAGATTTGGTGTCTCCTTCTCTCTCTGCCCCTCTCCTGATCACATTCTGTCTGTCTCTCTCTCAAAAATAAACATTAAAATTTTTTTTTAAATCTTGCCAATTTCAATTTGCCAGTTAAGACTGCAAGCAAAGCACCAGAATATTGACTTTCTTTCTTCTCTTTTATCAACACCATGACCCTCTAAATGGTAAGAAATAATCTAATATGTATATGGAAAAGAACAAGTATAGCAAGAAATTGCCAGTCTTGTTCCTGCATCCATTGGAGACTCATGGATGAACTTTTTATGAGAACATGGGACCACTATAAACTCACTTCACTATGATTCCAGGAGATTATAAGTCTGTGCAACCTTTAAGCATAAAGGCTTTGTATTTAAAAGGTTCAGATGAAGTTGTAGAATTGGTGGTTTTGAAAGTTTTAAGTGGCGTTGACAGAAAGGAGAAACCTACATCTCTAAGTTAAAACTTCATGAGATGTTGCAAAATAAGGGACAAGGAGAAGTCTCAGAAATGTGCAAACAATAATGCCCTTCTTGACACTGGACAGGCTTTATTGTTTGAATAGAGATGTCTCTGTTTCTAATAATGTGGATGCCAACAATAAAGGTAATTGATGATATTTAAGCAGAGACATCGGAATATGAGGTTTGAGGAATAACGAGTTACCTGGCTTTGGTGATGGCAGTTTCTAGGTTCTGAGATTGAAGATTGCTGTAAAGCCATTGTAACAGATACATCTTTACATTTTTCCTTCTTCCTATATAGTGATATTTTATCAAAAGAGCAGTATTTATTAGAATGCATTTGTATTTTTGTGTTGACTGTCATATATTAATATTAAAAGAAATATAAAATATTTACTCTTAGTGCATGCTGCAGCATGAATTAGAAATCTTACACATTTCTTATGTCATATGTGCTTTGTACAATTTTTACCAAACCATTTGTTTGTATGCATGTTCTATGGTTATCTGAATAGAAATGAATTAAAATCGTGACCTGCTTTTTACTCAATTTCAGTACTCTTTTGTTTTACAGGACCCTAGTTATGAATTTTTCTAAGAAAGTATTGTTTCGCTTTTACTATGTACCAATATTTACTGACATCTGTGTATTTGCTTTTGTATACAATTGATTCTCATGACTCATATAATGTTCTGATCTGTAAAATCAGCTCAAACACTGAATGGGTTCTAGGGTAGATAAAGATTTAGGAGCTGTGAGTCTCTTTTCACATTTTCATCAACTTATCAGTACATAAATTTGTTTTTCCTTTGTGTATGTTTCTGTGTAAGGACACTTTATTTAACGTATATTGTTTTTTTTCCAGCTTTATTAGGATATAATTGAAAAATAACATTGTGTAAGTTTAAGGTGTACAATATGATTTAAGGTATGTATGTACAGTAAAACCTTGGATTAGGAATAACTTGTCCTGTGAGTGTTCTGCAAGGTGAGCAAAGATTTGTAATAAATTTTAACTTAATAAATGAGTAATGTCTTGCAATGTGAGTAGTATGTGACACCAGATGTCACATGATCACAACTAAGTCAATGGTTCTTGAAATCCGCTTTGATATACAAGTGCTTTGGATTACAAGCATGTTTCCAGAATGAATTATGCTCACAAACCAAGGTTTTACTTTATTGTGAAATGATTACCACAATAAAATGAGTTAACACATCCATCTGCTCACATAGTTATCTTTTGTGTGTGTGCATGTGTGGTGTAGAACATTTAAGATCTGCTCTTAGTAAATTTCAAGTATACAATATAGTATTGTTCATTATAGTCACCATGCTGTATATTACACGCCCAGAAAATTTTCATCTTATAACTGAAAATTTGTACCTTTCGACCAACCTCTCCCTGTTTCCCCCATCACCCAGTAGATTGATAACCTCAATCTACTCTCTGTTTCTATGAGTTTGACGTTTTTTTTTGATTACACATAGAAGTGTGTCCATGTAGTATTTGTCTTCCTCTGTCTGATATATTTCACTTAGCAAAGTGGCCTCAAGTTTCATTCATGTTGTTGAGAATGGCAGGATTTAATTTTTAATTTTTTATTTTTTCCTGTATCAATTCTTCTGTTGTTGGACACTTAGGTTGTTTTCATGTCTTGGCTATTGTGAATAATGCTGAATGAACATGGGGTGAAGTTATCTCTTTGACATAGTGATTTTGTTTCCTTCAGATTTATACCCTGAGATGAAATTGCTGGATCAAATGGCAGTTTTGTTTTATTTTATTTTATTTTATTTTATTTTATTTTATTTTATTTTATTTTATTTTATTCTATTTTTTAAATTTCATCTTATTTTATTTCATTTCCTATTTCATTTCATTTATTTTTCCTTCCTTTCCAATATTTTATTTAAATTCAAGTTAGTTAACACATAGTATAGTATTGGTTTTAGGAGTAAAATTTAGTGATTCATCACTTACATATAACACCCAGTGCTCATCACAAGTGCCTCCTTACTACCCATCCCCCATTTAGCCCATTCCCCCCCCCAGCCACCTCCCCTCTAGCAACCCTCGGTTTGTTCTCTATAGTTGAGTCTCTCATGTTTTGCCTCCCCCTCTGTTTTTATCTTATTTTATTTTTCCTTTCCTTCCCCCATGTTCATCTGTTTTTTTCTTACATTACATGTGTGAATGAAACCATATGGTATTTTTCTTTCTCTGACTTATTTCGCCTAGCAAAACACACTCTAGTTCTATCCATGACATTGCAAATGGCAAGATTTCATTCTTTTTGATGGCGGAGTAATATTTCATTATATATATACCACACCTTCTTTATCCATTCATCAGTTGATGGACATTTGGGTTCTTTCCATAATTTGGCTACTGTTAATAATGCTGCTATACACATTGGGGGAGAATGTGCCCCCTTTGAATCAGTATTTTTGTATCCTTTGGATAAATACCTGGTAGTGCAATTGCTGGATTGTAGGGTAGATCTATTTTTAAGTTTCTGAGGAAACTCCACACTGTTTTCCAGAGTGGCAGCACCAGTTTGCGTTCCCACCAGCAGTGCACAAGGGTTCTCTTTTTCCCACATTCTTTAATATATATTGTTGATTCATTAAGACTGAACTTATGGTCAACATTATAAGTCATTTCTGAATGAAGCGTGCCTAACATAGACATTTTCTCCATGAAGTATATCAGTCTTCTTGCACTTGGGAACACTAAATATACTTCAGTGCCACATTTGGAAGCCATTTCGAATAGCAATTCATCCAAGAAAAGCACAAAAATGCTAAAACATCCAAATAGACCAAGAAAAGGATGTCGGTTTAGCATATGAGAGCTGAAACACAAAGGCAGAACGTCACCTTGGTCTACCTCAGCCAGGAATGTGTACATGAGGTGACTGAAATTTTTGCCACCTTGTGCATGCCCATTAATGACCAAGAAAGCACCATGAGTTTTGATTGGGGATTACAAATAAATTTTAGCATGGAGGTGAATTCCCAAATATGGAATATGTAAGTAAGGAAGATTAACTGTAGGTCATTTGGTACTTGAAAAAATAGTGGAATATTATTGCATATCCAGAATTCATTACCCAACAAATCCACTCTTAGTTCTTTTTAACTGAGGTGAAATTTATATAACATACAATTTATCAAGTTAAAGTCATAAGCCATTAGTACATTCACAGTATTTTGTCATTACTTCTGCCTAGTTTCAAAACATTTTCAGTACAATAAAGCCCTGCATTCATTAAGTAGTAACTCTTTATTCTTTTTCTCCCCGACCCTCGGCAACCACTAATCTGCTTTATGTCACTATGGATTACCCATTCCAGTGTTTGATATAAATGGAATCACGCAATATATGACCTTTGTGACTGACTTCTTTCATTTTGCATAGAATTTTCAAGGTTAATCCATGTTGTAGCATGTATCAGTACTTGATAATTTTTTTAATTTTTTATGTTTACTTATTTTTGAGAGACAGAGACAGAGTGCAAGTGGGGGAAGGGTCAGAGAGGGAAGGAGACACAGAATCTGAAGCAGGCTCCAGGCTCTGAGCTGTCAGCATAGAGCCCAACGCAAGGCTCGAACTCATGAACCATGAGATTGTGACCTGAGCCAAAGTCAGATGCTTAACCAACTGAGCCACCCAGGCACCCCAGTACTTGATTACTTTTTATGGCTGAATACTATTTCATAATATTCCAAATCCATTCTTAACTATCAATATGCTGTGATGAAAAGTACTTCTCTTTTTCCAAAAAAATACTATATGGTTTTCAGACTCTTGGACAGAAGGGATTCCATTAAAAAAATTTGAGATTTTAAGATATTTTGAATTTAATTGCTAGGACCTAAAAGACCAAGACATCAGATGGAGGAGTCAAGTTAGGAAAATCCTTTTGAAGAATATATTTTCAAAGTCTAGGGAAAAAACTTGCTCTTGTTTGCATATTCTCCTGGAAAGCCTGTCAATTTTTCTTTCCTATTAGGTGTTTCTGGTTGCTTAATATTTGGTTATTTTCAGTTTTTTTTTTTTTTTTTTGGCTGCTCAGATGGTCCTTTTTAGGATTTCCATAAGTGAGTCTTCTGGTCTTCAATAAGTTTAAGTGGTGTGATTTTTTGTCTCTACCTGAAGCTCCACATGCTGGAATTCTGAAAACAAAGATCACAAACAAGAAATATATGTGTGGTTTTAAAAATTAAGGTTGTAGCATAAAAATGTCTGGTTAAAATTTCTTCCAGGTAACAAAATCTAAATCAAACAAGGCCAAAGTTCCTAGAAGATCATAATATCAAAGCAGAGATTCATATGGAGAAATGTCTTGCTTTTACTCAAATCCATAAAATTAACTGGTAGGAGAAATATGAGTTGCAGCTTTTTTATGTTGATATAAAATAGATATTTCTCTTTGGAAGTTCATTAGGTTGTGGTGAATTTACAGTAATATTTTGAGAATAGAAGCCAGCCAGGAATAATCACTCAAATTATTTGACACAAACATACAGTCTGTGGAATTGAATTCCTCTACCTGACACAGGGAGAACAGGTTAATATTAATATATTATGTGGGGCTATATTATAAGGAAATGGTGGCCGCCTTCTGTGACCACACAAAGGAAATAGCAGTGAATCTACTAATAGATGTTTGACTTCTTAAAGCATTTATTTTATTTTATTTTATTTTATTTTATTTTATTTTATTTTATTTTACTATCTTAAATGTTTATTATTTTTAGAGAGAGAGAGGACAGGGGGAGAGGGAGACAGAGGATCTGAAGTGGACTCTATACTGACAGCAGAGAGCCTGATGTGGGGCTCTAACCCACAAACCATGAGATCGTGACCTATGCCAAAGCTTAATCACCTGAGCCATCCAGGCGCCCCTATTTTTTATTTTAGAGAGAAAGCATGCATGAGTTGGGGAGAGGTGCAGAGGGAAAGGAATAGAATCTCAAACAGTGTCCACGCTCATCGCAGAGCCCAGTGCAGGGCTTGATCCCATGACTCGGGGATGATGACTTGAGCCGAAATCAAGAGTTGGGTGCTCAAGCCACTGAGCCACCCAAGCACCCCAGATGTTTGACTTTTTGACTTGTGCAAGCAGTGGTCTACCTAGGGTGAAAGTGATTAGTAAGGAAGTAGGGAGAGGAGCCTAAAAACTTTATACTTAATTTTATTCTCTGTATTAAGAGTTAGAATGAATGCTTTTCTCCCTCCTTTTGAGTCACTGCCTCCACATATACATCTGTTCTGATTATTCGAAAGATAAACACTTAATAAAATATACCCCATTTCTAAATTTCTCATGAGTGGTTACCCAACATCATTGGTAAACGTTGTTAGGATATTTTCTAGTAATAAATCTCAGTGATGTAAGTCAAATACAAAACATTACCTATGTCTTCCTTATGTCCAGAGAAATTGAAGGTAATGTTTTCGTTCTGTAAAAGCCCAAATCTGTGTGCACAAACAGTCATTCCCAGCAGCTAACTTTAATTGCATTATGGTACATGTCAGCAGCATTTGGAAAATGCATTTTATCAAAGATAACTTGTACAAAGACATCTTGAATGTGACAAAAACAATCAAGTTTCAAAAGCTGAGAATGTGAGAAAATACTAATGGGCACTAATGTTGACTTTTTTCCACTTATCATTTTGGCAACAATTTGAGGTAATTAATTTAATATGAGGAGTGGGAAAGAGATTGGGAGGGGAGGGGACTGACACTAGTTACTAGGAAATTTTAAAAAATCTTTGTGTGGGTGGGTGTGTACACACATGTGCTCTTTGGCAGAAATGGGAAATAGGCTAGTTTTATGAAATCTGGAACTAATTTTCTCCACTATTTAAAAATTTAATTATGGTATATGGAGTGAAAGTGGTTTAGATTGCATATTATTGTAACTTCCTCTTGACAGTATCCTGGAGAACTGTTGTTGACTCTTTCCTTGGACCATCAACTGAAAAGGGGATAATCAGCATGCCACATGAACCCATTCCTTTCACTGGATAGTTCTCAATGATAAAAGGTTCTCAGATTCTTACATATTTTAGTTTTCATTTTGATTTTTTTGGAGCAACAGGAACAAATGGTCTCCTGCGTGGTATCCTTATATATTTGAAATAATTATGTTAATCTCCCTGTGGCCCCCTCTTTCACCCAGCAGAGTTCCTAGCTCCTTCAATTGTTTCTCTTAATCAAAGATTTCCGTATCCCTCATCAACCTGATAGAATGTTCTGAGAGAACATACTTTCCTTGTGCCTTATAAAATGATGCTCAGAATTGACAAGAATGCTCTAATATGATATAAACAGATCAAAGCAGAGTGAGAGTCTTCTCTACCATGATTTGGACACTGTAATTCTATTCATGTAGCTCAAAATTAAAGCAACATTATAGTATCCATTCCACTGTGGAAGCTTGTGGTCAACAGTGTTAGTTGAAGTACTGGAAAACTGGATCATTCCCCTCTCTCCCTGTCTACTTAAAAGTTTATCTTGTTTTGCATCCTTTTGGATGGCTACTATCAAAATAATGGAAAATAGTAAGTGTTGGCGAAGATGCAGAGAAATTGGAATCCTTAGGCACTGTGGCTGGGAATGTAAAATGGTGCATAATGGTGCAACCATTATGGAAAACAGTATGAAGTTCCTCAAAAAGTTAAAAATAGAATTATCTTATGGCCCAGAAATCTTGTTTCTTGGCACATAGCCAAAATAATTCAAAGCAGGATCTCAAAGAGATATTTGCACACCCATGTTCATTGTAGCATTATGCACAAGAGCCAAGGAGTGGAAGCAGCTCAAAGGTCCATAAACAGATGAATGGAAAAAGGAAATGTGGTATATGCATACAAAGGAGTCTTTTTTTTTTAGCCTTAAAAAGGAAACATTCTCACACATGCTATAACATGGAGGAACCTCAAAGATATTATGCTTAATCAAATAAGCTGGTCACAAAAGACAAATACTGTGTGATTCCACTTATATGAGATATCCAGAGTAGTTGAACCTCTAGAAACTGAGGATGAGAAATGAAAAATTAAATTAATTTTGGACTCATGTTTTAACTGTTAGAAAATGATGACTTTTTTTTTACTTGAAATGTGCTTTATTTACACTTCAGTTTCCTTGAATGAAGAAAATCTCTCCTCTCATATGCCTCTACACACATGCTTACAAAAATATACCTAAATGAAAAACTAGGGTGCCTCGTGGCTCAGTCAATTAAGTGTCTGACTTCAGCTCAGGTCATAATCTCGGTCCGTGAGTTTGAACCCCGCATCAGGCTCTGTGCTAACAGCTCAGAGCCTAGAGCCTGCTTCACATTCTGTCTCCCTCTCTCTCTGCACCCGCCCCCCCCGCCTCCCCATGCTTGCACTCTCACTCTTTCTCTCTCTCTCTCAAAAATGAAAAATAAATTTTAAATGAAAAACTATATTAGTAGAAACAATGATATTTTAATTTTTAAAAAACTTAAAACATCTATCCTTTAAACCTAATATTGGGTTAAAAGAATTGCATACTAGTAAGTAATGAGAGACTTCTTAAAGGGGGGAAATGCAGTTCTGTATACAAAAAAGAACATATCAAGGGTACATTTGCTCTATCTTGTGATAGTTACTAATTAGTTTCTAGATGATTTTTAGAAGTATATTAAAATTCTGGATTTAAAATAATCTATATGATATCTCTATTCTTTATGTTTATCATTCTTAAAAAGAAAACAAATTATAAATTTTAATGTTTTATTTGGGTGTGTTTAATGACCCAATTTTCTTGTCATTAATGTGATGCCGATAATGACTAGCTGTTTAGATGATGATGGACTGCTCAAAGAATAGGGAGAGTCAGATCCAAAGATTAGTTAGGTAGGTTATCTTTATAATGTTTACCAAGCATATTGGCTACTTATTGACTGTGTCTGGCTAAAGCATTTTTTTCAGCCTGCAGATTTTCAGATGGTTGAAAGTGAAACTCAGGGTCTTAGAATATTTAACTTTTGCAGATGTTTTTCCTCATGAATTCACTTAGGAACCATAGATCATCATGATAACTTAATACGTAATACCTTTCTAATTTGCAAAATCAAATCACTTGAGATCTAGAAACCATTATGCTATATAATCAGTGTGAGATCTCGCTTACATAGGTAATCATTAAAACAGTTGAAGTTGAAGTTTGGCTTTATCTCCAGTTCCCAAAGTTTAATATCAGGAAAGGTAAGAATTACATTATTTTCTATAAGGAACTATAGTCTTGTCCTCTTTATTATACAAATGGTTCATATGAGTTAAAGAAATTCATACTAAAAGTGTATAATAGGGTTTTGGTTTTTAAAGAGAATGTGAAACTTATTATGCAGGATTTTGATACAGAAGTTGTAATTTAAAAATGTGAAAGGGAGAAGTGTGATATTGTACATTAAGATAAAACCTGAAGAGGAGGCAGAGAATGTCATGGAGGGTCTTCATCTATTCTACCTGCCAAACCACTGGCTCATAGACAATGAGAGAGAGTGACAAGTCAAAACTAAGCAAACATTAAAAATTTCCTTGATGGTTTCAATGTTAGTTCATTAATTTGGAATTTTACAATATACTGGGAAGACCCTCTATGAATTTGTTTATTCAAGTTTAAGTTATAGGTATGATGTCCAACATGCTCCACATTTGTTGTGAATCTCTGCTAATAAAAATGAGTTGAAAGTTGTTTATAAATATAAATGATAGATAAAATTATTTGCGTTCAGTTACCCCATCAAAAAAGTCTAGTACCAAATGTGTGTCCTGTCCTCCATACTTGGATAGATACATCTATCTGACCCCCAGTGGGATTGTGAAATGGACTGATTGTGTCTTAAGCACTCTGGTTTTCCCAGTCTCTGTTATTTTTCAGTCCTCGGTGGTGTCCTCATACATTTTCTAGCCCCTTGAAATGCTCTCTGCTCTATCAAACATGCTTTTACATAACTCACAAACTTACGTGGTCCCTGACTTTAGTTGGAAGGAAAACTTTAAGTTAAACAAATGTAATTAAAACCAGTGGGTAAATTAGGATTTAGAGGTGTCTTCTGTACCCTCTGAAATCATCTCATGAAGGCAGTGGTCCTGTTTTGTAGAAAGATAAAATATCCAGAGAACACTTTGTAATGCAACATTGCCCCAGAAGATACCGATTTTAGGTACAGCATCTAGGCACTAAGGAGATGACATGTAGCCTATACCATTAGCCTAGATTGTCTGAAGAAGCTCTAGTTATACATATTCTTTTACTTTATCCCCCTAAGCCCACTTGATCTCATAAGGAAATGTGTTAAAATTTTGTTTTTTAATTTTGGAATATCTGTTCCCCACTAACTTTGTTAAATGGTTAGTTGGTCTCAGCATCAAAAATAAAACCAGAGGCCAAATAGTGACTATTTCTCAATCCCATTCCAACAAAGAAATTTTTTACAAACATATTTTTGTAATTACTTTTCATCTAATTAGCTAAGACAAAGTAACAGTCCATCATTTTCTTACAACTTTCTTGCTATATGACTGAGTACACAGTCAGCTATAGTGAAGTAGATTAGAATCAATCACTCATCACAATTTGTGCTGAATTTACTTAATTATGCCAATGTGACGTTCAAGTTTTGATACAATAAACTTATCACTTAGAAATGAGATTTTATGAAGATTAATTAACATAAGAAAGTTAAGAACAAATAATACATTTATTTGCATTTGACTCAGACTGACTGAATGATAGTTAACATCTTGGTCTATGTGTGTGATCTGTCACAAATTGCTGTTATTTTCCATAAAACATTTATGTAGGCCCTCTAAAATGAACATAGGTTTCAATATTAAAAATCATTGAAGTTCTTTCATTGAAGCATGGAGTAGATTGGTGGTTGGCAGGGGCTGGAGGGTGGAGGAACCGGGGAGATGTTAGTCTAAGTTTATATACTCTCAGCTATAAGATGAACAAGTTCTGGAGATATTATGTACAGCATAGTGACTATAGTTGATAATACCATCAACTGTTGTATACTTGAAATTTGCTAAGAGAGTAGAACTGGAGTGTTCGAACCACACCAAAAATGGTATCTATCTCAAATGATAAGTGTATTAATTAACTTGATTACAGAAATCACTTCACAACGTATACATATATCAAATCATTATATTGTTCACCTTGAATGTATATATAATATTTTTGTCAATTATGCATCAGTAAAGTTAGAAAAATGTTTGATGTTCTTAGTATAAATTCATAGGAGTCATACTTTGGAAAACTGTTCTAATGGTAATACATAGCTCATATATGAAGAACAAATATGCTAATTTTTAAGTGAAAAATTTTTTTGAAATTCTAAGTATACCGCATTTTGCTAGAACATTTGATAAAAATTCCAAAACAAAAGGGGATACTCAGCAAAACCATTTCATCAACATGAAGTATTGACTTAAGATGACTCAAGGACAGATAACCAGTGTGATAATAAATGATTAGCCACCAATTTTAATAAATTCTATGAGTTAAAGTGAGTACACATCAGGTCAATAAATTTGAGACATCTATCTGTGGTCTTAGGAGAGCATAGCCTGGCCATACATAGAAGAGTGAGAAATTACAAAAGGACCATCAACAAAGTGCACTGATTAATGATTAATGACAAATTATCCTGTTGAATGATAATTGGTGGGATGAGAAGAGAAATTCCTTAAAATTCCTTATTTCCCATTATTTTTAATTATGGATAATTATCTGTAGGATTAATCCCCAAGATAATATTGAAATCTGTGTGATCCTTGTTTAAACTAAGGACAGTTTTCCCTCCCATGGGACATTTGGCAATATCTAGAGATGTTTTCTGTTGTCAGAAAGGAGAGGAGTGCTAATAGCATCTAGTGGGTGGAGGCCAGGTGTGCTGCTAAATATCTTACAATGCACAGGACAGCCCCTGCCACAAATTGGCTGGCCTCAACTGTCATGAGTACTGAGATAAGACTCCTGCTTTAGATCAAACAAAACCTCTGCAGGATGGGCAGAGAAATGGAACAAATAAATGTGAGGGCAAAGTGGAGTTTTTAAGAAAATCTGATTTTGAATCACTGCATCTGTAAAATGAACCAAAAGGGAAGATGGGAAGGCAGACAGAATTGCTGTCAGATACTAAATAGCTGTTAGCAATGAAGCCTCAAAGGTAAAGGAGGACCAGAAGCCAGATGAATTCAGTGTGCTTTGAATATAAAATGATTACAGACTATAAGCCAGAGGAGTTTGGAATGAGATCATGTCAGGGCAAAAATAGTGGGGGGACTGCTAAGACCTTGTCAGAGAGTTCAGATGCAGAGCCCTTCTGCCTTCCACAAAAGCCCATGTAGGAACATGATTTTCCATCCTGTTGCACTGTCCTGTGATAACATGAGTCTGACATCCTTTACTCTGCCTTTCTTAGGTCATGGTCCTACTTGCTTTTCTGATGCCAATATTTTTTGGAATGGGCTGCTTGAGAATGCAACCACTTGCCTCCAAAGATGCTACAACTGAAGTCTAAACTGAAGGGAGTGATGTGGCTGGGGAAGACACAGTGTGACTAAGAGCAGAACCATTCTGTGGGAAGTCTCAGGTTCCTTAGTCATGGTCTTGTTCCCACTTTGCTTTTCCTTTTCTCCTTTCCTTCTCTCTCCTTCTCTTCATTCCTTTTTCTGTTTCTTTCCTTGAACTATTTGTATACTTTAGTTCATTGTACTTTATTATTTGTTCCTTTTCGTTTGTTTTAGTCTTCTCCATCCTGGTTCTCATTCCAATCCAAACCCCACCATGGGTTACATACCGCCTTTGATATAGGCTCTTAAATGTGCCTTTGCCTTATAAACTCAGCAGTAGCAGTTTTGATTGCATAATAAATTCTACAGAAACTCAGGGGGCCTCTACCTGAAATTCCTAGGGGTTCAGTGGTGTGGGGCATATCGCAATATTCCTTCTAAGATAAAGGACAAATTGTTGCATCTGGCCCCTCCTGCAACCGAGAGAGTCACATTGCTCAGTAGGTCTCTACATTTTGGAGGTAACGTATTCTTCATTTAGGTGTTTTACTACAGTACATTTACCAAGTGATGGGAAATGCTGCTAATTTTGGGTGGGGCCCAGAACACAGAAGATCCAGGCTGCTGTGCAAGCTGCTCTGTCCTTTGAGCCATATGCTCCAGTGGATCCAATGGTGTTTGAAACATCAGTGGGTAATAAGAATGCTTTTTGCAGCCTTTGGCAGGCCCCTATAGGTAAATCACAATATAGCCCATTAGGATTTTGGAATACAGCTCTACAATCCAGACAACTACTCTCCTTTTAAGAAATAAACCTTGGCCTACTACTGAGCCTTAGTAAAGACAGAATATTTAGTATTTATTTTTTTTAAGATTTTTTTTTAACATTTATTTATCCTTGAGAGACAGAGACAGAGTGCGAATGGAGGAGGGGAAGAGAGAGAGGGAGAGAGAGGATTCCAAGCAGGCTCTGCACTGTCAGTGCAGAGCCCAACATGGGGCTGAACTCACAAAATGTGAGATCATGACCTGAGCTGACATCAAGAGTTGGCTGCTTAATGGACCGAGCCACCCAGGCGCCCCTGAATGAGATTATTTGAATAGGCAAACTGAGTAAAACAGATTACCCTTCCCAATGTGGATGGGCCTCATCCAATCCATGAAGGCCTGAATCGAATAAAAAGGCTGAATAAGGGAGAACTGGCTCTCTCTTTCTGCCTGTCGTTGAGCTGGGACATCAGCTTTCTGCTTTCAGACTCTGACTCAGAAGGAGCTATACCATTGGTCTCCTGGGACTCCAGTTTACTAACTTTAGATCTTGGGACTTCTCAGCCTCCATAACCACACGAGCCAATTCCTGTTGGTTCTGTTTCTCTGGAGAAACCTAATACGCCTCCTTTTTCTCTCCCTTACATTTATTTCCTTCGTTTTTCCTTTCCTCCTTCCTTTTCTTTCCTACTTTTCTTTCTTCCCTTTCTTCTTTCCTTCCTTCCCTCCCTCCCTCCCCTTTCCCTTCTTCCCTTTATCCCTTGCTTACTTTCTTTACTTGACCTAGTTGTATGCTTTAGTTCATAGTACACTATAATTTGCCCTTTTGATTGATTTATTTATTTACTTTCATTTATTTACTTATTTTTTGTTTTAAGTTTTTATTTAAATTCTTGTTAGTTAACATATAGTGTAATATTGGTTTCAGGAGTAGACTTTAGTGGTTCATCACTTACATACCCCAGTGCTCACTGCAAGTGCTCTCCTTAATACCCATCACACATTTAGCCCATTCCCCACCCACCTCCCCTCCATCACCCCTCAATTTGTTCTTAATAGTTAAGAGTCTCCATGGTGCCTGGGTGGCTCAGTCATTTAGGTATCTGGCTTAGGTCGTGATCTCATGGTTCATGAGTTCAAGACCCTCATTGGGCTTTTGTGCGGACATCTCAGAGCCTGGAGCCTGCTTTGGATTCTATGTCTCCCTCTCTCTATACCCCTCCCCTGCTCACACACTCTCTCTCAAAAATAAATAAACATCAAAAAGTTAAAAAAAAGGTTTGTTTCCCTCTCTCTTTTCCCCCCTTCCCCTATGTTCATCTATTTTGTTTCTTAAATTCCACATATGAGTGACATAATATGGTATTTGTATCTGACTTATTTCGCTTAGCATGATACACTCTAGCTCCATCCATATCTTTGCAAATGGCAAGCCATCTTTTTCAATGGCTCAGTAGTATTCCATATATACATATATATATTTGTGTGTGTGTGTGTGTGTATGTGTGTGTATACATATATATAAACATCTGTCTTTTCCTGTGTTGTTAATTTTTGCCATTCTGACAGGAGTGAGGTGGCATCTCATCATGGTTTTGATTTGTATTTACCTCATGATAAGTGATGTTGGGCGTCTTTTCATGTATCTGTTGCCCATCTGGATGTCTTCTTTGGAAAAAAACCTATTCATGTCTTCTGCCCGCTTCTAAACTGGATTGTTTTTTGGGTGTTGAGTTTGATCAGCTCTTTATAGATCTTGGATACTAACTCTTTGTCAGATATGTCACTTGTAAATATCTTTTCCCATTCCATAGGCTGTCATTTGGTTTTGTTGATTGTTTTCTTTGCTGTTCAGAAGATTTTATCTTGATGAAGTCCCAATAGTTCATTTCTGCTTTTGTTTCCCTTGCTTCTAGAGACGTGTCTAGTAAGAAGTTGCTGCAGCCAATATCAAGGAGGTTGCTACCTGTGTTCTCCTCTAGGATTTTGATAGTTTCCTGTCCCACATTTAGGTCTTTCATCCATTTTGAATTTATTTTTGTCTATGGTGTAAGAAAGTGGTCCAGTTTCATTCTTCTGCATGTTGCTGTCCAGTTTTCCCAACCCATTTGTTGAAGAGACTGTCTTTTTTTCTATTGGATATTCTTTCCTGGTTTGTCAAAGATTAGTTGACCATATAGTTGTGGGTCCATTTCTGGGTTCTCTATTCTGTTCCATTGATATGAGTGTCTGTTTTTGTGGCAGTACATACTGTCCTGATGACTACAGCTTTGTAATATTGCTTGAAGTCCAGAATTGTGTTACCTCCAGCCTTTGCTTTTCTTTTTGAAGATTTCTTTGGTTATTCGGAGTCTTGTGGTTCCATATAAATTTTAGAATTGTTTGTTCTAGCTCTGTGAAAAATGATGGTGGTATTTTGTAGGGGTTGAATTAAATATTTGATTGCTTTGGGTAGTATAGATATTTTAACAATATTTTTTCTTCCAATCCATGAGCATGGAATGCTTTTCCATTTCTTTGTGTTCTCTTCAGTTGCTTTCATAAGTGTTCTATAGTTTTCAGAGTACATATATTTTGCCTCTTTGGTTAGGTTTATTCTAGGTATTTTATTGGTTTTGGTGAAATTGTAAATAGGGTAGATTCCTTGATTTCTCTTCTGCTTCTTCATTATTGGTGTATAGAAATGCAACATATTTCTGTACATTGATTTTATACTCTGTGACTGAATTTGTGTATCAGTTCTAGCAATTTTTTGGTGGAGTTTTTGGGTTTTCTATATAGAGTATCATGTCATCTGAGAATAGTGAAAGTTTGACTTCTTCCTTACCGATTTGGATGCCTTTTATTTCCTTTTGTTGTCTGCTGAGGCTGAAGACTTCAAGTACTATGTCACATAACAATGGTGAGAGTGGACTTTCCTGTCTTGTTCCTGACTATAGAGGAGTAGCTTTCAGTTTTTCTCCCTTGAGGATAATATTAATTGTGGGTCTTTTGTATATGGCCTTTATGATGTTGAGGTATGTTCCCTCAATCTCTACTTTGTTGAAGATTTTTATCAAGAAAGGCTGTTGTATTTTGTCAAATGCTTTTTCTGCATCTATTCAGAGGATCATATGCTTCTTATCATTTCTTTTAGTAATGTGGTGTATCACGTTGACTGATTTGTGAATATTGAACCACTCTTGCAAGCCAGGAATAAATCGCACTTGATTGTGGTGAATAATTCTTTTAATTTAGTGTTGGATTCAATTTGCTAGTATCTTGTTCAGAACTTTTTGTTTGTTTCAATTTTCTCCATCTCTGATTCTCATTTCAATCCAATCCTCACCATAGGTGGGGTTAACACATGTTGATATGGGCTCTTAAATATGCCTTTATCTTATAAACTCATTAGTAGTTTTGACTGTATATATGTTTTAATTTGTATTTATTTTGATGTTTTTATTACAGTAAAACCACATAACGTAAAATTTACCTCCTCAATCATTTTTAAGTGTACATTTCAGTATAAGTATATTCACACCATTGTGACACATATCTCCAGAAGTCTTTGTCTTGCAAATCTGAAACTTTATACCCTTTAAAACAACTCCCTTTCTCTTCTTACCCCTAGCCCCTGATAATTACCATTCTTCTTTCTGTTTTCATGTTTGGTAACTTTAGATTTTGTATATGTGTTTGGAATTAACATAAATTATATTGTCCTACAAATCTTCTTCTATTCCTTTATTCATTTAACATTGTTGGTAAAATGTGTGTGTCTCTATATAATTGCTTCTAACTGCTATATTTCATATTCATAGTTTGCTTGGTATTTCAGTGTTGAGTCCAGTTAATTTTTTTTCCTGCACTGAGGTATACCAAGGTCTCAAACTCTCTGTTACCCCACAATTACCCAATAAACATCCTTAGACATGTCCTGCTATGGATACACAGGAATGCGATCATGCCTACATTTGATACTTAATTTTATCAGATTGATCTCCAAAATGACTATACCCAGATTTTATTTTGTTCAGCAGTGCATAAATGTCCTCTTCCCCCCAAATCTTCACCAAAAATTTGGTGTTACCGGCTCTCTAATTTTTATAGCTGTAAAGAGATATTTCTTTGTACTTTCAATGACATCTTGGATTACTAATGAATTTGAGTATTACTAGATATTTAGACTTAGCTTTTTGTGAATTGATTATTTGTGGCTTTTGCTCATTTTTAAAAATGAGCTTATTGTTTTTTTTATTGTTTTATCAGAATTCTTTGTATAGCTTAGATATCAATTTTATGGTTGATTTTAGACTTTTAACATATCCTCTTTCTGGCTACTGTTTTTCTGCTTACTCTGTCTGTGGGATCCTTCATTAAACAGGAAACCTTATTTTTTATTTATGCAATATGTATCACTTGGCTTTCTGTATTGTGCTTTTGGAATCTCTGTGTTTAAGCAGTCTTTCCAATGTTTAATTCACAAAGATATTCTCTTATATTTTTCTTCAGTTACATTTGTATTTATGTCTTCACATTAGGTCTCTATTCCATTTGTTTTCCATCTTTGTATAGAGTGTGCAATAAGGAAACAACCTTGTTTCCCTTCATAGAATGAGCAACTTTTCCTAATATAGCCTACCAAATTATCATCATTTCCCCTCATTGTGTTGAGGTGCCATCACTACTATATTTGAATTCCTCCTGGGCCTAGTTCTGGACTTCATATTCTCTTCTACTTTTTGTCTTCTATTTGCCTATTGTTGTGGCAGCATCACACTTATGAGAAATGCTGTGGCTCTGGTCCTCATGAGTAAATTGGGGGAAGGAGCCAACAGACAATTCTTGGTCACCATCTTGTCAGGAACACAGCATGCTTTTCTTAAGGCCCTAGACAGGCACTATAGGCAAGAGGAAAGTCAAAAATAAAAGATATTATGAGAAGAGAGTGGCAATTCTTAGTGACTTATAATAATCCAGGCTTGAGATTCATAAGTGGGGTTAACTTTCTTTTGATGACAAAAAAATACTTTTCTTGAGGTAGATCTCTGACTTACTAAATTAAGCTCTTCTTGGATAGATACAGCTTACTCACAGTGTCTCTCACATCTATAATGTCATTTCTATTCCTACCATTATAGCACTGGTTCTCACCCCTAGGACCCATAACTTGATCTTATAATAGCCACTTACACACCTCTTGGCTCAATTCTACCCTCTAAACTATTATTAGATTGATTTGCAACAAATGTTGGATGGTATGGGATATATTCACTGGATCTCCATGGACTACTATGTACAACCCCAGTTCCTACACCAGCATTCAAATGCCATATGGCCTTAATCAATTCTTCCAACCTCATTTCTCACTGCCTGTGTATATCTATTAGTCTTCATATAAGTGATACTCCTTGCTGTTCTCTAATTATGTTGTGTGGCTTCCCATCTCTGGGTTTTAAACATCATAGAATTTTAGAATTTAAAGCAAACTTGAAGATCCTCTAGTTTAACCCTCATTATACAGAAGGGGACTGTTAGTCCCCTGTGATTTTTAGTAGGTGAAGGGCTTGCACCCACACATGCATCCCAGACTCCCAGTCCGTGCTATTTCCACTACGTTAAATCTGCCTTGCTCATGCCCTTTCTTCTGCCTCTGATGCTTTCCCCAACAACCCCTCCCTCCCTCATCTCCTGTCAAAACTCTGCCCTTCCTGAAGGGACTGGATGTTACTTCACCATCAAAACTTTCCCTGATCTTAATTAAAGTGAACTCTTCCTTCTCCGATTTAATATGAAACTCTGCCCCTGTCTTCATGAGCTTATACTCAGCCCTGTACTGTGGTATGTGTGTCATGCCGTCTCCCTCCTCCTAAAATCAGTGTGTTTTGCAAGAAGGAGCTATGCCATCCTTTTGCTACTTATCACATTGAAATCACTCAAATAATATTTGAGTGAAGGCACAGAAGTGACTGAATAATGAGTCACTCAAGAGTGATTGACAGCCTGTCTTTCCCAAGTATATGTATGCTGGGGTGAAAGGGAGAGGCCTGGAATAATTTATCTTTTTTCTTCAGCCCAAAATAAACATCTTGAAACTTTAGCCATGAGTTTCCACTTGCGTTATTTGACAACTAACCTCGCATCATCATAAAATGAGAGTGGCAACAGCTCATTGTCTTTTTTCCAAATGTTAAACTAATCACACAGCTATTAGAGGAATCATCAGAAAGAACCTATTGAGAATCAGAAAGCTGAAGAGTCATTTGATATTTCTTCATTTTCTTGCTCCCCCCACCCCCCGCCCAAATCAGTGTCTGTGGATGGGTGATGTCAAGGTGTGTTGATGTGAGTGTCAGGTATTAGAGTGCTAAGAGGGGGAAATGATTTTGGAAAAAAAAATATTTGATTATTAGGTTTATTAAAGAAAAAACCAGACTGTATGCTAGTGAATATTAGAAGATTCTAGATAGAATAGAAAGCAAAAGTAGTTAAAAGACATTTATAGAACTCTAAGTAAAACTGCCAAAAAATGAAGACGTATTCTCTATGTATGATGTGCTGGCTGGAGGGCCAGCAGGATGCTTAAGGCTGGTCCTGAAGCAGCAACAGCTAGCACTAGTTTTTAAGGGAAAAACAATTATTTTTGGGTGTATTCTAGGCTCCGGTGTTTCTGGGGGAAAGACACTGGATGAATTAGTTACTTTTTTCCTCAAGTTAGTTAACATACAGTGTAGTCTTGGCTTCAGGAGTGGAACCCAGTGATTCCAGATGAATTAGTTATTAAGGAGAGATACATTCAGTAACTTAAGAATTTTAACTTGTTAGAATTTGGGGAATGGGTAAAATGTGAATCACTCTCTTCCTGACTTATAGGAGGTTGCCACAACGTGAATCAGGACAGAAAACACTGTAGCAGGTTTGGTTTCTTTGAATGTTTCTTTTTTCTTATTGGTTGAAATGCCATTGAGTTAATAATGGATTTGTTTTGCTGATGTTTAGGAAAAAAGATAACAAATTTCAGTGAATCAGTATAACTTTCACGTGCTGCCTTGGCCAAAACTCAGTACATTTAATGGCAGTGCCACTGTTGTTGTTTGTTGTACTGTTGCATCTTTGAAAAAGAAAAACATAATACATTTCTAGATATGTTTTCTACTCAGAATCAAATACTGTTGTTATATCTACTTAGTGGAGAAAACGTAACCTTAAAAAAAAAGTTACATCCAGATTTTCTAAAAGAAACCAATTAAAATCACATTTCAAGGCTAAGAGTTTACTTTATGGAATTAGTGAGATCTTGGATGAACTCCTAATTCAGTATCTATTCTGCTTGAAGTCAAGAAGGTCTCTCTTAATCACTCTAAGACTGTTTACTCATCTATAAAATGGACACTGTATGGGGTTCTTATAAGGATTAAATGTGATATATAATACAAAGCATTCAGTATGGTGTCTGCAAAATGCTAAATTCTTAATAAATGGTACGTACTGTTAGCAGTGGTACCATTAAATCATCATTGTTGTCATCCACAGGATTACAGTAGTCAAAGCTTAGGACAGACAAAAATTAAGGTGATTCATGTCGATGCCCTGTCTAGACATAATTGGTTCCAACAATCACTGAGATTATGCATGGATGATCCACCCATTTTAATGTCCAAATCATACAGATTTGTGCACAATTAAATTTCTTCTAAAAATATAATCAAGTTTTAGCTGTAAATAATAAAGTATCCAGCAGCTACTTTTAGAAATGCAAATCTGATTTTGTTTCCTCTCCTGTTTTAAAGCCCTCCAATGACTTCCAGTGTACTTTGAATAAATTCAGACACTTTAAAATACCTTTAAAGGCTCTACAGGGATCTGGCTCCTGCCTCATTTCCTTCCCTTTTTCCCTTTTCCCTCGCTCACTCTATTTACCCAATACACTTGCCTTTTGTTTGTAGGAGATCAATAAATATTTAATGAATTAATAAATAAATGTGTAAATGAAATCTGCTGAGATTTGCTCAGTTCATTTGTACCCTAATTTGTACCTTAACCTTAAAAGACCTTACCCCTTATATTAAGAAAACCAAAGTTATTATTTATAGGTAGTATTTATTTTTCTCTTCTATACATTTGACCCTTCAGACATGGGTTTGAACTGCTTATACGTAGATTTTTTACAGTATAGTACTGTAAAAATATTTTCCTTATGATTTTCTTAACATTTTATTTTAGTCTTTTTTATTGTAAGAATACAGTATATTATATATACTGTATATATATATATATATATATATATATATATATAAACATACAAAATGCGTGTCAATTGACTATTTGTTATCAGTAAGGCTTCTGGTCAACAGTAGGCTATTAGAAGTTGTTTTTGGGGGTGTCAAAAATTATATATGGTTTTTTGACTATGGGGGGTTAGGGCCTCTAACCTCCACATTGTTCAAGGGCCAACTGTATTTTCTACTTACAAATTTATTTTAATATGCAAATTAAGTGTAAGATTATTGTAGGAAAAGACCTGTTTTGTACACACTTCTGCATGTACCTAAATATCTAAAAAGTTGATCATGAAGCCTTTTCTAAGGTCAAAGTTGTTATGCATGCAGGCCTGGGGATAGGTTCTAACAGCATGTTTTATAAAGCTAATCTCACAATAGTTTGATAATTCAAGGCACAGTGTCTATTTGTATTCTTCTCTTCTAAAATACTAGAGATTTACACTGCATATAGTTTGGAGCATAGCAGCAGAATATGTATTTCCATAAATTGGTCCACTTGAGGGACTTTAGAACTTACTTTCTTACCTTTTCTATATTGCTGGTTTCAGAGGGTCAAAAGATTCAGAGTTCAAAACACTGATCTCCTGGGAGCTATGGATTTGTTACCATGGCAACAAGCACACTAAATCAGTAAACAAGGACAGAAGGAAAGATTGTCTCTTGTTTCCAAGCGAGAAAGGTATCAACAAAACTCAAATCTTTCAAAGCGGATCTATAATTCTATTGCAAAGGTGACTAACAGTTGTGAGTTTCATAATTTCTGACATTTTTTTCCTGACCTAAAAATTGAAACAGTTAGATGATAGAATATTAGTTTTGAGGAAGATTATTTAACTGCTGTAAATTGCAATACTATCTATTCATACCAGTTTCTAACCTTAATATACAAATTATTCAAGGTCAGAGTAAGTATGAGTGAAGGTTAATTACTTTTCATCTATGTAGGTTGAAGAATAGGAAATGGAAGAGACATTTAAATTAACAAATAGAAAGGTCAGAGTATCTTTAGAAAGGTTTTTGCATTTGAGTAGTCAGTGAATAAATCTCAGAAGTATGATCACCTGGATGAAGAATCTTTACCTCCTGGAAACTAGAAGCAAAGCAGCAAGGAGTTGTGAATTCTGCCTATCTGTTCATTAAGACGCCCCCTGCTGAGGGCCACTGAGGGGCTGAGCCTGAGTGGCTCAGTTTAGCGACTTCCTGGTTCATAGGTTCAAACACTGCATCAGGCTCTGTGCTGATAGCTCAGAGCTTGGAGCCTGCTTAAGATTCTGTCTCCCCCTCTCTCTGCCCATCCCGCACTGGTGCTATATCTCTGTCTTCAAAAATAAATAAAACACTTAAAAAAAAAAAGCCCCTTGCTGATGTTGGGATTGGGCTGCCTCACAAGTACACAGGAAACCTGAACTATCCAAGCAGAGCTGAGGCATGTGACAGGGAGGAGACTGGAATAACTGTTGGCATTAGAGCTCAGAGGAGCACTTAGCGCATTGCACGGTAATGTACGGTTTACATTTTGCTGCCTCAGTCTAGACTGTGAGGTCCATATGGGAGGAGACTGGATATTGTCATCTTTTTAATAGTAAATGCCCAGTCACAGTGCCTAGTATTTTGAAGTGGCCAAAAATATCTTGTGGAATAGATGGAAAAAAATGACTGAAAAAATAAATTCTATCCTGGATTCAGCATTCTGTCCACTTCTGCCCAGTCTTCTATCTTTGATGATAACACCAAAGGGCAAGGTATGAAAGTATATGGATTTGTCTTTAATGAGTCAAACTAGTTTAGAATGGTTTATAAAAATATTTTGTTTTTCTTGTGAGCCTGGGTGGCTCAGTCGGTTAAGAGTCTGACTTCAGCTTGGGTCATGATCTTCTGGTTTGTGGGTTTGAGTCCTGTGTCCGGCTCTGTTCTGACAGCTTGGAGCCTGGAGTCTGCTTTAGATCCTCTCTCTCTCTCTCTCTCTCTCCCTCTCTCTCTTTCTCTCTTTTTCTCTCTTTGTCCCTCTCTCTCTCCCCCTCCCCCACTTGTGCTTTGTCTCTCTCCCTCAAAAATAAATAAACATTAAAAAAAAATACTTTGATTTTCTGAACACTTTTTCTCTAAATTTGACATGCATCAGTTAGGCTGATAATTCTGTTAGGTGACAGTTGTCAAAGAAAACTTGCACCTGATGGAGTTAAACAGGCAGGGAATACTTAATTCAAGACTTTTGCAATAAGGGAGAGAAATTGATACTAACTCTCTTGAAACAAAAGACAAGAGAGTTAACCACCTTTGTGAGCTAATGGAAAAGCAGGAGAATGTTAGGTGACTGGTTGGTCAGTGTGATCAGGCCATCTGTGTTTGCTAATTGACACTTACTGTACCACAGAAACTAGCATAGAAGGGCTTTATGTTTTCTGATGATTACATTTCAAAGGGATCCCTCCCAAGTCCTTGGGAAAGGCACTGCTAGGTTGTAAGACTGGCATGAAGCTGGGAGAAGCTTTATATCTTAAAGGGGCAGAGAAAGGATTTAAAATTGCATGTTTTTAAAGTAAAAGCTTTAAGCAAAGGGTGGTCAGGGAACTGTTGTCAGGAAGAAAACCCTCGAAAGTTTTGTCAAGATGAGTGGAACATTTATACCATTTTGGCCAACTGTACATTATAATTTAGTGGAAAAAATTTAACCACATATCAAAAATTTTATTCGTCTTGATTTTACTATTTTTAAATTTTGAGGGATTTTCAAAAACAATAGTACACCAAAATTTGTTATATGGACTTGAATTCACTTAACATATAATCTCTTGAATTTTTATAGATTAAGCTTTGTCTTTACAATCTTAATTTATTTAGTTTTTTTTTCTTTTTTGAAGAATCTCATCTTCCTTCTGAAGGCAAAAACTTGATCATTATAATTGCTTTTAATTATAACTTCTTTAGCTTTGGTGTGCTTTTTTATGAGAAGGAACAGCCAGAATGATACTCAAAATCCCAAGTATGATTGCAGCAAAGTTCCATTCACAGATTTGAATAATTTGTTATGTGTTAATCCAACTTCTCTATATTTGAGGCATTGCCTAACGTGCTGTGGGAAGAAAGAAGTGAGAATCTGTTACTCCTGAGGATCTTTCCGTTTGCCAGAGGGTATAGAAAATGTTCTCTAGTATCCATGTAGTAAGTGTAATAAAAGACATAGGAAATTACTGTGTATGTATATTTGTCTGAGGGAGATACCACTTTTGAGATGATTTTATAAAGAAGATGATATTTCAATGGGAGCTGAAAAGATCAACATGTTTATTTGGGGAAGACACTTATTCCAGATGAAGCATATGTTTGGGGCTGAGGTGTAGAGGAAGGAAAGTGAAAGTATGTTGGATATTTGCTGAGTTTGCAAGAAGAGAAATAAATTTATTTAAACCCTTAGTTATGTTTCTTGAGCTATAAGAGGTTGGGATGTTATATCACTGAAAGTATATTCTATCACTCCATCAGCCCTACAGGCAGGTCTCAAACCCGTCTTTGCTTTTCCTTGCAAGGTGCAATTGAGCTCATCTCAGTTTACTCAATTTCTCTTTTCTTCTCCATTCTATATGTCTCCTACCATGGTTCCACTGGTCTTTGATTGATTTATTCTGCCAGATTGATGGTACTTTTTTCTCTCATTCTTTTATCAGGCTTGGATTGGTTCACCCAGAAGCAGAGGGATTTAGAGTAGGAGATGGAGTTGGGGTAGGAAGGGTCATTTCAGGTCAAGTAAATAGGAGATTGGGGTGAAGAAAAGAAGCACGTTATAATTTCAGCCTCAGAATGAAGAGCCTACAGCCTTAAATTCTTTCTGCTGCTAAGATTGGCAATCTCTAATGGTATAACATCTAGAATTCCAGATTATTGTAAGGTAAATGAATCTCTCTTTGCTTTTCTGCCCCTACTTTGATTTTCTAAGTTTAGTTTGGGACATAATTCCATAAAGGGTTGGTGATATGTCCCACCTCAAGATGAGGGTGCATGTGTAGGAGGAGTCAAAGGCTGGAGAAGGAAAACCCTATATGGCATTAGTGCAGTGTCCAACTCAGAATGGAGGTTAACACTAGCTGGTGGAGATCTGTGGCAGATTGTATTTTTCCAAAATGACAACAACCATATTTGTGGTGCTCATGCTTCCAGAACTTTGCCATTCCCCACCAAGAGGTAGATTCTATTTCTTTTTGGACTTGAGTGGGCTTGAAACTATTCCAGCCAATGGAAAACTGTGCAAGTGATGCTATGTGATTTCTGAGACTAGTTCATAAAAAAAATAGAGCTCTGGCATGCTTGGATGGCTCTGTTGGTTGAACATCTGACTTTGACTCTGGTCATGATCTCATGGGTCATGAGTTTGAGCCCCACAATGGCATCAGGCTCAGTGGTCTCAGTGCAGAGCCCGCTTCAGATCCTCTGTCCCTCTCTCTCTGTCTGCCCCTTCCCTGCTCATGCTCTCTCTCTCAATAATAAATTAAACGTTAAAAAAAAAAGAAAAAAGAAAAGAGTTTCTGCTTGTCTCTTTTGCTTGTGACTCTTGCCCTTGGAATTCATCCATCAACCTGTGATGAAACCCAAACTAGTCCATGCAAAGACCCAATGAAAAGGTCAACTTAAGGAGGTGGTTAGCACCAATTGCTAAACCTGTGAGTGACTGAGCTTCAAATGAATCCAGTTCACAACTTTGAAATCTTCCAGATTAGGCACTCAATGTTGTGGAGCAGAGATAAGATATTCCTGTTATGCCTTGTTCATATTCCTAACCCAGTTATTTAATGACACTAAGTTTTGGGGTAAGTTGTTATGTACACAAACCAGGTCTATGAATGACAGCTGGAGTCTGATCTTTATTTGAACTATTGAAACTTTTTGGTGAAGGAAACATATAATCTGAGCTATGTTGAAGGATTTCAACTTTGATAACAAGACAGCAGAGGTATTGAAGGGGAAGGAAGGGGGAAGAGACCATGTTAATAAGGATCTAGGGTTCAATCATGGCAGCAGAAGTAAATAGGAAAAGGTGGATGCGAATAGCACTGTGAAAAACAAACCCACTATATTTGAGTGCTGCTTGGACATAACAAAAAAGATTTATGGAAAGGAAAAAGTCAAAGAGAATTGAAAAAAAAATTGAGAATTTTTAGGAGCTGATATAGTTGGGGGAAAATACCTTGTTTGAGAACACTGAGTTGAATATGTCAGTGCAACATCCAAGAAGGATTCAGCAGCTGCTGGAGATACATAGTTTTCTATGGCATACTTTTCACTGAGCCAATAAATGAAAATTATAGGAATCCATGAAGAGAGTATTGAAAGGAAGATCAGTGGATAAAGACGAGGGGGCACTGGCAATTAAGGGACGAGAGCAGTGAAAGGAATGGGAAGAATAGTTGGAGAAAAAAACAACAACAAAAAACACCCCTCAAAAATTTAGAAGGATCCAGTGAAAGGCAATATTTCATGATGTCAAGGAAGCAGATTTTTTTTTCATGAAAAACTAGTTTGTCAATAATGCGTAGGATGACAATGAGGATTTAGAAAACAACTGAATTTTATGATTAGAAGTTGACTTTATGGAGAGTAGCCTCAGGTGAGAATGAGACAAAAACCAATTTTCACGGGAAGTGGGTGGCAGGGATGGAACTTGAAGCAGGAGGAATATACCCAGTGAAATTTCTTAGTGAAATAAAGAAGAGAGGAAAATGATTGCTCAAAGATTGGGGGAATTTGGGTATCTTTGAGGCAACAATGGAGAGGGAGACAGAAGGGTTCAAGTGCATGGAGTTGGGGAAGAATCATACAAAGATCATATGTTCAAGGATTCGTCTTAAATGGAGAGGGGACACTTCTATGAGTCAAAAGAAAACAAAGTGAAGTAGATGTAGAAATCAGAATTACATTCTTCCATTTTTTTCCTAACATTAGTATCAATATTGAACTCTTTTGCTGGGAAATAATGATGTTCTTATTGAAGATGCATAAAATGTTAGTTTGCCAAAACATAGGACTATGATCTATAGATTTGTGCAGTTAAATAACAAGAAATAGAAGACTTAATTTTAAATATACCTCTTGTATGTCATTTTTTGGCTTCCCAAATCCTCTGACAAGAAAATTTAAGAGCATTGTGTAATCTGTTAGTTTTTGGTTATTGGTTATTACTGTCTTTTGATGTTTTGTCACACTTTGCTCATGTCTCTTGCCAGCATTTATTTCAATCTGTGTCCAACAAAGTACTCATAATCTCGGATATTTATATAAATTAGCACTTTAAAACTTCTGACAGGTGCCAGTGATATTTGGTCTATGCTTTGCCCTCGCTTCATAAGAATCTCTCTCTCTCTTCCTCCTCTTCCTCTTCCTATCTCCATTTCCATCCCCATCTCTATCATCTTCATCTCTAGGTAGACTTGGAGCTGGTTTAGTTGCCACTATGCATTCAGGCTCTGTCTAAAACTCCTTTTATTAAAAACAAAAACCTTAGATTAATTAGTATTACAGATGTGACATTATTTATCTCCTGAAAAGCCCCTGATCTGTGGGGTCATTAGGAAATCCTATCATAAATGTCAGGTCTGAAAATGTAAGAGAAAAATCTAATCCATCTATATATTATGGTTATTGTGACACTACCCCAAAGCAGGAAAATGGAGACTTTCAGAAGAATCATACCATTCTTTTTTAATCAACTCACCCAAATAAAGTTTTAGATACATGAACATACCACTACATTTCTCTCTTAGATAAGTAAACCAAAAATATTGTGACAGTAGAGATTATATAGGATCTTTTCCTTTGCTCTAAAAATATCTATAAATGGAATCTGTTTATATAGTGTATTGATAAAAAAAAAAGCTTATGATAACAAAAATTAGGAATGAAAAATCCCAGGAGGCTGGAGATTTAGAGTTCACTTACCATCTGTAGTTATTACCCTTGTGATATTTGTGTACATGAAGATACAGATTGGATTTCAAAAGTTCATAGGAAGTACTCATGAAGCCAAGAACGGTCCTCTTGTTGCAATTCCTGACTTACACAAAAGCACTTCAGAATAGCAGACAAGAGCACTTGAATTTTCCAATCATTTAAAGGCCACTTTGGGAGTCTAAATCCACATGGTTCAGTGCTTCTGGTTGTTAACATTTTGTACTGTCATTTGCCCATATTTGTTAAACAGTTTTTAATTGCTATTTTGCTTTTCTCCTTAAATAGTCTTTGTAAATGAAAAAAGAAATCCTGCAGAATGTGTTTTTTCTTCTCATTTTGCATTGAACATTTAAAATGAAAATTGTTACTGTGTTCTCAGCAACCATTTGAATTGCTTTGCTTCATGTGACACTGGCTTTTTGAAAGTGCCAACTATCACTTGACTGTTCATTATTAAGTCATCACTATCAATACCTGTTGCCCTGGAGTAGGAGGCTCACTATATGATTTATCTCCTTGGCAAAAAATTTAAAAAGAGAGCTTGATTTAAGAGTTATACAATAAGGGTGCGTGGGTGGCTCAGTTTATTGAGCATACAACTTTGGCTCAGGTCCTAATCTCGCCTTCTGTGGGTTTGAGCCCCATGTTGGGCTCTGTGCTGACAGCTCAGAGCCTGGAGCCTGCTTCAGATTCTGTGTCTCCCTCTCTCTCTGCCCCTTCCCTGCTCATGCTCTCTTTCTAAAATGAATAAACATAAAAAGGAGCTATATAACATTATTTTATTTTTATTTATTTATTTATTTATTAAAAAAAATTTTTTTTCAACGTTTTATTTTATTTTTGGGACAGAGAGAGACAGAGCATGAACGGGGGAGGGGCAGAGAGAGAGGGAGACACAGAATCAGAAACAGGCTCCAGGCTCTGAGCCATCAGCCCAGAGCCCGACGCGGGGCTGGAACTCCCGGACGGCGAGATCGTGACCTGGCTGAAGTCGGACGCTTAACCGACTGCGCCACCCAGGCGCCCCTATAACATTATTTTAATAAGTATTTATGGAGATTTTAGAAGTTCAAAATTTAAAAATGGCTTAACAAAAAACAAAAGAAGTGTTAATGCAGATGTGGAGAAATGAGAACACTCTCACACTGTTGGTGGAGATGTAAATGGTGAAGTCATTATAGAAAACAGTAAGGGGGGTCCTCAAAAGATCAAAAATATAATTACCATATCATCCAGCAATCCCACTTCTGGGTATTTATCCAAAAGAATTGAAAACAGGATCATGAACACACACTAGCCCTCTCATGTTCATCATAGCATTATTTACAATAGCCATGACACAGAAACAACCTAAATGCTGTCAACAGATGGATGGACAAAGAAAAGGTGATATATACAAAGGAATTTCATTCAGCCATTAAAAAAAGAAGGAAATTCTGCAACATGCAACAACATGGATGAACCTTAAGCACATTATGCTAAGTGAAATAAGCGAGGCACAGAAAAACCCTGCATGATTCCATTTACATAGGCTATCTAATATAGTCAAATTCATAGAATCAAAGCATGACGTGGTTGCCAGAGGCTGAGGGGATGGGGGAATGGAGAGTTACTAGTCAATCGGCATAAAGTTTCAGTTGAACAAGATGAATAAAATCTAGAGTACAACATAATAAACAGAGTACAACAGAATAAAATCTGCTGTACAACATTATACCTAGAGTCAACAATACTGTTATACACATCTACAAATTTGTTGAGAGGGTAAATCTCATGCTAATTGTTCTTACCATAATACAATTTTTAAAAATTAAATGAATAAAATATTTTGCTCCACACTGTCTTTAAGGTTTCATGTAATAGACACAGTATAGATTCCTTCTTACTATTCCAATTCCGTATTTTTGTTAGTTCTTTGGAGTCACCTTTGCCTTTTCATGGACAATTAGGTGGAATTGAATTTTTCTTTGTCATTAAATTGCCATTTCACCTACAAGACTGAGGTTTTTCTAGGCAATTTAAATAGAATCCTGGCACTATTTTAAGTTATAAACTCATCTCAGAAGCACCGTGCACCTGCTGTATGTCAGGCTTTCTGCCAGGTGATGGCTACAAAGAAACAGTTTCCACCCTCATGGAGTTCCCACTGGAAAGGAGGAAGCTGGTGATGATCATATCAATACTTAACTTCCATGATTATCACCTGTGATAAGTACTATGCAGGGAAACAGCAGCAAGCAATGAGAGAAAATAACACCGGGGGACCTATTACCCTCACGATTATGGGAGAAAGTCTCCTCATAGACTGAGAAATGACTAGTGACCCAGGCAAGGAACAAGTAGTGTGATATTCCAAGAGAGTGAGCTGTGCTCCTGGAGGCCTTGATGTGGGGAACAGCTTGGTGTATTTCTGGAACTGAGAAGAAGGTCCTAATGCAATGGGACATGAAAAGAGGGGAAGATGAGTTGGAGGTGGGAAGTTTGAGTAGAGAGAGGCCAATTGATGCCGGGGTTTGTAGTTCATGACATAGGGTTTGTTTGTTTTGTGAAGTACAGTCGGAAACTGTTGGAAAACGTAAGTAGGAAAGTAGTAGGATCTAATGTATTTATTTAAATGATTAGCTTATAGAAGGTCAGGAATTAGAGAGTGAGGCAGAGTGCAGGGAATACTCCCTGTTGAAGAAATAAGTCAGGAAGTATATCTTTCTCTACTTTAACAAACACAGTTTGATTGTGAGAGCAATGGGTATTATAAACATCGGCAATTCTGTGTTCTGTGTATCTCGTTGTTAAAATTACTTACGTTTTTGTTTTGTAATGTTCATGTTTAAATGTTATGTTTAGTTTCTGCAGAGTCTTATTTCCTGTTTTCAGTTTCTTTAAAAAGTTGAGATCATAATACCATACATATGGCCTTTATTCATTCAGCAAAATTTTACTGATCATATGCTATAAGAATTGTACAAGGTGAAGACGTTTACAACTGCCATCTGTCACCCTACCCTGTCCCTACTCGCACTCATACTTGCTGTCTGTCTTGGCGTCTGTGGATCACTAAGCTGTAGAAACAGTATTCACTATGCCATCTTCTCCTTACACTTGAAAAGATGTATATATCACTTCTTTCTATCTTTTATTAAATAACATCTTTCTTTAATTCAACTCCAGAGTGCTTGGCGCTGCTGATTCTGCTGGGCTTGAGCTAACGTTGAAGAGGTAGGTACGTTTCATCTCATGCTTTTATTATTAGGGCCCAGACTATCTAAATTTAATGCCGCTTCTGGAAACTCATAAGTAATTTTGACAACAAGAAAACTGAAAAATAATTCTTGAAAGTAAAAAACCAGCATCTCTCTTTGCTATCTCAAGAACATAATATACACACATCTAAAGAAGCTGTCTGTCCAATGCAGTTCTTAAAGAAACGAATGGAATCTCCCAAATTAGAGTGCACTTGTGCATACTTAATGTTTTGGTTAGCTATTTATGCAAAGTGCAGGTTCTTCTCTCTTTTGAGAGATGAATGCACAAGTATGTAGCTTACCTATTTTTGTTTTGCTGCTGCCACAAATTGCACAAGACCTCGTTAAAGTTCTCTTGTCCATTTAAGGTTCACATTTTAGTCAGTCTTCAAAAATGCATTTCTTTGGTTATTGCTCAGAGTTAAGTGATGAATTCTCCATTGCTTTTAGAAAGAAACATAACACTTACCAAGTACTCTAGGGTTGAATTCTGTAAGTAAATTTCTGAGTTTCTGAGGTGATCTTTCTTCACTCTTTCCTTAGCACTTCTAGATTCTCTGTGTTGCATGTACTGAACTTTAGTGTTTAGTAAGCACACTAAATCTCTTGCACAAATTATTTGTTATTAGAAAAGTTATTGAATTGAGGAAAATATGTTCAGAAGCAATAAACATTGAGAACTTGTGGTTGAAAATTTAGTTACATATATTTAAATATTTGTCATGGTAGTTATGAAAATGCCTACTTACCTTTGCAAATATAAAGTAATATGTTTTCTTTAATCTAGAGGCAAATATGATCAGTTGTTTTAGTAAACTGTATGATATTCTTATAATGATAATGGTTAAATATTTCACTTGCATGCAGATGAAATGATCATTGATAACGTATACAGCTATCATGTAGATAATCTTTTTCATGTAGATAATCTTTTTTCATTGCTTAGAAGATAGATAATATATGAGCAATATCCGTAACTTTGTAGATAATCTTTTTTCATTGCTTAGAAGATAGATAATATATGAGCAATATCCGTAACTTCTATCAATATCTATCAGTTTGTTCCTGAACACAGTCCTGAGAAAAAAAATAATATAATGAACATGTGTCTATATATGCTAGTCCATTGATTTGGGGAGTGGTTTTTTAGGACATATAAATAAGGAATGAAACTCAAATGAACAATGTAGAATTAAAATTCACTTCCCATTCTTTTTTATGTGCAGCAATTCAGTCATTGGTTTCAGAGGTAAAAAAAAAAAAAAGCATTAGGTATTGAATACAAAGAATATAGGTAGAATTGACAGTCACTGATTTTAAAACAAAGGGAAATATTGTTATTTGAAAGAAGAGCTTACGTTTCTGAAAATTTCACTTGCATAAAATTATCAGGCTTTAAGTGAGTCACATTTGAGCAGCTCCTGTGTACCGTCCATTACAACAATTTTATCCTCCCCCCAGCCTTGACTTTTGCAAAGGGATTTTCCAGGGCAATAGGTAAGATTATCGTCTCTGAAAATGCTGATAGGAAGCTAACAACTTAAGTTCCTGTGTGTGAGAACCAAGGCTCCCTCTTTACTTGCGGAATGAACATGAAGGGTTGTTTTCCCCTAGTATGTTGTAACTATTCAAGACATGCTTGTTTGTTGTTGCCCATGGTAGTAAAAATGTTTAGTATTTGACCCGTCAACTCAAAATTAAGGTTTCTAGATGGTGGTAACCCTTTTTGTGTTTAGCTCCTCACTAATGCATGATGCCTAATTAACTCAAGGTTTGAGGGTAAGTTGCTTAGATGACAGCTGTTAACTGGTGGTGCCAACAGGATCAGGTTGAGGAGCTAAATGCTCAAGACCTGTCAACATGAAGGTCAGTGATTCTCAACACTGATTGCAGAATAGAATCACCTGGAAACTTAACTGGGTGGGATGATCGGGTTGGAAGTGCAGATTCATTTAATCAGAGCCAGAGGTAGAGGAAGCCTGGACAGAAATATTTTTTAAAAACTTCCCAGGGAGGGTTACTATTGTGTAGACAGGATTGAGAAACTGGGGAGTGGCTCCTTTTCTGGCAGAAAGAGGAGAATTGAGCCACTGATTTCACCTGCCTTAAGAGAAGGTTTTGATTACAGACGTTTCAACATGATATTGTTTCTTCTGTTAGATAGGAGGTTCCCAAAGTGGTCAGAAGACTGGTAGCATCAGTGTCTGGGAACTAGTTAGTGATGCAAATTTTCAGACCTTCTAAAACAAAAACTCTGGAGATGGAGCATAGAGCACTGTGTTTTAAAAAGTCTTCCAGTTGATTCTAATATATCTTAACGTTTGAGAACCATCGTTTTCAGTAAAGTCTTGGCTAACATAGGTATTTAGAGGCCAACAATTGAAGCTCTCCACACTCATCACCCATTTAGAGTTCAGTTAAATGGAAAGTACCTGATCAATGAGACCTACATCTTACCTGGATGAATAAACAGCTTCATCATGAGAATATAGTAGTGGGCCTAGATGACATTTTATTATTTTAAGAGCCTTCCAAGAGTAATGAGTTACATGGCATAAAGGTTCACATCCAAAAGTTAGTGCTCTTCCAAGGAATATGTTGTGAATATTTTTTTTATTCCTTCATTATTAAAATCCCTGAAGCAAAATGGCCTCTCCCAAAATTTGGAATACATTACATAACAAATCACTTCTCTGGTGGTCAAAATTAGACTCAGAGTAATAGATTCTCAAGTTGCTTCTTTTCCCATCTGAAGAACTAAATTGGTATCAAGGCAAGAAAACATATTTTATACTCTGTTGATTAGTTAAGCCCTCTAAGAGTTGTAAGGATAATTGGAGTTCTTCACTACTACAGCTTGACTCTCCAAGTATTTTATTTATTTAAGGAAAATGTCATCTATATTCTCTCTCTGGTCTATAAGTTTCAAGGATTCTTGTTACTCTCACATTTGGTTTTCTTTTTGACACATAAATTTTTTCCTACCATATGTCTACTCTCAACTTTGAATCCCCATACAGTGCAGAGTGCCTTCCTTTTTCTATTGCATCTGTTTCTTTTTGATAAGCTGTGCCCTTTCACTGTTGCACATCATGAATCTCATGCCATCAAGTTTCAATAATATCTTTCTGTTCATGTGTACTTCTTTGGCTTTAAAATTGAGATAGAAATTTTAGCCTGGGATTTTGAATATTCAGCTATAATCATCCGGGTCTAATTACTAAAGAGTTAACTGCCAATTAAAATTCTCTTTCCGTGTAGAGAATATAGTCAATGGTATCGCGGTATTATTGTGTGGTGACAGATGGTAGCTACACTTGTGGTGATCCTAGCATAACGTGTAGAGATGTCGAATCACTATGAAAATAATGTAACATCATTGTGTGTCAACTATAGTAAAAATTTTTTTTTAATTCTCTTGCTGTTCATGGAATCACAGAAATACAGGATTAGAAGGAATTCTGACTTTGCATGGAAACTCTCTGCTTTATGGTTTTTCTTTTCATGTAACAATCATTTTACCTAGTAATTAGAAATTTTAAATTTATTTTTTGTCTTTGCCTTTCAAACTGTAATTTATTTCTCTAGAATATTTTTAATGTGTATTTATTTTTGAGAGAGAGAGAGAGAGAGAGACAGAGCATGAGTGGGGGAGGGGCAGAGAGAGAAGGAGACATAGGCTCTGAGCTGTCAGCACAGAGCCTGACGCGGGGCTCCAACCCACCAGCTCCGAGATCATGACCTGAGCCAAAGTCGGATGCTTAACTGACTGAGCCACCCAGGTGCCCCCAAACTGTATTTTAAACACCTTTCCCGGGGCGCCTGGGTGGCTTCCTCCGTTAAGCGTCCGACTTCAGCTCAGGTCATGATCTCACGGATCATGCGTTCAAGCCCCGCCTTGGGCTCTGTACTGACAGCTCAGAGCCTGGAGCTTGCTTCAGATTCTGTTTCCCTCTCTCCAGCTACAAATTTTACTTCTTCTTTACAGCACCTACACAATTTATAATTATATATTTAGTTGTGAGATACTTTTTAAGTGCTTACCGTCCTTATTAGATTATAACCCCATAAGGGAACAGGTGATATCTATTTCTTAATCTTTTGTCTCCAGTGATTAGCACTATACTTACAAAGTACCTGCTCAATAATTATTGCTTTTGAAAGAGTTTTACTAGTTACTCTGCTACAAAGGGAAGTGAGGAATGCTGGCATGTGTTATACAACAACCTGTATCCTTTTGTCTCACTTATAAAACATATGTCATTGCGGCAGAACATTTTGAAAATAACTTACTTTCTTCCTATTGGCCCCTAGACATTGGTAATGTGTTTTAGTTGACTAGAGTCCACCAATTCCACTTATATACATGGACTGTTGATCTCAGCTAAGAGAGCTGCAACTAAAGAAACACCTATGTCACCAACCTAATAAATTGGTACACACAGACCTTTTTAAACTAATAACAATCAGTAATAGTAACTGATAGCGAGTTTTAGATAAATGCCAAGCTCTGAGTTAAGCACGGTGTATATATTATCTCTTAAAAAATGTATATGAGATAAATACTCTTTTATTATCCTAATTTTCCCTGTGGACACAGGGAGAAAAAACATTACACCCAAAGTCACATATATTAAGTGGTTGATTCAGGGTTCTAACTTAGCTCTTTCTGAGACAAATAAGCACAGGATTTTATCTATTTCTTTGACAAATAATGATAAGATTGATACTTTTTTACAAAAGTTTATTTATTTTGATAGAGAGCTGAGCAGGGGAGGGAGGGAGAGAAAGAGAGAGAGAGAGAGAGAGAGAGAGAGAGAGAGAGAGAGAGAGAGAGACAAAATCCCAAGCGGGCTTCATGCTTGTCAACACAGAGCCCGATGTGGGCTCCATCTCATGTTTGGTGAGATGGTGACCTGAGCCACAATCAAGTCGGATGCTCAACCAACTGAGCCACCCAGGTGCCCCTGATTTTATTAAATTACAGTACAGTTGACATACAGTATTAGTTTCAGGTGTTCAACATAGTGATTTGACATTTATGTATATTACAAAATTCTCACCACAAAAAGTATAGTTACCACCTGTCACCTTACAAAGTTATATTATTATTGGCTATATTCCCTATAGATTGACTTTTCTAAAGAAAGATATACTTGCTGGATTAGAGTAGCTGATCATCATGTCCAGGCAAACTGCCTTTTGTAAATTAATTGAAGGGTACCTATTCACTTACAGAACTGAATTATATATTTAAATCATATGCACTATATATATGCATGCTATATATTATATGCACAGTAATATATATTACATATATTTATTTGCTAGTACATAAGAGTTAACATTTATCAAATGCTTACTGTGAGCCTAATTCTAAATTAAGTAGTGTTAAAAGAGGTGTTACCTCATTTAAAGATCATACCTTATGCAGTAGTACATTTGCCACTTAAAAAAAATATGGAATGGTTCATAAATTTGTGTGTCATCCTTGTGCAGGGACCTTGCTAATCTTCCCTGGATTGTTCCAATTTTAGTATATCTGTTGCTGAAGTGAGCACAATACTTTCCACTTTTTATAGGTGACAGAACTGAAGTGCAAAAAGAAATAAGGACACTTTTCCTGAGGTCATATCATTTATAAATGATGGATCCAGGTTTGGAATACAAGACCATTTGACTCATAGGATACATTTATCATCTATGTCTTTCTTCTCAAATCTCTAAACTGACCAGGAATTAAAAGTTTTTAGCAGTATTTTTCACGTGTCTTCTGAGTATTTCTCTGTCATTCGGTATAGTTGGATATATGGAATATTCTCTGTCATGAGAATTTAGGCACTTGGAAATGTACTTAGGAAGTGCAGGCCACCTCAGGGTATTAACTTTTACACTAACTCCTGTTAGTAAGACCTTAGTAAATCCTAAAATGTTTCTCTTCCTTTAAAGAAAAACATTAGAACCTTTCTTCTCCCCAGTGTCTGACAGTCATAAAAGCTTGACCAGCCTAGGACAAAGAAGTCAACACTTCAATATCAAGTTGATATGAGAGCCTTTAGGATAATGACCATCACTTTTGTAGGTCTTATGCTGCAAACGTGTATAGCATCGCCTAATTAATTTTAGTGGATTGATTGACATGTGCAGTCACCTCATCCTTGTATTGCTACCTGAGACCATACTTTGGCTGGGGCCTCGTCTTACCACTTCCTAATTTGTATAAATTCCTCTAGCTCTCAGATACATTGATCTGCATTTGCTTAAGGTTGTGCCTTGTGGATTAGGAAACTTTAGAAACACTTGTAGAAACAATATTTTCCTGAAAACGTAAAACAGGGATTTGTATGTTATGTTTTCAGTTATTCACATATCTTGTCAGATCAAGAACAAAAACTTTGGGATTTAAAAAATTATGCAAATGCAGTAATTCAGCTTGCAAATGAACTATTAGTCATTTTTCTTAGCCTACAGATTTGATTTAATAACATGTTTAAATGTAGACAAGTCTCTTTTAAGTATTTGATCATTCATGTTCTTCTCTCTGGAGAACTTCACTTATGCTAGAACCAAGTTAGCATGTCTAGAAAATGATGTGAAGTAGAGAATTTTGACTATATGACATCAAACTGCACAACCTAGAAGGGATGGATCAAATATTTGAAACATAAAACTTTTCAAAATTGAAGCAGGAAGAAATAGAAAATCTGAACAGACCAATTAAAAGTAACACAATTGATTCAAAAATCAAAAAAACTACAAAAAACCCCCAAAAGTCCAGGATCAGATGGATTCACAAGTGAATTCTATCAGATATTTAAAGAAGAGTTAATACCTATTCTCCACAAACTATTCCAAAACATAGAAGAGGAAGGAAAGCTTCCAGGTAACATTTTAAAATGACAACATTACCAAAACCAGAAAAAGACCGCCCCCCCCCCCCCCATGCCATATACACACACACAAAACTACAGGTCAATATCCCTGATGAACTTATATACAAAAGTTCTGAATGAAATATTAGCAAACCACATATAAAAATACTTTAAAAATAATATTCACCATGATCAGGTGAGATTTATTCCAGGGATGCAGGGATGGTTCAGTATTCACTAATCAATTGTCATACACCACATCAACAAAATGCAGGAGAAAATCATCCTACACTGACAGTGTGGAGCCTGCTTGGGATTCTCTCTCTCTCTCCCTCTATCTCTTTCCTCTCCCATACTCTCTCTTTCTCTCTCTCTCAAAGTAAATAAATAAACTTAAAAAAATCAATCACCATGATCAAGTGAGATTTATTGCTGGGTTGCAAGAGTGGTTCAGTATTCACAAACCAATCAAGGTGCCACATCACATCAACAAGAGAAAGGATAAATACCTTATCATTTCAATAGATGCTGAGAAGCATTTGATGATGTACAACATCCACTCATGATAAAAATCCTTAGCAAGGTAGGTTTAGAGGGAACATACCTCAACAAAATTAAGCCCATATATGAAAACACCCACAGATAATATCATATTCGATGGTGAAAAACTGGGAACTTTTCTCCTAAGGTCAGGAACAACACAAGGATGTCCATTCTCACCAGGTTTATTCAACATGGTACTGCAATAGTTAGCCACAGCATTCAGAAAAGAAAAAGGAATAAAAGGCATCCAAACTGGTAAGGAAGAAGTAAAACTTGTACTGTTCACAGATGACATGATACTGTATTTGGAAAACCCTGAAGACTCTACAAAAAACAAGTAAAACTGGTAAATGATTTCAGTAAGATTGCAAGATACAAAATCAATATACAGAACTCCGCTGCATTTCTATACACTAATAACGAAGTAACAGAAAGAGAAATTAAGAAAACAACCCCATTACAATTGTACCAAAGCTGATCAAATACCTAGGAATAAACTTAACAAAGGAGGTGAAATAACTGTACTCTGAAAAAATATAAAACATTGATGAAAGAAATTGAAGATGACACAAATTGAAAGATATTCTATGCTCATGGAACGGAAGACAAGTATTGTTAAAATGTCCATACTACCTAAAGCAATCTACAAATTTAGTGCAATACCCATCAAATTACCAATAGCATTTTTCACTAAACTAGAATAATCCCAAAATCTGTATAGAACCACAAAAGACCCCAAATAGCCCCGAAAACCAAAACTAGAAGTATCATAATTCCAGATTTCAAGATATACTACAAAGTTATAGTAATCAAAACTATGGTACTAGCACAAAAAATAGACACATAGTTTAATAGAAAAGAATATAAAATCCAGAAGTAAACCCATGATTATATGGTCAATTAATCTTCAACACAGTCAAGAATATGCAATGGGGAAAAGGCAGTCTTTTCAACAAAACTGTGTTGGGAAAACTGGACAGCTACCTGCAAAAGAATAAAATTGGAACATTTTTTACTATATACACAAAAATAAACTCAGAATGGATTAAAGATCTAAATGTGAGAACTGAAACCAAAAATTTTCTAAAGGAGACTGCAAGCAGTAATTTCTTTGATTTCAGCCACAATTTTCTAGATATGTCTCCTAAGGAAAGGGATACAAAAGCAAAAATAAACTATTGGGACTACATCAAAATTAAAAAAAAAAACAAAAAAACCTTTACACAGCAAAGGAAATAATCGACAAAACTAACGGACAGTTTACTGAATGGGAGAAGATATTTGCAAATGACATATCCAATAAGGGATAGTATCCAAAATGCAACTCAACCCCAAAAAATAAACAATCCAATTAAGAAATGGGCAGAAGACATGAACAGATATTTCTCCAAAGAAGAATACAGATGGCGAACAGACACACGAAAACATGCTCAACATCACTCACCATCAGAGAAATGCAAATCAAAACCACAATCAGATGTCACCTCACACCTGTAAGAATGTAAAGTAAAAAACACATGAAAAAAATGTTTGTGAGGAGGTGGATAAAATGGAACTCTTGTGCACTGTTGGTGGAGCTACTGTGGAAGAGAGTATGCAGGTTTCTCAGTAAATTAAAAATAGAGTTACCATATGATCCAGTAATTCTATTACTGGGTATTTACCCAAAGAATTTGAAAACAGTAATTGGAAAAGATATGTGTACCCATATGTTTATTGCAACATTATTTACAATAGCCCAGATATGGAAACAGCCCAAGTGTCCATCAGTAGATGAATAATTCCATTATATATATAATGGAATATTATTCAGGTACAAAAAAAGAATGAAATATTGCCATTTGCAACAACATGGAGGGATCTAGAGGGCATAATGCTAAGTGAAATAAGTCAGTCAAAGAAAGACAAATACTGTATGATTTCACTTGTATGTGAAATTTGAAGGAAAAAAACCCAAAAGAACAAAGAGAAAAAGAGACAAACCAGAAAAAAATAGGCTCTTCACTATGGGTAACAAACTGATGACTACCAGATGGGAGGTGGGGGGAAGACAGGTGAAAAGGATTAAAAGTGTACTATCGTGATGAACACTGAGTAATACATAGAATTGTTGAATCACTGTAGTCTATACCTGAAACTAATACAGCACTGTATATTAACTATACTGGAATTCAAATAAAATAAAAAAATAGAGCATAAGAAATACTGTTTGTGATATTATAATAATGATATAATGGGACAGATGGTAGCTATACTTGTGGTGAGCATAAAAAAATGATAAACTTGTCAAATCACTAAGTCATACACCTAAACTAAAGTTACAGTGTGTGTCAACTAAAACAAAACAAAACTTTTGGCGATGTATGCCAGAAAGAAATAGAAATTCTATTTCTAAAGAAAAAAGAAATTCTTTTTTAACAGATGGAAAGAGTGATCAAATATGCATGAAAGGTAGAGACAAAGACAGACAACCTCCATAGAAAAATGAAAAGAAAATGTAGGCTCAGATGTCCTTTCACTGAAGCCAAGATTTCTTGCAAAGAGAATACTCTGAAATCTCAAATTTGTGGAAGGAACTCTCTCTGGCAATTAGTTACTTGTGGTTGGCAAGAGATTAAACTTCTTCACGATGTGTCAAATGTCTTCAGTTTCACTCAACTGCCACAGACACTACCCACACAACAGTAACTGGCTCTGGTTGGCTCAACAAAGATGCTCTTGTGAGTGAATTAAGACCAAAATAGCTTTCTCCTCTTCCTAGTCCTGCAGAAGAGAAACAATAGTGAGACTTACAATCAAATTTAGGCCATTCAAAAAGAAGAATTTGCTTTCTCATCTTCTGATTTGAAACATTCAGACACCACTTTTGGTAATACTCTTATTACTCTCAAGAGGACAAAAATGAGTAAACTGTTATAGAGTGAAAGCTGTACCTTTTTTTCTCAGAATAGACCACATGTTTAAGCATTACTTTCAGTAGAAATTTCGTTTGGTTACTAGGTGGCAAAAATGCTTCCAGTTTTGATTGGAGTCATAATTAGTGACTTTCCATTGGAGTCTAACTGGGAATAACTAATGTCGAAAAGAAGTCACAGATTAAAATGAAGCAAGAGGTTTGTCCTTCATAACCATAGAAAATTTAAAACATAAGGATATCAAATCCACTCTAGTCTGAATTGGATATTGACATACTTGCTGCATTGGGGTCTGTGGCAAGCAGGATTACTCATCCATATAGGCTATAAACCTAATTAAGGAGTTAATGTATGATGGTGTAAGCTGAGATACAAGTTGGAGAGGGATTATTATTTCTAGAAAACTTTGGTGATGAGTCTTAACTAAGAATATCACCTATGGACATGAAGGTATTTGCTCAAACATAAAGACATTTTCTCTGAGAGACTAAAAGCAATTGCTTCTATTTGGAATAAAAACGCTATTTAGAATATTTGCTCCAAGTCTAGTTCTTTTCTCTTATATATTAGAAACTAGTAATTAAAATGATATATTAGGGATGCCTGGCTGGCTCAGTCAGTGGAGTGCATGACTCTTGATCTCAGAGTTGTCAGTTTGAGCCCTACGCTGCATGTAGAAAATATTTAAAAACAAAATCTTTTAAAATAAATAAAATAAAATGAGATAATAATGTGCACATTGGTTTCCTTGGGCTGCATAATAAAGTAACAAGAACTGGGTGGCTTAAAATTACAGAAATTTATTGTATCACTGTTCTAAATGCTAGAGGTTCAAAACTGGCGGGTTGATTCTCTCTGAGAACTGTACGAGGAAGTTTTTTCTGTGTCTCTCCTGTAGCTTCTGATGGATCACTGACAATCTTTGGCTCGTAGACACGTAATTCCTATCTCCACTTTTACCTCACATAGTATTCTCCCTGTGTTTCTTCTGTCTTTTCATATATTGTCTTTCTTTACTCATGTTTGTCTCTGTGTCCAAATGCCCCCTTTTTAAAAGGACACCAGTCATATTGGATTAGAGCCCAGCCTCATGACCCCATTATAACTTGATTATCTCTGTCTGTAATGGCTCTATTTTTAAATGCGTTTATATTCTGAGGTGTTACCAGGTCACTGGGTTCTTGTCCCAGATATACCAAAGAACTGGAGACCCAAGACCAGAATGGGGAGATAGAGTTTATTGAATAGATAAGTATAGTGCATTTCAAGTGTGAAAGTGGACCACTGCTGGAGCAAGAGTGGCAATGGCACCGAAAAACTCTAGCTGCATCCTTGTAAACCTGCTTATTGCATATGTAAATTTGGGTTTGATTGACATTTTGATTGACAGCTCTTTGTTATATAACATTTTGGCCTCTGCGCATGTGCCTACCCATGAGGCATTCTGTTATAATTGTAGTTATTTATGTATTGTATATTGATGAGTGTCTAATGAGCTGTTGTTGTGACCTTAAAGGTAGTTAAGGACAAGTTGGACCCTTTGTGTGCATACTTAGCTCTTAGAAGTCCCCTGTGGCTTTTGGGCCAGTTCTGTGCTAGGCTTTTCCTGTGCTAGGCTCTTACGGGTGGCTCTGAAGGTGTGGCTGTTAACCCTCCAGGGTGGCTCCCGGGGGATGGCCAGGATCTCCTAGCTTCTGCCTAACTAACTGCCTGACAGAGGTGCTGGAGGTTAGGACTTCCAACATACCTTTTTTTGAGAGGCTGCAATTCAGCGCATAACAATGTTTTATCAATAAAGCTCTTTTTTAAGGATATGTGATTCCTAATGTTTTATGCAGATACAGAAGTTGGCTTACAAATCTTATGCATGGAAACAGTGTAAATCCTCTACCTTGTGGAAGCTTTCTGAAACTATAGGCCCATGACACCTGAAACCTGCAGCAGTTACTATAGGTAGGTATTGGAGATGCTTATCACTTTGTAGAAAGTGAAACAATAACATTTCATCCACGTAGCTTTTCCTAAAGAGATGCAAGCTAGAGAAACTCCATTAATGGGCAAGAGAAAGTAGACTGCTCCTTCTTTTATTTGTCTAAATTCAAAGGCAGCAGGAAGGAGACTCTTTGCTCCCCAGTGCTGTTCCCTGGATGGCATTATTTTAGCATGATGAACAAACAACTACCTACCACAATACTTCTTTTGAAGTTCACATTCAAGCTATCTTTCCAACAGTTGGCTAGCCTCTAGGGTTCATGCCCATGGACTCTAGTAATAACCACTATTGGCTCATAGTAGTTCTTTACACTCCTTTCCTGTTCCTACTACTATAACAGATTTTATGAGAACTATCTGAACTAGGCACAGGTCACTGATTTCTTCTATTCACTCTACCCTACACACACACGCATACCCCCCCCCCCCCCAGTCAGTAGAGATATAACTGCTCATTCATGTATGGCAACAGTCAGTATTCAGCAAAAGTTCACTCCTTCGCCCCAGATGGTGATGAGATCTCCTAGAAAAGTTCTTATACACTAATTCATGTTCTTCCTTTAACCCCATTAATGCTATGAAGTGCTTGCTTTGAACCAGGTTATTAATTGAAATTTATAATTATTAAACTGGAAACAAGACTGTGGAAGGATGAGAAGAGGGAAAAATGCTAAGTAAGCAGCTGCCTCTGGTGTTCACTCCTAAGTCACCCCACTCTTCTCTCAGGGACTTGATGTTTTTTATCATTATTATTTTTTTATTTTTTTAATGTTTATTTATTTTTGAGAGAGAGAGAGAGAGCATGAACAGGGGACAGACAGGCAGATAGAGAGGGAGACACAGAATCTGAAGCAGGCTCCAGACTCTGAGCTGTCAGCACAGAGCCCAATGTGGGGCTTGAACTCATGAATGGTGATATCATGACCTGAACCAAAGTCAGATGCTTAACTGACTGAGCACCCAGGCGCCCTAAGAGACGTGATTTTGATATCAAAGTAACTTGCTCATCTACTAACCTTAAAGTGTTTAAGAGATACTTTGACATTCTTAATTGGCTGATGACTTACAAAAATTTGAACTCCTGCTTTCCTAACAGCTGTTATAACAATATTCTCAGCCATAAATATGATTCAAGTGTATTAAAAAAAACTACCCTCATTTGATGAATAGCTTTAGAAGACTTTATACTGTATTTAAATTCCATTTCACCAATGCCTGTATTGAGAAAATATGGTCTCTAGGCCATTTACTTTTTTAAAACAAGAAAAATGACAGGAATTTAATCAACCCTTATATAGGTAGACTTTGGAGAGGAAAGAATATAGGTGGATAATTTGACTTGGAGTATGAGAGGAGACAAACATGAAAGAAATAAAACTCTGAAGTTAGGGTTGGAAATCTGTAGCCAATTACAGTCAGACGATTTCTCGCGGTGTGAGAAGTGACTGCAATTGTGGGACCCAAAGGGAGAGGAAACTCAACAGGGCATCTGTTAGCATCATCCTAGGCACCTTGGGAGCATTAGGTCTATTGTGCATATTGGAAGGCCCACATGTTCCCTACTTTGGTTTAAACACACTCAGCAATCAGCAGCTGGGTTTTATCTTATTACTTAATTTATGGGTATTCTTATGCCCTTAAAATAATCACAATTCCCAATACCCAATTTCTTTCTTCCAGCTTTGCCACCGATTCCACTGTGTTCTTGGACATTCAGTCCCCTTTGTCATTCCTTGGTTTCTTCATTTGCAAGCACGGGGACATTACACTTGTCACTTCCTTCTCTCAGACCGCTGGGAAGATTAATGGCATAATATGCTTAAAGCCTGTTGGACTCTTTCGAAACAAGGTGCTACATATGCACAGTATTTCATCCTTATTGATCTCCACTTTGAGGGAAAATGAAGTAAAATGAACACAGCTGGGGTTTAGGTTAGAGTAGGATTCAGGGACTGAAACTATCATTTGGTAAAATAATTCCTCTTACTTTGGAAGAGGGTTTCTGTTCAAGAACCCTGAGAATCAGAGCCTGAACATTTTCCTTCCATAATTGATTCTCTGCGTGATGATTCTCTCTGAGGCTCGTTGTCATCTCATAATTTCCTGGTAACATGCAAAGTTTGTGCTTTTCTCCATAATTTATAGAAACTGTGTCACAGAAAGTAGAAGTCATCTTAAAAATAAAAAGTGGCAAGTTAAATTATGCAAGATGGAATTTCTATGAAAAAAATGGGGAAAAAGTAAGTTCTATCATGTTTTTTTTTTTTCTTCAAGAAATAAAGTTCAGATGTTAGAGTCTGGACTTTTGAAATTGTAGCCATAACTAACAGTTTCAAAACAATTGCATTTCTCAGGGCAGAGACCAGGAAACATTTTCACATGGATCATTGGTGTGAGGGGACACTTAGGATTCACAAGAGGGCCCCTCAAACCTTTGATCCCATGTACAGGGGATACCGAGGGCCACTAAAAACACTAACATCTTATTGAATATTTACAGGGTTCCTCACATTTCCATACAGTATCTTGGGGTTTTTTTTATTATTTAAAGTTTACTTATTTTTGAGAGAGAGAGTGTGTGTGCAATCAGGAGAGGGGCAGAGAGGGAGATATATATATATATATATATATATATAGAGAGAGAGAGAGAGAGAGAGAGAGAGAGAGAGAGAGAGAGAGAAAGTGTATCCTAAGAAGGCTGCACGATGTCAGTGCAGAGCCCGACATGGGGCTTGATGTCACAAACCTTGAGATCATGACCTGAGCCAAAATCAAGAGTTGGAGGCCTAACCGACTGAGCCACATACATTATCTTATTTAATCTTCACAACAATTCTATTATTTTCCTCATTTCCAAAGTTAGGTGAAATAACTTGTCTGAGTTCACACAGCTAGGAAGTAGAAAAGCCTGGACTGAGAGTTATCTGGCATAAATCTGTGCCTACAATATTCTACTGTTTCTGAGAAGGAGTCCAAAAGGGGATCAGTGAGTGTGCTTTTGTTAAAAAAACAAGTGTCTGATTCCTCCACTAGGTTGCAAGCTCTTCTGAGGGCATTGAATGTGTCATGTTCATATTGTGGGAAACCCAATCATAAGCCCAGTGTCTGTGCATAGGAAAGATATCTGCAAAGGAGATATTGTTATCTCCTTGATGTAGATAAGAAACCTGAGGCTTTAAGACATTAAGCAATGTGCCCATAATCCCATAGCTGGTAAGGAGCAAAGCCAGGATTGTCATTCAGGACTTCAGACTCTGGTCCACGGCTCTTCCCATGACACTGCAGCTACTTCTACTCTTTTTTTCCTCTGTGTTCCCAAGTTTCTAATTTTACAAGGTTCTTGGTCACATTTTAAGCTCTGTAAGTAACTTAGGGAACATGCTATGTACGTTGAAACAATAGGTACCTTTAGCCTTCAAAAGACAGAGAGACAAGTAGGCATTTATAGTTTCTGCAAGGTACCATGCGTGTTGCTAAGTATATTACTAATCCCATCTAATTTAATTTTCTTAACTATTCCATGACATAATAGTACTATGGTCCCATTTTACAGATGAGGAAACTGAGGCAAATAGAGGTTAAATTACCTGTCCAAGGTCACACAGTCATTTATACCCAGGTCAGCCTGACTCCAAAACCCAAATTCATGTAACTACGCTACACTATGGTAACACAGTTCGGTGTCTCTCAAAGCTTTATTTTAATCTAATTGGACAGTGAATGACCAAGACGACTTCTGTTTCCCTTACTTAAGAGGCAGATTTCACTGAGTCTTTTTGTAGTTCAGTGTCAAAACAGTATTTCCATTGAGATATTTCAGTGTGATTAGTACTTATTAATGAAGTGAGCTGAAAAAACGATGGAGTTTATAACAGGAACAGTTCCTTCAGGGAGGGCTAGAATTCTTTGTCTGTGTTCTTCTGTCTTCTGCCAGGCTGCTTAGGGCACTCACCCACCGAGGGCCTTCAGCTCTATCAGAAGTGCTGGCCTTCTCATCAGCATCAGATAATCACTGGTTTCATGTTTCCACCCACCTGGCCTTCCTGTTGCAAATTGCTGACATTCTTTCTTTCAGGGAGAGCCAGGAGCCAGTAACTATAATCCCTTTCTGTCCTTTGCCTCAGCCTCCTCTTCTTTTTATCTATAGAGACTTTATACCCACACTTAAGGAGAAACCTGCTGTCAGGATGCAACCAAAAGCCTAGACCAGTGACAGTTGGGCAGGAATGAGATTCCTGGCACATGTGCGAAGGAAGTGAGTTGGGGCAAAAGGAATGATGATGATAAATTAAAATAATGCTGAAGCAAAGTGGAATAGCAGCTGGTATGTGGAAAGTGTCATTAATGTTCTAAAGGGAACCTAAAGTCATTCTTGGAAATGTAATCTATAAGGTGAAACTACAACCTAAGAATTTGTTTTTATGGTCGTCTCGCTTCCCAATAAAGAGATGAGACGCCACATGGCAGCCAGGTTGTGAAAAAGTCAGAAATTTTGAACATTTGCCTCCTTGATTTTTGGATAGGGACAGTTGTATATCACATCCATGCATGTATCTGGCATGTCTTAAAGAATCAGTCTTACGTCCTGAAATGAATGCTCCAAGCTTCATGTCTCAGCCTTCAGGATCCCCCTGCCCCCGACATGCACTTTCACAGGTGTTTGGGTGTGGGGTAGAGGTGAGGGAATACTTCTAGCTCCTGCATCCCCTTACTGACACAGCACTCGGAGTATGCTTCTTGAACCTGGCAAAGGTCATACTGCCCCCAAAGACGGACCGTGAATAGCCTGCCAGGTTGTCGGATCTTCTGGCTGGGGAATTAGATTTGGGGCTTCCCAGGAAGTCTGGCGGGACTTTTCTACCTGCTTAAGCTGGTGGCCTCCGGGATAGGGGGACAACAGTAATCTATCATATTCTTCTGGTGCTATATTTGGTGCAGCACCATGCCCAAATTGCACTGAAATCTTTTGTGTGGTTAGAGATCTTTCACATCTTTCTTTTTCGTTAAAATGAAGATGTTTTTACTGAAATCAAGCATCATTATCCTGCCAAATCAATAAAACGGGGGCCGAATCATCTCTTCTTGCTCCCAACTTGTGAATTAAGGAGATTTTCTTTGTCTAACTCTTCTTCTGCAAAGGGTGATTCTCTTCACTAGTGCTTCACTCTGTCAGAAAACTTTGTGAGGCTGGCAAGGCTCACACGTATCCAGAGCTCTCCTAACTTCCTAGCACCAGCAGCCCTTCTCCAGATAGCCAGTTTGCTAGACGAAGACTGGCTCCAGACAGCAGCTGATATCCAATTGCCTCATAAACCAAAAATGTTTAGTGTGAAGTTAGGATGCAGGCTCTGGAGTCACTGCGGCTGGTTTCAAACCCTTCCGTGGTACTAGCTGTGTGACGTTGGCTGAGTTATTAAACTCTCTAAGCCCAGTTTGGAAACAGAGGCCCTAATTTCTATCCCGTAGACTGTGGCAATGGAGGGTGTTAGGCTCTCAAAGTACCGTAGATACTTTCACTACGGTGGTCCTCTCACTACAGACTGGAAGCCTTGGCTCCAGCTGCCACATGGCTGTGAATGTTGCCACCAGCAGCGTACTACAAAGAGCTGAGCAGACAAGAACAAATGGGGTTAGCACACATATGAACCGGAAGATTTGTAAAACCCTAGCTATCCCTACTCAACCAAGCCAGCATCCTCTTATTGGAAATATTTGGGAGAAGCTTTAGTTGCCGGTAGAATGTAATGCAAATGAGGATGAAGCCAAATACCTACTGTCTTTTGACTATTATGAATGTTAGCTATTATGGTTTATACACCCAGGGCTGTTGTGGCCTATGAAACACCTGTTACATATCTATTTATCTGAGTCTATCCTTAGTTATTTTATGTACAGCCACTGTTTTGGCCATAGAGCTCTTATAAAAAGGAAAGATTGGATAATTAAGTCAAATCGTATGATTTCCTGAAATTAACAATAGGCTTTCTATTTTGTATTCCTGTCTCTCCCTCTAGAATTTTCATTTTCACAGGTGAGATTGGTTCATCCTGAAATTTAAGTAGAATGAAGAACAGGCAAACTCAAATAGAAAAATAAATGCAGGTCATCCAAACTGAAATTGTATTCTGGGTCATCCGCAAAATGTCTTTGACCTCCTTTTGTTTCCACAGCTGTAAAATGGAAAAATTACAGCCAATTCCATAATTTTAAGAGTAATGAACAAAGCACTAGAAAGTACTTTTAAAATTAAAGTCATGCCCATCTTAATTTCCAGCTTTAAGCACAAAGGTGACGCAAAACAGGCAGTTAAATAGTCTGTCTCATGAGTAAAATCGTATTTTATGTGGTATATGGTTCTTTGTTTGCCTAGGAAATTCTATTATGGAGCAAAACAAAAAAACAAAACCAAAAACAACAGACAAACAAAAAAAAAACCACCCCATTTAGTTGGGAGTCAGGAATCCTGGATTCTAGTTCCAGAATGACCTTGGATTAATGAGGTGACTTCCCATCTTGGAATTTTTATGTTCTTATTTGCTACTTAAAGGAGTTGATGCTCTCTGGTTCCTCCTTTCATTGCCAACACACTAATGATTTTAT